>NW_028327171.1:173919063-174544063 GCF_987537825.1 Furipterus horrens
GGCATGCTCTTGTATCCTGAAATTATAGGAGGAAAAAAAATCTCTAAAGTCTGAGAGCTACCAAAAACAAAATTCCCAGTATGAAAGAAAAAAGTACACGTGAATCAAACGATTTGAACAAATGAAGAAAGTGATGCTGCTGTTCACAGAGCCTTCTGATGAGATTTAAGACATTTATAAAATGCAAAGGAGATGCATCACTGAAGACATGTGAAAAATCAATATGTGATCTCATATTGATTTTTCACATGTCTTCAGTGATGCATCTCCTTTGCATTTTATAAATGTTTAAAACATAATTGCCAATGATACCTCAGACAAGGGACTGATCTCCAAAATATATAAAGAGCTTATATGACTCAACATCAAGAAAACAGACAACCCAGTTAAAAAATGGGCAAAGAACCTGAACGAATACTTCTCTGAAGAGGACATATAAAAAGTCCACAGACACATGAAAAAATGCTCAATGTCACTAGCCATCAGAGAGATGCAAATAAATACCACAATGAGATACCACCTCACACCAGTCAGAATGGCCATCATCAACAAATCAACAAACAACAAGTGCTGGCGAGGATGTGGAGAAACGGGAACCCTACTGCACTGTTGGTGGGAATGCAGACTGGTGCAGCCACTATGGAAAACAGTATGGAATTACCTCAAAAAACTAAAAATGGAACTGCCATTTGAACCAGTGATTCCACTGCTAGGATTATACCCGAAAAATCCTAAAACCCTAATTCAAAAAAACTTGTGCACCCCTATGTTCATAGCAGCCCTGTTTACAGTAGCTAAGTGCTGGAAACAGCCTAGGTGCCCGTCTGTGGATGAGTGGATCAAAAAACTGCGGTACATTTACACAATGAAAGACTATGTAGCAGAAAGAAAGAAGGAACTCCTGCCATTTGCAACAACATGGATGGAACTAGAGAGAATTATGCTTAGTGAAATAAGCCAGGCAAAGAAAGAAAAATACCATATGATATCACCTAATACAGGAAACTAAAGAACAACACAAACAAAAGAACTAAATAGAACAAAGAGCAGAATAGCAAGTCAATAGGGGGGAAAGGGGAGGGAGAGAAGGGGGATAAGTAAGGGAAGGGTTTAGTCAAGGAACATGTATAAATGACTCATGGACATGGAAAACGGAGAGGGATATGATTGTGGGAGAAGGGGTGGGCTGGGTGGAGGGGAGCACTGGGGGAAAAAAACGGGACAACTGTAACTGAAAGACCAAAAAATAAATTTAAAAAAATTAATATGGTCCTGTAAGATTATTAGGAATGTTTATAGTGCAATGAGCTGAAACTTGCCACAGGGAAAAGAGGCTGAGGGGGGCTGAGGCGACAGAGGTTCAGTTTTCTATGTGAACATGCATTATATTATCAACTCCTATGCCAAAGACTAAGTCCACTTGATTAAGTGCAAGATGTCAGGGCATCCTTCTTCATAACCGCAACATCATAATCTCATCAAAAATCCCTGATATCCATGACTACTATGTCCATATTCAACTTTCCCTCCTTCTCCCAGAATAACTTTAAAATCAAGATGTAATCAAGAATTATATGTGTAAATCTCTTAAATTGTATCAACTAAATTTGTTTTACACCAGAGTAGTTCTACCTCTTTCTCCCTCTACTCTGCCCCAATATTGACTTTTACAAGACAGTAGCCAATTTTATTACAGAAAACCACATAGTCTGATGTTGTCAGACTTTCCTTCATATCTATTATTCTCTATTTTTTTGTATTTCTTCATAACTAAAAGTAAGATGTTAGGGAGAAAGGAGGAAAGAAGAGGAAAGGTCTAGTCAAGGAACTAATATAAACTATATTTAAAAAAATAAATAAAAGTAAGATGTTAAAAGTTTGATTAGCATTAGTATCAACATTTTGGCTGCTATAGGTACATAGTATCAGGAGGCACTTGATGTCCAGTTATCCCACCTGGGCATTGTTTTTTGGAGATCTCTTGGCTCTATGCTCTGCAACTTCAGGGTCATTTATGCTCAGCCCCTTCCATGCCCCAGCTCTTGGGGCTCTAGCCCTGGTGTGATCCTGTGAGACATTTATACTCTTTCTCTAGTCTGTCACTCCCTTTGGGTAATTCCATACACTCTTGGATATAACAACCACCCCTGAAATGACTCTGAATGATGGATTTTCTATGGGAGATAATATCAGAGTGTCATTCAGGATAGATTAAATTAAGTCTAGCTTAGAGGGAAGAAACTCTGCATTTATTGTATCTAAGCTGCTATTCTTGCCTTGTTTAACTCTTTGAGTGCCATGTGTAATTGCTAAAATTCGTGTGAGAAATGCCAGGCTATTTTGCTAAGAAATGAAGAGTTTATGAAAAATGTCTATAAAAATATTATTATTCATAATAATTTGCTGAAATTTTCATGACATGTAGTAAATGTACTATTCTTTTCTAAACAGTGTTTTTTGATGCATTTTAGCAAAAAATTTATTGCATTAAAATTATTTTATTATAACAATTATTTTAGAAAAAATAAATTCTCTCCTTCTATATGGCTTTTGAAGTATAATATATGACAGAATATAAACCTATTCTTATAATTTGAAAAAACACATAGCAACATGGATAACAAGCAAAAAGTATGCCAACTATTGCATAAATTTTTGAAAAAAAAAGAAAACCATAATAATGTACAAAAAAAATGAATACAAATGGCATTTACACTAGGGACATATATCAACAGATATCAACAGTGAAAAACAGATTATAAACAAAATGCTAATGCTATACCATGAAGCAATGAAAATGTCCATTAGCAAGAGCTTCCTTATCATGCACACTGCATAGAGTTTCGATGATTATTGCAAAGATAAATGAAATTAAAAGGACCGTTCAAAATGTAAGTAAAAATTATAACAATTAATATATCAGTATTTGAACAAGCGTAAAAATTCAAAATTTGGATCAACATGAGAAAAATTTATATCAATATATAACTTGAGGTACAGAAAAAGAGAACAAAACATAAAATATGAATTATTCTATTGTTATTTACATTTATAGCCATTGAAAAAAGAGTCTCTGGGAGCGACGCTGATACTTTTGGGAAAATTTGTCAGCATCGCTCACAGTGACGTTGGCACTCAAAGGGTTAAAATGTGACTAGCTATGGCTATTAGATAGGGAATATACTTTAAAGGAATTAGCCCCCCCATTCTTTTTTTTTTTTTCTGACATCTATTTCTATAGCTAGACTAAAGAAAATTATATATGCAATCCAAGTCTCTTAACATTCTGGCTTCATGAGTCCCTGGCTGTAGTTGTAGTCTGTGATTGAGATACCTGACAGTCCAGTGATGCTCTGCTAGTGATAGTAAAAAGAACAATAGAAACTATGTCACAAGGGGCACAGTCTGTTTAATAATTTACAGTATGGTACTAAATAAATAAAAGAGTAAAATGCAAAAAATATCCCCAGTTTTATTTTCTGTGAATGTTCACATTTGTGGCACACACATTCATCACAATTCTGTTTGTTAGAGCCTCTGATTTGTAAGTAAGGGAAATTAAATTATAGTTATTGAAGATGTACATTTGCATTTGCAGTTTTACATTGGCAGTGACATAAATGTGCAGGGCAAATATCCCAATTATCCTGGATATAAAATCAGGAAAGAAAACTTTTTATACTCCCAATCATCTATGAAAATGGTCGCCAACTTACTTCTATCAGCATTAATTAATTGGCTTTGTGTGACCCTTTATATTTTATGCTAATAAGAATAACTTCAACTATTATTCTAGTTTTCTTCTACTCTTCATTCTCAATTTATCTAAATCAGGGTTGGTAACTTATTTCTGTTAAGAGCCGGATGGTAAATATTTTAGGTGGTGGTGTTACCAGAGGAAATAGATTCTTCCAGGTCGTCATGGGAAAATAGCTTCAGGGACACGCATATGGGAAGAATTGAATGATAGTTGCAAGATTTATCTGAGTTCCCTTGAAAAGGCTACCACTCTCTTAGAGTCTCTTCACCTGCAGGTCCAGCAGCAAAAGCTGGTAGATGTTGTCATTCTGCCCCCAGATACACCATGCTCAATGTCTCATCCACAAACAGTTGGTTCAGCTCTGTCTTACTGCCAGAGAAGCCCAGCTTCCAGGGTAGCAGGCCCCCACTGGGGCCCACTAGGCCTGGAGGGATCAACTGCCCAGGGCTGCATCACTCCAGCACCTGTGGCTGACCTTGGGCAAGTTATTTAACTTCGCTGAATCTCATTCCATATCTGCACATCCCCTGCTAAGCTGGATGGCTCTGGAGTCTATGCTGTGTTCCAGCCCACTTGGCTGCTAAAAAGAGCCTGGACCCTTTGTTAAGTTTCCCCATATTTCCTTGGGTTTGAGAGGGCCAAGCTTTCTTTCAAACTATCCAATCTCTTCCCTGGCTTTTCCTGGCTTGCATCCTTATCCTATTCAACATTTTCCCCAGATTTTCCCAGGTTTGTCTCATCCCCTTTATGGTCACTATTTTGTCTTGCACTCAGTAGATGGGATTTTTCCCCTCACTGTGTCTTTCTCCCTGATTAATCTCCGGTGAACTGACCCATCTTTCCTGCCCACTCAGTGTTAGTCCACTTGGTGGAGCGATTCTGGCTGTTCCCTGGAGTATAGTTTTCCTGACTTAATCAGGCTTTGCCAGTTTTCTTCCTTCTCTTTTATTAATACCTAACTAGCTGTCCACTGTAACCGTGTGGGCCCCATGTCCTGCCACTATTGCTCAGTTTGGCAGTTGGAGCACTAAAGCAGCCATAGACCATATTTAACAAGTGAACTTGCTGTGCCCCAATAAAACTTCATTTCTCAACCTTAAAATGTTAATTTTCTTAATTTTCACATGTCATTAAATCTCTTTCTTTTAGTTTTTAAAAGATTTTAAAATGTAGAAAACATTCTTAGCTGGAGAGCCATACAAAGACATGTAAGAGCAGGCCCAGGCTGGGTTTGGTCTGTGTAGTTTGGCCTTTATAGTTTGCCAAACCCTGATTCAAATTTTTTGTTTTTAATCCTGATTTCTTTCTTTCTCCGTGTTTTCTCTCTCCCTTCCTTTTTCTCTCTCACACATATGCAACAGTGAACGATTGTTAAGTTTTTCACAGTTCTGAAGAACAATGGTGTGATATTGTGATTTATAATAATAAATATATATTAGATTTTCCTCCGCTAGGCCTCTATCTCCTAAAACCCTTGCAATTTCCTAAATGCTGAGAATGATGAAGTTGTCTTTTGTTATGTTAACGAGATGACTTTTTGGAAAATCCTAGGTAACCGGTGGTTGGGGGCGGTTGTAAGGCAATTGAACCAATCATGTGATTAGAGTTTTGGAACTTTTAGTCTCATCTTCTGACCTCCTGGGAAGGAAGGGGAGATGAAATTAAGTTCAAACACTAATGGTCAATGTTTTAATTAATCATGAATACGTAATGAAGCCTTTATAAAAATGTAAAAGGAGAGACTTCGGGGAGCTTTTTGGTTGGTGATCCTGTGAAGAATCAGGAACAATGGCCTATTCAGAGAGCACAGAACCTCTGCTCCAGTAGTCTTGGTTGTAGGTCCTTGCTTTTCATCCCTTTGAATATTTCATGCTAATCCCTTCTGGCCTGAAATGTTTCTGTTGAGAAATCAGCTGACTGTTTTACAGGAGCACCCTTGTAGTTATCTGTCTTTCCCTTTCTTCTTTTAATATTCTCTCTTTACCTTTAACCTTTGCTATTTTAATTATAATGTGTCTTGGCATGCACCCATTTGGGTTCATCTTGTTTGGGACTCTGCACTTCCTGAACTTGTGTGTCTTTCTCCATATCCAAGTTAGGGAAGATTTCAGTCATTATTTCTTCAAATAGGTTCTTTATCCCATGACCTCTCTTTTCTCCTTTAGTTACCCCTTTGTTGCAGATGTTGGTGTGCTTCATGTTGTTTCAAGGGTCCCCTTAAACTATACTCATTTTTAAAAATTCTGTCTGCTTCTGTGATTGGGTGTTATTTTTCTACTTTCTTTACAAACTGCTGATTTAATCCTCTGTTTCATCTAACCTATTACTTATTCCTCCCAGTGTGTTCTTCATTTCAGATATTGTATTATTCGTTTATGACTGATTCTTTTTTTTTATGGCTTCTATGTTCTTTTCCACGCTATTGTAGTTCTCATTAAGTACCTCGTAGTTCTCACTGCATCCTTTGAACATCTTTATAACCATTTTTCTGAACTCCGTATCTGATAAATTGCTTGCCTTCATTTCATTTAGCTATTTTTCTGGAGATTTCTTCTGTTCTTTCTTTTGGGACATGTTTCTTTGTCTTTCCATTTTGGGTGCATTTTTGTGTTTGTTTCTATGTATTAGATAGATCTTCTATGACTCCCAGTTTTCATGGGGTGGCCTTATATAGTAGGTGTCCTGTGGGACCCAGCGATACAGACTCCTTGATCACATGAGCAGGGTGTTCTAGGAATGTCCCATGTGTGGGTATGTGAACCCTCTTGTTGTAATTGAGTCTTGAATGCTATTGGCCTATTCACGCATGGGATTTACCCTCAGGCTGGCTGCTGTGGGTCTCAACCCTGACTATAGCATATGAGCTGCTGTTTAGGTACTGATCACATGATACAGAATTCATCTCAGCAGGGTCTGGTGTCTACTGAGATCTCCCTTTGGGTATGCCACTTTTAAAGCTTATTGGATCCTGCTCTGATGTTGTCTGAGGCTGGCCATGGAGTGTGTTTGTTCAGGGCTTCTGGGAGGAATACTCATTCAGCTCAATGTCCAACACTGCCTGTGACTGGCCCTGGACAACCTATTTGGAGCTACAAAGTGATCCACAACTTGTGGCTGCCACTGTTGGGACTGAATGTGTGCCGGATGGATCAAGCTGTGCACCAAAGCCAGCTATTACCAGCACTGGGCTTGGGGACACAAGGCACCCTGAGATCTGCCTTTGCCTGTCTCTGCCTGCCAGTTGCCTTTTTGGCTCAGTCACTGAAAGCCTCTGGTGGAACTTGAATTGCATGAGGTGGGTTCTCAGGGAGACACCAGGCAGAGGTGAGTGGTGTTCATCAGACTGATACAGGTTCAAACCTGGCTCCAGTGCTGGGTCTGAGGCCACTCAGCAAAACCTGGGTATACCAAGTGTAGCTGCCACCTGCTGGGTGCTCGCACACCTTTGTGGTGGAGCAAGATATCAAGGAAGTGTTCATTAGGTCCAAACATCCCAAGATTTGGCTATGAGAAGGGAGGGCTCTATTATTGGAACATGTGAGGGAAAAATGGTTCCTGTCCTAGAGCCATAGAACTGAGTCTATCCCAGATTCTGCTGGGAGAAGCCCATGCACAACAGGGTGGGGCCTTTGGGAGTCTGGAGGATGGGGATAGAGGGTCTCCTGTGAAGGGCGAGGTGTCAGTCAGGTTTGGGGAAGGTGGAGTATGTGGCTTGTGGCCCAGAGCCTTGTAATTCTGTCTCTGGGATTTGCCCAGCCCTAGGCAGGGTGGAGCCACCAGGTGATGGGCAGGTGGGACTGTAGGGGTCGGAGTGGGGGAGCCCTGAGGTTGGGCCTAGCAGACCTCCCATGAGGGGGAAGCAGCAATCAGGTTGAGGTGAAAGTAGGGCGAATGGCCTCACCATTCAGATTTTTGAAGGTGAATTACTCAAAGGAGTTTTTAAAAAATGAAAAAAGTGCCATCTTTTTCCTTTTCTCTGTTCGTAATGAAGCATACCAATACAGAACAAATTAATTTACTCATTCTTTAATTCTACAGGTAATGAGTAAGGGCTCTCATTAAATTTTTAATAATGGCCTTATTTCACTATAATCAGTGTTAGAGAGAATTTTTAATGAAAGTTCTATCACCTGCAGTATCCAGTTTGTCTAAGAAAAACCCATATTTTAGAAAAGAGTACATCACAGACTTGAAAGGGGATAACATTTTTAGCAGCCCAGACCTGCAATCAAGTTTTTCTCCTTGCTACAACCTGCTATGTATGTGATCTTGGGTAAATTACCTAATCTCTTTGAGATTCCTAGGCCACAACTGTAAAATAAGGAAGATAATATCTAAATTGTTGTCTTGTTGTGAAGATTAAGTGTAAAATCTAATCATCTCTGTACAAATATTGGTTCCGTTTTCCCATTAAGGATATGCAGAAATGTGTGCCCAGGGATTAGGAGAAAAAGAGTTAGAGAACTGTGGGAGTGCAGGCCTTTATTAATAGGTACCAGCCCAGAGACTCCTTGCTGTTAGAAAAAAATTTAATTACGGAATACTTAGTTTGCCAAGAGGAATATTGTCCTTTGACCTCCAAGATTTTGCTGTTAAATAGCTTCTTTGGGACATTTTTTTTTCAGTACAGTAATATACTCTGGCCAATCACATCTGAAAATTGATTCAAATTTAACCAACATGAAAATTGAATTTTTGTCCTAGCTCCACTGTTAGTTATTCCTTTGCCTCCAGTCTTGCCATCTATAAATCCATCCTATACTCTGCACCAGACTAACCTTCCCAGGACACCACTTATAGGCACTGCATTCCCTCATGTGAAACCTTTAGAAGTCTCTCATTGCTTTCAAGATTAAATCTAAATTATTTAATAAGTAATTAAATGTCCTCAATTGTCTGGCTCTATTTTATCTTTTCACCTTATTCTAACTTCTCCCTGTACAAGTCCTCCTTATTGTCTCACTTCCTATTTTTTTCTCTTTTTAAAGTTCATTCTGTAAGGCTGTCCTTATCCTCTTTGCCTATCCAAACTCAACCCAATCTTGAAACCATCCCTAAATATATTTTAATATAGTCTCCTCTATAAATATTTCATCAGCATGCCAGCCCAAGCTGTGACCATATGTACAAAAATAGAATATAATTCATGCCACAAGCATAGTCCAAATTGCTAAGGTTAGGAAAGAGAAGGCAAAACCACTTTCGTCCTGTGGCTTGAGAAAGGATTCCTTGGGGTAGTTAACATTTGAAAAGTTCTTAAAAAATGACTTAGAATTTCTAAAGAGATAAGAAAAGGCCAGTCTTGCTAGAGGAAATAGTATATAAAATGAAATAAAAGTTTGCAAAATGTTGAGTATTCTCAAGAAATGATGAAAAATCAAGCTTAGACAAAACGTAAAATACAAATAGAAATATTTTGGGGATCTTGATAGATTGGAATCTGATTTATAGGGCATTATAAATGCCAAATTAAGATATTTGCACTTGAACTCTTATTTCAACATTAACCTGGGAGAGGTGTGTCAGGTAAAATGAGAGGTGGTGTGCAGGGCAAAGAGGAGTTGGAAAGACTAATTAGGAGACAATTGCAATCAATTAGGGTAATTTAACCAGGACTTATTTTAGGGTGCTTGATAAAGAAAAGAAAGAAAAGGAAAGATGTAAATTGAGGGAACAGATATAAAAGAGGAAGGGTCAACATCAAATATTTATGAATGTGGTCAACCTAAGAAATGTCCAAACCTGTAAGAATTTTTATGAGTTTATTGAATCAAACTGACAACAATTGCCAGGAAACAAAATCTCAATGGATTGAGAAAATACTACAGAGAATGGCAGTTTTGCACTGCATTTTATACATTACAATGAAAGGAGGAGGTGTAAGGAGTTACAGAAAATCAATAGGTGATAGATTAGGGAGGCAGGAAAAAGCAAAGCAGGGAAATCTCTGGGATTGGATAAAAAGTAAAGTGTATAGACATATATTTCTTTTACACAGTTGGGTATAGATAGTTAACAGTCAACAATTAACATGATAACAATAACAATGCGGGGTTCTGCAGTCTCCTGCTCCAGACTGTGCCCTGAAGGGTCTGGAAATAAAGAAAATTACCTTGACATTCCAAAGGTATCTTATCATAGATGCAAAAAGACAATAGGCTCAGTTAAGGTAAAGATTGACCTTTGTCAGGGATGATACTGGCCAGGAACATGGCTACTCACCACCACTCACTTTTAGTTAGGAGGTTTTCTTTCCAGACTCTGAGTTTGTAAGACCTGCTATGCCTGAGCTTCTCAGGTTTGGTATGTGGTCCCTTTTCCATCCACAAATGGATGTATATAAATGGGGATACTACACTTAGATGGGTGTTAAATGCTTTTTATGACTATGGGCCTTGGGTCAGACTGCTCAGGTTTGCACCTTGACTACTTCCCGGCTGAAATACCTTGGAAACTTTCTTAAACTGTGTGTTTCAGTTTTCTCATCTGTAAAATGGGAATAAAAGTATGAAAAATGTTAACATCCTTTAAATAATCAAAACAATACCTGATACATGTTAAATTCTATAAATGTGCTTGTTATTATTATTATGTGCAATTATTGTTATTATTTTTATGCTATTATTATCGTTATAGGAGGCCACTTAGTAGTTTGAGTAGTGAGAACCTGACCTAGGGCAGCTCTAGTACAGTCAAAAGAATGAGTAAGAAAGTCTTTGTGGAAGTGGCAGTGCCTGAGCTTTCACAGTGACTTGTTCATAAAATCAATATAATAAATATGTGATGATTTAATTACAGTAGTCCCTCTCTATGTTGCAATTCACTTGTTGCAGCCTCACTGTATCATGGGATTTTTTAAAATATTAAATTTAATTATTTATTGTGGATTTTTCACTATATTGCGGGATTTTGCAGTACTGTATACATATTTATATGTGTAGTTTTTATGATTTTAATGATTTTTGCCTAAAAACTTTCAAAAATATATAAAAAATATTATAAATGATTCTAACATTAAAAGAATATTAAATCAAAATAAAATACTGCACACTGTTTACAGTATGTATTTTTTTTTGCAAACATATACATTACACTGAAAAAGAGATGTACGCTCGAGCTCGTTTGCCTGTGCGAGATTGTACACGGCACACGATTGGCTGATTGATGGAGGGCGACCAACCGGAGGATTGTTTGTGTGTCGTGGGTGATGATTGGCTCAGTAACCATAGCATCAGTCTGTCTGCTATCCCGCACTGCTCACATACATTCAGCATCTCGCCTTGTCCACTTCACTCCTACCTCCAATCGCTGTGCGTAGTTTTGCTCTGTGCTGTTGTGTTATGTGAAATTTTCATTAAAGACTGAATTTATTGCGAGCCCTATGATGCAACCCAAACATTCTGCATCTTCTAAGGATTTTGGCAGTGAACCCAAGCGCCAGAGGAAGATACTTACCATAAAAGAGAAGGTGGAAGTTCTTGACATGTTGAAGGAAGGGAGAAGCTATGCATCTGTTGGCCGCCCTTACGAGATCAATGAGTCTACGGTTCCCTATATAAATGATGAGAAGACTCTCCGGTCTACGGCATCTGTGACTTTCAACAAAACAGCAAAGAGGGTGATTACTTCCCTCAATAAGATCATTGTTAAGATGGAGTCTGCATTAGCTGTGTGGATAAACGATTGCAGAAAAAAGAATATCTCACTGGATACAAATACCATCTGGACGAAGGCCAAGCAACTGTATGATCGTTTAGCGGCAAAAAGGGATGATCACGATGGTGATGAGAATGAAGAAGAGGATGATGACAATGATGCTGAAGCAGGACCTTTGAGTGCTTCTTCAACCAGACCAACCTCATTCAGTGCCAGCAATGGCTGATTTGACAAATTTCAAAAATGCTTTGGACTCAAGAATGTTTCTCTGCATGGACAGGCTGCCTCTGTGGATAAAGCCAGAGCTGAGGAGTACATTAACATGTTCAAAAACGCCATTGAGAAAGGAGACTATAAGCCTGAACAAGTTTTCAACATGGATGAAATGGGCTTATTCTGGAAACAGATGCTGTCTCACACTTTCATTATGAAGGAAGAAGCAAAAGCCCCTGGTTTCAAGGCCCAAAAAGATAGGGTAACTTTAATCATGTGTGGGAATGCTGCGGGCTTTATGATAAACCCAGGGCTTATTTATAAGTCCAAGAACCCAGGAGCCCTAAAAAACAAAAATAAGAATGTGTTGCCTGTGTACTGGATGCACAACCCTAAGACTTGGATCACGAAACTCCTCACAACTGATTAGTTTCATCAGTGTTTTATCCCAGAGGTTAAGGTTTATCTGGCAGAGAAAGGCCTTGATTTCAAAGTGCTTCTGATAATGGGCAATGCTGGAGGCCATGCTGTCGACCTGACGTATGATGGTGTCCAGATAGGCTTGCTGCCGAACACCATAACACTCATTCAGCCAATGGATCAAGGCGTTATTTGCACTTTTAAGGCTCTCTACACCCAAAACGCCCTGCAAAACCTCATTGAAGCTGTGGACTCGGATACAGACTTCTCGCTAAAGGCGTAGTGGCATGAGTACACAATTGCATCATGTCTCCAAAATATTCAAAAGGCCGTAAAGGAGATGAAGAGTGAGACTTTGAATGCCAGCTGGAAAAAAATTGTGGCCAGAAGTGGTCCATGATTACAAGGGATTCTCTCCTGATGAAATCCATCACTTTGCGGAGGATAAGGCCGTGAAGCTGGCAAAAATACTGGGAGGAGAGGGCTTCAGTGACATGACTACTGAAGACCTAAATACCTTGACCGATGTGCACTCTCAACCACTGATGGACAAAGACCTGGAGGAGCTGACTAAGTCAGCAAGTGAAGAAGAAGATGAGGAACAAAACGAACAACAGGTTGAAGAAGAGGAGAAGGTTGGCCTAACACTTGATCATCTTGCAACCATGGTCAGAATGGCCAAAGAGCTTCAACGAGTGGCTGAAGAAAGGGACCCCCATATGGTTCGTTCGTTGCAGTTTGCAAATTCAATCGACAGTGCCATGTCAGTTTACAAAAACATTCTCAATCAGAGAAGCAGCAGCGCCAGCAACTTCCCATAACTATGTCCATCACTCGAATGAAGAGGTCAGTTACGCCTATGCCTACGCCTTTAGCAGAAGTAGAAGTTATGGATGAGGCCGAAGATACTACTGCACCACCTGAAGAAGCGCCTGATGAAGCGGTGCCTTTACAAGAGCTGTAATGCTTTTCTTTGCTGTGCAGTACGTTCATCTCATCTTCATCACCTTCATCGTCATCAGTACTGCATTGCTAATTCATCATCTTCATCATTCAAGTTGTAGTATACTTCACTGATGAGTACCAACATAAAATTTTACAGTACAGTATATGTATGTTATTAAAGTTACATAGGTTTAAGAGTGTAGAATACGTTTAAGAACATAAGTAGTGTTTATAAAAGTGTGGAAAAGGTTAATAAGGGAGTGAGAAAGGTTAATAAGGGACTGGGAACAGTTTATAAGTGTGTGGGAAGGGTTTATAAAGCCTTAAAATATATATAAATACTAAAATAAATATAAGGTTCCTACTTCATGGATTTTCACCTATTGCAGAGGGGTCTAGAACATACTACTGACGGTAAGTGAGGGAATATTGTATTCCCAAAGAATGTTTAACATTTGCTGGAGGGTTATATCCCATAGCTTTATGGATGTATATTTCATTACTCTGATATTACTTCACTTTTTAGTATGGGAGAGTATTGAGCAGAAGTAGGGCTCTACAGAGCTTTAGAACTCTAACCAGAAAAACTACAGTTACAAAGTGGTTTTTTAGGACAAAATCCAAAGACTAAACAAACACAGGTTTGTTTGTTTGCTTTTTAAAGATGCTCTCTTTTTTCCAGAGACTAAATATTCTACAACAGAATCTGCCTTTATTTGCTGTGACCAGGCAGTCAACCCAGTTGGCCAGCTTCCAATGGGAAAAACTACAGTATTCAGACATACAGTCATGATCCCTTCATTTGTTTCCTGGATGTATTAGTTAGGTTAGTTTAGACACAACGAGTTATTTTTTTCTCTATTACCGTAGTGGGAAAATTGTTTTAAAATAGCTTTACATTTTGAATAATTTAAGATATTGTGCTAATCACCTCTAAAGAAAAACTGAAGAATGCAAAATATGTGAAGCATTTGTATGTATACCAAGAGTCTACTCACAGGGAATAGAAATATCCTTTTACCTAGCTAATTTACCTTTATCAGCATTCCTGCAGGTTACTAAGTTGGAAGTCACTTGGGCTTTGTGAAACCACCTGAAGTTTTTTTCATTTATTGTAGGTCTCTTCATGTAATAGAGAATTTCATCATTCAAAGCATCTCTCAACCTAAGCTTACATCATCTTGGATTTTGAAATTTTTGATTCATTTTTTATTTTGATTTTGTCCATCTCTGGGGCATGTACAATAACATTAGTGTCTCAACAGCCAGAGTTTTCAAATCTATCAGCATCGTTCTCTGGCACAGTCAGGCAATCCTGAAACAGCTGCATGGTCTGGGAGGACTGTGCAGGTGAAGTTTTATAAAAGTACATCTCTTCTAGTATTAAGCACTTGTGCTGAACATGTAATTTAAATGGCTTAAAAGAGACCCATGGGAAAAGGACTTTCATGTTCTTTCTATTTCTAAACATCAGGAAAATACCTGATTAAATGCAAGATGGTTAAAAAATAATAAAGCCCTTACCTGTTAACAGCAGCTTCTATCATTGATTAGTCTCCTTGTCCTCTGTGTCTTTATCTTTATCTTGATTGATGGGGCCACCCATTTTAAGGCATCTGTCTTCAAAACTTTCATCAACCTTGCCTCTAATAAGTTTTAACTTCTAACAAGTTGTATACATTTTGTTTAAGAAACATTATGAAATTTAATGGTATCTCATTAATTTTAAAAAAAATAATGATCATAGTCACCATTACAGAGCAGGTCCTTTGGCCCAGGCACTGAGTTATGTGATTTACACACATACTTTATTTAGTCACCATAACAGTTATGCAAAGTATGCATTATTACACTCAACCTATAGCAAAAAATGAGATTAAATGAAATTGTTTAAATAGCTTGTCTAAAGTCACATTGGCTGAGCTGAAAATTAGATCCAGTGTTGGTTGATCTTAAAGCCGGTGCTTTTTTGGACATCATCCTACTTCATCTTTTTTATATCCAGCACCTTTTACCTTGTAAAGTGTGTGTGTGTCTTATTTCACTTTGAAGGCTATAAATAATTTTAGGATAGGTCCATGTATGACTATTCCCATCTCTCTCCTTATCTCATCTTATCCCTTATCTCTTAGAGCCACATTTTAATAAAGTGCTCTGAAACATTTGGTAATCATTTACAATCAAATGAAAGTCTTCTGGGTAACATCTGAGACAAAATAAAGGCTTTTATCTTGACCAGGAATCCCTTTTGTAAGAATTAAGGAAAGTGGATAGATTTCTGAGCCATTTTATTCTCTAAAAGCATAAAAAGAATCTGTGAACACACTGTATTCATCTCTTCAAACACATGAAATTCAAATACAAGTGCCTTGGCATTAAACATTTGAATTTGTATGCAAGATGTCATAGTTATGTAATTTTCCTGTCAGAAATGGTTGGATGTGCTCACTGGCTTTTCAAATTCCCTCATGTATAAGCAGATGTACTTGTAGGGACAAATGCACTCTGTAATATACAGAAAACTTTATTAGCT
The DNA here is from genome assembly GCF_987537825.1 of Furipterus horrens. Classification (NCBI taxonomy): domain Eukaryota; kingdom Metazoa; phylum Chordata; class Mammalia; order Chiroptera; family Furipteridae; genus Furipterus; species Furipterus horrens. The sequence continues at coordinate 173,934,591 of NW_028327171.1, forward strand.
CACCTTGAACAGAGAAATTTCTTTCCCAGCTCCAGGCGATATATTAGAGAATGAATGTTGTATTAGCCAAATAGACATGTAGGACAACTTGCCATAAGTTTTCCTGTCATCATAATAGTTTTTTCTTCATGATCCCAAGCTCATATTCTCAGGACTTATGTGTTGTCAGAAAAATGAGGAGAATTACAAATCCAATGCTAGAATTACATAAATAATCACATCCCAAAGGACTGCATTGAAAAAAAAGTCACTAGATCTTTGCCATCCTTTTTGTATTTGAAAAATCAATCTGACAATAGCTATTAAAATTGAAAAGAGCAAGAGCTTTAGAATCATAAGTCCTGGGTTTGAGTCTTGGCTCTTCATTTATTGGCCAGATCTAGGGGAAACCACAATGTCTTCAGGCCTTCTTCATTTTAACGGAGCAGTTGTATCTGTCCAGCTACTTTCCTATTAACAAACATACTCTTGGTTTGCAGACTTTTTTGCTCCTATAATGGTGTCTTAAATATCCTGTGTGTAAATCCACATGTGCTGTTGTTATTATTTCTTTGAAAAAGATTTCCAGCTGTGAGATTGCTGGATTGAATAGGCAGGGGAGGTTTTCTTAATCGAAATGAAAACAAAGCCATCATAAGGAAAGATGGAATTATATGACTAGATAAATGCATGGTTAAAGAACCATTAATACTGTCAACTGGTAATTGGTAAATTTGGAAGAACTACTTGCAAGGCAAAGGAGAGACAGAGAGCCAACTGAGGTTGACAAGTGGAAGAACAAGCCAATAGAAAAATGTGTGAAAGATATGAAGAGACAACTCTTGAGAGAATAAATCTAAATGGTTGAATACAAAATGACCAAAAAAAAAAAAAAATGCTGCTTAAACTTAGTAATATGTAAATTATAGTAACAAGAAAATATTATTAAATACCCTTCAGACTAATGGGAAAATAACAAAGCAACCCTGATTCACATTCATTGCAGAGGTAAATTATGGAAGAAGTCTTTAGGGGTGTGGATACTCTTACACATTGTTAATTAAAATGTAAAAATGACTATAGGTTATTTGAAAAGAACCTGGTAACATCTGTTTAAATCTTATTTTAAACTGAAATAAATTTGTAATTGCTGAAATTGATCTGAATTCCAACCCCTACCCTTTCAGGCCTGATTCTTTTTGTCTAATGTTTCCTGCAACTTCAAAATTATTAGTTCTCTTCAGACTATTTTGGTCCCTCCCCTGGTACTTTTACTATGTTCATAGTGGATGGCCTTCTACCTATTAAATTCTACCTATATTTTAGTATCTTTTAAAAGCCTTTTATTCTCTAGGAAACTTTCTCCTATTCCAGACTTTGCTAGTCTCTTCTTTTGTAGAATTCTTTTTTTTTTTTTTTTTTTTTTTTTTTTCAGATTTAATGTGTTTTATTGATTAAAATATTACATTTGTGCCAATTTCCCTTCCCTCTGCTCCCCTCCACCCGGTGGCCCCCCTCCCTCCAGTTGTCCCCCCCTTTTAGATTATGTTCATTAGTTGTGCATACAGTTCCTCCCAACCTCTCTCCGTCTATTCCATTCCCTCCTACCCTGATCCCCAATTCCTATATCCTCTCCCTCCCTCTCCCCACTCCCCCTCCCTGTTGACCTCCCCCCAATATGCTTCCCGTACCCACAGTTCCTTTTCCACTCTCGTTGCCTGTTTAGTTTGCCTTTGTTTCATCTCCCTAGCTTCTGTTTTTTAAACCAGTCCCTTTAACATCTCATATAACAGTGGTTTGGATCTAATGAACTCTTTCAGTTTTATTTTGTCCTGGAAACACTTTCTCTGTCCTTCTATTCTGAATGACAATTTCACTGGATAGAGTATTCGTGGTTGTAGGTTTTGGATTTTCATTACTTTGAATATTTCTTGCCAGTCTCTTCTTGCCTGTAGGGTTTCCCTTGAGAAGTCAGCTGATAGTTTAATTGGGACCCCTTTGTACATAATTCTTTTCTTCTCTCTTGCTGCTTTAAAGATTCTCTCTTTATCTTTAATTTTTGACATTTTGATTATAATGTGTCTTGGAGTGGTTCTCCCTGGGTCCAGTCTCTTGGGAACTCTCCTTGCTTCCTGGACCTGCAAGTCTATTCCCTTCCCCAAGTCTGGGAAGTTCTCCTTTATTATATTTTCACTCAATTTTTCAAGTTCTAGTTCATCTTCCTCACTCTCTGGCAAACCAATGATTCTTATGTTGGGCCTTTTATAGCTGTCCCAGAGGTTTCTGATCCTCTCATTGTTGCTTCCCATTTCCTCTCGCTGCATTGGTTGACTGCTTGTTCCTTCTCCATATTCCAGTTTGTTGAAATGAACTCTGGATTTTTTTTCCTCACCTTCTGTCTCGTATTCGGTTTTGTTCCTTTCGTTATGAAAGTTTTTCAGTTCTTTCTTATCTTTTTCCTGCTCTTTTGTGAATTCTGTAAGCCACCTGCTAACAATGGCCCAGAACTGAGCCTCTGACAGGTTTCTTATCTGTTCATCTGTCAGGTTCTCTATCTGTCGCCTGGTGAGCTGTGCTACCGGGATTTCTATAGTTGTCTGCCTCATTTTGACAGATACGTTTTGTTTTCTTGGGCCGGCTGTCGGGGGCAGTGCCTGTGTACGCGTCACAAATCAGCGACCGGCGCCTGCTTGCGACCTATTTCGCAGCCCTGTGGCGCTTTCTTTCTTTGGGGGCGGGGGTCCAAGATGGATTCACACAGTTATTCAGCTAGGAGACCGGGATCCGTCCTCCCGCCCCCCTGGGCCTCACTGTTCAAGGCGATGCGGTGGCTGCTCTCCCCAGCCTTGGGGTCGCGCACTGCCAGGGGCCCGCCCGCAGCCGGGATTTCTTGCCGCCCCGCCGGGTCTCAGGTGCGATCGCAAACAGCTCTGCCCTCTTTAACTCTTACCTGCCCAAATGGCACCGCTGGTTTATAACTTCAAATGTTGGGCTTCCGTGTAGTTTTATTTTCTGGAATTTCTAGTTATCCTTTGTTTTGAAGTAGTTGTATTCCTCTCTAGTTGTAGAGGGAGACCTAGCGTGTCCGTCTAAGCCTCCATCTTGGCCAGAAGTCTGTAGAATTCTTATGTTTTTCCTCCATTACATTCTTTTGTATTATTCTTGTCTAGGTTTTAAAATTTAGGTTGCCAGCTCAATGGAAAGCTCCCAGAGATTAAGATCAGTAAGATAGCCACTAGAATTTTTGAGTTTTCAGTTCCCTTCCCCTAAGCATTAGTCTTAAGGCCCCCACCCAGGCCTTGTCCAAACCCATGAAAGTTCTCACCCGAGCCACATGATTCCATGCCTGTCAATTTAGCCCAACACGAAAAGCAAGTGAAGCAGCTCAGTTCAGACTCTAAGTTATTGTAATATTGAATGCACAGTATACTGAGAGGCAAGAGAGGGATGAAGGATATAATTAAAAAAATTAACTAGTGTCTTTTTCATATAGCCATATTTTTACTTCTTCCTTTTTGTATCCAACAGATAGGAGTGTAAGTTCCATGTGGGCAGAACAGTGTGTGCCTTGTTTTGTGCCCTATCTTCTGCTAAGTTCTGGGCATAAGGCATTATTGAATGACTTATTTTAAGTTACTATTATTGATTTCCCTTAATAGTAGAACATATATTCATATCCTGTGTTTCTCAAAATGTCATCCATAGACCAATTACTTCAGAACTACCTTGGCCCTAGTTGAAAATGCAGGTTTTTGGCTTCTTCTCAGGGAATGGGGGACTCTGGAAATGGTCGTTTTTACAAGTGCATTAGATTATTCTGAAGCACACAAAATTTTGAGAGTTAAGTCTGTATTTCATGTCTCATGTGCACATTATAGATTTCTATTTGATTCTGTACTTGGAACCATTAATATGATTCTAGGCTGCCTCTCTAACTACAGATGGGCCTCATGATCTGATGAAGTTTGCATCATCCAATCTGAAAGCATCTGAGTTCACTACTTATGGACCTTGTGCCTTTTCTGCTACTTACAGATTTTACTGGGCAAGCCAGATTGTTGAACATAAAATATGATTATTGGGAAATTGCCCCAAAGATTTAATAAGGAACAGAGAATATTTAGTTCAGAAAATCAAAAATAGAAGGAAGGGAGGGATGAGGAACATGTGGGAGGGAGGGAAGAAAGGAAATAAATCTTAGATTCATTCTTCTTTAAAATTTCTAAGAATGAGGTACAAAAATGTTGTTCCAAAAATGGAACTTGAAGCATTAAGACACATTTGTTTAACACAAAGGTTTGGATTCATTAGAATCCATGATTGGAAGTGGGCATGTCCTACCACTTGTGATTTGTCCTGTTCCGAACATTGTTTGGGTGACAGGCTCCTCCAAGGCAGGGTGCAGATAACCCCCAGGTCCCTTTAACCTCTCTGGTTACCATGCACTCCTTGAGTCAAGGTTCTACTTTTCCTCCCTAGATTTTAAAGGACTGAAACAAGGTGTCCTCTTGTGTGAGAAAATGAAAAGCAGAGACTTGTTGCAAATCCAGTCAGTCTCCTTTAGATTTGGTCAGTGTTCTTCCTGTCCTCAATCACACTTTTGATTTGGTAGGCAGCTATACAGATAATACATAGCTGGAATGACTCCTCTTATCCAAACAGGGAACATCGATTTGAGGAATTTCTAATACCTATGATATTTTTCTTACTTGGAACTAGACACCATGGACAGGATTAGAGAAATCTTCTTTACTTTTTTATTTTTAAATTGGTACTTGTGTTCCTCACAAGAATAACCTAAAGATAAATATGACAAATCTGTAGCAGATTTAAGTCAGGAGAAATACAAGTTATAAATATTAATATTAGTATTCCTTTTGAAACAGCTAGCCTGCCAACCTAAACTGCTGTTATCAGCACAATGTGAATGATTGTGGCCTTACTTTCTCCCCATTGCTCTGCTCCTAAAGTCACAGTGAGCTCATGTGGAAATAGCAAAATTAGCTATAAACACGAATGTTTTCTCTAGCTGTGCCCAAGACTTGTTATAATAATCTTTGAAAAATGAATTGTTTTGCCAAGTAGAAACTTAAACTGTAAACTGTTAGTTAATAATTCAGGCATGTTAGGCTTTTAAAAAAATATCTTAGCTCTAAGACACTTTACGTTTGATAACCAAGTGAGAGTTTTCTTAAAGTAAACAAATTAAGTTATGAATGTTGATGATCTAAATATTCCAGGGGCCTCTGAAGATCTGCGTGTGAGCTAAGGATAGATTATTCACTTTCCATATGGATAGTCATTCCTGAAATTATGGCAAATGGCATAAACTCAGCTCTGAGAAATGGAGCCAGGAGGACAAAGCACTTTTTATTTTTATTGCATTTCAAGAACGTGCATCGCTCTTGCCATCTTTATTGCAGTTGTCACCAGATGCATTTATTCTGTGCATCTTATGTCACCCGTAAGGTTAAACACAAGTTTGTGTTCCTGTCTACATGGAGGAACCATGTGATGGTCTTGTAGATTTGGGTTTGATAAGCAGAATTTACAAACAAATAAAGGAGAAAACATTATGTAAGGTGAACTAATTAATATAAAACTGTGAAGAGACTATTAGAATGAGAAAAATGTTAACTTCCATTTGTTTTACTGAAATTTACAAGTAATTTTGTAAGAGATGAATTTTAGCAATATTCAAGATATTCATAGCATGTTCAAATTAATGTGCTATGTTGGATTCAAATCATATGTGTATATGCATTATATATATATATATATATATAAATAAACATATTTACCAAATTTAACGATTATGCTCTGTGAGTAGGGAACATTGTTAAAATGTATATTTATTGCGTTTTCTAATATTGCTTTTGTTTTTATAAAAAATCTACTTCTAAAGTTTGTTACTCATTTCAGCTGATTTATCTTCCAAATACAAAGCATTGTTATTTCTTTAAAAAAGCAGAAAGATCACCTATATAGAAAGTGTCCACCAGAAATAGAGCATTCATTTTAAATGTTCAGAAGTATCATTTGTAGTTATATTACAAGGATGTTTTCTGTTAAATACATTTGTTGTAGTATTATATAAAAATTTTAAAATATAAAAAATGATTAAAGGAGCAAACTTAGAAAAATATCATCTGTAATTTCACCATCCAGCATGGTTTACATATTGATATATTTTCCTCGTTGTGTATGCGTGTGTGTATACATACAAATATTCTATTCAAAGCTAACAATGTACATGATATAGTCCATAAATAGAAATCTTTAGAATAGGGATGTTAATGGGCTTCAATAACTAAAGTCCTCCTGCCCCACTCCCCAGGAATCAGGTAGCATCCCTGCGGAAGCTGCACTCTGATTCCACAATTCCCTCTCATGCTCTTGCCAGACTAAAGGATGTTTTGTCCCCAGAAAACACCCTTTCTTAACTCTGTTCCTATGCAAATTCAGTTCCCTCTTCCTGGAATGCTCCTCCCCACCAGCCCCCACCTTTCATTTAACCCATTTCTGCTCATTCTTTTCTATTGAGGCTGTTCCTGACACTTTGCCCTGGATTGGAGGATCCTATTTTTCCTCAGACTTAATTAATTTATTTTTAGAGAGAGAGGAAGGGAGGGAGAGAGAGGGAGAGAAACACTGATGTTCAAGAGAAACACTGATCAGTTGCCTCTTGCATGCCCCCCAACCAGGGACCTGGCCCACAGCCCAGCATATGCCCTGATCAGTATTTGAACTGGCGACCTTTCACTTTGCAAGATGATGTTCAACCCACTGAACTACACCAGTCAGGGCTAGAGGACCTTATTGTGTGCTCCCACAGGACTTCATATTACTTACTCTTAAAATATAATACACTTGATTGTAGCTGCTTGTGTGCCTATATTTATTACTGGATAAGATATTCTGTGAAAGCAGAGGTTGCATCATTTTGCTTTCAATTGCACACCTAGCACTAAGCTGGTACAAAGTAAGTGCTCAATAAATATGACACCTGGTGATTTCTGGCTTTTCCCAAAACTAAAATCACCTTTGAAAGGGAAGAGATTTCAGACTGTTGATGAGATTCAGTAAAATACAATGGGGCAGCTGATGGTGACTGGGAGAACTCTGTGAGGTCCCAAGGTGCCTACCTTGAAGGGGACTGAGGTGTCATTGTGCTATGTACAATGTTTCTTGTATCCTGTATCTTCTTTAAAAAAATGTCTTTATTTTTCCTATTACATGACTAGACTCCTTCTGGACAGAACTTGTATGTCAATGCAGCAGTTTTATTTTGTTTAATCTTATTTGTGGATACTGAAAATGCTACAAATGGAGACTTTGATGAGATGTCATTTTGTTTCATAATTTAAAGATTAAAAACACAACTAGTACTCTGTTTTTTAGCTTTCTGAAACTTGGCAAAAGAAATTACTTACCTTTATATTCCCAATATGTACCATATACTGAAGTCTTGATCAATGTTTTCACACAAAAGAATCAGAATGACTCTTTGATATATTTGCAAAGAATATTTTGTGATAACATATTAAATGCTTGTTAAATGTAAAGTCATATCTGTTACTTTCATCAGTGGGGGAAATCATTGGTGTGAATAACTGAAAACTGCAGCAGTGTGTTTGATGAGATGGATGGGGTGAAACACTGCTTTCTAACTTCTCTCAGGCCCCTGGTGCCTATCTATCAATGATTGGGTTTGGCTGGATTGAATGGCTCATATGTGCAAACATATTGTAACTTTGCCTTTAGTTTTCATTTTCTTCATGGTTTCAGTTTTTGTCCCAGGGGAAAATATAAACTGATGAAGAAAAGGCTAGTGAAGATTGCAAGAATAGTGAGAGAAACACAGTAAATTTGAGATACAAGGTTTGATTTCAGTGTTAAAATTATTATATGTCTAGGGTAGCATCATGAGCAAATTAGTCCATGGGTTTTTAAACATATGGGGTTACATGAGATTTAGACAGACCAATATTTTAGAAAAAATTACTGTCCATTATAATGAAGCAGACTATTTCTTTTCTAATTTAAAAACTGAGAGACTTGTGAAAAACAATAAATTATTGCTTGAACAGCTAATTTTTGGGTGGATTATTTTATATTAATGGATAATGAAACAATAGGTGACTATTGCTTCTAACATTGACTTTCACATTTTATTTTGTATAATTGTAATTTGCTATGAGAGTAGAACTTAAAAGATTTCACCAAAAATAAATAAATAAAATAAAAAGGTAATTATGTGAGGTGATAGATGGGTTAATTAGACAGGAGCTATCCTTTCACAATACATACATCTATCAAATTGTGACAATGTACACTATAAATATCTTACAATTTTATTCATCAGCTGAAAAGAAAGAAAAGTGAAAAAAGTTCTATTAACATTTTATATATGTATATATATATATATATGAATATGTGGCTAAGTATTTGTGTGTATGTGTTTATGTATTAATTTACACACATACACATTAGTTTAAAGTATACATTTTGGCTTTTTAGCATGTTATGACTAATAATGAAAACACTCAATATCTACATACTTTCTAGGATATACAGTTCTTTTAGCTTTTGTCATAACTAAAATATGCTTCTGATTTAAATTTATTTGTAGCCTATTCTCAGCCATTTGAATTAGGTGGATAAATGAATTTTCATCAATTTCCATCAAGAAATGCAAAAATGACCCTGGCTGCTGTGACTCAGTGGATTGAGCGTCGCCTGCGAGCCAAGTGTCGCTGGTTCGATTCCCAGTCAGGGCACATGTCTAGATTGCACGTCAGGTCCCCAGTTGGTGGCGCAAATGAGAGGCAACCACACAGTGATGTTTCTCTCCCTCTCTTTCTCCTTTCCCCTCTCTCTAAAAATAAATAAACAAACAAATAAATAAATTATTAAAAAAAAAAGAAATGCAAAAATGTTCAAAACTGTTGCCACTTTCAGACTAGAAATCATAAATTACCATTTGGTATTTGAAGTAAGAAGTTTCATAAAAGTACCTGATTGAGACCAAAAAAATATTCTTTATGTTCTAAGATTAAAATAAGAAGTGAACTTAGTTGAATATCAACTAAGGTATGGAGCTAAAGCTTCCAGCTTTCTAAAACTTTTTTCATCAAGTGATGACTACCTTCAAATATCAGCAAAACATTATCATTAGTCCCCCAAGCGCATGTACCCCAAATCAAATTCAGAAATAAAAATCAAGTAACGGCACTTTGTCCATTAATTCTGTTAGCCTCAAGCCCTGGCATGGCAGGGACCCTTGAGAATTTCTGAGGGAAAACCAAGGTTATTGCTTGCTGGCATCTGAGTCTCTGGTGAAGATTCAGTAAGAAAACAGACGTTATACCTGAGCTTTGTTTTGTGAAGAATAACAAACGAGCAGATAGAAGCTTTCAATATGAGGGAGAACACAGGGTGATGAGAATCCCAATCACTTGGTAGAAGATGATAAAATAGAGCAGTGGAAGGATGAATTAAGATGACATGCTGTGTTTTATCAATAAAAGTAATGGCAAAGATATATTTCTTACAATTATTTAACTAGGAAAAAACTCCCAAGAATGATACATTTTGCTTATAAAGCAGTGTGAAGTGGGATAGATCACACTGTCAATTTAATGACTCAGTTTGCTGCATTTGTATTAGCATCAAGATTATATTCTGCATTCATTCAAAATGAATGAAAACATAAGAAACTGGTTCTGACTATTAATCTGTTGCCGCTGGAAACATTTTGTCATCCTGTGCTCTTCTTATTCTTTGAAATGTAGCAGGTCAGAAAATTGAACAAATGACTCTTTGTGTCGGGGAGACTTGGGTATTATGCCCTATACACTGGCTTAACTATGTAAGGTGTCTTCGACTAGAAATTAAAACATTATTTCCATTTTGAATGAAGGATGTGACATCTACTAGGTAATAACATTATAACTCAGTTTAGGATAATGAGACTGACAGTTCAGAATGACATTATTTGAAAGAACATTTTTTAAATTATTTATTCCCTTATAAATGATGTCATGTGCTCAATGCATTTACTGTACACTAGTACCAAAGTAGGAACACAAAGTATATTCATCAACATAGCCATGAGCACCATAATGACATTTCGGTCAACATCAGACTGTATATATAATGGTAGTCTTGTAAGATTATGATGAAGCTGAAAAATTCCTGTCTTCTAGTCTTGCTGTAGCCATAGTAACATCATAGCATAACAGATTACTCACGTGTTTGTGGTGATGCTGGCAAAAACAAACCTACTGCACTGCCAGTCATATAAAAGTATAGCACATACAATTATGTGCACTACATAACACCTGACAATGATAATAAACGACTGTGTTACTGGTTTTATGTATTTACTATGCTATCCTTTTTATCGTTATTTAGGAGTATACACTTTCTATTTTAAAAAAAAGTTTGCTGTAAAATAGTATTCTGTGTTGTGCCAGCAGCAGCTTCATGCATATTGACTTCAGTTTTCTCTTGTGCTTGATTTAATCCTGTAATTTATAAATTATGTGTAGCCTAAGTGTACAGTGTTTATAAAGTCTACAGCAGTGTACAGTAATGTTCCAGGCTTTCACATTCACTTGCCAATGTTTAGGTAGATTTAGATAACAAATACTTACCACTGTGTCACAATTGCCTGCAGTATTCAGTACAGTAGCATACTGCCCAGGTAGGTGGGTAGCCTAGGAGCAATAGGCTATAGCATGTAGCCTGGGTGTGTAGTAGGTACCATCTAGGTTTGGGTACATGCCCTCTGTGATGTTCGTGCAATGACAAAATTGCCTGCTATGCAATTCTCAGAATGTGTCCCTGTCGTAAGCAGCTCATGACTGTCATCAGCATGCCAATGCACTACCACAAGTGTCAAATCTGCAGACTTGTCTTTGCCTCCCAGAAAATCTAATTGCGATTTTCTTCTTCCTCTAGATATGAACTCCCTCATGGATAATCACAAAGGTATAATATTCAAAGGTAAACAGAAACAGTTATTTCTTTTATATGGTAATTTTTTTGATATTTCTACAATTATTTATATAAAAACTGTGTGTTTTTTAAGAGTCTGACTGCCTCCGTTCAGATCCCAGCTCAGCAGCTCCCTGAGAGTGAAACATAGGTTCATTATTAGCTCTTCATGCCTGATTCCTTCATCTTTAAAAGAGGGATAATTGTAGTAATTATTATATAGATTTAAAAATGAGGATTAAACTTACGTATGTAAAACACGAGGGATTGACATTGTAATTCTTCAGTAAATATTAGTTATTATTCTTGGCATTGAGCAGAATGAGGATGCAGAAATTGAGAAATACACCTCCTTGGGGGAATGATTTCTTTAAAATATAGACTACTTTTTCTTTTTTAAAATTAAAGATAATTTTTATTTTTAAGACCGTCATAAAAAAAGGGCCTCATGATCTAACTTTGCAACTATTCCATTCTTATCAGAAAATTCTTTTTTTATTTATTTATCTGACTTTATTCTTAGAGACATGGATCTATTTGATCCTACTATTTTCCACCATTCAAGAGCATTGGTGATATTCAACATTTTCTACCTAAATAATTTGATTCCTCCTGACCCCCACTCTCTTTACAAAACTACTTTCAAAACCATCAGTCACTGACTTAAACATTGATCAAATTCTTGATTTTCATTTCACTAAGAAGAATAGAAGTATAAAACATTTTCTCTACCAAACAAGAAATGTAACTTGAAACAAGATGAAATGCAAGTCTAATGATATCGCTGTACCCCCTGTAACCTCTTCAGTGAAAGCCTTTGCTCTGAGGAAGAGTTCAGACTCCTTGCAGGAATGGTCTACGCTGCCCTTTACTTCCCTCCCTATCTTCCCATTCTCTTCCACAATAGCACATGTTCAATAAACTTGAATCATGACAAGCTTTCCTCAGCTCGTCTGTGAGATCATGTTTTTTCTTTCTTCTTAGCCTACCCCCTACTTCATTATGACTTAACTCATAGTTCAGGTAGGTCTGACCCTAGACATTCTTTTCCATAAGGTGCCATCTTTGACACTTAAATTCTAGGGAATGTACCCCTCCCATGTGCTTGTAAAAGCTTCTGTTATGTTAGCTATCATGCCTTTTTAAATTTCTTATTTACTTATGTGTACTCGTCTTGAAGCAAAAGATTCTACAGGTAGGAACCACACTGGTCTATCAGATGAACAAACGAGCCCTTAGATTTTTATTTCCTCTGCCAGATAAATAAAAACTTTTCAGAAAGGTTATATCCCTATTTAAATAACATTTCTCTCACTTTGAAAAACACAGGAAAAGAGAAAAACTTAATTTAAAGGAGATAAGGGGCTTGCTCTCAGCTAGCTATAGAGCTAGAAGGGAAATCCCATAATCACTAAAGTAAATTTCACTTCTATGCCATTAGTATAGCCGAGGGAAGCATAACTTTTTTGTTGTTTTTATTGGAAGAAATAAAATATACCTACCTAACAAAGCAACTAGTGAATTTTAAACTAACTATAAATATCCCAAAAGAGAAATTGCCTTGAAATTGATGATATAGTAAACATTTAATGTAAATAATGGTTATATGTGCAGTTCATAGCTAAAGAATGGGCTTATACTCATCATTTCATTTTATCACACCAATTCAATAACCTTGTATAACTTTTTGTTGAATATTCATTATAATTTTGAATACTTAATAAGTTCAGTGAGAAAAGTACAAGAAAGGCAATTTTGTTTTAAAAATAACACTAATGTTTCCTAGAAATATTTGGTGATCCTTTTTAATGTTGTATGTTTTAAAACTGAATTTTTTTTCTTGATCTTAAGTTCCCTGTGTTCTAACTGTAACTAAAGTAATAAACACCCACAGGTAGCCTTACCTAACATGTAAACAGTTCTTACCAACTATGAACTTCAAGCAACTCCATCTTGGGCCTGATTTATGGTCTATGTGCTCTTTAACCTCAAGATAAATCTAACAGCCTGTCTTCAGGTGAAATATTTATGAAGTTTCATAACACTCATTACCATTTTATGATTCTTTTAGTTGGTATAACAACGATCCTTCCTAGAACTCTATTAAATCAGGGTGCAGCTTCGTAAATCACTAGCCCAAGTGCATGAAACCATCACATCTTAACATCTTAGCTGTGCCGCAAAAGGTGTTCACGTTGCCATTTACATCATCTTCCTTCAACATGCTAATGAGTCTGGGAAAATTCCTGTCTCATCGCTTTCCAGTCCTGGGTTTTCTGAACTTGACACCTTAGTGAGAAATCTCTGAAAGCCTTGGATGAGAATATGTTACTATATGTAAAATGCAAAATAAGTGACAGCACAAAGCCTCTTCTGCAGGTTACTACTAGCAGATCATGTCTCCTAGACAAGCAAGATAGAATCCTGAGGATCCAGCTGGATGGGAGGAAACAGACAACCAACTCGTCCTATACTCTGTCTCCCTTGATTCTTTAGTTTCCGTACAACTTCTTAAATTTGCTTCTAGATCATTGAATAACTTTGGTCTCTTATGATTGTACTAGAAATAAACATGACTACAATTTGTAGGGCTATTCATATATTTTGTTCTTACGAAAACCTTTAAATAATTTTAAAGAGGTCAAAATTAATAATTTCTGATCCAAAGAAACCATGTCTTTCAGTTTCAAGAATTAAAACTTGCTTCTGTTTTATTGTTTAAAACTATCATAATAAACTGTTCAATGTTTATCATATGAAGATTAAGCCCTGAAATTTAAAATTAAAAGCCAGTGATTCACATTATGCTGTTTAAAGAGATTTCATCTCCTCTTTGGAATCGAGCCTCGGTCATATTCAAAAGGGAGATAATAATCACAACTGGGCATACTGTTGATCTTTTAATGGATTTTTTTTTTTTTAGCTTCTCATGATTGGGGATGTGGTTTTTAGGACAAAATAAACATTGAGTCCAGAAATCTGGGTGAATGGTCATGGTGATAGTGGAGAGGGCTTGAGAAATTAGGAGTTAGATGCAGGTGTCAGAAAAATTTTATCATGATGGGAAGTGTGCTACAAAGAATCAGCAACCCCTTCATTGCCTGTTATATCTTTATTATGGGATAGTTCAGTTCAGAAATTAATGGGAAAGCCATTTTAAACCTCTTAATTGCTGCCTGTTTTTATATCTATTCCACTCAGAGGTTGCTACATGCAAGCCAGATGGCTGTGAATGTTATTCTCATTTACAAGCATGGAGATTTTTGTATCACTGCCAAAGTCATTGTCAAAATGTCCTATATCAAAACAAAACAAAAAAATAAAATCCTCTGTTTTCCAAACTTCTGAAAATTCCACAATAGCAGTAAAACACCAACCTCCCTGTAGGGTTTGGCAGCTAAAAGGAAAAATTATCCATCCCTAAGCAGCTTGAACTGAGCATTGGGGCAGCCAGAAAAGGAACTGCATCACTGAGAAGCTCATGAATTTTCAAACAAGCAGCCTTTGGAATTCAGAACCCCTCATAAGGGACCAAGCAGAATGGGCTTGGCACAGAAATCAGCCACTCAAAAGGATTGCGTCGTGGTTGGAGGGGGTTTGGAAAATGCTAACTATATTCACCCTGAGAAAAGGAGAGGCAGTGGCTGTGCATGCTTTTGGATCTAGCTAAGTTGTCTCCCAGATATTAGCTGCATTGGAACAAAGGCAGTATACCTTGAAAAACATATGGAAATGTCACAATAAAGCAGGGGTGAATTATTTCAGCCAGCATAAGGTGATACCAACCAGCAACAGAAATATTAACAATAAGTTCACCATATTTTAGATCCACTCTATCTGAAAAGTGTTTTAAAACAAAGATATGTGGTTGAAAGTGAATTGTTAAAAATAGATGTTAATATACAAATTTCATGATGACATTCTTATGAATTATATAGTAAAGTTCAGGTTTCCTAAGTCAACTAAGCACTACCAGAGCCATCTTATGGCAAAAAACAAACAAACTTTTTGGCCAACCCATTAAACTATATTCTGATTATCTTTAGAATTGATGTTTTTATGTTTTTATAAAAGAATTATCAATTTAAAATGAGAATTTTCCATAGGATAAGTTAGAAGAGAGTTTTGGCTCAAGCCTTAAGAAAGCTACTTTGAACACAAAGCCTTAAGAAAGTGGAATAGCTTTCTTACATTTTTAGCTGATGTTAAGCACATGTAATACAATGAGGACTCATTACTGTTATAGCATTGCTTGAGTCATAGATAAATCTCTTATATATCATATATTACGCCCTGAATATTGGTCACATATAATCTGTTGGAGGTTATTGTCAGCTGGCTTCTCCAGAAGTAGATAGTGAGATGGTGTTTGGGGTTATAAGATGTTTTTTAGAGATTGATACCTGTGAAGGAAAGAGGTGGAAGCAGGACTAGGGAGGGAGAAGTTGTGTTATGATCGTGCTTGGCAGCACCTTGGCCAAACTAAAGGGAGCTCTGGAGCAAGAACTGCTCTTTTTAGGGTCCATTATTAGGTGGACGCTGCCTTAGGAAAGGTGCGACCGTGGGGCAGACAGGTCTTTGAAGGTGAGGCCGCACCTAGTGGGGCAGGCGGTTGGAGATGGTCTGCTAATTATTCTTCCCACAGCTGATCAACAAGTATTGCTGACTGAGTGATGCAGCTGTACCTGTCACACATAGGTCAGCATCTGGAGAATGAGCCAAGGCTCAAGAAGCAAGCTGAGGGCATGAGTGCACAGTCAAGAAACCCTGAGTGCAAGATTAGAAACCAGGAAACCAGAAAATATAAGTTAGGGACACTGGCCCAGACCCCAGACCAGAGCATCTTGCCAGGAAAAGCTTTAGTTCCAGGAAGGACTTTGGCTAACTGGCATGTGCACCAGACAACAGGGGAGAATTCTGATACTGCGCCAAAATTCTAATTCCCATAGCTTTGCAGCAGAGGGTAGGCACCTAGGCGAGCAGCAAAGGTAGGCCTGATTTCCTGGATGAAGGCAATTTAAAAATGCTCTGTAAGTGTTCAATTCACTTGCTACCTTAAAGTCAAATGGGACCTTACAGCTCACTTTTATATTACGGGGGAAAATGGTCCATGTATTCGAATTTGGAAAATAAATAGTTCTTTTATTATTCAGTGAAATACAATTACTTTGCTAACAGTATAATTTTTCTTTTTTCCAGGATAATACCTTTATTACTGCCAAAGAAAAAATACTAACCAATTCCTCATTAATTAATTTATTCAATAAATTTACCACACAGAGGCCAGGCACTGCTCTACGTAAATTGAGTTAAATGGGTAAATAAAACAAAGATCCTTGCCTTTGTCAATTTCCATTATATGCAAACAGTACACAAAAGAGATAATAAATTATATGGACAAGTGGAAAGTAAATCAGGGTTAAAGGAAGTAGAGGTATAGTAAAAATAGAAGAAAAAAGGATTTTGAGCTTTATAGGGTGGTGGAGGCTGGTGTTTTTGAGATGTTGCTATTTGGGCATGGCCTTGAAGGCAGTGAAATCTGTGGGAAAGTGGTCCTGGTAGAGGGATCAGCTAGTGCAGGTGTCCTGAGACTAGTGCCTTCCAGGTGTATTCTAAGGACAGCAAGGAGACTTGTGTGGCTGGGGCAGACTGAGGGGTGTGAGGGTGTGGTCCATGAAGTCAGCACAGTGAGGGAGACAGATGTGTGAGTGATGGTGTAAAACCTGGGCTTTAATCCAGTTGACAGGCAGAGCCATTGCATTTTTTGAGTAGAAGAGATTTAGCGTCTGATATGTGTTAAAGGCTCACTCTGGGTGCTCTTGGAGAATAAACTGGGGAGGGCAAGGGAAGCCAGGGCGGAAGTCAGTTAAGAGGCTGATCCAGTAATGGAGGTGAACAAGAAATACCCTTCCTTTTTTCTGCAGATTGAAAAAAAATGAAAAGCCAAAGTAACACTGTTGCAACTGCGTACACTAGACTTAGATGTAACAATCAAAGTCAGCAGAGAAACTGCACTTTGAGAGAAATTGTCTATTGTTTGGAAAGCTTTGTTCTTTTAGGACTAAAAGGTTACCCGAAATAGCAGAGAGCACATCTCTTTCCTTTGCACTGCACTGTGGCATTTCAGGATCTGAGAAGGTGGTTCTGGTATTGAGGTTTCCATACTGTCATTCCCAGAATTCTGGACAACCGTTCTCAATGAAGCTTGTGTCCTCAAAACTGATTTTTGAAGCTGAAATACCCAGTAGGACATGCAATTTTTAAATCTTTTTTTGTCTATGAAAACATACATTCATGAACACTGGTGGAGAGAAAAGAAAGGGATGTGTTCTATTTGGAGCTACAGTGGGTTGAAGGGATTCACTAAGTGTGGAGAAGTTTGATGAGGTAAAGAAATAAGTTAAAGAGCCCTGGCTGCTGTGGCTCAGTGAGTTGAGCATCAGCCTGTGAACCAAGTGTCGCTGGTTCGATTCCCAGTCGGCACATTACTAGGTTGCACGTCAGGTCCCCAGTTGGGGGCGCGAATGAGAGGCAACCGCACAGCGATGTTTCTCTCCCTCTCTTTCTCCTTTCCCTCTCTCTAAAAATAAAAATAAACAAATAAATAAATAAATTATTTAAAAACAAAAAAGAAAGAAGTTAAAGGAAATAAAGCTTCCTGGGAGGGAAAGTAGAACACATCTCAACCAGTTCAGAAAACCTGGAAGTGAAAACTGTTCTGTCTTGAAGTCAGAAGTCCTGTCCAGGGCACACTGCCCAAAGTACAACAGCATCACACCTTTTTACTCTTGGCATACAGGCATTTCTGAAACTAGGTTTTGATTCTCAGACCCTCTTTCAAAAAACAAAGGAACTCACCCGATGATATGTTTATTGATTTGAGAGAGAGAGAGGAAGCAGGGGAAGAGAGAGAGAGGAAGAGAGAGGTATCAATCAGTTGCCTCCCATACATGCCCCCCAAACCTGCAACCTAGGTAAGTGCCCCTGGCCAGGAATCGAACTCGCAGCCTTTTGGGGTATGCGATGATGCCCCAACCAACTGAGTCACCCAGCCAGGGCTCAGACTCTTTCTTTTATGTGGAAGTAAACTTTTTAAGCTTCCCTAGACACTTTGTCTTTTGCCACTTGTTTAAAAAGCACTATATTTGATGGTCAGAGGCTTGTGGGTGACTCTTTACAATTTATTTTATTTGACAGACAAAGGAGTACATTTATGTGTGTGTGTGTTTTTCTCCCCAGCATGAATTTACATGAATTCTGTAAATTTTATGTTCTTCAAATACAAAATTATTTTCACGGCTCCAAGCCTCAGTATCTGATGGGTAAATCATGAAAAGCTAAAGACTGTAAGCTTGGGGATTCATTCCTTTTCTCCATTGTCAGATGCCACCTGCCATATTTTTGATCACTCCACCTCATTTGTATTATCTTTGCCTCTCTCCTAAGACCGTATCCTAGGTATTATAGACACATACCATAACATAGGCTTGAAGTCGAGCAAAAGGAGGGGAATGAGTATGAGCCTTTATCTTCTCCATTAATTTCTATGTCCCTTTTAAGCTGCCCTAAATGCAAATTCCTCCCAAGGCCACAGTTCCATAAAATGCATGAACACACAGAGTTTGTGTGATTGTTTTCTTTATTTCTGTTTGAAATTCAAAGCAGTGGATGGATATCTCCAATCAATGCCTGTTGGAGAGCTCCCTAAAGGTCCTGGGGAAACACTAAAGGTGCTGAGAATCCAGGAGGGAAAGGCCCGCTGAGAGGTTGAGGAGTGCAGATAGCTCTGACTGTAAGCCTGCAGAACGTAGGATGTAGGAAGTCTTCCAGTCCACTTATCTCAGCTTTTCCCTTCTTGGCCAGGAATATCTTCATTTAAGTTATTTAATGCAGGATCTTATAAACTAACTACTTTTGACCACTTAGTTTAGTGTAATCTGATGTGTGGTATGCAATAGGAGAACGAAAAAGAAAATGTAAGACTTGACAATTAAGAAAGTTTTAGTCATGTCAGTAGAAAACACATACCTTCGTGGAGTAAATTTGAACAATGAAGCATGTTTTTGTATGTCTGAATATGTGCCAAAGATAATATATTCTGCAATGAAGTTGGAACTTTCATAAATGACCTCCAAAAAGATAATAAATGGGCCATAATATGCAGGGCATACAGAAAGATATTGGTCTAATTCCAACCTTAATATCAAATACAAATTACAGGAAATAAGATATTTATTCAAGATGTGGTCATGGAAATAGCAGTCTCTGATGAGATATCAGTGTAAGAGGTTTTGGAAATTGAAATGCGGGGATGCAATGATAGAAACCATTTTTTCTTTGTGACTAATATAAAGTGCTAAAATTAAAACAGTGGAAGAGGTTTCAGATAAATTTTGTATGACTACATAGTTTTAGATCTCATAATATTTGAACATAATGAGAAAATTAGCAAAGACATTTTGATTATTAGGAAATTTTATATAAAAGACAGTTTCTGGCTTTTCTCAAAACCTTTGAAGATCTAACTCTTCTAAGTCAGTATTGTCAGAGGCAACCGTCTCTCTGAGCTGAGTGGCAGATGGCCCCTCCAGTTTCCACAACCCCATTGCTCTGTATTGTTCTTTATTTCTTCTCCCAGAATGCTTTAGTAGTTCATGTTTATTACCTAGCTAGTTCCCTGTTGGCATCTGAATTTGTGATTCCTGATTGAAGTCCAACCTCCACCAAATGCAATCTGTCTTTTGCCACATTCTTCCTACTTGAATGCATTACAAGAAATTCACTTCTCTAGGCAACCCATTCTGGTGCTGAATATCTTTTAGTTCGCTATTAAAAACTCTTTCTCGGGGGAGGTAAGATGGTGGAGGAGTGAGGAGAGGTTGCGGTTTTAGGCTCCGGAGACCCGTCTTCAGTTTGGGCTAATTGCAGACAGAACATCTCAGTGAGCAGCTGGACATTGGCGGGAGTTGAGTCAAGGCACTGCTGGATTAGAGAAAATCCATCTGGGAACAACCTGTTTAGTGAGGATAGCGGAGAAAAAGGGGAAAAACGGGATTCCTGACTGGGGCAGCTGCCCGAGCTGTGGAGGGAAGCACACAAAGGATTTTTGGCGACCACAGGCTGCCCCGGAGAGGAGTCAGGCGGAGAGGGGATCTCTGCCCGCTGGCAGAGACGGGACTCGACCAAGTGGCATTGGCGCTGAAGGACAGGAGACAGCGTGCTGCCGGGCAAGTGAGGACATAATTCTTTATATTTTTCTCTAGTGGATGGTGGAGAGGGGAGGAAAGTTTGGGGGTGGTAGGCCGTTCTGGAGGAGCCCAGGCGCAGAGGTGCGCTCATCCAGTCCCCAACCCTACCCTTGGGTCGCGGGGGCGCACATAGGGAAGTGCTCTCACTCACTGGCCCAGGTGCGCGGGCCGTGAGTCCAGGCGTCCCTCGGACACTCCCCAATGGACATAAGATCAGTGCCCCTACGGGCACAGGGAGGGCCCACTGAACAGGCAGAGAACCATGCACAGACACCCCTAGACAGCTCCCATGGGCGCAGGGCCCCAGGCCGGAAAGCAGACCACTAGCGCAGGCTCTGTTTGTGCCCACCCAGACGGGTGAGGGAAGGCAGGCCGCTGCAGCACGGGAACAGCGGGAGGCGGCGACCCACTGATACTCGATTCCACTGAGCACAAGTGTCCCCGGCCCTGCCCTAAGAGGCGAGAGACCAACTCCCGGAGCTCGGCTCAGCAGGACTAAGGGCATGGGACGGCGCGTGAGCGCAAAAACACCTCAGCCCGGGGACAATAAGCTCCAACCGTGGGACAAACTCTCGGGCCGCCCGAGCATGCAGGGGCTCGCGCGCAAGGGCACCTCAACTGGCTCCAGCGGGCAGCAAGGGAGCGCGCCGTGCCGGCAACCGTGGGCGCGCACCATATCGGCAACCAGGGGCGCACACCAGTCCTGCAAAAAACAAGAACCTCTGACCTGCCACACTAGACCAGCTGCGGACCCAGAAAAAGAAGGCAACACACCAAGGCTAAAACGGAGTAAAAAATCGCTTTTTTTTTTTCCAATTTTTTTCTCCCTTGTCCTTTCTTTCTTCTTAATTATTTCTTTTCTTTCCTTCTTTCTTTATTCTTTTCCTGGGGTTTTTTTGGGGGGGGGGTTTGGGGGGGTATATATTTTTTTTTCAATTTTTTTTCTCTCTTTTTTCTTTCTTTATTCTTTCTTTTCTATCTTTCTTTGTTCCTTTCTTTCTTCCCTTTTGGGTTTTTTTTTGGGGGGGGTTGTGGTAAATTTTTTATTTTCTTCTCTTTCTCTCTTCTTTTCTTCTATTTTCTTGGGGATTTTTTGGGGGGGTGTTTTTCCTTCTCCTATTCCAATAATAACAAACTTTATCTCTAACGTGTTGCATATAATCTCTCCTTCTCATCCTTTCTCTTTAATCGTTGTTTATTCGTTTGTGTGTCTAGCTTAGCCCCCCTATCACTCTAAATAATATAATGTAATTACTATATAAACCCAAATACAATACAATCCCACTTTCTTACTATATTATGTATTTTTCTATCCTTTTCTTCTATTTTTATTAACATACAATGTAAATATTACTAACTGGCTTGCACAGTCTCAACTATTATTAATCTATCACCCCCTCTATCAAAAATTATATTTTTCCTCCCCCAAAACAACTCTTATCTATTCTTCTTATAGTATAAAAGCTCAAATCTCTTTACATTTATATTAATACGGGCTAGTTGGCTAACGATAGCAGGATAGAGTGGGGGATACTTTTTGAGGGTGTGGGTCTCCTGCCTGGGCTGTGTGTTTATGTCTTTAACAGCATATCCACAAAAGAACTCAAGACAAAGCGGATAGAGTGACTCTCAACCAACTAGCCAGAACGAAGATCCTATCAAAGAACATCTGAAATATAACCGAACAGCATAAGCAAACGACATAAAGGGTAACTCAAGAACATCAGGCTCAGGATATCAAAGAGACTGCACCACTGAAACTCCCAGACCTTCGATAAAGAATATTACACCACAAAGGAGGGAAGTCAAAGCAGACTACCCCCCCCCCAAAAAAAAAACCCAAATAAATAAATAAATAAATAAAAACAAAAAGAATCCAACATGGTAAGACGCAAAAATAACCCCTCAATGAAAAGAAAAGAGGAATCCTCAGAAAGAGAGATAGATGAAATAGACATAGCCCAAATGTCAGACATGGAATTCAAAACAATGGTGGTAAAGAAGCTCAATATACTCGACATCCTTAAAATCAACTATGACAACCTTCAAGGAAGTTACCAGCAGCTCCAAGAAAATTACAGGGAACTTGCAGAGAACTACACCAGCATAAAAAAAGACATAGAAATTGTTAACAAGAACCAGGAAGAACTTAAGAATACAATCTCTGAACTGAAAAACACAGTAGAATCAGTCAAAAGCAGACTAAACGAAGCAGAGGATTGGATTAGTGAGTTAGAAGATAATGTAGAGAAAAACTCCCAGACAATACAGCAAAATGAAAAACGATTGAAAAAATATGAACAAGATGTAAGGGAATTACAGGATAACATTAAAAAAAATAATTTAAGGATCATCGGAATACGAGAGGGAGAAGAAAAGGAACATGGAATTGAAAATCTGATAGGAGAAATAGTGACAGAAAATTTTCCGAACCTGATGAGGAAAAAGCTATGCAAGTCCAAGAAGCAATGAGAGTTCCAATCAAGAGGAACCCCCAAAAACCCACTCCAAGGCACATCATAGTTAAAATGGCAACATTCCAAGACAAAGAGAGAATCCTAAAAGCAGCAAGAGAAAAGCAGCAAATAACATACAAGGGAGCTCCGATAAGGCTATCAACTGATTTCTCAACAGAAACATTACAAGCCAGAAGGGAATGGTCAAAAATATTTCAAGCAATGAAAAACAAAGGCCTACAACCAAGAATACTCTACCCAGCAAGGCTCTTATTCAAAATAGAAGGTGAAATAAGGAGTTTCTCAGACAAAGGAAGACTGAAAGAATACATCTCCACCAAACCAGCATTGCAAGAGATGCTAAAGGGAGTGTTCTAAGAAAAAAGAAGAAAAAAACAAGAGAGGAGAGGAACAGAGGTACAAAGGGAAATGAATAAATACACGTCAATAATAACCTTAAATGTAAATGGATTAAATGCTCCAATTAAAAGACATAGGGTAACGGAATGGATAAGAAAACAGGACCCACATATTTGCTGTCTACAAGAAACACACCTGAAAACAAAAGATTTACACAGACTGAAAGTAAAGGGATATAAAAAAATATTCCAAGCAAACGGACCGGAAGAAAAAGCCGGGGTAGCAGTTCTCATATCAGACAAAATGGATTTCAAAGCAAGGACAATAAAAAGAGACAAAGAAGGACATTTCATAATACTTAAAGGAACAATCCATCAAGAAGATATGCTTTGATAAACATATATGCACCCAACATAGGAGCACCCAAATACATAAAGCAAATACTAGAAGACCACAAAAAGGATATCAACAACAACACACTCATAGAAGGGGACTTCAACACTCCATTATCAACAATAGACAGATCATCAAAGCAAAGAAACACCAAGGATATACAGGCATTGAACAACACACTAAACCACATGGATCTAACTGATATATATAGAACTTTTCACCCCAAAGAAGCAAAATATACATTCTTTTCAAGTGCACATGGGACATTTTCAAAGATAGACCACATGATAGGTCACAAAACAAGCCTCAACAAATTCAAGAAAATTGAAATCATATCAAGCATCTTTTCAGATCACAATGCCTTGAAACTAGAAATCAACCGCAGAGAAAAAAATCAAAGACACCCAAACTCATGGAGATTGAATAACATGCTATTAAATAATGAATGGGTTAACAATGACATCAAAGAAGAAATCAAGAAATTTCTAGAAACTAATGATAATGAGCACACAACAACCCAAAACCTGTGGGACACAGCAAAAGCAGTCCTGAGAGGGAAGTTTATAGCAATACAGGCATATCTGAAAAGACTAGAAGAATCTCAAATAAAAAACCTAACCACAATGCTACAAGAACTAGAACAACAACAACAAACAAAGCCTAGGGCAAGAAGAAGGAATGAAATCATCAAGATCAGAGCAGAACTAAATGACATAGAGACTAAACAAACAATCCAAAAGATCAACAAAACTAGGAGCTGGTTCTTCGAAAAAATCAACAAAATCGACAAGCCTCTAGCCAGTCTAATCAAGAAAAAAAGAGAGAAGACACAAATAAACAAAATCAGAAATGAAAGAGGAGAAATCACGACTGATACCTCAGAAATACAAAGGATAGTTAGAAATTACTTCAGACAACTGTATGACAAGAAATTTGACAATCTAGAAGAAATGGACAAATTTCTAGAAACATACAACCTTCCAAAACTGAATCAAGAAGAAGTGGAAAGTCTCAACAAACCAATAACAAAAAAGGAAATTGAAACAGTAATCCAAAATCTCCCGGCACACAAAAGCCCTGGACCGGATGGCTTCACAGGCGAATTCTACAAAACATTCAGGGAAGAACTAACTCCTATCCTCCTCAAACTGTTCCAAAAAATCCAAGAAGAGGGGAAAATCCCAAACTCTTTCTATGAAGCCAGTATTATCCTAATCCCCAAACCAGGTCAAGACACAACAAAGAAAGAAAACTACAGGCCAATATCACTGATGAACATCGATGCTAAAATCCTCAATAAAATATTGGCAAACAGGATCCAGCAATACATCAAAAAGATCATACATCATGATCAAGTGGGCTTCATTCCAGGGATGCAAGGATGGTTTAATATTCGCAAATCAATAAATATAATACATCACCTAAACAGAATGAAAGACAAA
Organism: Furipterus horrens; assembly: GCF_987537825.1. Classification (NCBI taxonomy): domain Eukaryota; kingdom Metazoa; phylum Chordata; class Mammalia; order Chiroptera; family Furipteridae; genus Furipterus; species Furipterus horrens. The sequence goes on from NW_028327171.1 coordinate 173,959,470, forward strand.
AATCACATGATCATATCAATAGATGCAGAAAAAGCATTTGATAAAGTACAACATCCATTTATGATGAAAACACTCAACAAAATGGGAATAAAGGGAGCATATCTTAACATAATTAAGGCTATATATGAGAAGCCTGAGGCCAACATCATACTCAATGGACAAAAACTGAAAGCATTCCCCCTGAACTCAGGAACTAGACAAGGTTGTCCACTCTCTCCACTCCTTTTCAACATAGTGTTGGAAGTCCTAGCCACAGCAGTCAGACAAGAAAAAGAAATAAAAGGCATCCAAATTGGGAAAGAGGAAGTAAAACTTTCATTATATGCAGATGACATGATAGTATACCTAGAAAATCCTATAAACTCCACTAAAAGACTACTCGATATAATAAGTGAATTTGGCAAAATCGCAGGGTACAAAATAAATATACAGAAATCTAAGACATTTCTGTACACCAAGAATAAAATAGCAGAGACAGAGACAAAAAAGAAAATACCATTTACTATAGCAACAAGAAGAATAAAGTACCTAGGAGTAAACTTAACCAAAGAGATAAAAGACCTGTACTCTGAAAATTACATAACGTTGAAGAAAGAAATTAAGGAAGAAACAAATAAATGGAAGCAAATACCATGTTCTTGGATGGGAAGAATCAACATCATCAAAATGGCCATACTACCCAAAGCAATTTACAGATTCAATGCAATCCCTATTAAAATACCAATGACATATTTCACAGACCTAGAACAAATACTCCGTAAATTCATATGGAACCAAAAAAGACCCCGAATAGCAAAAGCAATCTTGAGACAGAAGAACACAGCAGGAGGAATCACAACACCAGATATCAAACAATACTACAAAGCCACTGTAATCAAAACAGTATGGTACTGGCATAAGAACAGACATATAGATCAGTGGAACAGAATAGAGAGTCCAGAAATAAACCCAGGCCTCTATGGTCAACTAATCTTTGATAAAGGAGGAAGGAACATAAAATGGAGTGAGAAGAGCCTCTTTAACAAATGGTGCTGGGAGAACTGGATAGGGACGTGCAAAAAAATGAAACTAGACCACCAACTTACACCACACATAAGAATAAACTCAAGATGGATCAAAGACTTAAATGTAAGCCGTGACACCATAAAAGTCCTAGAGGAAAACACAGGCAGGAAAATTTCAGATATCTCACGTAACAATCTCTTCACGGATACATCTCCTAAAGCAAGAGAAATAAAGGAAAAAATAAATAAATGGGATTACATCAAACTGAGGAGTTTCTGCTCATCAAAAGAAAACATCAGCAAGATGAAAAGGAAACCAACCATATGGGAAAACATATTTGCCAATGACATCACAGACAGGGGACTGATTTCCAAAATATATAAAGAGCTTATATGACTCAACATCAAGAAAACAAACAACCCAATTAAAAAATGGGCAAAGGACCTGAACAAACACTTCTCCGAAGAGGACATACAGAAGGTCCATAGACACATGAAAAAATGCTCAACATCATTGGCCATCAGAGAGATGCAAGTAAAAACCACAATGAGATACCACCTTACACCTGTCAGAATGGCCATCATCAACAAATCAACAAGCAACAAGTGCTGGCGAGGATGTGGAGAAACGGGAACCCTACTGCACTGTTGGTGGGAATGCAGACTGGTGCAGCCACTATGGAGAACAGTATGGAATTACCTCAAAAGATTAAAAATGGAACTGCCGTTTGAACCAGCAACTCCACTATTAGGACTATACCCGAAGAATCTTGAAACACCAATTCAAAAGAACTTATGCACCCCTATGTTCATTGCAGCACTGTTGGAAACAACCTAAGTGCCCATCTGTAGATGAATGGATCAAAAAACTGTGGGACATTTACACAATGGAATACTATGTAGCAGAAAGAAAGAAGGAACTCCTGCCATTTGCAACAACATGGATGGAACTAGAGAGAATTATGCTTAGTGAAATAAGCCAGGCAAAGAAAGAAAAATACCATATGATATCACCTAATACAGGAAACTAAAGAACAACACAAACAAAGGAACTAAATAGAACAAAGAGCAGAATAGCAGTCAATAGGGGGGAGGGGAGAGGGAGAGAAGGGGGATAAGTAAGGGAAGGGTTTAATTAAAGAGCCTGTATGAAAGACTCATGGACATGGACAACGGGGAGGGATATGATTGTGGGAGAGGGGGTGGGTTGGGTGGGGGAAAGAAATTAGGGGAAAAGGGGACAACTGTAATTGAAAAACCAAAATAAATAAATAAATAAATAAATAAATAAATAAATAAATAAAATAAAAAATAAAAAAATAAAAAAAAACTCTTTCTCTGTCACTGAGCCTTAATCTGTTTCCTTCTAACTCCTATATATTTTTCTAGTTTTATCCTTTAAAGCAATTTTTTTCTTCTTTCATATGATACACCTTCAAGTACATATAGCTATCAACGATGCCAAGAAAAACCCTTGTTTTCCACCCTGACCTTGAACATTCCTTGTGTTCTACATTTTTTTTAGTTATGTGGATTATTTTAATTGAATGTTTTATTTTGAGTTATTGTAGATTCACATGGAGTTGTAAAAAATAATACGGAATGACCCCATGTACTCATTGCCCAGTTTCCTCCAATGATAATATTTTATAAAACTACAGTACAATATCAAAACCAGGATATTGGCACTGATACTGTCAAGATACAGAACATTTTCATCACCACAGGGATCCCTCGCGCCACCATTTTATAACCACATCTACACCCACTTCGACTCTTTCCTTGTCATGTCTAATGTTTTTCATTTCTATAGTTTTGTGATTTCAAGAATGTTACATAAATGGAATCACATAACCGTTTAGGAATGATATATTTTACTTGGTACAATTCCTTGTAATTGCTGAGCACTATTTCATGGTATGGATGTAACACTGTGTTTAAGCATTTATTCTTTGAAGAACAACTGGGTTGTTTACAGTTTTTGATTATGAATAAAGTTGTTATAAACATTCATGTACAGATTTGTCTATGAACATAATTCTTCATTTCTCTGGGATAAATGCCCAGGAATACAATTTCTGACTACTCTGGTGCTAGAATATGTATTCTTTTAAGAAATTGCCAAACTTTACCATAGTCTATATCATTTTATATTACCTCTAGCAATCTAAACCAGTGATCCAGGTTTTCCATATCCTCATCAATATTTGGCGTTGTCAATATTTTTTATATCAGTTATTTTGATAGGTATGTAGTGCTGTTTAATGGCTAATGATGTGCGTATTTCATGTGCTTGTTGACATCTGTGTATTGCCTTTGGTGAAATGTTTCTTAATGTCTTTTACATGTTTTCTAATTGAATTTTTTGCCTTCCTACTGTTGAATTTTGCAGTGTTTTTAAAAATATATATTCTAGGTACTAGTCCTTTGTGAGATATGTGGTTTGCAAATATTTTTCTCCCACCCTGTAGTTTATTTTTTTCATCTTCTTATCAGGGTCTTTGGCAGAGCAAAAAAATTTAAATTTAATGAAGTTTAATTTATCAATTTTTTTTGTTTATAGATCATGCTTTTCATGTCAAATCTAAGAATGCTTTGCCTATCCCTAGATCCCAAAGATGTTTCCTACATTTTCTCTAAAGTTTTATATTTTTATAATCTGCATTTAAATCCATAATTCAGTTTGAGTTCATTTGTTGTATAAAGCATGAAACTTAGGCTGAGGTTTGCTTTTATTTTTTTAATCCTTACTCAAGGATATATTTATTGATTTTAGAGAGATAAGAAAGGAGGGAGAGAGAGAGAAAAAACATCAATTGGTTGCCTCCCCTACACGCCCCTATGTATATGTGCCCTGACCTGAACCTCACCCACAACATTTTGGTGCACAGGATGATGCTCCAACCAAGTGAGCAACCCAGCCAGGGCTGAGGTTTGCTTTTGTTTTTGTTTGTTTGTTTGTTTGTCTTTTGCCAATGGATATCAGATTATTCCAGCACTATTTGTTGAAAGGCCATCTTACTAGACTGGTTTGCTTTTACACCTTTGCGAGAAATTAGTTATGCATATTTGTGAGGGTTTTTCTGGTTTCTTTATTCTGTTTTATTGAACTTGTGTTTATTCTTTAACCAATACGACACCTTAATTACTATAGCTGTATAGTAAATCTTGAAATTTGGTAGGTTAATTTCTTCCACTTTACTGTTCTATTACAAAATTATTTTAGCTAACTTAGTTCCTTTGTCTTTCCATATAAGTTTTAGAATAATCTTGTCAATAGCTACAAAAAATCTCGCTGGGATTTTGACAGATGTTGTGATTAACCTGTATATCAATATAGGGAGAATTGACATCTTTACTATGTTGAGACTTTCAGTACATGAACATAGTATGTTTTCCATTTATTTATATCCCTTTGGTCTCTTTTGTGAGAGTTAGGTATTTAGAGAATACATATCCTATACATTTTGTTAGATTTACAACTAAGTATTTTTATTAGCAATTGTATTTTACATTTTGGTGCCAAAGTGTTCGTAGTTAGTATAAAAAAAATACAACTGATTTTTGCATGTTTATATCATATCTTTTAACCTTGCTGAACTCACTTAATATTTGTGGAAATTTTTTGTAGATTCCTTGGGATTTTCTATGCAGTCAGGTCATCTGCAAATAGGATAGTTTTATGTCTGCCTTTCTAATCTGTATGCCTTTTGTTTCCTTTCCTTAGCTTACCTTATTGCCCTGGCTAGAACACAGCACTATGTTGAATAAGAGTTGTGAAAGCAGACTTCCTTACCTTGTTCCTAATTTGGGGAGAAAGCATTCAGTTTTTCACAATTAAGTATAATGTTAACTATAGGTGTTTTAAGATCGTTATCAAGTTAAGGACGTTCCTCTCTATTCCTATTTTTCTGAAAGTTTTTAAATGTGAAGTGTGTTGAATTTTATCAGTTGCCTTTTCTTCATCAGTTGATAAGGTTATATGATTTTTTTCCCCCTTAGCCTCTTACCATGGCAGATTACATTGATTTTTGAAGACTGAACCACTACTCTTGCAACTCTAGAATAAACTCCACTTGATTATGGTATGTAGTTTTTTTAATATAGTGCTGAATTCTATTTGCTATAATTTTGTTAAGGGTTTTTATGTCTATATTTTTGAGATATATTGATCTATAGTTTTCTTCCTGTCTCTCTCTTACTTTTTTCCTTTCACATTTGGCAGAAATCTGTGAAACCATGTGGGCTTGGAAATTTATTTTATGATAATTTTTAAATTATAGATTTAATTTCCTTGATTTTATAGAACCATTTAAATTACCTGTTTCATATTAGATGCATGTAGTAGTTGTGTTTTTCAAGGAATTGGTCCATTTCATCTAAGTTGTCAAATTTTTATACTGAGTTGTTTGTAGTACACCCTTTTTAACATTGATGTCTCATAACATCATATGGAAATATCCAAACCTCTAGCAAGACTGAGAACAAGAAAAGTGACAAAACACAAATTACCAGGGATGAAACAGAGGATGTCACTACAGGCTCTTTAGACGTCAAAATGATAAAAAAAAAAATATATATATATATATATATATATATATATATGGTACGCTTGCAACCCTGGAATAAGCCCCACTTGGTCATGGTGTATAATTATTTTATATTTTGCCGAATGCTGCTGGCTGTAATTTCGTTAAGGATTTTTGAGTCTATATTTTTGCGATATATTGGTCTTTAGTTTTGTCTCCTTTTTTTCCTACTAAAATCAAAATCTTACCCTGGTCAGATATAACAGTCATGGGAATTGCAGGAGACTGGGTAATGTCAGATGCTAGGTGAAGGGAGCTGCATTTTTTTAACACTGGTGGAAGAGTGACAACATGATAGGGCCATTGAAGAAGATCAGGTGCTAGTAAAATACAGTCCATGTGACTTAGACCCATTCATATTTCTACCCATAGAGATTAACTAATACAGTAGTTATAAGTGCTCATTTAAATTATCATTATTAAATTTAAATAAAACTCTGAAATTCAGTTCCTTACTTGCACTAAATCTGTTGAGCATATTCCAAGTGCTCCAAAGTTGAATGTGTATAGGCCATTATTAGAATGGTAAAGGGTAGAACTCTCCATTAATGCAGAAAATTATTTTGGACACTACTGCTGTAGAGTATTCTTGGTACTTCTTGTTCCTTGTTGTCCTCTAGGCCTTTGACTTTTTGGAAGTGGGATTGTCTATTTTACTGTTTTCTTATTTGTCCCTAAAGATCTGTCCCATTTTCCATTCCTGTCTCTGATTCTGCCACCAACCTTAGTTTTGAAGAATTGTTGTCAACTATCACCAAAGAACTGACCTCTGAACTCCTCCTTTGGTTTTGGTTTTGGATTTGTTACTTCGCACATAATGGTCTCAACCTACTCACACCCGAGCTAGGAGCTCCTGAATTTGGCCTTAACAACTGGTTTGTCTTCTCCTAACTCTCTCAGAGTCAGGTTACTCCAGAATTTTAGCCCGTAGCTTTCTTGTTCTGAATACATAATACTGTCTTTAAATCCTCACAGAATTGCTCCTACCTCTTAGGATCTGAAATTGTAGGCAGTAATGTTTTATTAGTCTGCTATAATTAGGCTTCATATTTAGAATTATTATTGTGCAAAAGTATTTAAAATGTGGTTAATACAAATGAATTATATTTTTAAAATGCTGCAAGAGGGGAAATGGAAGTGGGGGTTTTATACTAATAGGTAATTGGAAGAAACCTGGGACATAAATTCCAAATAGATAAAAGTTGTAAAACTTTAATATTGTACACAGCAACAATGTACACAATTTGTAAGCCACTAAATATTTTGCACTGTTGGCAAATATTAGTGGTAGTATTTCCATCCACAGAAACATTTCTTAACTAAAGTATCAGTAAGTTCAGCTTCGTAAAATTTAAAAATAAAGAAATCCAGATTTCTATAATTAACCTCATTGAAAGAAACAGGATCAATTCAAAATGACTCTAGTGATTAATTATGTATAAAAGATTTAGGGGTTTTTTTCCTTGGCATTAACTTGTCATTTCAATGTGCACAGAGAAAGATTGCTAAGGGAGGAATCCTGCAATAAAAAGAATACAGAAGCAAAGGAGAACCAATTAAAGTAGGTAAATTATTAGGAGATGTAATCAATCCTCAATTACCTAAGGACTGTGTATGTATTTATTCACCTGTTAGGGAATTGAAGAAAAAGAGAGTAAAATGGAAGTCTAATCACTGATTAAAAGCCATTTTAAAACCTAATTGCCTCACTAACCAAGGTGCTTTTCCCAAAGTGGGCACTTAATAAAACTATGGAATTGTAGGTAAAGGAAAGATAGACTACCAAAAATGAAAATCAGTCCATGAATTTAAAAGGCCTCCTTTGTGAATACACACTACTAAAAATTCCACAGAAAATAGAACATTTATAGATTCTAGGCCAAAAAAAAAAAGAATTAAGAAATGTTTCTAGCCATGACTGGTGTGGCTCAGTTGGTTGAGCATCATTCCACAAAGCAAAAGGTTGGATTCCCAGTCAAGGCACATCCCTGGGTCATGGGTTTGGTCCCCAGTTAGGGCCTGTACAAGAGGCAACTGATTGTTGTTTCTCTCTCATATCAATGTTTCTCTCCCTTTCTTTCTCTCTCCCTTCCCCTCTCTAAAAATAAGTAAATAAAATCTTTTTAAAAAAGGGAAATGTTTCTATAATGAATAACAAAAGTGCTTATGACTGCTTCATATGGCTTTGGTAGTTACTCTGTATTATATTATATAAGCATTATTTATAGTTGAATATTAAAAATAAACATAGAAGGCATAATTACAAGCAATTAGAAACTTCTGATTTTTAATTAAGAACTCATATTTTGTAATTTCATCTAACAAAACCCAATTTAAAATTAAACTCCTAAGTTTTTTTTTTTTTTCTTAAACCAAAACAGAAATTCTACTCTCTATTATTTAAGTGTGTTTTAAAACAGGGGCCTGAATTATATGTTCATGATTTCCACATTATTTAGAGACCTGTCCATTTGAAAATGTGTATGTCGAAGTTGTTAAGTTTAGTTATAGTATTCAAACAGCCTATGTCAAGTTCATAAACCAAAATCCAAAGCATTGTTACAAAAAATTTTTAAAAACCTAAATTAAATAAAAAAGCATTGTTAAATATTTTTCAAGTTACAGTAATTTAAAAGTGAACTTGTTTTATTTGCATTAAAAATGAGAGGACAATTAACCTAATAAATTTTTTTAGGAATCCCTATTTTTAAAAAACATTTGGACAGACCCCATTTGCCACCTTTTTTTTTTTTTTTTCTCATTTAAACTTTAAATATATAGGGTAATGATTGCATTTTATTGTTTGTTTCCATTGTCCTTTTTGTAGGTAGAGACAGATGCTCACCTTGGTCATTTTTTTCCTGTCAGTTTTCCCTCTTTAAACTGTCTTTCAGTTGGGCCGTGCATGGCTGATTTGCCTTGGGATGCACACCTGACCTCGAGGCTAACAACCCATCTCTGGGGCAGGGGGGAAGCAAGCTCATTGATGATGGTGAGCAGAGTAGTCCCCGCCTTATGTGCAGTTTCACTCTCTGTGGTTTCAGTTACCTGCTGTCAACTGAGGTTTAAAAATATTAAATAGAAAATTCCAGAAATAAACAAATCATAGGTTTTAAATTGCAGCTATTCCGAGTGGCGTAATGAAATTTCACGTGATATGTTGCCCCCTCTCCCCTGCAGTAGACAGGAATCATCTGTTCATCAGCGTCTGTGTATCCACACTGCACACTCCCTGCTTGTTAGTCACTTAGCAGCCATCTTGGCCACCAGATGAACTGTGGTGATATTACAGTCCTTCTGTTCAAGTCATCCTATTTTACTTAATAATGACTCCAAAGCACAGGAGTCGCAATGCTGGCAATTCCTATATGCCGATGGGAAGCCATGAAGTGCTTCATTTAAGTGAAAAAGTGAAAGTTCTCAACTTAACAAGTAAAGAAGAAAACTGAATGCTGAGGTTGTTACGATCTACAGTAAGAACGAATCTATGAAACTGTGAAGAAGGAGAAAGAAACCTGTGCTAGTTTTGATCCGCCTTCTGGGGTATCTCGGAAAGTCGCGAGTAGCTTAATGGCCCGTTACAATATCTACATCATTCACCTCACTTCATCTCATCATGTAGACACTTTATCATCTCATCTCATCATCAGAAGAAGGGTGAGTACAGTAAAATAAGTTATTTTGAGAGAGAGAGACCACGTTTATTATAGTATATTGTTATAATTGTTCTATTTTGTCATTAGTTATTGTTGTTAATCTCTTACATTTTGTACCTAATTTATAAATCAAGCTTTATCGTATGACTGTGTAGGACAAATCAGAGTATATATAGGGTTCAGTACAATCCGCAGTTTCAGGCATCCGCCAGGGATCTTGGAACACGTTCCCTGTGGATAAGTTTGGACAACTGTACTTGAAATAATAGCCTCAGGTGAGAGCTGGGATAATGATGATGTGGCCACATTGGGTCATGTGCAAGCCCAAGGAGCTGAGCAGAGACAAGGGTGAGCTCTAAGAGATGCTGAGACATGCCTTAGTTCCTGCCTTCAGTTCCATTTCTGAGATCTTTGCAGTCTTTATTTCCTCTCTTTGAATGCCCATGAAATTTGCATATTTACCTTTCTATTGGGCTCCATTTTCATTAAACTAGGTTTTGAAGATTTCTATTCCTTGTAATTGAACATACCTTACTAAAACATAGGTTTTAACATTCTTCCCTGCATATTTCTTGACATCTATTTCTTTTATTTAACTTATGGCTCTTAATCACATTGGGTGTAATTATTTTTCATTAATTTATACCAAATTAAGATAACTACAACTACAACTCTGCTTGTTTTCTTTACTATTTAGTGTTTATCTTTTGGAATTTTATACTATATTTTGTAATAATTTCTAAATTTTATAATATTCCTTTAAATAATTTATCTTTATAAATACTATAAAACAATAAATGTAAGGGCACTTGCTGATTCTGAAGCTTGTGTCACAATTTATAATTTTCATATTTCTAATCAGTAGATATTTTTAATGTTGCTGACACTTTATTATATCAGCCAAAATTCATGTCTATATGCCATCAATATATTAGTCAGTAAAAATTATCTAAGATCATAGTTAGATAATTATGAGCTTTTCCCTCTTCTTTATCAAATTTGGTGTAAGTAGAGACAGCTATTTTCTACCTATCCATTTTACTTTCCAGAGTAAAGATATGTAAGGTTGAGTATGTGATACGATAATATTTCCTAAGAGTGAACCTAAGTGGGGTATTCAGACTATAAGATATAAAAATCAAGATTAAAGTAGCATGGGTCATTTTTGCTAAAGTATAGCACAATCATTTTTATTCCTTAAACATTTGCAGTGAGAAGTGAATTATTTGAAAGGGCAGTGTTCTATATATATGGGACATAAACAATAACTCAACTCTTACCCTAAAGACTTCATGTGAATTTATCTCTTACTTAGAACTAGGTCAGCAGTTCTACAGCAGAAATTGGTAGTACTCAGGAGAATGGCAAACCTTTTTCAACTTGGGTTGAATTTAAATTAAACCCAGACTTCACAGAAACTGTCGTCTTGAAAGATGATAAGGCCAGGAAAATAATCAAAATAATATATAGGTTCATAACAGATTTGCATTCATGAAAAATTAATAAAATCTATATGAAAGATATTTTTGCTGGGCGTTGCATAGTGTTTATAGTTGGATGGGCATTTCTGGGAGTCTGTATGGAAGAATGTGGCCTACATTAGTGGTGAGGAACATGGAATTGTGTGTCAGAGATCTGTGGGTTTAAATGCTGTTTCTTTCTTATTATGTGACCTTGAGTTAATCGCTAAGTATCTTTTTTTTTGGTCCAAAATTAACTTTATTTTTCAGCTTTGCTTCTTTGGGATGTGGTAACAAAATTGGCACTGACAGAAAGGATACTGATATTGGCCTTAGTTAAAGAAAATGCCTCTGGCAAAGTGGTGGGAAGATGAAGTAACAAAGAACCACAGAAGTTGGAATTTTTCAAAAGTGAGTTCAAATGTTAGTTCTGCCACAATCTGTGGTCAGAGACAAGCTGTAGATAAGCCTGTTTTCTCATCTGTCATTGGATTTGAGATCATTCGTGTTACCATTGTAGCAGTCTGAACCTTTGGTCACTGGTGTCTAGGGTAAGGAGAGAAGGCCACATGTTTGAGGTGCTTTGAGGATCTGGACTTGGCTCTGTATGCTTCACTGTGTTTGCTCAGCCTGGGCCTGAATCCAGAGAGCTTGGCAGTCTAGTGACACCACACCTAAGCCGTAGGTGGCAGGGAACAGAGGGATGGGGAAAGATCAGCACCTATTCTGAAGTGAGGAAGCGAATGAAAATGGAAGTCTTCCACTATGCTTCTAATTTAGAGCAGGTTCTACCCAAATGAAAAAAGATCTGAATTCTTCTGCAACCTGTTCTCCCCCATCTATTTGGTTTTTAATTTTTTTTTTATTTTGACAAACCTCGAAGTAATCACGACACCCTTCCCATAGGTGGTGCCTCTAGTCCTATCCCAATATGCCTTGGGACCTTCATCTCCCTGATTGCCTTTCTCTCCCAAAACTAAATGCAAACTCTCTTGGGGCTCTGCTTTGTCCTTCTAATTTGAGCTTCCCTTCTCCTGGTGTCCCACATGCTCAATAAGCTTTTGGTCCATGCTGTTGAATAATCCTCTCACCTGGACAGAATGGCCATGGCTGTGGGAAGGGAAGAGGGTGTGAATGCTAATGACAAACCCTGCAGGTAAAGTGGGACTCCTGCTTGTTCTCTAGAGATAGGTTAAACTGTTTTTACCTTTTAAAAACACAAGATGAGCCCTGACTGCTGTGGCTCAGTGGATTGAGTGTTGGCCTGTGAGCCAAGTGTCGCTGGTTCGATTCCCAGTCAGGGCACATGACTAGGTTGCATGTCAGGTCCCCAGTTGGGGGCGTGAGTGAGAGGCAACCACACAGTGATGTTTCTCTCCCTCTCTTGCTCCTTTCCCCTTTCTCTAAAAATAAATAAATAAATAAACAAAAAATAATAATAAAAACAGGAGATGAAAAAATTGCATTTTAGTATTAGACTGGTAAGAGATTATCCTAAATCTGTACCTGGTGTCCAGCAGGGAAGGTATTTGAGTAGAGTGGAAGGAGTAAGATGCCTAAGGACAGCAACAGGTGATCCCAACCTTCTGTGTTTTTATATTCCTATTTGTGGTTTAGGACTATGAAGTGATTACAGTTAACCCCACTGCTCCTGATCAAAGGTAATGCTGTAAATAGTTTATATTAAGAAAACTTCTTACAGCCCTATGTTCTTTATGATCAAACTTGTGTTTTCCTCGTGACTGGTAATCGTGGTCACCTGTGCTCACTGGGTGCTCTTGTAGTAAACTTGGAACTATAGAGAAACAAAGAGAAACCATTAGGAGCCTACTTTTGTTTGTTTAGGAGGAGAAGTGGACTCCCTGTTCTAGGAGTGTTTTGCTCCTTGGGTGCTGGTTAGAAGACATGAAGCAAAAGCTGAAGGGAGTTTTAATGGCCAGCAGCTGTCTGGTAGGCATTTTGGGAAGACCAAAGACCTAATGCTCCCTTGGTATGCTGGATGGAATATGGGACCAAAATCAGTAGTGGCAGGGTCCTTCAGGGCCAGATGTCTTCAGTCCTGGCCTTTATCCTTCCTGCTTCTAAAAAATGGAGAAATTGCTTCTCTGGAAGCCTGAGGCAAACAGAGGTCATAGCCCTAAAGCGAGCTGAGCTCCTAGGCACTGTGTTATGCTAGGCCTTTGAATTTTAAGCACTAATGCTTCCTTTCTAAATCTTGCTCAAAAGATTCAGCTGGTCTAACTCCCTCCGGCCTGTGAACACCTGAAGTTTGCAGGCAAGGGTAGGGGAGACACTGAGAAGTGGACCAGTAAGATGAGCTCATTCCTTTCCTGGTTGGAATTTTATTGCTAATTCACCTTCTGATTTCTGGGCTCAGTTGGTCCTCCCTATTCTTCTGACACCTTCCTGACTCCCTCTTTTCTCACCAACCATTTGCATCTGACACACTAGAAAAAGAAACAAAACTCACATCCCTGCCCCAACAGCTCCATCCCTTCTTCCAGGGCGCTTGCATGTTCCCCCATCCTCTTTGGGTCACAGACCTGCCTAGAAGATAAAGGGGAGGGGTTTGAACCAGAATCTTTAGCTCCTCCAATCAACTCCCTCTGAATATTAGAATTTCAGTGGCATTGCCCCTCAAACTCTCCTACTCTTTGGCTCCAGAAGCTCCTATTCCAGATTCGGGGAGGTGGTTTTATGTTATTGGTGAAGATAGGCATCTAGCCAGTGATGCCCAGACTCCTTCAGTGAGGAAACAATGTCAGCAAAGGCTGAGAGCAGGGGCTTAGACTGGCACTCTCTGCCATGCTTGGCACACAGGGACTGTGTCAGGGGAGCTACTCTGTGTTAATTGTGTCGAGGCATCATGGGGAAAAGATGGTGCTCAATCTGGAAGTTGAGATGTCCATTGAACCAGGCATAGAAGGTGGACCTGTGTATGTTGCATGTTGCCTGAAGCTGGTGGAGGTTGTGATCAGTGTACATGGGAGTATGGTTCATCTGTGTCACCCACACAAACCAGTTGTTTTCCAGGAAACTGACCGTGAAGAAAAGGCCCAGGAAGCCTTTCAGTGCCAACAATGGCATGCATGTAAGGAAACTGAGGATGTAGAAGGTGACCATCCAGGCCATGCCCACCCACTTTTTCTGTTGGACAACAAAATGGAAAATATACCACTGGTAATAGAGAGGCAGGAAGGCGGGGGGCCCAATCAAGAAGTATTTTTGCTGGTAGTTGTATGGCATGTCCTTTTTCTTCTATTTTCTAAGCTCCACAGAGAGGATCTTTCCCAAGATAAAGAAGAAGGGGTACATGTTGATATCTTGGTCTTTGTGGAAACAGTGGGGCTTGACATGGTGCTGGAAGTGCATGTGGTTCCACCAGCTGGCAGGGCCCCCTTCAGGTGGCCAATCAGGAAATGACATAGCAGGTGGTTCCACACAGAGGTGCTGAAGACAGATGGGTGCCCAAAGCTGTGCTGCAGCCAGCATGCCTGGGCACTGGGGAGGGCACAAAGGATGTCCCCGAGAGCCAAAGAGTGAGCCAGGCAGCACCATTCAGCAGCAGGACGTGTAGCAGGTAGAGCAGGAAGAAGACAAGGTTGGCTTACATGAGGCCCATCTGTCCCACTGTGGCCTGTAGCTCTTTATTCTTAGTGAGCGCAAAACTGGGTGGCTCTGGGAACAGTTGTCCAGTCAGGAGAGAGTTCATGTACTTCCTCACAAGGCCCTAGTGGGTGTGGAATGCCACAGACGGGTTGCTAGCACCCTGCCCTCTGATGGCTGATAACCCGGGAATCCCTTACTATCTTAACACCAGTTTTATCTGTGAGGTGGAGATAATAATGGTGCTTCCCTTCTATTGTTAATGAGGCTTAAGTGAGGTAAGTATAACATTTAGCAAAGTGTCTAACACAGGGTTAGCTCTCAGTCATGCTAGCTATTATTATTATTATTACTGTTATTATTACCACCGGAAAATAGTGTATAACAGTGTGATTGATTTTTATGGAGGTTTTAAGGACAAAGAGTTAAGTTGGTGTTCTGTGTTACATCATGTTTCTTGTAACAATTATGCTTCAGTTTTTTGGTAACAGAGCTTCAGATATAAGCCAAGTTTCATCATTTTCTTCGAAGCCTGCCAAAAGACTGTTTAGTTATGAGATTCTAGAGTGACCACTGAAGATTAGGCTATATTTTAATGTTTTTCTTAATTATGTTTTTTCCCTTTATTTGGAAATCAGTTTTATGGCTGTAATTAAATAAAGTCAAATTAAAGTAGTGATGGGTTTAGATAATTTCCTAACTAATGTCTTGAGATCCTGTGCTATTTATACCTGTTTTCTCCACCCTGCAGACTCCTCTTTACAGGTCACTTTCTATTCTATTCAAATCCCTCAGAGTCTGTCTGTCTGTCTATCTGTCTCTCACTTTTTCATCTCTCTCCTTCTCTCTTTCTTCCTCTCTCTTTGTTTGTAAGTCAGGGTATAATGGTGGTGGCCAGGGGTGGGGGGGCATTTTTGTTAGGCTCATATTTCTGTTAATTTAGATTCAATGGGGACATGCCTTTAGATAGGCAAAATGTTCCTTTTAAAAATTTGATTTGTGTTAATAACTTATTATGGTCATTGAAAAACACACACACACACACACACACCTCTGAGTGTGTGTGTGTGTTGGGCCAGGGAGAGGAAGAAAGAAGAAGAGACAGAAAAAGAGGAGTTGTATTTTTTTTCTGTATTGGAACTGCTCTACCTCTGTTCCTGTTTTTATGCTTCTCTATTGGCAAGGGAAATGGGGTCTCTCATTTTTACGGTAACTGCTCTCCTTATGCTCTTTATTTTAGTCTCTTTATCTTTTGTGTATGAACCATTGAAATCTTAGTTATTTTTATTGTTGTGAATTTAATTTCACTATAATCATTCTTTGTTCTATAAATGTTTTTAAGATCCTTCCTGTCTCAGAAAAATCTTATAAGGGCTTTACTTCTTAGGTTGCTGTCCTAACTCCTCCCTCTATTTAGCTTCTTTACAGGATATTATTTGCTCTGTTTACTCACCATTTAGTCCTAATTTTTACTTTTGTTCTTTTTTTCATTGTTATTAATAAGGATGCTAAACCTGTTCTTTTAAAGGACATTTTTAACCTTTTACTCGCCTTTACAGTTTGTGTTCTCCTGGGATGAGTGACAGGGGTAGAATGTAAATGAACTCTGTAGAAGATGGAATATAACTTCAATTCAAACCTTTGTCCTATACTCTACAAAAGAAGGGGTTCCTTTTAAGTACAATCATGGGGGGTAGAGCTGAAAGGAGTGTCTTGATTTTATAAGATATAACTTTTACAAGGGGGGGGGGCAAAAAAGACCAGAATTATCTTCAAGAGGGCAGGTCTCTTGTAGTACAGGCTTCCCTCACTAGGTGAGTGTTCTATGAGTTCATCTGTATCGGCATACCAGCTGGCGTTGTTGTGAGAGGCTGCATTCAGCTTCATTGAATTTTTTATAAAAGACTTTCAATGCATTTGTCCATTTCATGATTTGTGATTTATGAGTTCACCTGCCTATACTGCACTGAGTGTTCAGCAGTTTTTGACCAAAAACACATCACCTCCATGCCCCACCCTCCCTATTCACTCAATCTCACCCCAAACAACTGTTTTTGGTTTGTTTCCCTGAATGCAAAATGTTCTCAAATTGAAATGTTTTGCTGATGTGGAAGAAGTGAATCAAAAAATGGAAGAAGCACTAAGAGGCATCAAAATTGACTAGTTCAAAAACCAGTGAAAAAAAATGTCTCAATAGGTTTATTGCATCAAATGGAGAGTACTTTAAAGGTTACTAAAGTTTAAACATATAAGAATAAACACACAATTTTTATAAATAAATTCCAGTTTTGTTGGAGGCCCCCCTTGTATATTCCTAGCAGTTTTAAAAATAATTATTACATAGTCATTATTATTTCTTTCTTTAAAATAATAACTTAAAAATAAATGATTGACATCACTGCTGCTTACTTGTCAAAGTTCTCCAGTCTTCCCCAGCGTCCTTGCAGGTTAGTGCCCTGTAGACACTCTGGTCTTTGGACTCTCCTTGCATGGCTGCAGATGTGAGAAGCTCCTGTATCAGCCAGGCTCCTTTAAGGGAAGCAGAACACTCTCTGAGTACTGTGGAGTAGGGATTTGTGGCAGGAACAAGGCCTTGCACAATTGTGGGAGAAGCTGGAGAATAGAGGCTCTAATCAGTCCCTCTGATGTACTGAAATGGGTGAACAAATTAGCTTGCCAGAGACTTTGTGAAGCAACACATCTGTAACTGCTGGAGTAGAACTGTAACAGAGAACTGATGAAAAGATTTGTGGAAGGTTCCTGTTTCTGTGTCTGGTGATGATTAGACATTCCTGTCTACTAGCAGAGTTAGCAGTTTGGACGTAGAGCTGAATGCAGAGTAAGGGAGAGTGAGAACAAGCTGAACCTACTGGTATGTCTGGATCTGTTTCTCAACATCAAGAAGGTTAAAGACAAGCTGAAATCTGAAAGATCTTTGTGTTTCTCACTGCCTTTAACTAGGATGACCTTCAAAGAGTAATGGCTGTTGCTTCACTTCTCTTTCTAAGTCACATAGATTTTTCTTTGGACCCCCTCTAACTGAGAACCGCACAGGGGAAGAGGATTCTGGGAAACAGTTCCAGATTAGCCCACTTGATAAAATATAAAACAGCTGTAGACCAGCTCATGTCAGTGTGGCATCCATTCATACTGCTTTTACCATATTTATATCTAATAGCTAAATCATGATTTTACCTAACATGATGCATCTACATGCAACTGAAAACATGCTGACATTGTATGTTCTCCCAAATGAGGACACAAAGTTCCATAGTCATTTCATTCATTTTTGGGATGTTCATTCTTTTGCTAGCTAAGTCACACTCCTTTGATACCTTCTAACTTAAATATTGACATAGTAGGTTAATTGCTATTAACACATATTATGTTAGGGAACAAGGGAGAGGAGAACAATAATGGAAAACATTGTGGAGATTCTGACAGTTGTTTATTGTATTTTTTCTAATCATGTGGTCCAGAAGTGGGAAAAGAACCATGGATTAATTTGAAGGACACACTAGGATACCATGAGAGAGACCTGAGTCAAAATGGCATTAATGGCCTGACTTCGATGAGCCTGTACTGTGACTGGCAGGTGGTCCTCAGTGGTGTTTTGGTTCTCCAGAAATTATGTCAATTCAGAGCCAGTGTCCAATAATCCCTCCAAGGTCTTGTTCTTCTCTCCTCTGCAATGTGTGGCCACTCTGGTAAAACACCATATATCCCTTAGGAAGGGCTAAGAAAAATATTTATAATATATTATTTGGCAATTTATCAGGGTTCTTTCTCAAAAGTCTCAGCCTTCCTTTCACTCAAAGCACTCTTGGAATTGATTAAAAAGCTATGACCTTTAATGATTTGAAACAGATATTCATTTTTCTTTCTAAGATAATTTTTGTTTATACAAATCAAGTAATACTTCAGTAGTTTGCTCATTTTAGGTACAGCATTATAAACTGTCAGATGCCAAGAATCCCTGTTGGTCAAGTCATTTTAATTACTGCTTTAGCTCTGCTGCCTATTATAATAACAGTTAAGAGTTCCAATTGACCCTTGCCATATCAGCAAATTTAGCCCAAACAAACATAATTTTTCTTCTCCTACAATTCAATACATTTATAAACCATTGTCATACATATTTACTCAGGTTTCTGCTGATAAAAATAAAATGACAACCAAAAATTGCAAATCTTTGGGTCAGTATGGTCATTAGTTTAAAGCCGACCTCTTGGGGCTTGCTAGGACTTAAGTCTGGTTATAGGTCCAGAAGCAAGGAGAGTTGTTGGGAGTTGGTCTTGATGAGATAGAGCCTTGAGCAGAGGAGGCCATCTCTATATTGGAACAAGGTGAAAGGGCTGCTTTTACTTGCAAAGGGAGACCAGCACAATCTAGGAAGACAAGGTTCTATGCTTCATTGGGATCTGCCCATCACACTTTTTGGGTCAAACGCTGTCCATTAATGCTTTCCTATGAAGTTGGAACTTTGATTGGGGTTGTATTTCAGTCAACTGGGAATCTGGGATTTGGGCTTTGTTTCCAGAAATCTTGATCTACATCTAAGGAAATAAGGGTACTTTTGGAGGCAGACAGAGAAACTTTCTGTTTCCTTACCAGTCCTTCAGATGAGAATTTGACTTCCTGAGCCCATCATTATTTCCCCCATGTTTCCTAATGCATTTAGAACAAACAACCCATTATACTATACTTTTATTTGTGTCATAATTTTCTGTAAGAGCAAATACCAATCACTCAATGCCTTGCCTTCTAAAGGCCTCTGAGTAAAGGTGATAATTTAAGTGACATTTTTGCTACTGTATGTTGCAGGATACCAGAGATCCCCTTTACCACCATCAGCATGGTCATCATTGTCATTATTACTATTTTGTCAGATAGCTTTCTGTTCTCATCCTTAAACTTCTGTTTCCCCAGAACCACTCTTGGTACCAATAATTATAGCAGTTAGTGTCGGTCAGAGAAGTAAAACCACTTCAAGTATTAATGGAACAAGAATTTACAGGAGATGAAAAAATAAGAGTACAAAAGGGTGATTTGGAGATCAGTGCAAAACCACAAACCAGGTTTTCTGAAGCGCTAGCATAGGTGGATAAATTGGTACTTGTGAGAGAATATATGAAACCAGATATGCCCATCTGTCAGTGTGGGACTGTGAAGGGAAACAGCGGGCAAAGTCTATGGAAGGTGGCTGGTGGTGGGCTTGGTATTACTGCTGATTAGAAAAGCTGATAGTCAGGATGCAGAGTGAGGGTGAGTAAGAAGCTAACAACTTCTGCCCCACTGCATTTATTTTCAGTGTGGGGAGAGCAGACAGGAGGAATCTGCTCATGCTCTGCCTCTGTCTCTCACTAGCTCTACCTATGATGACTTTCAGAGTGTAATCACTGCTAATTCACTCCTGCCTTCCAAATTTTGTTTTTTGTTTTTTTTTTAATGTTGACCACCTCTAATTGGAAAACTTAAAGGGGAAAGGGATTCTGAGGGACAGAGTTTCAGATTGGCCACATTGATGCAGAATAAACCCTCCACACCCCCGTGAAACCTGCCAGCTTCTGGCTTCTTTTTATTTCTCCAGTGATGAACATACAGACCACATGTTGAAACAGTGGTGTCATAAGATCAAAGTTTCTTGCATTGCTGAGTGACTGCAGAGAGCACTTGCCCTGGAAAGTCACTCAAAGTGCAAAGACTTTGTGAGAGAAAGATAAATAAATTTTGGTTTAGCCAATGCCTGTTCTGATTAACACGCTTCTCCTTCCTTAAAGCAAGGGAAATTAAGCAAGATGGGTCTTGTTTGGAGGGTGATGGAGGATGCCCTCTGGCAATAAAAGGAGTTCCTGCTTTTTGAAGCAGACAGTTATCACAAAGCTTCCCTGGGAGAAACACTCCCATGTAGCCAGTGTAGTTATTTGGAGTGCAGCATTTTGTGGGGTGAATAGCACCTTAGCACAGCTTTTACAATCAAGTAAAAGGGGTTACCAATAAAGATGGTGGTCGAGTGAGGAAAGTGGTGTGTTAACAATCCTGCCCCAGACTGCACTGAGAATCTCCAATGTTGTCAGGCTTCTGACTCTAGGCTCACTTGGGTGAACTCTGCACTGTTCCAGGGCCGTTTTAACCACATTCCATTTCTTCACTGTTTCTGATTCCTGCTTCTTTACTTGCTCTCTGACTGCTTCTGCATTCTTCTCGTTCTAAATCTCTACTCTCGAGTTCTTATCCATGTCATACATTCTTATCTTATATAATAGAAACTCATACATGCTTTTTATTTCAGTTACTAACTCCTTGAATTCCACTCTCACATCAGTAAGTACTGTATAAATGTTTATTGTCATTTTGATACCCCGCTGCAACATCCAATTCAACATCTTTAAAACCAAACTCATTCATTTTTAATAAAATTGTTTCTTTCTCATTTTGATCTTTCTGTTATCATATTTATTCTTTTTCCTAGGAAACCAGGCTAGAAACCCTTCTTGACCTCTCATAACCAATTAGTCATATTCTATAAAATGTCCCTCATTTCTCTTTAGTCCTTCAAATCCCTCTGACCAATAAGTGAAAATTAGGCCAGTGAAAATCCTATGGCCTTTAAATGCATTTGTACATTTTTACTGACTTATGCATATAAAGCTAAATTATGCTACTTTTGTATTATAATACTATGTGTGTTTGCCATTTTACCCCTGGCTGGTTTGGCTCAGTGGATTGAGCGTCGGCCTGCGAGCTAAGTGTCGCTGGTTCGATCTTCCAGTCAGGGCACATCAGAGAAGGAAAACTCTGACTCCAAAAAACCTCCGCTGCCTTGCGGCATACCTCTTCAGGGGAAAGCTAAGGGAGTAAACCCCGACAGAAAATCCGGAGCCGGAGTCCCTAAGGCGGTTTGACGTTGTAGTCAACACCGGCAACTCCTGCGGCGCACCTGAAGCCAAGCTGTATTGACTCCTCTTTCCCTTGGACCCTTCAGCTGCGAAGAGAGGGGGGGTCTGCTGCATGGGCAACAGCAGACCTTCCATATCACCCTGCCCAGGCTCTGTAGCTTCAGCTTCACTGGAGAGGACACTCCAGCGTCATCGCAAGATGTCGATTCAACATGGGAGGAGACAGATACCGTGTCACTTCCGAGTCGAACTGCACAACCATTCTCGGCGGTGCAGATAGACTCTTAAGAAGCTACACCATCGTCTCTTGAGACGGACGGCTGCCAATGCAATGCATTTGCCATTTTGCCCTCTAATATAGTATGTGTAATCTCTTCTCTAATAGCTATATGTAAAAGTAAATGAGACAAATTTTAGGAATATTTGTGATGAAGAAATGCTAACAAATGAATACACATCTATTAAAAGAGAAAAATTTTATTTTAAACAAATTTAAGAGTCATTAATAACAAAAAGATCTTGATCTTCATTGTGCAAACCTGGATAACTTATTAAATATAGCAATAAAATCAAATGGGATTTTTTTGTGTGTGTAATTTGTTTATATCTGGAAAATATGGGGAAAATCATAACTATTAAAACAGTAGTCCTCTAACAATTTTTAAGACACAGTAGTATTAAATAGCAAAAGAAAATTATGGAATTGCAGCTATAATAACATTGTGATATATTTTGAGGTAATGGAAGATTCATTCACAATTCAATAAAGGCCTAAATAGTAAAATTATTTCATTGAGTTGTATTCCATTATGAATTGAACTCTGGCTCAGAGAAATTCACTATTAATTATACAAAAAGACACTTCAGGTAATTGTTTAGCAGCTATGAATTTGACTGGAGAGAGGCTCTGTTAAAACTGCTTCTTCTCTGTTTCTTTTACTTATCAGACACAATAATGCTCACTTCATTCAGCTTGATGCAAAATTTGATTTCTGTCATTTGACATTATGTTATGTCTGTTTTCTTGTCTTTGCCAGAGTGCAATCTACAAGGATCTGACTTTCAAAGGACACATTGCCCAGAGATAAATATCTATACCTATCATAGGTTTTGTGCATTCATTTCTTTATGGTCACTTTCTAAGCAGCTTCTGTGTGCCTGATAACAAGCTGGGTGATTGGAAGATTAAATCAAGTGAGACTGTGTACCTACATTCAAAGGGTTTATAATCTGTGGGGGAAGATATATTGTAAATAAAATATTTCTATGTACTGTATTAAATATTATTTTAAAAGTAGGGGATACAGAGCAGGGATAGTGCATGACACATAGTAGGTACTTAATAAATATTATTATTTAACAAACTGTTAAGTAGCTACTTAAATATTGTGTAGATTAATGGGTGGATGGGTGTAAAAATTTATGAATGTAATTTGACTATGGCTTGAGAGGAAAGAATATTTAAAATGAGTTTCAAAGAATGAAAAGCTCTCAGGAGCAAAAGTGGGGGAAGTACACTCAAGCAGGTCAGAACAGGTCTGAAATATAGAGAAAGCAAATGAATTATGTTTGTAGGTAAATGATTTCAGATGGGTGGAACAACAAATTTGTATTGGACTGTGGCTGGAAACCTGAAACCGGTATTTCTGAAACAGAACTCATGAATCCTTCCTTAAAATTGTCTTCCTTACAATTCTCTCTTGAGAGAATATCTCATCTCTACTTACTTATCCTTAATGAAGATTTACCAACTTATTATCTCTGAGTTCCTCTTCCCTCTTTCCTTTCTCCAACACATCCTGCTGTTAGAATCTCATATCCTCATTCTTTCATTTATTAACTCACAAATATTTACTGGATACCTATTATATTCATCTACATTGCTATCAAACTAGCATTTCAAATCTATAAGATGATCATGCCTCATTTATTTCCAAGAGGTCATCAGGAACCAGATCATGAAAAGCTTCATAGACTAAGAAGCTAAAGAGCTTGGTTTTCACTCTTAAAGCTAAAGGAATCCATTGAAAGATTTTTAAGCCAGAGAATGCTGTCTCTATTTGTGTTTTAAAAAGTTTACTCTGGCTCTAGTTGGTGTGGCTCAGTGGATTGAGCTCCGGCCTGTGAACCAAAGGGTCACTGCTTCCATTCCCAGTGAGGGCACATGCCTGGGTTGTGGACCAGGTCCCCAGATGGGGATGTGTAAGAGGCAACCATACATTGGTGATTGCTCCTTCTCTTTCTCCCCGCTTCCCCTCTCTCTAAAAATAAATAAATAAAATATCTTTTTTAAAAAAGTTCACTCTGAAAACCCCCAAAATGGTGCACTGGAGAACCCATTGAAGGAATGTGTGGAAGGAGATACTGATAAAGAATAGAAAAAAGAGATGGGAAAAGTATTAGAAGAGAATGGAGTCACAGTAACCAAAGGAAGATACTGTTTTATAAATGAGGGAGTTCACAAAAAAGTTAATATCACTTTAATTATCCCCATGAAAGAGTAGCTCTCACCAATATCTGTCACTCCTTTTTCCATTGGTAGCAGTGAGTAAAATTGGAGAAGGCAGGAGTTCCCATGTTAGGGGTTAAAGCTGGAATACAAAGAGTCAGAGAATGATTCTCTTATATTCTATAGCTCTCTATCTCTTTACACTTTGGCTTGATAGCCAAGCCTATGAGAAACTTAGGATGCACGAGAGAACTACCATTTGTAAGGTCAGTCTTGTTCCCATCTTCGTAAATCACTGCCTATCACCATGCATTGCTCCTTGTTATTCTCCTTGAACCACAGTGAACAATTCATACTTTGCTGCAGAATGATATGAAAGGGGTGAAGAATAACATTCAAAAACCTATCGACTATGCTGAATTATAAGTATATTCCCTATTCCCCATCTCAAATTGTATTCATTTATATAATTCACCAGGAGTTATATATTCAGTCACATTTCGATATAAAAATGCTCCAGATAACACAATGCCAGCAGTAAAAATATGACCTAGATTTGCACAATCAGAACACCCTCTAATTATTAAATTACTGTGGTGAAGTTAATGCCCAGAATAAATTTGCTTCTAAATTAAATTCCCAGAGAATTGAAACCCAAAATTTAGCTCTCCATTATGTTTTATTGTGCTGAGTTTCAGTTGAGTTGTGGTTTTAAGTAAGTGAGGATGCTTTCAGGAGCTGCAACCTGCAGTGTCTTCCACTGGTTCCTTTAAAGGAGCCTGAGAATCAATAGGATACACTGAATCATCACAATGGTACTTGCGCATTCACAGGATTAAGGAAGCTCAAATATCCATAGGCCCACAACAGTAAACCTAGCAAAATAATATAACCAGGGTTTAGAATATACCATCTAGACTATCACCACAGATGTCAGTCAAGAATCATGCATTTAGTGGTATCTGGAGGACAGAGAAAGAAAAATCGTTAGAAATAATTTTGGTTTTAACTTCTCTATGGTTGTGGTCAGTTGACTATCAATAGTTCTCACTTTTGCAATTCCGGAGTTTTCATAAATTCAGAAAGTCCTTTGAAAACGGATAACCCGTGTCACTGCTTCTTTGAAATAAACTTTTCCTTTTTCATTCTTAAGTCCCTTGTTTTTGGTTAATGTTTATTATATCAGTAGCTTCATCTGTACCACTTACATTCTTTTTTTAGCAAGACCAGATTATTTTTTCATTATGGGTAGCAGTAGCTAAGAAACAAGATAAGTCTGGGAACAAACAATCTTAGATTTCTTATACCGATGTTCAAGACTCCAAAAATCTTAACTTCTACAGATTGGAAGGTGCTTACTCCA
This sequence comes from Furipterus horrens, assembly GCF_987537825.1. Lineage (NCBI taxonomy): Eukaryota > Metazoa > Chordata > Mammalia > Chiroptera > Furipteridae > Furipterus > Furipterus horrens. The sequence continues at coordinate 173,984,496 of NW_028327171.1, forward strand.
GCCCTGTGCTTCATATTTCAGGCCAAGTCACCTCACAATAGTGCAAGCACAAAACTCTGCTCATTCTGATAGTAGCCTTTCCTGGTTCTAGCAAAGGTCTTTCTCATACTGTGTGGGCCCACATCCTAGAATAAGTGATAGGACATCTCCAGTTGAAATTCCTGAAGGGAGTCTTCCCTGACCTCAGGAAAGATCACTGTATTCACACTTAGTATCAGATTTTTGCTTGTTCTATTTGAAGGCTCTGAAATGCCCATCATGACTGCTTAGACACATCTCTTTTCTGATTAAACCTCACTGTGGTTTTCAGCTTAAGCCCACCAGTTAAAGTCATGCCACTTATTGGCTTGTACTAAAGTCCAGCTGCATAGCCCAAGCCTGTTAACATTAGCCAAACTCATGTTTACTCCAACTAACTTACATGCTTCTGCTGACTTCAAAATTCAGAGAGAACTAAGAGGTCACCAATTGTAAAGGTGTTCATTTCAGCCATAGTAGAGTGTTCATTCTTTTCATGTCTTATTTTGATTTCTAAAACTATTAAGTCTTGAACCTATCCTTACAATTTTCCCATCAATACATCTTGTGTTGGGGAGTTAGGGTGACAACCATACTCCTCCTCTATTTCATGGACATCAGCATTATTTGTTGATAAAGCTAGATTGGAAAATTTGGCTTAGACTTGAGATCAAAATGGGTCCCTTCTATTTCCTCCTTGAATGATACTGCTTTTGCCATTAGCTGGCACAATAGCTTGAAAACCACAGGTTTCACCTTCCTGCGATGTCCTACTGAGATTTGTGAATAGGAGAAACAGGAGAAAGGAGGAACATACAATAAAGCCTGCACACAGGCAATTTAAAAAACATAAGGGGCAGTTTTCATAAGAAGTGTTATTTTTACTTTATTAATTCTGCTTATTATCAGTCAGATCCTCACCAGTATTAGGGAGGTTTGGGATATAATGAGTAGGGACAGAGACAGTGGTTTTCATCCTGATATTTCTAAGGATGGACATTTCTGCTTTAGGAGCAGAGGTATGGGACAACAAATAATATGATTTCACTTGCAGAAGAAATCAGATCACACTGTCAAATCTCATACAAAAAGGTCAAGGTCAAGAAAGATGAAGACAGAAAAGTGTTCATGGACGCTAGAATAATGGAGTCCATTGGGATCTTAGAAATAGCTATTTCTGAAGTGTAATGATTCTCAAACTTTAGTGTGCAACAGAATCACCTGGAGGGCTTGCTAGAACATAGATTGCTGAGCCTCAACTTCTCAGAGTTTTCAACTAAGCAGATCTCGAATGAGGTCAGTTGAATTTACACATGTAACAAGTTTCCAGGAGATATTGATGCTGCTGGTCTGGGGATTGCATTTGGGAAACCACTGCTCTAGATTGTAGGGGGAAAAGCCAAATTGCTGTTATGGAGTGAATGAACAATGAGGAAGTACAATAGCAGCAGGTCATGTTAACTATTCTTTCAAGAAATTTGGCTATGAGGAAAAGTAGAGAGAGAAATAAATGTTGGGATTAGAGATTATATGGAGTTGAGGGTGGATTTCCTTTAAGTTGTACAGATATCTTTATTTTCATGCCATTTATTGTAATGCAGTTTGTTTTGTCATATATTTAAAACTGAATGCTATTGTGAACTATCTTTTTATAGTGATTGTATGTGCTAAATAGACCCTGGCTGGTTTGGCTCAGTGGATTGAGCGTCGGCCTGCGAGCTAAGTGTCGCTGGTTCGATCTTCCAGTCAGGGCACATCAGAGAAGGAAAACTCTGACTCCAAAAAATCTCCGCTGCCTTGCGGCATACCTCTTCAGGGGAAAGGCTAAGGGAGTAAACCCCGACAGAAAATCCGGAGCCGGAGTCCCTAAGGCGGTTTGACGTTGTAGTCAACACCGGCAACTCCTGCGGCGCACCTGAAGCCAAGCTGTATTGACTCCGTCTTTCCCTTGAATCCTTCAGCTGCGAAGAGAGGGGGGGTCTGCTGCATGGGCAACAGCAGACCCTCCATATCACCTTGCCCAGGCTCTGTAGCTTCAGCTTCACTGGAGAGGACACTCCAGCGTCATCGCAAGATGTCGATTCACCACGGGAGGAGACAGATACCGTGTCACTCCCGAGTCGGACTGCACAGCCATTCTCGGCGGTGCAGATAGACTCTTAAGAAGCTAAACCATTGTCTCTCGATACGGATGGCTGCCGACATGTGCTAAATACCTTATGTTTGCTCTGGCAGATCTACTTTCCCTTGTTTTTATCATGCCTCTGGAGCTCCCTTGCAATCTGGCTTTCTTGTTGGGTTTGGCCAGTGGGGATCCCTAGCAGAGATCAGAGGGAGGGAGAAGAGAGAAGTTGGGGTATCTCTTCTCCTGGCTGCTTCTTTGCCAAGTTTCCTTGTGCTGGCTCTGTCCTTTGACAGAGGCTATTGCTTCTCTCAAAGTTACCATTTCTGAAAGAGTCTCTTCTTTCAGGTTCTGGTAACTGTTGTCTCCTCTTGTTCTTATTCTCTGTGTTTTTCTACATTCTGCCCACATCTTTATTAAGTAAATAGTCCTTTATCAAATCTTTCTTGAATTGGCCTATTTCGAGGACAGCATATGTGGTACTAAATGATATAGGTGTCAATGTGTCTCTCTGTGTGTATGCATGCTCACATGCATGCATATGTGTGTTCCTGTCCATAACTCACAGATTTTCTTTTGCGTTACAAACCTTTCTCCACTTTCATCCATGTGATTCAGGTAAAAATGACTCTATCCTTCTCCAGATCCAGGAGTCAGCAAATGACCTAGGTATTTTGGTATATCTGCTGGCCACAGTTCAGCCCAGGGAAGGGCATTTGATCTAGTTTGGGTCAGTGAAATTCTGTCCCTAGACTAGATGTATTTGAAAGAAATTCTTTCTCTGTGATGGCTAAGCTGGTACTATGTCTGCATGGATCTTCCTGTAACCTTTATCATCACTTAATAGATTCTGACCAGGACTAATGGCCTACAGAGGAAAATCGAGATGAAAAAGGAAGCATCAGATTTCTAAAGACAGCTTTCAAAAACATGATCCAAGTAGGAATGGCTACTTAAGTATTAATATTTTGCTTAGAACATTTTGAGTTGAGTTCTATAATTTGTAACAAATTGTTCCGACTAATATATTTCTTATTCCATCTTTGTTACAATGTCCACCTTTTGGCTACCTACATCATGCTTCTTTGAACTTTCTGTAATTCTCTAGATTCTCCCTAAATTTGCCTTTCTCTACTTCGAAGATGTGTTTGTATGTATATATTCTCTGTTGGAGAATTTTATTAAAATGTATTAAAAATATGTTTTACCTTGAGAAAAAAGCTAATCTTAAAAAGATACTGGTGGTGGAGTTAAAATACTATATTTGCAATCTTACTGATAAGTCTGAGGCTTTAAGATAGAAAAGAATCAATCAGTGTAATTTTAAAATACAGACCTTGAACCATAAAAGTACTTGAAGTTATGGGATTACTTTAAAACTATGTTTTGTTTATACTTTTTAAAAAAGTTTATTTACTTTTAGGGAGAGGGAAAGGGAAGGAGAGAGAGGAAGCAAAACACTAATGTGTGATTGTCTCTCACACACCCCCAACTGGGGACCTGGCCCACAACCCAGTCATGTGTCCTGACTGGGAATTGAACCAGTGACCTTTTGGTTTGCAGGCCTGCGCTTAATCCACTGAGCCACACTAGCCAGGACTGTTTATACTTTTAACCTCAGCTCTGTTGGTTAACCTACCATATCTTGAACTACAAAGATAATAAGCTAAAAATGTGATAAGCTCAGGTGATAAGATGTGAAAGGTATAAAAATCTATGAGCAGGAGAGTAAATTAAGAGCATTGTCACGGGGGTAAGAAATTAAAATTAAGTGCTAAAATAGGCATTAGACCTTGATGACTTCTGTATTGTGAAGTTTACTTCCACTACATACCAGCATTCACCAGATGCCAGAGAAATTGAAAAATATGTCTTAAGCTGTAGAATTTAACACCTTTAAATGTAGTTTCCAATTTACTAAAAATGCATTTTAAAAATATGTAAAGTGCCACTGTTGGAAAGAAATATGCACTTGTTTAAAGTAGCTTTCTTATTTTTCTATTTTTTATTTAATCTTTATTGTATTTCTTTCAATTACCATTTAGTCCCCTTATGCCCTCCTCCTCCCAGCAATATCCAACCACACTGTTGCCCATGTGCATGAGTCATTTTTACTTTTTGCACAATCCCTTCCCCCGACTAGCTGTAGCTTAAAAACAAACAAAAAAAGCCTTAGTTCATGTTTATAAAATCTGACAAGTACAAAAAGAAAATTTGCTAATTCTCAGATTTTTTAAAAAAGAAACAATGGATGAGAAAAGAATGAGCTAGTCCTTTGAATTTGAAATATATTTTAGTGTTTCAAGACAATTTTTTAATGTCAGATTTTTAAATTTCCAAGTAAATGGAAAGTTATTAGTAGCTTCTTGTCAAAGTGTATCCTTCTTAGTCGTTACTTTTATTTCTAGATCTTTATTTGCAATTGTTTCACAAGCTTTTTGCTTTTTGTGTTCCATCCACCCACATGGGGTTCCCCAAGGAGATGACAATGGCCGCTGAAGTGCTCCCCAACCCCACCCGCCCCTTCACCTTCCAGCGGCAGCTGATTTCAGCAGCTGTTGGTGATCCCTGGTAGGGAGAGGTTAATTCATTTATGCCCTGGGACAGCCTCTTGGGGTGGCAAGTGTTTCCTTGGGCAGCTGGGAAGAGGACAGATGGGCTCCACCTACAGCTGCTCTCAGAGGTCTAGATTTTCACCAGCTGAGGGAAAGTGCAGCTGTCTGACAGCCCCTTGTTTGTAAGTCTGCCACTGAGGAGACTCAATCAGACTGCAATTCAGTTCTTACACATGGCATTGTCACCAGTTCTACTGACAATGGAAAAGAATTACCAGGAAACTCAGTCAGTGAACTCAAACAGGAAAATGGGCTGTCTATTACTGTTACTTTAAAAAATAATGACTGCCTATTAAAATTTCTGTGTAATTCAAAGTGATGGGAGGAATTACGCACTGAATCTCCCTGCTCAGCCCAGTGACTCTCATCCTTGGCTACTTAGGGAAGTCACCAAGAGTTTAAACCATGATTGAGTACCCAGATCCCACACTCAGAGACTCAGATTTCACTGGCCTAAGTGGGAGCGTAGGCATCTGGATTTTAAATAGCTTCCCAGCTGATCATCACGGCCAGTCTAAGTTGGGAAACAGTGTATTAACCCAACTTGTTTTCTGAAAATGTTTTTAGAATTTCCCTCTTATCTTCTCAGTCAAATCCAGAGCATCCTCCTTTGTCTCACCTGGACTCCTGTCTTTCACCTGTGTGCTTCCTACTCAAACACTTTTAAAAAATCATCACCTGGCAGTTCTTATCATATTATGCCTTCTTCTTCCCATTAGTACTTTCTTTCCTAACCATCATATCAATACATCATTTTTTTGGTCTGCTATCTGCCAGAGACTTATAAGAAGCTGATAATGCCCAAAAACAACAACATAAGTGGCATGCTAATTTTTCCTTTCTCTTGATTTGTTGTTGTTGTTGTTGCTATTTTTTTTCTGTCTATCATGGCTTGTCTTTCCTTGGGTAGAAGTCCTCAAACATTGGCTTAGGCATTGTATTCATTCTACTCTGGTATGTGATTATTCTCAGAAACAGTTAAAAGGTTTAAGTAATTAAAAGTGCCCTTCAGTACAAGCAGAGCAGAGAAGATAGTTTCTAGAGGATGTCTTGTGCTCACCTATAATATGGAAAAATTAAGCAATAAAAGAAAATGTCTGTGATCTTCTGAAGAAATAGAAAGTTTAATAAACCAAAAGAGCTAGTAATTAGGAGTTAGTAAAAAGTAATTAGCAGGCAATGTTCTCTTCTTTATTTTTTCTGTGCTGTCTTTGGGCTCTGAAAATAAAACTGTAAGTTTATGAAACAAGGATGTCAGTCTCACCTCTCATGTTTCCTTGATTTGTTATCAACAGTGGCTAATATTCTTTGAGAATGGGTCTTGAAGATTGATGAGAAATAGTTCTGTATTGCAAAGTGAAAAGAAGAGTACACCCTAGAGTCCTAGGAATAAGATATCTTTTTCACCTCTATTCAACAAAAAGGAAAAAAAAAAAAAACAAACAAACACACACACACACACACATAACAATAAGTGTTTTCAGTGTTGTAATTACATATTTTTGTTTCACAATATAATAATTTAACTTCATTGTGTCTTTGTGATTATGTACTAGGCAACTTCACAAGACTCTCCCCTCTAACTCTAATAAATTTGTTATGAAATAGGTAATTAAATACATCCTACATATATATCGTCGTCGGCAGCCGTCCGTCTCGAGAGACGATGGTGTAGCTTCTTAAGTGTCTATCTGCACCGCCGAGAATGGTTGTGCAGTCCGACTCGGGAGTGACACAGTATCTGTCTCCTCCCGTGGTGAATCGACATCTTGCGATGACGCTGGAGTGTCCTCTCCAGTGAAGCTGAAGCTACAGAGCCTGGGCAGGGTGATATGGAGGGTCTGTTGTTGCCCATGCAGCAGACCCCCCCTCTCTTCGCAGCTGAAGGATTCAAGGGAAAGACGGAGTCAATACAGCTTGGCTTCAGGTGCACCGCAGGAGTTGCCGGTGTTGACTACAACGTCAAACCGCCTTAGGGACTCTGGCTCCGGATTTTCTGTCGGGGTTTACTCCCTTAGCCTTTCCCCTGAAGAGGTATGCCGCAAGGCAGCGGAGGTTTTTTGGAATCAGAGTTTTCCTTCTCTGATGTGCCCTGACTGGAAGATCGAACCAGCGACACTTAGCTCGCAGGCCGACGCTCAATCCACTGAGCCAAACCAGCCAGGGCTATCCTACATATATATATATATATATATATATATCTGAGGCCCAAGGAAATTAAATAACCTGTGTGCTATTACTCAGAGGCAAGTGGCCTCATACATATTCAAATCTAAAGTTGTCTGGGCCTAACTCAGGAGAAGCTTCTGATTCAAGATGTAGGTATAGCTTCATGCTTATGGGACTAGACTTTGGAGACTGACAAAAACGGGACTCTTGGGTTCATTAAGTATTAGCCTCTGTATATCTCAACTTTTTCATCTAAAGGATGGAATTTTACTACCTATGTTATGGTAGAATTGAATCCTCATAGGAATTCAATAAGGTATTATGAATAAAACACTCAGCTTAGGTTGGTAAAGAGTAAATATTTAAAAATGGTAATAGTACTTATTATTTATATTATTTTAGTATTTAACACCTAAAATAAGTTAACTATATTTTTGATACTTAAAATGTTTGACAGTCTTTGGGGCATTAGCCATTTATTATTCAACACATATTAACTTGAGTATCTATGATGGGTCAGACACTGTTTTCAGCACTGAGAATACATTAGCAAACAAACATAAAAGTATCTATTCTTGTGGATTTCATATTTGTGGACTAATTATCTTGCTTTTTATTAGCAAAAAGACTCAAATAACTATTAGAGAATTAGTGTTTTTAAAACAAAGTCCAGATTATCTTTTTCATTTTATTTGGTATCAACTGTTTCAAAGAGATTTCTTTGTTTTAGCCATAAAGTATGAATTTCAGGCATGAAAGATTATGTTACCAATAGTGATCCCAAATTAACCCATTTAAATTTCGTTGGCTTCAAATAGGTACTAAAAATCAATTAGTACCACATGATGGGGCTTGAATAACTATTTTATTCATCTTCTGGATCTTTCACCTAAAACCATTGTGTTTTAAAATATGGAGTCAATTGATTAAGCATGGTACATGCACCTTAATATTAGCAGCATGAAATGTGCTGTAGTAGTTCAGTCAGAAGCAAGACAAAATGAGGCTCTTGAAAGTCGAGTGTAATCGTTGATAGACCTCAGACGCAGGTGGGTATCATTTGTTTGGAGTTTATTGCTCTAGTATCAGCAGCAAAAGGCAGAAGGAAGAGTTGGATGGATATACATAGAACTGAAAATCTGAGAGTTAACACCTTCAGGTTTCGCTTGTTTTTCCTGTGGTTTCTATGTACCATTCCATCTTTTTTCTTCCTCCTAGTGCTGCAGGAATTGGAGGATGGAAAAATCTGAGCTAATCTGAAGAATCTTAGATCTTGTAAAGGAGTTGGAAAGAAATCCAGGTGAGGCAAAAATAAATTAATCTTGTTCTGTGTAGGTTGAATTTTGGGGTTTTTGAAAATATCTTTGAAAAGCATTTCATAATGTAAAATCTCCTTAAAATTTAACCAGAGTGTTCCTCACTGCCTCATCTCCCATGGCTTGATTCCATGAAGGTCTCCTGTCCAACATGTTCAATGTACAACTGATGTCCTGGGTTCCCCTTTCTTAGCTTGTGGGCATAACCATTTTCAGTAGGTGCTAATGTATTGCTAACTGATCAGGGAAAAAATTGTTACTAACTAAAGGAAACAACAATGTTGTAGATATACTTTGAGGTAGAGGAAGAGGAAAATGAAGGGAAAAGAAAAAATTTTCATGTTAAAAGTAACTTGATTTTTTTGCTTGAAAGTGCATGTGTCGCATGGTTTTTATTTGCAATGATGGTGAAAATGGTTTTAGTCAATGGTTCTCTTGATGATGCTAGATTCGCAACTGCAAATCAAGCCTCCCCCATGCCCCTTGCCCTGCCACAAGAGATGAGGCAAGTATGAACTACTTCCCTCTGGCTTTTGGGGGGTTAGGGGGGACATTGCCCAGTGGGAAACCTCAACTGGAGGGGAGGAGCTATCAACATAACCTCCTTCTGGGTTTTGGTGACCACTCTCCTTGCCTCTTCAGGCCTAGATATATAGAGCACCCTCTGTATCTATACATCTGTGCTTATATCTTAAATGTCAGCTTCACCCCTTTGAGAATCTCCTACCTCTGGTGTATTTGGGGAAAAGGAGTGTTTGGCTTCTGGCCATTTTGAATCCACTCACTTGGCACTGACTTTACCAGATCAAGGGCTTCTCTTTTCTACACTCAACAATGCTTCCTTCCATTGTGCAATGCTGGGACCACTTCCTCCTTCAGTACTTGCTCAGTAGGAGATGATGTGAGAAAGGCCACCATTCTCTTTACTGACCTATATGTTTAACCTAATTACCCACAATCCTGCTAACAAAAGGCTGTCTATGGGTAGCTCATTTTTCTGAAGAGTTAGGGATGACGAGAGAAAATTATAGTACGGGGAAAAAGTATATTGAGACTGTGAGATATCACTACTACAAAAGTTTAAGAAAGAATTTCACATCGATTTTCCTTACGGGCAACCCTAATTTCTAACCTGGTTTTCCAGTCTTGAGGTATGCTTCTACACCTGGGAGAGTAACATCTTCTCTTCAGACTATCCTGGGGTAAAGTTTGATTTATTTGTTCAACTCCTTACTCAGAAGTGCTGATCTTGCTTTATAATTCTTGCCTCTCTTATCTACAAGATTTTAGCAAAGGCATACAAACCAGTGGGGTGTTTCTTAAAATTTGAGGTCTGTCTGAAATAAAATCATGAAAGCATTCTATAAAATCACCCCAGGAGGGTTTTTCATTTCAAGGTAGCTAACCTTAGCAGAATTTCTATCATACCTTCGTCTTTCTTTTTTAATCTCTTGGTAGGAGTTTTTTAGAACACTTCGTGCACATACACACACATACACACACACACACAAACAATAATTCTCATAGACTTAGCTTAAGTCTATATTAAGTAATAAAAAATTTTCCCTGACTCTAACTTAGTCTGTACAGTTTACTTCTCAGTGAAGATACTGGTTCGAAAGATAGATGACACATTTCTTCTGTTCACTTCCTGCTTTTAGAGCACACTCACACTCTTCTCAGTTCATAAGAAGTACACAAAAATTAGGACCCATTACTGTGTTTTTTCAAATAATGCCATCTGCTCTTTAGCGAAAACAAATAAACAAGCAAAATAACCAATTGTGGAAAGCTTCGAAACAACACTTTTCCCCGTACCTTGAGCCAGTTTAAGTTCCTGGGAAGGGGGTTCTTTGTAATAGAATTTGGGAAAATTCAAGCATTTGTTTTCTCCCCTACCCAGAGGACTCACCGAGTCAGTGGCCTGGGAGAGAGATTGTTATTCCATCTGTACATGGGATAAAAGTGCTTAATGTTTAAGCTTCTAAAAGTATAAATGGTGGGTGTCTTATTCACAGCTTAGCCCTTGGGGCTAGCACGGTACCATGCGTAGATTAGGCTCTCAGTAAGTACACATGGGATGAAAAAATGGAGGAATAAAGGAGCGAAGTGTGGACCTATGGAAATACAATGACAGAGGTTAAGTAACTTGACTGAGTTCACACAAGGAATGAGTAAAAGTATTGGAAGTAGAGCATAGGTTCATTACCCAACCCTCGTGTCATCACACTTTGACAAGACATTATCTAAACCACTGCCCTAGCAGTGGTACATGTGGCTATTTTATCCCCAGTAAGAAACTTAAGAAGCCTGCTCTGAGTTCTGTTCTACGGGTAGTAAATGGAAAGCTCAGTCCCAGAGCACGTGAAAGGCCAGCAGAGTATCAAGCCAATGATTGAGCTAAAGGAAGAAACACTGGCAGCCACTTATTACCAGGATGGAGGAGAGGAAGAGTCTCAAAAGACAAGGCTGAAATCCAGGTACGACCTGTGATCAGAGTATAGAGAAGAGAGTCCTAGGAAAAGGGAACTACAAGTACAAAGATGCTGGCAAGGGAACATACCTGACAAGTCCAAAAGCCAGCAAGGAGCCAGCACAGATACAGTGGAGTGGACAAGCAGTGTGGGTTGAGTATACAGAGGCAGGCAGGCCCAGGGCCCCCGCAGCTCTGTAGGCCATGGAAAAGTGTCTGGGTTTGAGTCAAAGGGCAACAGGAGACCTTTAAAGGGCCATAGACAGGGAAGAACCATGATCTGATTTTTACATGTTAAAATCATTCTGGCTGCAGTGTGAGGAAAGAGGAAAGGCAATCAGACCACTACAGAGTGATTGGAGTAGACCACTTGAGGCCTGAAAGTGGGTTTGAACTAGAAATACTTTCTTCTCTGTGTTCCAATGTCCCCTTAAACATTTAGCCTTTTATATGATCAATATGTCTGTATGTCTTACATCCACGGCAAGATTATAGGTCACTTGTTAACCTTTGCGTCTAACATAGAATCCAGGACAGGGCCTTGCTCAGACCAGGCACTTAGTCAACTTTTATCTGAAGGTGAAGTAGCTATTTCAGTAGAGATTCTGATACAAAAAAAAAAAAAATGCATTTCATGGTAGACTCATGGAAACTGACTACACTTTTAATGTTTTCCTGGATAAATTTTTATGTGTTGCCTATCGCACTTAATATTTTCTGCCTTATATTATGGCTATTTGCATACTTAGCTTATTTCTCTTACTAGATCATTAACTACTTAAAGGCAAATTGCTGTATTTTGTTTATTATTTCATACCTCAGTGCACATATTGGGTATTCAATATGTGTTTATTGAATAGGTTAGATCTAGGGAGATATTATTTTCAATTTATGTCTGTTGCAGCTGGGGGTAGTGTGCTGCTCCCTTAATGACCAGAACATAATCTTATCTGTGGAGCCAGAACATCTATTTGGCTTTCTAATAAGCCTCTCATCTATTCCCACGGTTATGACTAAAAGAGGGATATAGGGCAATGAGCACTGGAAATTGGTACTGGAAAGTGTTTTTACTCTTATTATTATCCTTACATGTTCGTACCTTGCTTTCTTTTAGCTCTGATTGCTCCGAATTCGTTGCTTTGTCCCTGTGTTGGTGATAATAAATTAGAAAGTAAAATTAGCATGTTTTATTTGTAGAAATAAAGTTCAGGAGATATATGGGGTGTCCACGGGTTAGCAGAGGACAGGAGAGTAATGAACAGCTACGTGTGGTTAAACACTGGGCAAAAACAAAATACCCCCAGGTAATAGCCTGAGATGAGTGAACCCAAGAACAGGACTGATCTTCCCTCCTTGGCTTTGATCCTCCACCTTCCTTTGCTCTATCAACTCAATAGGCTGTGGGAGAGAGGAGGAAGGTGCCGAACAGGTTATGGAAGGGGTAAAAATTATCACTAACACTCACTGAGTGCCTACTGAGGGCCAGCATTATTCTAAGCACGTTTTATTAATAAACTCATTTGATCCTCACAACGAATGACCTTAGGGAAGAGATTGCTGTTATCATCCTCATTTTACAGATGAGGGAAACTGAGGCACAGAGGTAACTTACAGATGTGATTTGCCAAAAGTCAAGGAAACTTGAAAGGGAATTTCAAGAGATGTGGTCCAGAGCAATTTATACTTATCTAAAGATGCAAAAAGAAATAGATTATAGATTCCAGAAGAATACCTGGAAAAAAATTTTTCCTCTTGTATCTCTTACCTGAGCAAAGCAGTCACTGAACAGTGAAGCCAAGCTGTGGTATTAGTGGGACAAGAAAATGCTTCGGGTAAGCAGCATTTCTGTTTTACTCTGTAAATTATACAGGTCCCTTCTGTGACAGCCTGTTTAAGGATGTTGACTTACCCTTCTTGTAAAATGTTTATAGATATGATTTGCTACAGGGAACTCTTTATAGACTCCAGGCACTGTGGACTATTATAGCAGCTAACTATAAGGTCACTAGGGGCATGCAAATTAGAGCCTTTGAGTGTCAAGATACAATTACCGCCAAAAACTAGAAGGAAGATAAGCCATAAGAAAGTAAGAAGAAAAATCCAAATATTTAAATAGTAAGTTTGACAGGGTACAGGACACTTATATGGCAGCCTAAGAAAACCCGTCATGGGATAGAGCAAGGATTTATTATAACTGAGCTAGGCCAAATGCAAACACACTGTTGTCTTTAAAAAAATTAAAAGAACTAACTCAAGTAATAATGAAGGAAGACAAATATGCACAAAGAAAAAGCATACAATTCAGTCATGTGTTCCTGCTCTGCAAAAGCTGTTAAAGGCACAGATTTAACAAACTCAAGTGAATTGGGGCTCTAAATTTACACAAACTCTAGATTTATAGTACAATAACTGTCTAAATGTTTTAAATATCACTTAAAGATGCAAAATTTAAAAAATTCCTAGAGGGAAGTAATCTGTTCACTTCTTTAGCATGATTAAAAAGGAAGTAACTCATTGATTAAAAAGATAACACAGAGATCAGTACAATTTATGATTAAAAATTCCACATGATAGCAGCCATCACTTGATTTCTCAGGATGTTCCCTCACATCAGAGTGGCTGTTTAATCGTTGGTACTGATTCTCTCTCTAGTTTATCCACTTATATACTTTGGGCATATTTTCTCCCTTTCCCTTTACTCTGGAACTTAAAGTGTACGATTGGAGAAAGAAAACGAAGCCTATACATTTCCTAATACGAAGCAGTGGTTGTGAAAGTCTCTGTTCTTGTGAGAGTTTTGGGAATTTAAGTACAAAGGCTCAGTCTTTTGATGTAATTATTTGAACTCTACTTCCAAAACATTGAATATTGGAGAGGACAAGACACAGAAGTCAGGTGGATGCATTAATTCTTAATACATATGCCTTATCATTTATGCCATTTTATAATCTCTGACAGTTATAGCACTACCTTGACTGATACTTAAAATGTGTTGCTCTTCACTTAATCAGCAACTTAGGTTTAGTTATGAATGATAATCAGAAAGCAATAACTTTGAACTGACTGATGCTCAATATTTAAAACTTAGCTACTTTAAACTATATTTTAGGGGTATTACCTGAAGGATATAGGTCCCTCTCTTTTTCTAAGTACTCTAAAATCTATCTCTAGATGAAGCCAGACTACAAGACAGCTGGGAACACATACTACCAAATGGTTTTGGTAACCACAGTTGCTCGTTGCTAAGTGACAACATTTGCTTATATTGAATGATGAACAATGATGTAGAAAATATTCTTCTGAAAATTGGTGTTAGAGTCCCTGAAAGGTGTTACTGAGAATTTTGTCCTTTTTACAAGGATCCATGTGATCTATCAAAATTAGTGATCTTGGTAATTCTTGTGCTGTCTCCCATTTGCTCAGTGATATTGTCCTCAGCCGGTGCTCTGAGAGTCTCCCCGGTTACCTCCACTCCTGCTAACGCGTGCTGCTGCCTGACCACCATACAAAAGAGGTTATCTTGAATCAAGTTTCCCAGAAGTTGATCCCAAGACAGGAATTCAAGAGCAAGTGATTTGTTATAGTGTTTTCAAAGAGAAACTGGTAGGGAAGTGGGAGAAGCAGGACAAGGAAGGGGTAGAAGCCAACCAAAGGAACAATTTTAGGCAAAGTAAGAAGGATAATTTCAGCTTGATCATCCAGGAAAACTCCAGAATGAAAACAAAGACCTAGGGTTTTTCCTGAGGAGGCAAGGGAAATGGGTGAAAATTGGCAACGTTTCTGCACCAGTCCCTGATTGGCTAAGGCTGTCCCTGTGGAGTATAAGCTCCTAGGCTTTCCAGCTCTGCAGGGTGTCTCCACTAACTCAAGGGCAATCCTCTGAAGAGAATGGCAGTTTCCAGCCTCTACAAGCAAAAACACAAAGAAGCTAGGCGCAAGACACCAGAAGTGGTAAAAGGAATCCCAGAGGCTCTAGTCACAGCATGGGCAGTATCTGCTGCAGAAGGTATGATTAGAATGGGTTGCCTATCTTCCTCTGAAGACATCAGGACTGATCCCATTATGTATTCTATCTCTCTTGCCTAGGTCATTCCTGGAAATCTTTTATTCATTCATTCATTCATTCATTCATTTATTTATTTATTTATTAGCATGCTCTTTGTATATTTCCTAATATGGTTTAAACTTGCCCCCTTCCCCAGCCATTCTGGGTCCTTCTACTGTGGCTCTGGAACTTAGCAGAAATCCCCATATCCCCAAACTCATCCTTAAATGTCCCCTTTACCTCATTCCTCTTATTTATAGTTTTTGTTCATAATGGAACCTGTCACTCCTGAGGGTTCCAATTTTCCAGAAGTCTTTTCAATGGTGGCTGCTTTTTTCTTCAGACCCAGAGTTGGAGTAGGGTTTTTTTTTTTTTTTTTTTTTTTTTTTTGCTGGCTCCACATTGTCAATTTTGGACCATTTCTTTCCTTCCCCCAATCCCAAAAACCATTAATTTTTTTAAAAAATGGCATGTCATCAGACTTCAGCACCTTCAGTTCCTCCTTATAATTTTCTCCTGATCTTTTGGTTCAGTGGTTCTCAAACTTGGCTGCACTGAGGAGTTTTAAAAACTCCTGATGCCTGCGCCCCACTCTCGGAGATTCTAACGTGGCCAGCCTGGGGGTTAGGGCTTACAGCAGCTCCCAGGTGATTGGTGGTGAAGCACATTTTCAGAGCCACTGTCCTAGCCATTCCTTCTCATGCACTGAACATGTTTAACACCTCGCTCCCTTTACCATCAAATGGTCACCATTTTCATGGATTGCAATGTCCATGTTTATCAGTTATTCTCAATTGTATTGGACCCAGTACCTGCTTCATAACAAATATCTATGTTTTATATTTCCTAGACTATTTTGAAATTAATTTCATAGATACCATCTAACAACATACACAGTATTAAAAATCAATATAACTACCCAAATGTAATATGAGAAAAACAAAGTATAATATAAATAATATGTACTTTAATATATGAGTAGTCAAGCACAACTATACTAGAATACACAAATAGTAATCTGCTTGCAATAAATATGGAATTACAGACAGAAATGGCTGTGTTATAATGGATAATTAAATACCCTGCTGTCATAACAGAATTTTTCTGAAAAGATAAATTACTTTGGTAAATTTCCACATAAACTCATAAAACCTTCCTTTGATTTACATGGTGTTTGCATTTATTGAAAAGGTAAAATGCACATAAAAACTATGCAAAAATACTTTATGTTAAAATAGGAACTAAGCTTAGCTCAAATTGATCACCAACCCCCACTTATATGACTGTTCAACCAGGCATTTCAAAATCTATTGATAAATGAGGCAATTTTTGATAATTGGGACCATCCAAACTAATTGATACTCTGGGACCATCCAGAATATCGGAGGTCTTGTAGCATCCCCAGTTCCCGCCCACTAAATGCCAGTAGCACCCTCCCAATTATTATGAGAGCAAAAAATATCCCCACAAGTCTCTAAAACGCCTTTAAGAGGAAGGTACTACCAAATTAAAAATCACTAATATTGATGATTCTTAGCCCTCCTGGACTCTTCATCCTGATCCTGTTTGTTTCTTTCACCTCCCAGGGCTCTTCTGTGTTGGCCCACCCTGTTCTTCCCAAACTATGCATTAGTTCCTCTTATTAGGTTTGACCAGGGAGACTTTAACTTAGGGGCTGGTTAGAGAAGTGTGTGCATACAGGTTAGTGGGAGCGGAAAAGGCCATTGTGGCACCTGTGCATTAGTATCAGCAAGAAGCAGTTACCACCCGTAGGCCTGAGTGTACAACTGCCTCAAGACCGCAGGTCCATGAAAAAGGGCTGCTCCACACGAGTAATTTTTTGCAGAGAGGTGGGGAGGGACAGGAAAAAATATATAAATATTTATACCTTTCTCCTCCCCACCCCAATATTCTGTGCTTCCTACTTGCTGAACCCTAGGAAGACAGAGGGAAGGGAGCCTGGGGGAATAGCATTCTGCAGAGATCAACCTTCTGGGACTTAGAGCAGGGAAGAAAGAGTGGAGGTTTAGGGTGACCAACTCATCCAAGTTTGCCTGGGATATTTCTGACTTTAGCACGGAGTCCTGCATCCAGGGAAAGCTTTCATTCCTGAGCAAACTGGAATGATTTATCACCTTAGTGGGATAATGTGTAAAGAGAAAATACCTCCTCCATTTCTGAATGTTGAAATGCCTCTGGGACTCAGCACTTGGGCATGGTCTATTTTCTATCTATACTTTCTCCTTTTCTAGTCCTATCTAAAATGTAAATTAATATTTAAGTACTATGTAAACATTCGTGACATATATGTGTCTCCCTGACTTTTCCTTCTTTAAATGTGTGCTTTTCAGGCATCTTCATTTAGATATCTGGTAGGCATATCAAAATTAATGTCTTGATTTTGCTTCCTAACCTACTCTTTCCCAGGCACCTTCCTGTCAATAAATAGGCCCACACTCATTTGTTCAGGGAAAAAATTTAGGGATCTTCCTGCATACTGCTCTTTTCTTCACACTCCTTCCAATCCATGCACACGCCCCTTTCACAATGTATTTCAAATCCAGCCATTCATCACCTTCACTGGTGTCACTCTTGTCTAAGTCATGATGGCCTCGTATTGGAATAACTTCCTGGCTCTCTCCTTGCTTTGTCTTTTGTGTGCCCACAGTCCATTCTCTATATAAAAGCGAGAGGGATTCTTTTAATATATAAATTAGATCATATCATTCCTTATTTAAAATCTTCAGTAGCTTCTTGTCAACTGAGAATGAAATCAACTTCACTCATATCTCTGCTCAAATGTGACTCTTAAAAGATGCCTTTATTGGCTAGCTCCCTGTTCTAAAATAACACACCTCCTCTCTTAGTCACTCTCTATTTCATTCCTTAATTTCCCCCTATCATTTATTACTACCTGGTGTGATAGTATATATTCATTTGTGTATTATCTATCTCCCTCACAAGTATACAAACTTCAAGAAGCAGAAATTTTGTCCATATTAATCATTACTGCACTGGTAGTGGATTGAACTGCACTTACTTTTACCATTTACATAGTAAATATTCAATATCTATTTGTTAAATAAATGATAAAATGTTATATTAAAAATTATAACTATAATTTATGAAACATATTGCATTTTATTTCTCTTTAGGATGCTACAAAATATGCACAGCTATATTTTTGGCCTCTCTTTACCCAAGATAAATAACTTTGAAGCATGGTTTTATATATTAACGTTACTCTTGGGTTTACCATATTCTCTCTACTTTCATTTTACATTTATCTGATTTTCTCCTACTTTAAAAAAAAATTAACTTTATCATGTATGCGTTTTTTAAAAACTGCCTTAATTCCTTTCTGGAATAAGATATGCCATAAATTAATTAATACTCATTGAATGTTTTGAGTATTCGTAAGATAATATATGTAAACTCTGTATGTGTAATTTGCCACCTGCCCAACATGTGCTTAAAACTCTTTTGGTTCCTTTTATCCTCAAAATAAATCTAGACACACAATTTCGGGTTGAGGATGTACTTTACACTACAGGGTTATTTATGGTAGTTCACATCAGATGTGGTTGAGCTATGCAGGTTTTGTGTCTAAGCCTGGGCCAAGCCAGTGCCTGCTGAGCATGAGTGGCCAGCAGTCTGTTTTCTTAAGTTAGGAGGCAATATCGTGGTCAGGTAACAGCTGGTAGGAACCCTTGAAAGTGTTCTTACTAAAATATCAAACACCAGAACTCCAAGGGCAAAGTTAAACTGGTGAAGTTGAGATAATAGATAACTGTTAGAGAAATCACTAGTATCGGGGTTCACAATGTCTAAAAGAAACTCCAACAAAAATCTTCCTTGAAAACCCAAGAGGTTCTTAATCTTAAAAATGCACATCAGTCTCTTGATAGTAACAAAAAGAAGATTAATTTACAGTTGTATGAAACTTTAAAATGGTTGTTTTACTTCTATATGTAAAAACTTATTGATTTTTTGTAGCACCTGTGAGGAAGGCAGTGTAGGTATTATTAATTTCTACTTTATAATCCAAAAGCAGACATTCAAAGATGTTAAGCTCCTGCCTGAGGGCTCATAATTAGAGAAGTGTAGGCCATAGGCTCCTGGTTCTTCCCACATCAGTGTTTATACTGTAATACTAACCAAAGTTAACTTCTTCATTATGTAAAGACATTACTGATACTGAATTCAAAGTGATCTTTCTGTTACCTGAAATATTATAGCTTTTGTTATGTGTGACTTATTATTAGGTATTAATGTAGTCCCTAAATTATAACCAAGGACACTTCAGCTTCTGAAATTCTCCTCTAGCCAATGAAAAAATATTTTAATTTACTTTTTTTGTTTTTAACTTTCTCGTGTGTCTAAAAGTCTTCCTCCTTAGTTACTGAGTTTCTTCAAGAATGAATTCTTAAATAGACCCTCTGCTGTGGAATGCATACAATGCAGGCACTCAATAAATATCTGGTGAACAAATATATAAATGTTGAAAGTCAATTATGAAATAGCTTTTATATTACTTATTTCTACTTAAATTGTGTTTGTCTAAATAATACAAATGGTTTTGTCAGTTGATGTTTTCTACATGACAGAAACACTTTACATTAATTACAGACTTAGCATATTGCTGTCTACTTGAGTTAATTTGTATATAGATATCAGAGAACCAAATTTGTTCATACTTTTAAGGTATAATAATGTTATTCTTCAAATGATTAAATTTCCTTATTGGTATGGAAGCCTGCATTTGACTCAGACATGCTGTCATTTGTTGTGGATCTACATGTAAATGCTCAGATTCTTAGTAATGTATTAATGCTTGATCATTAAAAATCACAGAAGTTTGTTAGATGCCTTTATGAGTTTCTCTGCCCCTTGAAAATTTCTGTAAACTTGGTTTAAGTCCCAACCAAATGATGGTTAGAATGCTTTTTTCTAAAATCTGCAAATTCTTGGCAGAGAATGATGCCTCATTTCTTCCCCTTGTCACTTAATGTGCAAAGCTCCAAGCCATCTCTGTTGTTCTTTTTTTAAATCTACTACCAGCAAACATTCTGTACATTTTGTAGGTTTTAATGCAGACATGCTGTCTCTCTACAGACATCCCATCACACACGACACAGCTAAAAGTATTGCAAAAAGGCAACCCCCCAAAAATATGGTATAAAGGCCATAGTAGAACCAGAATATTTGTTCATTCACCATTTATTTATCTCTGCATTATTGAAGTCCTCTAAATTTCCAGAGAGCATTGCATTTGCTGTAGAACTATTTTACAGTGGATATCTTAAAACGTACAGAAGGATGTTAAATGCATATGCAAAGTTCCTTAAGTTCATTCTCTTCATATGACAAGGTCACTGAGGCACAGTGAAATGACTTCTCCAAAACCACACAGTTTAAAATGGAACTTAAATTGGATTTGCAGTCTCTTGTCTGCCTGCTAGAGATTGGTAACTGAGCTGTTGGGCTTAAGCATTCATGAGGCTCTGATGTGAACAAGGGAAAATATAAAAGTCCTGCTCTAATTCAGCTCAAATAGCTCCTATAGTAGCTGGGGATCATTTTTATTTTGTTGCTAACAAAGGCCAAGGAGTTTCCCTTCAAGAATTTTTACTGAAGGAACAAAATTTCTGGCTTTGATATTTGATAGTCTCTGAATGACAAAAAGCCCAAAATAATGGGGGAGAGAATCAGCCATGTGCTAGGAGGAAGATAATAGTCATAATAAGGTGGCCTCTGTGAAGAGAGAAAGAGATTCTTAAGTGTGAGAAAATATTAGCATAAATATCTCACCAAAACAACCTGTGATCTCACTTTCCCCTGTCTGTTGCATAAACACTATTAATATTACTGTAAAATTGTAATCATGTTGCAGTACAGCACTGGTCCTGTTTCTTGGCTATGTCAGTTGTTTATAGGAGGCTCTGCTGAAATTGCCTAAGGCTGTTTCCCAAATTTGCTGGATCCTATTTTTTTTAATGGGTGATTTTTATGATCTGTCAACTCTTAGCATCATTGGTTTAAAGCTCTGTCTCTCAGCTCCTTTTTTTTTTTTTTTTTCCCCGCATAAGAATTATCTCTGGGAGATGAGAGAGCTTGTTAAAAATGTAGATTTTTGAGTTTTATCCCTAGAGACTATAATTTAGAATTCTGGGATTGAGTTTGGGAATACTCCTTTTCATAGGTTCCCTAGTGATCCTAAAGGAAATCCACACTTTCATAAATGCTAGTTCACAGGCTATCACAAAGTAAATGCTTAATACGTTTGCTTTAGATTTGAATGTATGTTTACAAATGAAAATTTCCCCCAGGGACTCACAATAAATCTTTTCCCTAGATTTGTCTTGCTCCCCCAACCACATTGAAAGCATTAACCTTAAAGAGTAATTTTATTTTCGTCCTTCATCACAATATTTTTCCCTTTATTGATGTTATTAACTACAATAGTAATACTCACTTTTTGTAACAATTGAGTACTACAAAGATGTATTGAGGAAAAGTTTATCATCACAAACCAGCAGTATGCCCTACTTATTCTATGGTCCCCCATCTCACCCATCCCCAAGCCTCTGTGGTCAAGATAAACAGCCTGGTATTATCATTCTATACCTTTCTCTTTGCTCATTCAAATATATACAAAAATAAATACCCATACACATTAACTTCTTTTCACATGAAGTTATCTTGTTTAACAATGTGTGATCCCATGTGTCAATAGACATACACCTAATTTTGTTTTTTCAAATCTCTTTATTCACTCATCCATAGAATCACACATATTTATATGAGTCGTCGTCGTCGGCAGCCGTCCGTCTTGAGAGACGATGGTGTAGCTTCTTAAGAGTCTATCTGCACCGCCGAGAATGGCTGTGCAGTCCGACTCGGGAGTGACACGGTATCTGTCTCCTCCCGTGTCGAATCGACATCTTGCGATGACGCTGGAGTGTCCTCTCCAGTGAAGCTGAAGCTACAGAGCCTGGGCAGGGTGATATGGAGGGTCTGCTGTTGCCCATGCAGCAGACCCCCCCTCTCTTCGCAGCTGAAGGGTCCAAGGGAAAGACGGAGTCAATACAGCTTGGCTTCAGGTGCGCCGCAGGAGTTGCCGGTGTTGACTACAACGTCAAACCGCCTTAGGGACTCCGGCTCCGGATTTCTGTCGGGGTTTACTCCCTTAGCCTTTCCCCTGAAGAGGTATGCCGCAAGGCAGCGGAGGTTTTTTGGAGTCAGAGTTTTCCTTCTCTGGTTTATATGAGTAATTTTACGTAAAAGAGATAATCTCTTATGTGTCCATCTTTAAAATTAGTATATATTTTCAAGTTGTTTCTTCCTCCTTTTTTATGTAATCTACCTACTTTCCCACCTTTTTCCAATTCTGTTGAATACCTAACAACCTTTTTAAAAAAATCTTTTAATGTTTTCCTTTATGCTCATCATTTATCCACCCATCTAGCCCTGTATCTAAGCATCAGATTAAATGTTTTTCTCTATCTTTTTTCCTCACTCAGTAGTGCCTTGTGGAAATGTTACCACATCAACTGGTACAAAACCAATTCATTCCATTCAAATTTTTGTATATTTATGGGGCATATTATTCTGCTATCTCTCTTCATGAATGAGTATTAATTTTATTTCCAGTTTTGGGCCATTATGAACACAAGTACAAAGAACATTCTATACTGATGATTTTATTATTATGGAATATATTCTCAAGAGCAAGACTGCTAAGAAAAACAAAAAGTAGATACTGTCTTACTGCTTTCCAAAAGACTGCAATAATTTACATTTTCACCAGCAATGTATGATCATAACTTTCCACAGCCCTCTAACAGAAATGTGTGTCATTCTTTTAAATTGTTGACAGTATGAATAATGTAATGATATTTCATTGTTTTTTGGGCCATTTAGATTTGCATATTAGTGAACTTCTTATATCCTTTGCTCATTTTTCCATTGAATTTTTATTGTAAATTTTAAAGGACTATTAATATATTATCTTTTTGCACATAAGTACATTAAAATATTTCTGGTGTCTTTCTATATAAATTATTTATGTTTTTTATTTTAAATATTTCTCCTTTCTTGTTTATAGCTTCAGGATTTCTTTGCCTTGGTTCAGAAGGCTTCTCACCCCTAATTTATTTAATTAATGTTTTTTAATGATGTTAATTTTTAATATTTAGGTCTTCTATCATCCTGTAATTTAGTTTTATGGTATGAGATAAGGGCTCAACATTGTTTTTTCTTAGATAAATGGTTCATGTTCATCCGTTAATATACTAATTATTCTTTTGAACATTATTATATAGTAAATTAATTTTTATATTAGAATTAATTTTTGTATCATCTATTGTACTCCGGTATGTTTATTCCTATGCTGATACTATATCAATTTGATTACAATAGTTTTGTATTATGTTTAATATCTAGTATGACATCTCCCAGCTTAGCATTTATTTATATTTTCTTGGCTATTTTTGAACGTTAACTCATCCTTATAAAGTTCAAGGTAATTTTATCTGATTCTAGAACAACCTTCTGGGATTCTAATTGGAATCTCATTAATTTACATGATAATTTTGAGAGAATTAGTATATTCTGATTTTAAGTCATCATCTAAGAACATTGTATGATTTCTCATTTACTCACACCTTGTTTCAGTTAATTTTTTAAGTTAGGTTTGCTGAAGGATAATTCATATCTAGAAAATTTATCTTTTTGAGCTGCACTGTTTGATAAACTCTGACAGAGTATACAGTCATATATCCACCACCATAATCAAGACAGGACATTTCTGCCACCTCCCAAAGTTTCCTCATGCCCTTTTTAGTAATTGTCTTTTCTGACCCACAACCTCTAACAACTACTGATCCCTTCTCCTCTTTCAATTAGTTTTGCCTTTTCTAGAATATCATATAAATGAAGGCCTATAGAATGTAGCCTTCTGTACTTACTTTCTTTCATTAGCATAATATATATGTACATATATATAGTTGCATGTATCAGTAGTTTTTATTTTTTAAGTTTATTTTTATTGTGTTTTTTCCATTACCATTCATCCCCCTTATGCCCTCTACCTCCTCCACCCATTCCCCTTCCTCCCACACTCACTGTCATGAAGTGAGTACGGATGCCATTGAATAGATAGTTTTTTTTACTTACCAGGTGGTAGGCATTTTGTGGTGATTAGGAATAAAGCTACCTGATATATTTACATATAGACTTCAGTGTTAACGTACGTTTTCCTTTCCCTTGTGTAAATTACTAGGAGTGGGATTGCTGGGTTGTATGTAAATCACATTTAACTTTATACAGCACTAGCAAACCTTTTCCAAGGCAGTTATACTATTTTGCATCTGTACCAGCATTGTATCAGTTGCAGTTGCTTCACATCCTGTTCAGGATGATGTTGTTATGTATTTTTGGTGATTTTATTGATTCTTAAAGATGTGTACTGTCAATGAAATTTTATAAGAGTCTTCATGTGCTTTTTCTGGGGCCCTGGGAGGTTAAGTTTATTCCTACCTATTTCATTATATTTGTTATTGTTTTACTTTTTACCCATTTATGTCTCTTAATATAGATTCATACTATAATGTAAAGTTATTGATTTTTTATATCTCTTATATACCATGTTGTGAGTTTCTTCTGTAAAATTTACTAATTTTAATATTACAATCTCTTTGGTGTTCTAGGAATACAAGTGCATTATGAACAAATGACAGTTTTATCTCTCTTACAATATTTATATGTTATTTCATTTTTAAAATTGAATTTGCCTGAATCTCAAATAACAATGAAAAATAATGACAGCTGTGAACATTGCTGCTGAATTCCAAACTATTAATAAAATATGATATTTGCTATAGAACTTTGAGGAGTAGATTTATTTATATTTTAATAGATTGCTTCTATTCCCACTTAGAGTTTTATTAGCTGTGTCTGCTTAATATGATCAAATGCCTTCTCAGCCTCTATTAAAATGTTTTCTATTTTACATTTTGCTATAATGAATCATTTTGATACATTTTCTGATATTGAATGAACCTTGTGCACTCTCTACTCCTTTTGATAAGTCATTGGTTATTATTTGCTAATCTTATCTTTATAGTTTTCTGCATCCATATTTACAAGTGCTAACTTTTTAATTATATTTTATTTTCATTTTTCTTTTTCTTATTAGTATTGGATTGATCAAGTTATTATTCCCTTCTCAGCCATGTCAAATTAGGAATTTTACTCTGATTTCCAGTTTCATTAATAGTTCTCTTTTGTTATCCCTTATAATTAAATACATATATATTTATTCATATATTAAGTTACCAATTATATATACCCCAAATATCATATTATCCCGCTTCTTTCTCATCTTTTCATGAGGTACAAAGTTTACTTTTCATTGTTCACTTTTTCTAACATCCACTTTCACTTCCCAGATGAAATATTTAAAACTTCTGTTTCTGGGCTTTCCCAACTAAACTTAAAATTTTAGTTTAGAAATTTTAGTACCAGGTAAATATTAGTGTTTTCATTGTAATATATCTCTTCTATTTTAAGAAACTTTATTAGTCACATATGTTACACATTCCCATACAATATAACATTGTTTATTTGGATTTAACAACACACATTTTAAGATTTTCTGTCCATCACAATCTCTGTACTCCTCTTCTTCTCTGAATATATTAATTAATTATGGCAAGTAACATAAATGGATTTAATCTGGCTAAAGATATAGGGACAATATTATTGAAATTATTTCATCTTAAGAAATTACAAAGTTAGGTTGGTTTTATGGTTGGTTGATTCAGTGGCTTAGCAGTGTCTTCATGCACTCAGTGTGGATCTCTAGACTTTCATCTATTAGTATCCTGAAGCCTCTGAGGCTTTTATATAACATATCCTTGTGCTTTAATCAGAGAGAATTTAGTTGGATAAACCACCCTTGCCAAGAGAATCAGTAGCCATTACCTTAGGGAAAGTTATATCAAATTTAGAATATACTTTGGGCAATGACCTTTCTAATATTAGGAGTCATTGTCATACTTGCCCCAACTGAATGCGAAGTTATTACAGATCCTTTTACCAACTCATCTAACTTTCTTTTACCTATCCTTCTTTTCACTTCAATTTTGGATATCCTTGATAGAAGAAATAAGAATATTACTGAAGAATATTTTTATAATGCCCCTTTCAGAGACTACCTCTGATTCGTGCAACATAATTGACAGTTTGCAGGAATGTGTCTAGCTCAGGTTGTAATAGTGTGTGTCATAATGCACTGTGATACAAGGATTCTACGGGACAGAGAAGATGATGTTGAGTTGCTTGTGGTACACTTAACTGGTGACCATTTTATTGTAGTACAATGTCAGATTTAAAAAATATCTACAGGGTTAGCCTTTAAATTAAGAACATCTTTGCAGATAGCTAGCTGCCCTTTCTTCTGTGATGTTGAAAGGGGTCACCTCATCTTTCTTTCATTTGTTTGCTTTACAAAGGCCAGGGAAGACAGAGGTGAACACAACTTGAAGACAGTCTTCTTTCAAGATTCATTTTCCACTGAAACTTTGTCTTTTATAACTACCCTAAACAGAATTTCCTATCATATTTAGTACTTAGGAAAATATTTGATCACAGTGACTTATATATTGAAATTGTAGATGTGGAATTAATTTGGGGTAACTTTGGGTATTGATGTACCTTCCCTTTTTTTGAGCTATATGTGTATTTTAGTGACCCAACTTAATTCAAAGTTATGCATGAAAATTTCTGAAACACAGGTGGCTTCATCAGAACAATCTTCTTATGTACTGCCTTCTATGAAAACGCATCATAATTGTATATTTTGGGCAACAGAAGATGTGAAATGGTAAGATCTGTTTAAAGAGCTGGTAAGAGATATCCTACAGGGCAGCTTTATACTCAAAACATCTATTTTCTGGGCCTGTGTGTGAGCAGAAAAGAATTCATGCTTTGTTCAAATGTTTGTAACTAACTCTCATAACAGCAAATACATAAAGCTGTGAAGGGAGTATGTCTTTAGAGAATAACAGAATTGGGTTGGAATAACAATTTTATCACTTATCAATAATGTAAATTTTCATACAATATTTAAATTTTTAGTCTCTGTTTTTTCTTTCATATAAAGGTGGTTATTCATGCCAACTTTAGTGAGCTGTTGAGATTAAAATAATGAATGCAAGTGCTTCAACATCTTGCCATATAAGCCCTTAATAGATGCTGATTTCTTTACCCTGTATGTGGTCAAAAGAATTTTGTTATTTAGTAAACTTCAGCTATTAGCCTATTTTTAAATTATTGTCAGTTAAGTGATAATGAAAATGTGAAAGAAAATAAGATAGGATTATAGTTTGCCAGTACACTAAGTCATAGAAGTGTTTGATAGGAAAATGAAGTATGAGGGAATAGTATCATTCTCCTGAGACTATTATGCTATTTGGATGCCTGCTATAAAAAGGATACATGCATGTTAAATGTTGCCCTGCCTTCACTACTTAGAGGCAAAGCAAAAGAAAAAAATATTGCTTTAATCTTGTTATAAAATAATTCTTTTAAAGTTCACGTGGAAAGGAAAATAATATATAACTTCTGATTTAAAAAGTAACTTTCTTAGATAAAAATCTGTTATTCTGTTCTTTGCTTATTTTTGGTTCATAAAAATTTAGTGTAAAATTGGATTTTAGTGAAAAATTGAGGGTGTAAGTTTTTGTTTCTTCCTTTTTTTCCTCTGAAGGCATCTACAAAGAACTTCTAGCTTCAAGTACAGTATACAAAAGTGAAGATAAAACAAAGTATATTTTACAAGAGAATAGATGTTTCATAAATAAATTGATGTGTGCTAGTAAATTCAATGTGGAACATTCTTTTCTTGATATAGTAGCAATTCAAGTGTAAGCATGTTAAATTTAGGGTCCTCTTAAACCACTGGTTCTTGGAACTCTTTCTGAATGATAAATGCTTCATTTCAAAAATTTATCTGAGGAATTTTATAGACTGGGAAGAGAAGGTTATTTTAGTTTTACTATTTTGTGCTCAGATCTCCTCTTTATTGTTATTTTCAATCAGGCTAAAGAATTTTTGGTATAATAGTTTCTCTTGTAGATATGTTATTTAGAAAGAATTTAAAGAATGAATGAAGCTAGTAAGAGGGGGGTTTATTTCAAAATCGTGCATTTTCATTTGTGCCCTCTGTAATTGAGGGACACTTTGCAATGTTTTATGGATGTTCAGAAACCTCTGGCAGTTTCTTGGGTTTCATCTGTCTTTAAACACAAGTGCAGCAGGAGGGAGGGGCACGTGGCTGACAGGAACACAAGGATTCTGTTGTTGTTGTTTAAGAGATCATTCATACCTCACTCAAACAGGCATTTCTCTCACTACAACAACCCTCTTTCTCAGTCCATCTTAACAGCCAGCCCTGTTGGGTTTTCTCTAATAATTCCTATTTGTATATTTTTTGTAGAGTTCTCTTTCCTCAACTCAGTCACAGGAGACCACTCTGTATGAAATGTAGTCAGTCTAATTTTTATATCCTTTTGTATTTTCCAGGATAACATGTTTATTTTGAATGGAATAGAAATTTAATAATTTGTTCTTGTCTAAAGAAAATCAAACTATGTTGGTGATCAGAAAGTCTATGCTGGGAAGCAAGAGTACCAGCAGGAGGTCAGCCTAGGGGGATATTTGATAATGGGATAAATAGCCAGTGCTAAACTAATATTTTACCACAGGGAGAAAATATTTTAAATTTGAAGGACAAATAGTAAAGTTGTGAGCTTAGACAGCATCATCTTGATGATTAATAGATATCTATGTATCCACAGAGGCCTTTCTTATATTAAGGTTGAAAAGAATGTATGTGAGAGAGAGAGAGAGACAGAGAGAGAGAGAATGTACATTTCAATGAGTCCAGAGAAAGATTATGTAAAACTTAGAAAAATTTTTAAAAAGGATTTTTGGATGCAGACCCCTCATCGTGAAGACGTTTTAGAAGAACAAATGGAAATAATCTATGATGTAACTAACAGCTTGAGATAGTGCTATACTTTTGGTTCATTTGGATTTCTGAATGATATGTTGGCCGCAGGGTCTATATGAATAGATCATTTTTAAACTCTAGAGGAAAAATATGCCTCCAGTAAGAGACCATTTGGTAATAGCCCCTCAAATGCATTACTCATATTACAATCATCTAATGTCACACATGGTGTATAAGCTAGATCTACTGACTCAACATTATTCCACCACCCTTAATGTGCTTTCTGTATGGCAGACATTGGAAAGCTTAAAAGTACATTTCTCAGACTTCTTTTGGAGCAGAAGCTTCAGATGTAATTTAAGTTCAATCAATCAAATGCATTCATGAGAGGCTTGCATGCAGAGTGAAGTGGAGAAAAGGAGAGCCTGGAGCGGGTATGCATTTTCTTGGTGTAGGGTCTGACACAGTAGCCAGCACTTCTGACAGCAGCTTTCTGATACTTGAAGTGAGCTGAGGTGCTGTCTTCTTGGTTCCCAGCTTCCTAGCTGTAGCCCAGATAGCACTTTCCTTTGAGCCAGTTACGCAGTTATTTCTGGTGGTGGTTCTCAGAGGCCCAGCCCAGAGCACATTTTTTTAGATCTTTTAGAAATTTTGTAAGCACCTCATTCTCAGTATTAAAACCGCTTGGCTTACTATAGCCACAATATCTTCTGTTGTCTGCCATTGAATACTAACTGATACATAGATGCTTAATAATTCTTTTCTCGTCCTGTGACTTGTTCCCTCTCCACACCATTCCTTAAGTGTCTATTTTAATTAGTACCTACATTAAGCAATGTCTACATAAGGCCAAATTTTAAAATAACTTCAGGTTTATTCACCTTGGAGACACCATTAATTAAAAATTAATCCTAGAGGTTCAGAGATGAAACTGACATGAGGAACATCTTGCTCTTTTCTCTGGGGACTGACTTTCAGAGTTAACAATGTATACTTACATTATAAATAGTAATCTAATTCCAAGAATAATTAAGACCCATTTTTAGGCTGGCAATTGTTACCTCAAATTTAACATGTAGGTTAATAAATTTATTTGTTTCATTATGGATGAAAGTATATTACATTTTATAAGAACAAATACCTTATAAAAACTTAACAGTCATTTTTAATCTTCTTACAAAATGCTACAAGTGTTATAAAAAACAAGAGGACAATTTTTTAGCCAAAGGGAAAACTGTCATTTTGCATTTTTTTAAATATGTTTTTCTGATTTCAAATATGTCCTTTTAAGTTGCTGTTTACAGACCTGGCAATGCATAGATGAACTTGTCTTTTTTCTTTTAACTTTTTTTTTATTTTTATTTTTATTTTTTTAATGTGTTTTATTGATTATAATATTACATTTGTGCCAATTTCCCTTCCCTCTGCTCCCCTCCACCCAGTGGCCCCCCTCCCTCCAGTTGTCCCCCCCTTTTAGATCATGTCCATTAGTTGTGCATACAGTTCTTCTCAACCTCTCTCTGTCTATTCCATTCCCTCCTACCATGATCCTTAATGCCTATATCATCTCCCTCCCTCTCCCCATTCCCCCTCCCTGTTGACCTCCCCCCAATATGTTCCCCGTACCTATAGTTCTTTTTCCAGTCTCATTGCCTGTTTAGTTTGCCTTTGTTTCAATTCCCTAGCTTCTGTTGTTTTTGTGATGCAGTTTTCATTTTAGATTTCATTGTCTTGATCCTCCTTTTTCTAAACCAGTCCCTTTAACATCTCATATAACAGTGGTTTGGATCTAATGAACTCTTTCAGTTTTATTTTGTCCTGGAAACACTTTCTCTGTCCTTCTATTCTGAATGACAATTTCGCTGGATAGAGTATTCGTGGTTGTAGGTTTTGGATTTTCATTACTTTGAATATTTCTTGCCAGTCCCTTCTTGCCTGCAGGGTCTCCCTTGAGAAGTCAGCTGATAGTCTAATTGGGACCCCTTTGTACATAATTCTTTTCTTCTCTCTTGCTGCTTTTAAGATTCTCTCTTTATCTTTAATTTTTGACATTTTGATTATAATGTGTCTTGGAGTGGTTCTCCCTGGGTCCAGTTTTTTTGGAACTCTCTGTGCTTCCTGGACCTGTAAGTCTATTTCCTTCCCCAAGTCTGGGAAGTTCTCCTTTATTATATTTTCACTCAATTTTTCAAATTCTAGTTCATCTTCCTCGCTCTCTGGCAAACCAATGATTCTTATGTTGGGCCTTTTATAGCTGTCCCAGAGGTTTCTGATCCTCTCATTGTTGCTTCCCATTTCCTCTCGCTGCATTGGTTGACTGCTTGTTCCTTCTCCATATTCCGGTTTGTTGAAATGAACTCTGGATTTTATTTCCTCACCGTCTGTCTCGTATGTGGTTTTGTTCCTTTCGTTATGAGTGTTTTTCGCTTCTTTCTCATCTTTTTCCAAATCTTTTGTGAATTCTGTAAGCCACCTGATAACAATGGCCCAGAACTGATCATCTGACAGGTTTCTTATCTGTTCATCTGTCAGGTTCTCTATCTGTTGCCTGGTGAGCTGTGCCACCGGGATTTCTATAGTTGTCTGCCTCATTTTGACAGATGCGTTTTGTTTTCTTGGGCCGGCTGTAGGGGGCAGTGCCTGTGTACGCGTCACAAATCAGCGACCGGCCGGTGCCTGCCTGTCCGCGACCTATTTCGCAGCCCTGTGGCGCTTTCTTTGGGGGCGGGGGTCCAAGATGGATTCACACAGTTATTCCGCTAGGAGACCGGGATCCGTCCTCCCGCCCCCCTGGGCCTCACTGTTCAAGGCGATGTGGTGGCTGCTTTTCCCAGCGTCGGGGTCGTGAGCTGCCGGGGGTTCGACTGCAGCCGGGGTTGTTCTCCCCGCCACTGTCCCAGGTGCAACCGCAAACAGCTCCGCCCCCTTTCGCTCCCCTTACCTGCCCAAAGAGCGCCGCTGGTTTATAACTTCATATGTTGGGCTTCCGTGTAGTTTTATTTTCTGGAATTTCTAGTTATCCTTTGTTTTGAAGTAGTTGTATTCCTCTCTGGTTGTAGAGGGAGACCTAGCACGTCCGTCTAAGCCTCCATCTTGGCCGGAAGTCCTCAGTCTATGTTCTCTTTTAACTTTTAATATAGTTTATTTTTTTAAAACAATTTTAGATTTACTAATAATTTGTGAAGATGGTATAGAGTTCCTATTTAACCCTTATACAATTTCCCTTATTATTAACATTTTATATAACTATAGTACATTAGTTATAATTTGTGGACCAATATTAATACATTATTATTAAAGCCATACTTTATTTGATTTTCCTTAGTTTTACATAACAGTCTCTTTTTGTTCCAGCATTTATTCAAGACATTGCATTTACATTTAGTTATTCTGTTTCCTGATGCTACTATTTGGAGATGACAGTTTCTTAAAATTTTCTTGCTTTTGATGACCTTGACAGTTTTGAGGAATACTTGTTAGATATTTTTTAGACTGTCTCTTGCTTAGAAATGTTCTACTCATGATAGAAGGTGTTATAGAGTTTTGGAAGGAATAACCACAAAGATGAAGTGCCATTTTTATCACATCATATCAAGGATACATACTGTTAACATGACTTACCACTGTTGATATTGATTTTGATCACCTGACTCAGGTAATGTGTTAGGATTTTCTACTGTAAACTTACCCCTCCTCCTTCATACTGAATGGAAGTCACAAGGCACAGCCTATATTAAGGAGTGGAGAATTATTTTTCATTTGCTTGAAAATGGAGTATCTATATAAATTATTTGAAGTTCTTCTTCAAGGGAGACTTGTCTTTTCTCTCCCATTAATTTATTTATATCAGTAAAGACTCGTGAATATTTATTTTATACTCTAGTTTATAACCAATGCTACATTATTTTATTCATCAAATTTTTCCAGCCTTGACCATTGAGACTTTTTGTTGACTCCTGTGTCCCTTTGACATATCACCATTATTGTGGATTTTCATAGCACATCCTTACTTTTTGGCCCTGTAAGATACTTTAGCTTCTACCTGTATATTTCCTGCCCTATTCCTAAAATCAGCCATTTCTTCTAGGAACTCTGGCTCATTTTAGTGATGAAGGGTATTAGAAACCAAGATCTAGGCACTAGATATGCTTGTTGCTACTGAAGTATATTTGCGTCTTGGCATCTCCACTGATCAAGCAAAGAAATAAATGTATGTATACTAACCTATGTATATCTATAAGTATTTCTATATGAAACCATCCGTATCTATATTAAGCTAAACATGAGTTCATATTGACGTCTCCAATTCATAATCATTCTAGTTTCCTTTTGCTTTTCTATAACTTCTTACTCTAACAGTAAGAACCTGACTCCTACCATCAGTCACCTATTTATTTAATTGTTCGATTCCAGTATACGTATTTAGTGGTATCAGATTTTTTAACTTGTACTCCCATGGGAAACAAAATGCTTATATAGTTTTCTTTTTGCCTTTAGTCTTACAGACTCTACTCATTGTTTACCGTTACCCTTTGTGAGATAATTTTATAATTTATCATAGAATTAGATTGTTTTGTCATATAATGCATTCCATCCTAGAAGCCCCGAAATGTTTAAATAATTTGAAAAGTTTTTTTTTATGTGTTAAGGTTCTCTGTGCTGTGAGATCTTTTGCTTGGTTGCCAGCTATATCATGCCCCCTAGATTGAGAGTGGATATGGGGTCATGTTATCCTGTTTCCAGATCCATAAATTATCCCTCCATTTTTATCTCTTTCATATGTTCTGAATCCCCACCTTTTCTGGGCCATTTTTACACCTTGCTTATTTTCCAGACTCTTACTTCTGCTCTACCTTGGTTGTCAGTATACGATCATTAACTTCAGAAATTCATTAAAATCATTTCAGTTTTCATGCCTCATTTCTCAATCTTTTTGCTGTTTTCAGTTTATATTATATTTATTTTTTACTATCATTACATTGAGTCTTCAAGAGGCAAGGAATAGAAATATGTTGAAAGTCTATCATCTTAACTTGCAAATCTCCTGTAAGTGTTTTGTAAAAATAATTTTGTCATTCTGGTATAATCATAGTTTTAAAAATCCATGTGAAATCATTTAATATTCTTTTTCTTGCATTAAATTAAATAGATAATTTGAGGACTTCTGGCCAAGATGGAAGCGTAGACAGACACGCCGCATCTCCCTCCACAACTAAGGAGGAATACAACTATCTCAAAACTAAAAACAACCAGAAGTTCCAGAAAATCAAACTGCATGGAAGTCCAGCAAACAAAGATATAAAGAAAAAATACTCATCCAGACACGTAGGAAGGGCGGAGACGGGGCAGAGAGGACGCAGTGTGGTGGTGGCAGCAGCGGCAGTGGCAGGCCAGTAGAAAGTGCAGTCACACGTTCTAAAAAGTCAGGAGGGGCACCTGGGGAGCATTTCCAGCTCTTCACCAGACCTCTCAGCTCACAGTCCCAGCACCAGGGAAAATCAAGCCTCATTGCTTCTGACTGTGCAGACCAGTTGGGGTGGGGGCAGAGGAAGAAACTGCCAGTATCTCAGCAGAGTCTACTTGTTTAAAGGGCCCCCATTGTCCTAAAATGTTCACAGACCCACCCACTCTGGGAATGACAGCCAGGGCAGCAGCTAGAGTGGTGCCAGTCTGCTGTGGAAGTGGGAGAGGTGCCTGGAAAAGGGGCGAGGGCTGGGTGGGCAGCACTGTTCCCTCTCAGACTGTTATCCCACCCACAGTGCCACAACATGGTGAAACAGGTCGCCCTATATTGACAAATCCCTAAGGCTCCGCCCCTTACAATATAAAAGGAGCATCAGCTCTACCTGGGATGTGGAAGCAAACAAACACAGGAGCCTGTCAGAATGAGGAGACAGAGAAGTATGGCCCAAAAAGGGAAATGGATCAAGGTTCCAGTTGGAGAACTAAGCGACGAGGAGATAGCCAGCCTAACAGATGAGGAGATAGACAACCTAACAGATGCAGAATTCAAAACACTGGTGATAAAGATGTTCACAGGCTTGACAGATACGCTTGAGTACGCAAATGCATAAGAGAAGTGAAGGTTATGCTAAGTGAAACCAAGGAAACTCCACACAAAACCAATGGTGAAGGGAAGAAAACCGGGGTTCAAATCAATGATTTGGAACTTAAGGAAGAAAAGAATTGAAAAAAAATGAGGAAAACTTCCAAAATTTTGTGAAGGAGATGGACATACAGGTCCGGGAAGCACGGAGGGTCCTGGGCGAGCTGGACCCAGAAGGGACCATACCAGGATGCATCATGACTGAGATGCCAAAGGTGAAAAATAAAGACAGAGTCCTCGGGGCAGCAACAGAGAGCTGGAGAATTGCCTACAGGGGTTTGCCTATAGGACTATCAGCTGATTTCTCAGAGGACACTTTGCAGGCAGGAAGGGACTGGGAAGAAGTATTCAATGTGATGAAAGGCAACCTACAAGCAAGATTACTCTATCCAGCAAAGCTATCATTTGGAATAGAAGGGCAGATGAAGTGCTTCCAAGACAAGGTGAAGCTAAAGGAGTTCATTATCACCAAGCCATCATTATATGAAATATCAAAGGGACTTAAGAAAAAGAAGATCAAAACTATGAACACTAAAATGACAACAAACTCACAGCTATCAACAACTGAATCTAAAAAATAAAAGCAGAATCCAACTAAGCAAACCAGAATAGGAACAGAATCATAGGTATGGGTATCATTTGGAGGGTTATCAGCTGGGAGGGGAAAGGGGGAGAAATGGGGAAATGGTGCAGGGACTAAGAAGCATAATTGGTTGGTAAAAAATAGACAGGGGAAAGTTAAGAATAATATAGGAAAGGGTGAAGCCAAAGAACTTATATGCACGACCCATGGACATGAACTGAGGGGGATGGGGTTGCTGGAGGGAAGAGGGGTACTTGGCAGAGAGGAGCAAAGCTAAAAAAATTGGAACTACTATAGGAACATAATCGATAAAATATACTTAAAAAATAAAAAAATAATCTATCTGTAGAACATACAGTAGAATGTTTAACACCTTTCATTTTATTTTATGTAATCTCATTTAGCATTTTTATTAATTTCCTTTATTCATTCTATTGTTGAAAATGGAAAATAGCTGGCCACTCAAGGAACAAGGATGATAATTATTAAACGTTTCTTTTGTAAGTATAGTGGTTATATACTTTAAAAGGGATGCATAGGCCAAGGGTGTTTGAATACCTAATGCAGATGGTGTGAAACAGGACTAGACCACCAGGGTTCCCTATTTCAGTGAATGAGTTCACTTGCCACAAAGCAGAATAATTTATATGTGTGTTTCAATTGTCTGCTCTTCACCTCATTGGTGGAGAGATTCCTGCCCCAGAGTAATGCAGAAGGCTGAACACATGACACCAGACACCAGACAAATTGACAGCAGTTTATTAGTCTCATGTACTCACAGCCTGGGTCAGGAGGACACCGCATGCTACAAAGGCCCCCAGGAGGATTTTCCTTAGGAAAAGCGTGAACAACCAGGAGCTGTGATAGGCAGGTTTCACAGTGACAATAAGGCGGATGCTCCCTGGTTCCCACAGCAGGGTGTGATTAGCTTGTCTGAGTAATCTGCAGGTTGATGGGGAACTAAAAACTGCTTACTCAGGGGTAAGCCAGAAACATACCTAGTCTGTTGGATAAGAACTGTTGTTTGAGTAGGAGAACGCATCCTTGGAGACAGAGTGGGAGGGAAACCTGCCCATAAGCCAATTTTGTCAGATGTCAAGGCAGCACATAATATTGGACCTTAATTTTAGGCCTTAAACCATAGTATGCTTTATGTGTGAATAAATAATTTTTAGGTGAGAACACTGAGTATAATATTGGTTTGTTCACTTTTTTCCCCTGTTTAATTAAATTTATCAGATTTATTTTTTAAGCAGGCATATTCTACACATTGTTGAAAAGGTGTAGTTTCCTAAAATCTCTAGCAAAGGATTTCCAGACTGAACAACTCGCCTCAGTGTGGACCATGTATAAAATGCATGTATGGAGTTAAATAGGTTAAATGATGCAGGTGACCTCTTCTGCCACTCTCAGTTGAAACCAGAGCAATTGAACTCAAGCTCTTTTAGAAATAAAATTTCCAGTTTTCCTTAAGGAGAAAATTGTTGACAGAGATCTCACACACTTCTTTGGTTATTTATTGGGGCCTCTGTTATGCACTAATACATTTTGAAGACAATCTATTCTAAATCTTACTAATGAGTTGGAGTTCTGACTTTTGAGAAGAAGGGAGATTTGTTAGGTCAATGCAAAATAATTTAAACAGTAATATTTGGATTGTCTTAACTATTTTAGTAATTAATGGAAGCACTTGTGAATGAAAGTCTGAGCCATACAAAAGTAAATTCACCTTCAAGCTTAGGAACTATCATTCTGGGAAGAAAAATCAACAAGAGAGGAACACTGGCATAGTGGAAAGAAAATTGGGCTGTGAGCCAAAAGGCCCAAGAACTTGTTCTGAGATCTGTCTGGCTTTGAATAAGTTACTGAACTTCTTTTTGTCTCGGTTTCTTTCCACACCTGTAAAATGAGGAATAAGCCAAACAACCTCATAGGTATGATCCAACTCCAAAATTTCAAGCTATCTCTGGGCTCTAACATTTTATGATAAAGTCAGAGATTTCACAGCTCTCAGGACATCTGCAATTTATTAGAATACATACCAGTTTTCCTTTGCTACTCACATTATCTGTTTATGTTGAACCTTTCTCCCAATCATTATCCCTCTTGGACATTAAATAAAAATCTAACAGGAGTGCCAAAGCATAAACACATTAATAAATGTTTTAGTGTAGTCACCTTGTTAATTTTCAGAGAGCACCATAAAGAAGTCATAAAATACACTCCTCGGCTAAGAATACAATCAGCTGCTGGCTAGGACATTACTCCCTGGTAAGTTAGAAACTCCCTACCAGCAGCTGAAAAAAGAATGCAGTATTTTTGTAATGATAATGGAAATGGTATGTAAAATGTCTTTGAAAATTAAAAAGAACCATGAAATAGAAACTGTTGTTAGCCAACTAGCCTAATGACTCCAAAAATTATTTAGGTTGTACTAGTCTTTTCCCTTGTTCTCATTAAATCACCAAGGATGTTTGCCCCTAGATCAGGAATAATAACTGTATTGAGTGTTAATGTGTACTGAGTACTTACTATTCAAAATGGTTTGTATGTATTGTCTTTTAATCTTCCCACTCTGTGATGTCAATATTATTATACTTATATATGATAAATGTGGAACAGAGAGTGTTTAAGTAACTTATGCAAAGTCATACAACTAAAGGTGAAGTGGTAAGGTCATGATTTGAAATTAGCACTCTGACTTCAGAGCTGGCAGTACTACCCATTAGGTGGGAGACAGTGGAGGATAATTGCAGAAGATACAGTCAAAGGGCAAGCCAGTGCTACCAAAATTCCAAACACATTGCGCAGAGGGAAAATAGAGAACCTTAATAAAAATAGAAATACTAGATTATATTGGGTTGGCCAAAGAGTCATTTAGTTTTTTTCCATAAAATAAAAGACACATTTTTATTTTTGCCAATAACTTTATTGATTTGGGTATTTGAGTATGTTGGCTATCTCCAGCTATTGGTTTCTACTGGGTAGAGGCCAGGGGGCTGCTAAACATCTTCTAATGCATAAGACAACCCCACAGCAAAATGTCAACAGTACCAAGAAACTTCACAAAACACTTCTGACACAGTCGATCAGTCATAGCACCTTCTCCACACACTGCACAACCCTTTTTTTTTTTTTTTTTTTTTTTTTTTTGGCGTTTCAGTTGCATTTTTACCTTTCTTGATATAATAAAGTGTAATGCACTGAAAATGCTATGTGTCTTCTTCAATATTAAAATGGCTGCCCAAAAACTGACCAATTTTGATCAGTTTTTAAAAAATCCATGCTGATATGACAGCTGTCACAATACAATCTAACAAAATTGTTTCGAATAAAGTTAAAGACAACTAAGCACTACTAGAGCAATGATAGAGAAAAAAGAAACTTTTTGGCCAACCCAGTAATATTTCATTTGGACTGCAGAAGAATGAGAGCAGCCATTTCCTTCTTTCCTTTCTCTTTTATTTTCCCAGATGTATACATCATAATACCAGTGAGTGGGGCCTTTGAAAGGCAGAGGAACGATTTCAAGGAGACTTGGTGTTGACTATATAGTGGAGGAGATACAACACACACTATTTGTTGTCTGTCGACAATCTTCTGCTTCTTACTTCCTTGCTGGCAGAGTCTGCCTCCTAAGAGAGAAGCTGAAAAGGCCAAAGCACTGAATGGGAACACTTTTTAACTACAGGTTTAATTCCCTAATAAACAGAGGGCTATATTAGATTATGGGGAGGGTCTGTTCAACTGTGAAAATTCAGTGCAGAGGGAAATAAGAGGGCAGTGTTCAGGCACCCTGGATCTGAGTGAATTTCAGATTATAAAATATCATTGGGACTCACAGTCAAATTGTTACAGTATAGAAACCTGCCTGGAGTATGTTTATTTGGGCTGAGGACAGTGAAACATGGGAAGGATTTAGGGTAGAGAAAGTAACAGGAGAGAACCTAGGCGGTGATCTGTTTGGCTACCTACAGAAGTTCTAGGAAAGGAGTGAGCCAAGGCAGGGTTGCTGTGAGCTACTGGGAGGTCAGAGTACAGGGCATCTTGGAGACCAGAATCAGAGGGTAATCTGGTTAGAACAGCTGTTGCCCACTGCTCCACTGGCTGTAACTCCAGGGTTCCTCAGAGTTTAGGACGAAGTAAAAGGTTCCTGCCT
This sequence comes from Furipterus horrens, assembly GCF_987537825.1. Lineage (NCBI taxonomy): Eukaryota > Metazoa > Chordata > Mammalia > Chiroptera > Furipteridae > Furipterus > Furipterus horrens. Next base: position 174,024,119 of record NW_028327171.1, read on the forward strand.
AGGAAGGGGCATGGATATGCTGTAGAGCCAGCCAGCCCTGGTCTTTGCCCTGAGGGCTTTTTACCTCTTCTGCAGGTAAGAATTTGTGGGGAGTGTTTTGCAGAATATTCATTAGGTTTCGAGTTGCTTTTTTAATATGGTAATGTGTCAAGATGAGCATATGGATGTTTGGGAATATTCATGGGTCTACTGGCTGGTTTGGCTCAGTGGATTGAGCGTTGGCCTGCGAGCTAAGTGTCGCTGGTTCGATCTTCCAGTCAGGGCACATCAGAGAAGGAAAACTCTGACTCCAAAAAACCTCCGCTGCCTTGCGGCATACCTCTTCAGGGGAAAGGCTAAGGGAGTAAACCCCGACAGAAAATCCGGAGCCGGAGTCCCTAAGGCGGTTTGACGTTGTAGTCAACACCGGCAACTCCTGCGGCGCACCTGAAACCAAGCTGTATTGACTCCGTCTTTCCCTTGGACCCTTCAGCTGCGAAGAGAGGGGGGGTCTGCTGCATGGGCAACCGCAGACCCTCCATATCACTCTGCCCAGGCTTTGTAGCTTCAGCTTCAGTGGAGAGGACACTCCAGCGTCATCGCAAGATGTCGATTCAACACGGGAGGAGACAGATACCGTGTCACTCCCGAGTCGGACTGCACAGCCATTCTCGGCGGTGCAGATAGACTCTTAAGAAGCTACACCATCGTCTCTCGAGACGGACGGCTGCCGACGACGACGATATTAGATTATCTATTTTTAATTCAAATAGCTTTGGTAAATTTTTTTTTTTTGCTTTTAAATCTCAACATTTATTTATTTATTTTAAAGGATATTTTATTGATTATGTTGTTACAGTAGTTCCAATTTTTTCCCCCTTTGCTCCCCTCTGCCAGTACTGCCCATCCCTCCAGTAATCCCACCCTTCTTAGGAAATTAATAAAAATGCTGAATGAGATTACATAAAATAAAATGAAAGGTGTTAAACATTCTACTGTATGTGCTACAGATAGATTATCTATTTTTTTTATTTTTTAAGTATATTTTATCGATTATGTTCTTATAGTAGTCCCAATTTTTTTAGTTTTGCTCCTCTCTGCCAAGTACCCCCCTTCCCTCCAGCAATCCCATCCCCCTCAGTTCATGTCCATGGGTCGTGCATATAATTTCTTTGGCTTCACCCTTTCCTATATTATTCTTAACTTCCCCCGTCTATTTTGTACCAACCGATTACGCTTCTTAGTCCCCGCACCATTTCTCCATTTCTCCCTCTCCCGTCTCACAGCTGATAACCCTCCAAATGATCCCCATACCTATGATTCTGTTCCTATTCTTGTTTGCTTAGTTGGATTCTGCTTTTATTTTTTAGATTCAGTTGTTGATAACTGTGAGTTTGTTGTCATTTTAGTGTTCATAGTTTTGATCTTCTTTTTCTTAAGTAAGTCCCTTTGATATTTCATATAATGATGGCTTGGTGATAATGAACTCCTTTAGCTTCACCTTGTCTTGGAAGCACTTCATCTGCCCTTCCATTCCAAATGATACCTTTGCTGGATAGAGTAGTCCCGGTTGCCTATCATCACATTGAATACTTCTTCCCAGTCCCTTCCTACCTGTAAAGTGTCCTCTGAGAAATCAGCTGATAGTCCTATAGGCAAGCCCCTGTAGACAATTCTCCAGCTCTCTGTTGCTGCCCCAAGGACTCTGTCTTTATTTTTCACCTTTGGCATCTCAGTCATGATGCATCCTGGTATGGTCCCCTCTGGGTCCAGCTCGCCCAGGACCCTCCGTGCTTCCCGGACCTGTATGTCCATTGCCTTCACAAAATTTTGGAAGTTTTCCTCATTTTTTTCAATTCTTGCTTTCTCATTTTTTCTCATTCTGCACTGGTTGACTATTTTTTTCTTCCTTAAGTTCCAAATCATTGATTTGAACCCCGGTTTTCTTCCCTTCACCATTGATTTTATGTGGAGTTTCCTTCGTTTCACTTAGCATAGCCTTCACTTCTTCTTTTATGCGTTTGCCGTATTCAAGCATATCTGTCAAGCCTGTGAGCATCTTTATCACCAGTGTTTTGAATTCTGCATTTGTTAGGTTATCTATCTCCTCATCTGTTAGGTTGGCTATCTTAGTTCTCCCACTGAAACCTTGATCCATCCCCTTTTTGGGGCCATACTACTCTGTCTCCTCATTCTAACAGGCTCCCATTTTTGTTTGACTCCCTGTTCCAGGTAGAGCTGGTGCTCCTGTTACATTGTAAGGGGCAGAGCCTTAGGGATTCGTCAGGACAGAGTGACCTGTTTCACCATGTTGTGGCACTGTGGATGGGGTAGCGGTCCGAGAGCGAACAATGCTACCCACCCAGCACTTGCCCCTTTTCCAGGCACCTCTCCCACTTCGAACCAGACTAGCACCCCTCTAGCTGCTGCCCTGGCTGTCATTCCCAGAGTGGCTGGGTCTGTGGATGTTCTAGGACTGTGGGGGCCCTTTAAAGAAGCAGACTCTGCTGAGAGACCAGCAGTTTCTGCCTCTGCCCCAAACCCTACTGGTTTGCACAGTCAGAAGCAATGAGGCTTGATTTTCCCTGGTGCTGGGACTGTGAGCTGCGAGGTCTGGTGAGGATCTGGGAATACTCCCCAGGTGTCCCTCCTGACTTTTTAGAATGTGTGACTACGCTTTCCGCCAGCCTGCCCCTGAAGCCACTGCTGCCGCCACCACACTGCGTCCTCTCTGCCCCGTCTCCGCCCTTCCTACGTGTCTGGATGAGTATTTCTTCCTTATATCTTTGTTTGCTGGACTTCCATGCAGTTTGATTTTCTAGAACTTCTGGTTGTTTCTAGTTTTGAGGTAGTTGTATTCCTTCTTAGTTGTGGAGGGAGATGCAGCATGTCTATCTACGCCTCCATCTTGGCCAGAAGTCCGACTTCGGTAATATTTATATTTTAAGTATTTGATCATTTAATCTAAATTTTGTAGATTATTGAATATAGTTGTTTCCCCTTATTATACTTTTAATATCTATAGGGCATACTCATGTTTATTCTTATTTCTGATATTGGTTATTTGTATCTCCTTTCCCTTTTTCTTTTGTCAGTCTGGATAGTGGGTGATTCAATATATTGATCTTCTTAAAGGATGAATTTTGAGTTTTATTAATTTTCTCTATTGTCTTTCTCTTTTGTATTTCACTTATTTTTGCCCATATTTTTCTTCTTTTCTCCTATTTTGTGTATAATTTGCCATTCCTTTTCTAACTTGGTTGGATAAAAACTTAGATATTAGATTTCAGAACTTTTTGGTTTTCTAATATAGTAAATCAATCTTTAAATATCTCTCTACACACTACTTTAACTGTATCGCACAAATTCCCCCCCCCCCAGTAATCACCACACTATTGTCCATGTGCATGAGTCCTTTTTCCTTTTTATTCAACCTAACCTCCCCCCACAGCTTTCAACTTGCTCTCTATCCATGAGTCTGTCCCCATTTTTCTTATTAGTTCAGTTTGTTCATTAGAGTCCACATATGACTGAAATTATATGGTATTTGTCTTTCTCTGACAGGTTTATTTCACTTAGCATAATGTTCCACAGGTTTATCCATACTGTCATACAGGGTCAAATTTTCTCCTTTTGTTTTTTTAACTGCTGAGTAGTATTCCATTGTGGAAATGTCCCATAGCTATTTTATTCACTCCTTTACTGATAAACAGTTGGGCTGCTTCCATATCTTGGCAATTGTAAATAATGCCACAATGGACATAGGGGTGCTTATGTTCTTTAAATTTGTATTTTGGGTTCCTTCAGATATATTCCCAGAAGTTAGATAGCTGGGTCGAAGGGAAGACCCATTTTTTATTTTTTTGAGGTATCTCCATACTGCTTTCCACAATGGCTGAACCAGTCTGCATTCCCTCCAACAGTGCAGAAGGGTTTCCCTTTCTCCACATCCTCGCTAGCTCTTGTTGACTTATAGATGATAGCCATTCTGTATTTAGCTTCCATGTGTTTGTGTGTTTTTCGGTGTTCTTATGATTGATTTCTAGTTTCATAGCATTGTGGTCAGAGAAGATGCATGATATGCTTGCAATCTTTTTAAATTTATTGAGACTTGTTTTGTGTCCTAACATGCGGTCTATCCTAGAAAACGTTCCATGTGCACTTGAAAAGTATGTATATTCTGCTGCTCTAGTGTGAAATGCTCTGAAGATATCTCTTACATCCATTTGATCTAGTGTGTTGTTTAAGACTTGTCTCCTTGTAGATTTCCTGCCTGGAAGATCTATCCATTGAAATCAACTTGCTAATATTCTGTTGAGGATTTTTGTGTCTATGTTCATCAGGGATATTGGGCTGTAATTTTCTATTTTTGTGGCGCTTTTTCCTGGTTTTGGTATCAGAGTAATGCTGGTCTTGTAGAATGAGTTTGGAAACTTTTCTCCCTTCAAATTTTGGATTAGTTGAGGAAGATATGTATTCTTTAAATATTGGATAGAACTCACCTGTGAATGTTTGGTTCTGATCTCTGTTCAGAATTTTTTTGATTACTGATTAAGTTTTGTAACGATAAGTCATTCTGTTCAGATTTTCTGTTTCTTCATGACTCAGTCTACAAAGATTATATGTTTCTATGAATTTATCCATTTCTTCTAGGTTGACCAATTTGTTAGCATATAATTGTTTGTAGTGCTCTCTCTCATGATTTTTAGGCATGTCTATGGTATTAGTTGTAACTTCTCTTTCGTTTCTGAATTTATTTATTTGAGCTCTGTTTTTTTTTGTTTGTTTGTTTGTTTTGTTTGTTTTTTACTTGATGCATCTGGCTAAAGTTTTATTTTGTTTTCTTTTCAAAAAACCATCTTAGTTTCATTGATTTTTTTACTCCCTTTTTAGCCTCTATTTCATTTATTTCCTTTCTAATCTTTATTATTGCTATCCTTCTATTAACTTTGGGCTTTTAAATTTTTTCTTTTCTTAGTTCCTTTATGTTAAGATTAGATTGTTTATATGAGATTTTTCTTGTTTCTTGAGTTAGGTCCATGTTGCTATAAACTTCCCTCTTAGACTGCTTCTGCTAAGTCTAAAAGATTCTGGAATGTTGTATTTTCATTTTCACTTATCTCAAGGTATTTTTTAAAATTTCTTCTGTGATTTATTTGTTTTACTCACCAGTTATTTAGCAGCCTGGGGCTCACTGGGATGGCCTTGATGGGCCAGCTAATGCACCTGGACCATGCTCCTGCCTGCGTGATCAAGGTGGAAGAGGAACACAAAAACTGCCACTCTGGCACTTTCATCCACAGAGAGGGTTCCAGAAGTTATCCTCCCATTTGGAAGACATTCTAGAATTAGTACACGGATCTCATTTCCATGTGATTCAGATGTCATTTAAATTGCTGTTTTTCTGCTATATCCCAGGGGGAGCAAGTCTGCGCTTTTGCCTCTCAATGATATTCCTCCCTACCATTGGTCGCTGTGTTGGGGACTGGGTTCCCACAAACTCTGTCTCTTTTTCCATCTCTCCTCTCCATTTCTGTGTAGTCCCTTTCCTATTTATTGTTCAGAAGCTGTTCAATCAGCCCTCAGTTCTTCCTCAGAGGAAATTGCTCTGTTCATAGGTGTAGATTCAGTGTGTCTGTGGGAAGAGGTGAGTTCAGGGTCTTCTTATGCTGCTATCTTGGGTCCCTCCCCCAATTGTGGTTCTTTAGATTACTTACATTTAATGTGATTATTGATCCTTCTAATAGTTTTAGACAATTTTTACCCCAGCCTTGGGTAGTTTTCTCACATACATGCCCTGATTACTACTCAGCTGAAGATCCAAGGAGATACTCTGCTAATCTCTGGATTCTCACTCTGAGGAGTGGCCTCCTTTTTGATACTGTGTTCTGCAAACTGTCTTGATCCTCCAAGATTTTCAGCTTCATCTCCTTGGATCAAAGAGCCTAATGGACTTCATCTGGGTTATCTTGCCCTGTGTTGCACCCTGAAAACTCTCTCTAGGCAGTAATGTGGACAACTGTAGTGCTCAGTTCTTTTGTTTCAAAACTTTTGGGAATCATTAGTGTATACTAAATGGTGTCCATATTTTATCTGGATTTTTAGTATTTTAGGTGGGAGTGTAAATCCAGTCTTTGTTACTCCATCTCAGTCAGAGGTGGAAATTCTAGTCAGTGTAAATTTAAGAAATAAAAAGATTGTGCATAGTCAGTCCAGTTTTCAGTTCTCAGTCATTATATTTTTCTACTTACTGTTTGAAATATAATTGATATACTATGAAGTACACAAATTTTAATGTACAGCTTGATATGTTTTGCATATGTATAAACATAGGAAAACAACACTGAGATAAACATATAGAACCTTAGTACTATTCTAGGAAGTTCTTTCATACCCCTTCCTCATCAGTTTCCATCATCCCTGCTCTGCACAAGTAGCATAATTCTAACTTCTCTCACCAAAGATTACTTTTATTGTGTTTAAACTTTAAATGAACAGAATTATATTTTATGTACCTTTTTATGCATGCAGCTTTTACCCATAATGGTTTTGAGATCCATCTATGTTGCTGTGTGTATCAGTATGTCGTTCTTTTTTTTTTATTGCTGTGTACTATTCTAGTATATGAATATGTCATGGCCTGTTTGTCCATTCTCCTGTTGGTGGTTATTAGGATAGTTTCCAGTTTGGCATTTTATGAATAAATTTGTTATAAATATTTTTGTTTTCAGCCATCATTATAATAATTTTGGGGGTAGGGGAGGAATCAAAAGCAGCAAGAAAACCTTTTATTGAAATTAGTAATTGGTAGTAAGTTATGCCATTTAGGACCATTTAATGTTAAATATCTATTTACTGGAGATTTCTACATATCTTCAATACAATCATGATTTACATTGTACACAGAGAAGACCCAAGGTATTGCATAACTTGAAATGCCTAATCCCCAAAGAAAGGTTTTTAAATGATATTTTATGCTTGTCATCATTGGAGTAACTCTAATATAATGTAATTTAATTAACAGATTAATATTTTATCAATACTATGGGCTAACCTTTATAATCACTTATTAGGCACTGTTAATGTTAAAGTTATTTTATCTTCACAACAATCTTATAAAGAGAAAATATTTTCTCATGTAACTTGTGAATTAATTGAGACATGACAAATGTTAAGTGAGTTGTCCTTGATCATACTGCTAATAAATAGTGTTGGTAGAATTTGAATTCACTTTTGTCTGGCTTTGGAGCCTGAGATTTCTTTACCAAAGCAGAATTACTGATAGAAGTGGAATAGCTAATTTATATATATATTAGTTGAACTTTTCTGATTATTAGCTGGCTCTGTTACTGTGATTTTGTATTATCCAGTTTATACTTTTAAGTACAGGACATAACATAACTCAAAATTCATGTGCAAGCAATGGGGCTATGTCAACAAAGAAGTTATATATTTGTTCACAAAGCAGTTCATTTTGGTAGTTCAGAGATTATGGTATATTTATGTCAGTCTCATGATAGCTTTTATATATCTTCAGTCATGCTATGACAGTCTAAATCAATCTTCATTATGGCGTCTTCAGGCGTCATCACACCCACAATGAACTCCTCTTAACAAAATGATTTTGTATGAGGAAAAAGCAGTAAACCAATTTTATTCCTCAAAGTCTCTTTGTTTTGTATAAATGACTAATTTTAGTTCTCATAAAATTACTAAAAGTTTCTCTCTGAAAACCATTTAGTTATATTACTCTGTCAACTCAGTGATTAGCTTATTAGACAATAATATAATAATCATAAAGGAGAAATAGCAAGGTGAGTATGTACTAATTTCCTATGACACTAACAGCATGATAATTATGGAAGTGGTAAATGAAGCTCTTAAGATGCAAGAAGGCCATTACTAGAATTAGTAGGATGTAGTTCATAAAACATTTATTTCGACTGCACCTGTAAGTAAAAGTGCCCCTCTCAGCATTTAAGCATATGTTTTCCAAGGTTATGGCTTGGCTATTTTAAGTGTTTTCTAAGGGAGGGCTTAAATTACAAATGCATAAGCTCACCTTGAAAAATAGACTCACAACTAGATGCATTATAAATTGGTTTGAACTTTAAGCTAAAAATATATGATTAGCTCTGTGGATTGGTAAGGGAATAATTTAAGATCATCAGCGATTTAGACAGTGATCAAGCAGTACAACTGAGTATGGATCATTAGGCTAATTTAACAAGTGAATGTAAATTTGGAATGAAATGATAATATTTCAGTTGGTTTTAAGGACCTTTTCTTCCAAAGAGAGATAAAAGAGGGAAATAAGAGGAGGTAAAGAAGTTGGACATGACATGAAGAAACCTAGAAATGCAAAGGAGAGTTGTGTGAACTAGTAAAGAGGGAGTTGAACTGAAAAATTAGGGTATATGGGTTTGAGTCCTCTCGTCTCTGTCTCCTACCGTAGTGTTGCCCTCAGCATGGCATATAACTCTTCTGATATCTAGTTTCCACACCCACAAAAACAGGAGGTTGTAATAAATGAGTTGTAGTAAATGAGGCTAAAGGCCCTCTAGTTCTGACCCTATGACTACATATTAAGAACACAGATCAGAATTATTTTTGTAACAGATCCCCTGGGCTGCTCCAATTGAAATAGAACCCACGGGCTGTTTAGTTAGGGGCCCGACTGCCTACCGCCAGAATTATAACCCTTAATACCAGAGTTTGGTGAAAAGGAAAAGAATTGTTTATTTACACAAAGTCCTGCCTCCCCCTCCCAGACCTGGCCAGTCTTAGGAAAGTCAGAAACACCATTTCCTCACTTCCTGGGCACAGTTCAGCTTTACCAGTAGCTGCCAATCACTCAGTTCTGATTGGGGAGGTCCTTTCTGTGCTGTGGTGCCCTCCAGCTCTCAATGCAGGACCACCTGGATTCTCAGCCTCCTTGTAAACTGCCTTCTTCCTGCAAACCGTGTGGTTCTCCTCTCCTTCTCAAAACCGCATGGCAAGAGCCTCTTCTTAAAGGAGTCTGGAGACCCCTTCTCCTCCAAGCCACATGGAAGGAGCACACCAGAGCCAGAGAGTGAGGGCATGAGGGCCAGAGAGAGCCTGAGAGAGAGAGCCTCCTAGAGCCAGAGCCAGGCCAAAATGTCCGCAGCCACTGTCTTCCTCCCTGCCTCCTCTCTCTCCCTGCGTCCTCTCACGCAGTGGGTGTTGCAAACTGTCCTGACCATTCACAGAACCCTACGTAGGCTCCTTCTGCTTCTTCCGTACCAGCCCACAGTCCAAGACCCCTCCCATCTTCCCGAGTCTTGGAGGTAAAGCGGATCTTTGCAACAATGTTTCCAGCCACTAGCCCCAGGCATGCAAGGGCATCCTGAAAGCTGCTTCCTGCTCCCTATCTCCCAGCCGCAAACTCTGGGGTTTGTTTTTGGACTCCCCTGTTTCTGTAATATTTTCACTGGGGAAAAAGGAATATGCCTAGGTCTCTAGCCTATGGAGTAATATTTTTTAGGCTTTTCCTACATATGAGGCTAAGGAAAATATGAAGGTCATTCCACTACATCTTGGGGTCAAGTTGATTAGCTTGCTCCATCTACGTGGTAGAAACTAAACAGTAGGGTCTTATACTACCTGTTAATTTATGAATTACAATTATAAAACATTTTAGAGCCATTTTGCCATTGACATTGTAGAAACAGCCCTAATCTTAGTTAATAGTCTCTAAGGAGACTATTTCTGGGCATTATGGAAGAAATCTATATTTAATTAAGAATTTTATAAGAAGAATATTTTTAAAGTATTAATTTTCCCCTATTAGTGAATCTGAGGTATACTGAAGTTAAAATAAGCTTTCTATGGAAAGGGTTTCTTTCAGATTTTTGCTTCTTTTAGTCAAAATGGCAGATGTAATTTATTCATTAACTAAATGAATATTTATTGAGGTTAACTATCAGCCAAGCATTGTTCTAGAAACAGAGACTACAGCCATGAACCAATTCAGACAAAGCCACAGCTCTCGTAAACTGTATGTATTAGTGTGATTCATATAATTTTTAAAATAAATAAATTAATGCCATAGTCTCAAACAGTGATAAATGCAAAAAATGGCTAGTAACCAAACAGAGGTGTTGGCCCTTTCAGGTAAGAATGATCAGAGAAAGATTCTCTGAGGAAGTGACTAGGAGCTGAGATCTGAGTGAAAAAAAGTAAACCAAGGCAAGGTCAGGGGTAAAGACTTCCCAGCAGAGGATACAGTAAGCGCAAAGCCCTGGAGGAAGGTGTAAGTTTGGTCTGTTTGAAGTGAAAGGGAAGGTATAGGTGGCTAGAGTATAGTGAGGAAATGGGAGAATAGCTCTCTGAAGCTTACTTTGCTTAGCTGTAAAATAGCAATTATAACACCTCCCTCGTAGAGTGGTTAGGACAATGGGAGCATACCTACTGTGTGCCAGTGCTTATGCTGTGAACTACAAATACATGCTCTTACTCAATTCAAGATATGACTTTTATAATTATACTCTTTTCCTTCTAAATAGATGAACAGTTTACAGTTGTACTTGCAAAATATTTTCACATATCTTATACAATAAAATTCTCAGAAATTTGAAGCAGTGTACGGCATTTCTGGTTATAATTTCATGTATCTGGTAATTTGTTAGTGAATGTACCATTATCTCTCTATGGCTGAGCCTGAATTATAAGGTAAGTATTGCTGAAACTGTTTGTAAAAACCAAAGGCAGCAGCTCAGATTCTGAAAGTATGCTTGTCAAAGGAACTTCTTATTAGGAATATTCGTTCTGGAAAACTTAATATAATATATGCATAAGTATTGGAAAGATTGCAGTATATCCTAAGTCTATAGTAAAAAAGAGTTATATCCTGAGAGTTCACATCATTGTAGAGTATGTTATTTTAACACATTTGAAGTCACATTATATAAACTTAGAATCATAATAGCTTAGAGACAGAAGGTACTTTAGAGATTATCTAGTTTATTAATTTCACATTTTACAATCTATACTCTAAAGAAGATTTTACTAGGTATTAACAAGCATCACACCCACACACACACACACACAATTGAAAAGTAGGGTTTTAAAATTTTATGGCTTTCTTTTCCTGTATGACTTCTCGGAGCTTTCATATGCTAATATACATACCTCTGAATTCCCAAGTCAAGAGTATAATTTATAGCATTTCTCAAATTTATTTAACCAATTGCCTTATCCTCATTCCCAGCCCAGGGAACAGTTTTTAATATGTCATTTTACTAGCATTTTATGGAACACAATTTAGAAAAAGGTGACCCACTCTTTAAGCTCCTACACAATGCAGGAATCTCCTCACAAGCATTCTTTATGTGTGGCTGTTTAACTTTAGTTTGAAAAATGCTAGTAATGAAGATCTTCCAACCCCACATGTCTAGATCTTTTGTTGTAATTAGTACCCACTTGTTTATCTGAGCTTCTTATAGGTATAATGATAATTACTAATTTTTATGGAGTATTTATTACTGCCAGAAGTATTTTAAAACACTTTATTAGTTCACTTAATGCTCATAACAAACCTATGAGGTAGCGCACTACTTTTGTCCTCACTTACAGTTACAGAGTCTGGTCAGAGGTTAAGTTAAATATCTTGCCCAAGGACATATCAGATGGTGAGGCCGGGATTCTAACAGGCACATTGGTTCCAGAGCCCAAGTTCTTAACCACTGTAGGGGAAAAAAATCTAGTCTAGTCTAGAGCCGTCTGCACTCTTTTCAACAGTGCAATTCAGTGCAATTCAGGGACTTCAAATCCATGTTGCTTGTATGAATTTTTCTTTTTTAAAATTTATGTACCAGGTCCAGCACTCCTCCACGTGGTAGCATTGTTGTATCTTCTCTAAATCTTCTCTCTTCCAAATTTTTCATCGCCAAATCTTTTAACCCTTCTTTCTTTATTATTTATATTTTTACAGGAAAAACTTGATCTTTTTAAATTAAATTTATTGGAGTGACATTGATTAATAAAATTATGTAGGTTTCTTTTTTTTTAATTAATTACTTATTTTTTTGTTTATTTTTAGAGAGAGGGGAAAGGAGAAAGAGAGGGAGAGAAACATCACTGTGTGGTTGCCTCTCACTCGTGCCCCCAACTAGGGACCTGACGTGCAACCTAGTCATGTGCCCTGACTGGGAATCGAACCAGCGACACTTAGTTCGCAGGTTGATGCTCAATCCACTGAGCCACAGCAGCCAAGAAAATTATGTACGTTTCAAGTGTACAATTCTGTGATACATTATCTGTATATTGCATTGTGTGCTCACCACCCAAAGTCCAGTCTTCCATCATCACATATTTGACCTTGTTTACCCTTTACTACTCCTGACCCCTTCCCTCTGGTAACCACCATACTGGTGTCTGTGTCTATGAGGTTTTTGTTTGTTTTTCTTGTTTGTTCATTTGTTGCTTTCAGTTATATATGCCACATATGAATGAAATCATAAAATTATTGCCTTTTTCTGACTGACTTATTTTGCTTAGCATGATGTTCCCAAGATCCATTCATGTTGTTGCAAATGGCAGTACAGTATTTCATATTTTCTTATGGCTGAGGAGTATTCCATTGTATATACATACCACATCTTCTTAAACTAATCATCTATCAAAGGACACTTTGGTTGTTTTCCTGTCTTGGCCACTGTGAATAATGCTGCAGTGAACAAAGGGGTGCATGTATCTTTGCAAATAAATGTTTTCAAAAATTTGGGGTAAATACCCAGAAGAGGGATTGCTGGGTCATATGGTAATTCTAGTCTTAATTTTTTGAGGGAACTCCATACTGTTTTCCATAGTGGCTGTACGAGTCTACATTCCTACAAGTGGTGAATGAGAACTTCTTGTCCCCCACAACCTCTCTAACACTTATTACCTGTTCTTACTGATAATTGCCACTCTAACAGGTGTGTGGTGGTATCTCATTGTAGTTTTCATTGGCATTTCCCTAACAGCAAGTGAAATTGAGCACCTTTTCATATATCTGTTGGCCATTTGTATGTCTTATTGAGAGAACTGCCTGTTTAAGTCTGCTGCCCATTTTTTAATTGGATTGTTTGGATTCTTTTTTTTTTTTTTTTTGGTTGAGTTGTATGAGTTCTTTATATACTTTGAATATTAAGCCCTTATCAGAATTGTTTTGTAAATATCTTTTCCTGTTCAGTTAGTTGTCTTTTTGTTATGTTGGTGGTTTCTTTTGCTGTGCAGAAGCTTTTTAGTTTGATATAATCTCATTCATATATTTTTGCCTTTACTTCTCTTGCCAATTCATAAAATCCTCTAAGGACAAGGTCCATAAGTTTAGTACCTATGTTTTCTTCTATGTAATTTATTGTTTCATGTCTTATATTTAGATCTTTGATCCATTCTGAGTTAATTTTTGTATATGGGGACAAACGGTAGGTATTCTAGTCTTATTCTTTTGCATGTGGCTTTTCAAGTTTCTCAGCACTGTTTATTGAAGCGGCTTTCTTTACTTCATTGTATGTTTTGGCTCCTTTGTCAAAAATTACTCATTCATATACATTTGGGTTTATTTCTTGGCTCTCAGTTCAGTTCCAATTGGCTTGTGTGTCTATTTTCCTTAAATAATTGCAACAAAAAGAATAAAAATACCTAGGAATAAACTTAACAAAGTATGTGAAGGACCTATACACTGAAAACAACAATGCATTATAAAAAGCAACTAAAAAAATGGATTGGAAGAATCAACATAATTAAATGGCCATATTTCCCAGTGCAATATACTGATTTAATGCAATTCTCATCAAAATCCCAATGGCATTTTTAAAAGAAATAGAACAAAGAAATCAGATTTGTATGGAACTACAAAAGACCCTAAATATCCAAAGCAATCCTGAGAATAGAGAATGAAGCTAGAGGTATCAAACTTTCTGTCTTCAAATTATACTGCAAAGAAACAATAATCAAAACCGCGTGGTATTGGTAAAATAACCCTTCTTTAAAATGACATATTTCCCCAATATGCTCCTGAGTTTAGTATTCCTGTTTGATAAATTTTCTCTTAAAATTCACTTTTTGATATATTTTTAAACTAAAAATGTAGTATAACATAAGCTTTGGAATCTGAGCTGGATACAGATTCTGGCCCAGTACTTCAATAACATGTTTTGACAGAGCTCAGGTTTTCTCACTTGTAAAGCTGGGACTATACGTATTTTACATATTGGCTATGAGAATTAAATGGGGTGATATAATGTTTAGAGCATATTTATTGGGTCTGGCACAGGGTAGGCAGCACAAAAAATGTTGATGCTTTTCTCTTTTCTTTTGGTAATGCCAATCTTGGCCATACTTGAGAGCTTCTGGACAAGTTTCATTTCTACTCTACATCTATCCATAATCCTTTCAGTTTAATGTCTGTCTTGGAAAATGAGTACATTTTCCTTATGTTTTACTCAGAGATTTCATCACTTTATAATGACCTTTTTTGTCTCCAAAAGATGGGACTCCCAAATTCTAGAAGTGTGCAGCCTGAATAATGATCTGCCCCCCAAAGATGTCCCCATCCTAATCTTAGAACCTGTGAAAAATCACCTTATAGGATTAAAAGGGTTTTGCATATGATTAAATTTAGGATCTTGAAATGGAGAGACTATTCTGGATTATCTGAGTGGGGCCAATGAAGAAGGTAGTAAAGTTAGAGTTCAAAGGAAGTATGGATGCGAGCAGAGCTCAAAAATTAGAGAGATATACATTGAAGAGGGAGGAAAAGGCCTTAAATGAGCTAAGCTATGCAGGCAGCCTCTAGTAGCTGGAAGAGGCAAGGAAACAAATTCTCCATAAAACCTTCCAGAAGGAAAGCCCTGTAGACACACTTAGATTTCTGCCTTTAAGAGGTGTAAGATAATAAAGTGTGTTCATCCATTCATCTTGTAATTGTTTGCAGCAAAGGTGAGAAGCTTAAACTGTATGATCATGTGATAGTTAACCTTTCTTCAGCCACAGTGGATCCTTTTCTGTTTCTTAAAGACAATGGCTTTTTTCTCCCCTTTCCTTGGTGGCTTTAAGGCTTTTCCTTAAGTAAGAGGCTTCTCTTTCTGAACTGCTCTGCTGCATTCTTTCTCATGAGCACCCCAAGGAGGTTCACGAGGGGAAAAAAGCCTGCTAGTGAGTAACACAGGAAATTAACCATGTCTGGAGTCCTCGGTTCTTCCAGACAGACACAGTAGCCCACATCTTTTAACAATATGTGAAAATTGTGGCTGATTTCCTCTAACCCACTTGTATGGTGCCCACTCCTAACTCTCATGGTCTGTCAAAATAAAGAAGTTCACACGCTCTCTTTCTTTTTGGAGATGTTTGTCCCTTTTTGGAATTCAACTGATTTGGTTGCCCTGCCTATCAACTCCTTGATTGTTCAACTGAAGTTATGATTTTGTAGTTTCTACTTTTGATCATTGTTAAGGATTGAGTAAACACCTTTTCCAGCTTTCCATATACTAAGCAGAAGTGGGGAAACGAGTCAGTTTTAAGGCTGGCTTTTTTTCCTCAGAGACTCTCTGGATCTTATGGGTGCCACGTCAGCTACTTTTACAGAAAGAAAGCATGACAGTAGCTGAGTACAGATATGATTCTCAGTAAGGCGAAAAGGATGCTTTTAAATAGAACACAGTAATTTTAAGGATAATTATGTTTAAAAGTTGGTCATGATTATGATGTTTCTGAAACATGGGTACATTTTATTTTCTTATTTTTTAAATTATATTTTATTGATTATGCAATTGCAGTTGTCCCAATTTTCTCCCTTTGCCCCCATCCACCCAGCACCCTGCACTCCCTCAGGCAATCCCCACACCATTGTTCATGTTCATGGGTCATGTGTATAAGTTCTTGGACTACTCCATTTTCTATACTGTACATCCTGATGGCTATTCTGTAACTACCTCCTTGTGCTTCTTAATCCCCTCACCTTTTTACCCATTCTTCCCCATGCCCCTCCCATCTGGCAGTCATCAAAATGCTCTCCATATCCATGATTCTGTCTCTGTTCTTGTTTGTTTAGTTTGTTTTTTAGATTCAATTGTTGATAGGTATGTATTTATTGCCATTTTATTGTTCCTAGTTTTGATCTTCTTATTTTTCTTAAATAAGTCCCTTTAATATTTCATATAATAATGGTTTGGTGATGATGAACTCCTTTAGCTTTTTCTTGTAGGGAAGCTCTTTATCTGCCCTTCAATTCTAAATGATAGCTTTGCTGATTAGAGCAATCTTGGCTGTTGATCCCTGCTTTTTATGACTTTGAATATTTCTTGCCAATCCCTTCTAGCCTGCAAACTTTCTTTTGAGAAATCAGCTGACAGTCTTATGGGAATTCCCCTATAGGAAACTGATTTTATCTTGTTGCTTTTAAGATTATCTCCTTATCTTTAACCTTTGGCATTTAATTGTGGTGTGTTTTGGAGTGGGTCTCTTTGCATCCATCTTGTTCTGGATTTTTTGTGCTTCCTGGACTTGCACATCTATTTCCTTCACCAAATTAGGGAAGTTTTCTTTCATAATTTTTTCAAATAGATTTTCAATTTCTTGCTCTTTCTTTTCTTTTTCTGACACTCCTATGATGCAAATGTTGGGATGCTTGAATTTGTCCCTGAGGCTACTTACACTATCCTTTTTTTTTTTTTTTTTTAATTCTTTTCTTCTTCTTCTGATTGGTTGTTTTTGCTTTCTTATGTTCCAAATCATTGATTTGATTCTCGGCTTCATCCAATTTACTGTTGTTCACCTATAAATTGTTTTGTTTCAATTAGTGTATCCTTCATTCCTGACTAGATCTTTTCTATGCCATTGAGGTCCTCACTAAGTTCCTTGAGCATCCTTATAACCAGTGTTTTGAACTCTGCATCTGATAGATTGCTTGTCTCCATTTTGTTTTGTTCTTTTTCTGGAGGTTTTTTTTGTATATTTTGTTGATTATGTTGTTACAATAGTTCCAATTTTTTCCCCCTTTGCTCCCTTCCACCCTGTACACCCTTCCCCCCAGCAATTCCACCACACTTAGTTCATGTCCATGGGTCATGCATACAAGTTCTTCGGCTTCACCCTTTCCTATATTATTCTTGTTTTTTTTTTTAATTAATTAATTAATTAATTAATTCTTTATAACAATAAAAAATAACAATTCCTCCCTCTCAGACTTAAGACCCTTTATAATCTTATAAAGGACAATGGTCAAAGGTATTGTGCTGCTCTAGGTGCTTCAGACTGGACATGGTCATCGTTCTACCTACCCTTGGGTCCAGAAATTCCTAATAAGAGTGGGGATGTGGAAGGGAGGGTGGCCTTCCCACATGGGGAAGGATCTTGCAGACTCCAGGTCAGTTGGCTGTCCCTGGACCATGGAATGCTTGGTTTAACAGGCTGGCATCTTTGTTGTATTCTGGGGGCAACAGATTTGGCAACAGGGTTAAAAGGCATCATTCAATCCATAACCACTAGATGACAAAAAGCAGGGATTAATTTTTCAATGCCCCACATTAGGGGAGGGAAAAAAAAGGCTCTTTGGAGGAAGGTGTACAATGCATGTCACAGCTGTCCAAAACCCTTTTGCCCATTATACTTAGTTTGGGCTGAAGGTAATATTTTAGGTTCCCCACTCTCAAACCTCTGGACCCTTTCTGTTCAAGCCTTTAGGATAGAAAAGAGAAACCAGTTTTAAAGTGAAGCCCACAGACCACCCTATACTTCACCAACCCAGACACTTAATTCAGCCAAACCATTGAGTCTCAGGAGGCAGCGATGCAGACAGGATGAAGTGAGGCCTATACATACATACAATCACTCAGGAAATGAGATCATAGGTTTATGCCCTATGAAAGCAGAACACACATGTTAATTAATGCAACATAACCCACAAACCAGTCTCAGTATCTGCAAGACTCTCTTATTGGAAAGACATCCAGTTGTAAGGCATTTAATATTCTTCTTGCCTGTAAATTAAGCATCTTTGATGATATCACAGACCTAGTTTAATTTTCAAATGAAAATGAACTTTAAGTGAAAATAAACTTTAAAGACAGTTAGCTGTACTACTTCATAGTCTACCACTGAGCATTGTGGTTTTCCTTGAATCATGATTTTTCTCCTTAAAATCACCCTCCTTGTCATTAAAGAAACCGTATTAAGTCCAGTTTTAATTTATCCTGTTCATATGCATAAACACAACAAGAACAGCAAATGATCACATATGATCTTTATGTCTGCTTTGCTGGAACTTACATAAGGAACATTTAGGGTGACTTTCAGTCTGCCCTTTAGGGCACAAGAGCTGAGCCACATACCTGCCATTCAGTCTTGCCTGTACACACCTGTCTTTTCCAAGTCCTTCGGGTTTTTGGTTGTGCTTTAAGATCCCTTCTAGCCAACTTTCAGGAAAGCAACCTTTGTTCCTTCCCTGGAAAGATTGCCATGGACCTCACAACCAACCAACGTACCAGGCCTTTTTTCTCATGGGCTTTTATTACCTTCAAAAGTCAATCCCAGTTCCTCAGGGCTTTTTGGTAACAACCAGAGCCCAAGCATGTCTCCTTTAGACATGATTTTCCAGTCAAAGTCATGGTCCACAAAGCCTCTATTAACAACTGGTCTTATTAGTTTTATAAAAAGAACCTTATGTCATTGCTTACTTCTTCAGAACACCAAATTCTAGAGGGATCAGGTAGGGATAAAAATATACAATGTGAAGGAAAATCCTTGTCTTTCTAATATTCACTAAAATTGCATTTCTATACTTTACATTTTCTTTTGTTCACTGTCCTGTATGTGAGGGGGTTTTTTTGGTGGGGGGGGGGGTGTTGCTGGCTCATTTATTAATTTATTTTGTTTTCATTTTTTCCCCCACTAAAAATTTTGTCCGTTTGTTTTCCCATTACTGTTGTCCCACCTTTTTCTCTATTGCTTCCCTGCACTCTGCCCACCCCTTCTCCCACAGTCAGTCCCCACCCAGTTATCCATGTCCATGGGTCATTTATACATATTCTTTGACTAGACCCTTCCCCTTCTTACCCCTTTATCTCCCTCCCCCCTCCCCCTTTGTCACTGTTAGTTTACTCCTTGTTTACATACCTCTGGTTCAATTTCAATCATTTGTTTGTGTTGTTCATTAGTCTCCTGTATTGGGTGATAGCATAAGGTATTTTTCTTTCATTACCTGGCTTATTTTGCTAAGCATAATTCTCTCTAGTTTCATCCATTTTGTTGCAAATGGTAAAGTTCCTTCTTTCTTTCTGCTACATAGTACTCCATTGTGTAAATGTACCACAGTTTTTTGATCCACTCATCTACAGATGGACACTTAGGCTGTTTCCAGCACTTAGCTATTGTAAACAGGGCTGCTATGAACATAGGGGTGCATAGGTTCTTTTGAATTGGTGTTTCAGAATTCTTCAGATATAAACCTAGCAATGGAATTGCTGGTTCAAAAGGCAGTTCCATTTTTAGTTTTTTGAGGAAATTTCCTACTGTTTTCCATAATGTCTGCACTAGACTGCATTCCCACCAGCAGTGCACCAGGGTTCCCTTTTCTCCGCATCCTCACCAGCACATGTTGTTTATTGATTTGTTGATGATGGCCATCTGACTGGTGTGAGGTTGTATCTCATTGTGTTTTGTTTTAAGTATATTTTATTGATTACGTTGTTACAGTAGTTCCAATTCTTTTCCCCTCTGCTCCCCTCTGCCCAGCACCCCCCTTCCCTCCAACAGTCTCACCCCACTTAGTTCATGTCCATGGGTCATGCATATAAGTTCTTGGGCTTCACCCTTTCCTATATTATTCTTAACTTTCCCATGTCTATTTTGTACCATCTGATTATGCTTCTTAATCCCTGCACCATTAGCCCATTTCTCCCCCTCCCCCTTCCAGCTGATAACCCCCAAATGATCCCCATACCTATGATTCAACTCCTATTCTGGTTTGCTTAGCTGGATTTTGTTTTTATTTTTTAGATTCAGTTGTTGATAATTGTGACTTGTCATTTTAGTGTTCATAGTTTTGATCTTCTTTTTCTTAAGTAAGTCCCTTTGACATTTCATATAATAATGGCTTGGTGATGATGAGCTCCTTTAGTTTTACCTTGTCTTAGAAGCACTCCATCTGCCCTTCCATAGCAAATGACAACTTTGCTGGATAGAGTAGTCCTGGTTGCAGGTTGCCTTTCATCACATCGAATACTGCTTGCCAGTCCTTTCCTGCCTGCAAAGTGTCCTCTGAGAAATCAGCTGGTAGTCCTATAGGCAACCCCCTGTAGGCAACTCTCCGCCTGTCTCTTGCTGCCCCCAGGACTTTGTCTTTATCTTTCACCTTTGACATCTCAGTCATGATACATCCTGGTGTGGTCCCCTCTAGGTCCAGCTCACCCGGGACCCTTTGTGCTTCTCAGACTTGTATGTCCATCTCCTTTGCAATATTTGGGGAGTTTTCCTCATTTTTTTCAATTCTTGCTTCCTCATTCTGCACTGGTTGACTGTTTTTTTCTTCCTCATATTCTGAATCATTGATTTGAATCCAGGTTTCCTACCCTTCACCGCTGGTTTTGTGTGGACTTTCCTTCATTTCACTTAACATAGCCTTCACTTCTTCCCTTATGCATCTGCCGTACTCAAGCATATCTGTCAAGCTCTTGAGCATCTTTATCACCAGTGTTTTGAATTCTTCATCTGTTAGGTTGTCTATCTCCTCCTCTGTTAGGTTGGCTATCTCCTCATTGCTTAGTTCTCCCACTGGAGCCTTGATCCATTCCCCCTTTTGGGCCATACTTCTCTGTCTCCTCATCTTGACAGGCTCCTGTGTTTGTTTGCCTCCACATCCCAGGTAGAACTGTCATTCCTGTTACATTTTAAGGTGTGAAGTCTTAGGGATTTGTCAATATAGGGCAGCCTGTTTCACCACATTGTGGCACTGTATGTGGGGGAGGTGTCTGAGAGGGAACAATGCTGTCTGCCCAGCACTCACCCCTTTTCCAGGCACCTCTCCCACTTCTGCACCAGACTGGAGCCCCTCTAGCTGCTGCCTTGGCCGTCGTTCCCAGAGTGGGTGGGTCTGTGGATCTTCTAGGACTGTGGGGGCCTTTTAAACAAGCGGGCCCTGTTGAGAGACCAGTAGTTTCTTCTTCCACCCCAACCCCAACTGGTCTGCACAGTAAGAAGCAATGAGGCTTGATTTTCCCCGGTTCTGGAACCATGAGCTGCTAGGTCTGGTGAGGAGCTAGAAACGCTCCCCAGGTGTTGCTCCTGACTTTTTAAAACGTGTGACTAAGCTTTCTGCTGGCCTGCCACTGCCACCACTGCTGCTGCCACCACACCGCATCCTCTCCACTCCGGCTCTGCCCCTCCTACCTGTCTGAATGAGTATTTCTTCTTTATATCTTTGTTTGCTGGACTTCCATACACTTTGAATTTCTGGAACTTCTGGTTGTTTCTAGTTTTGAGGTAGTTCTCTTCCTTCTTAGTTGTGGAGGGAGATGCAGCGTGTTTGTCTATGCTTCCATCTTGGCCAGAAGTCCCTCATTTTGGTTTTTATTTGCATCTCTTTGATGGCTAGTGATGTTGAACATTCTTTTTTCTGGAGTTGTGATCTGATCTTCCATTTGGGCCATATTTCTTTGTCTTCTCATTTTGGCAGTCTCCCTGTGTCTGTTTCTATATATTAGGTAGAGCTACCATAACTCCCTGTCTTGGTGGCAGGGCCTAATAGCCTAATGTTTCATAGTATGTGTCCTATAGGGTCCAGTGGCACAGCCTCCCTTATTAGCCAATCTGGGTACTCAAGGTGCACCCTTCATGTGGGCTGAGTAAACCATCCTCTTGTAGTTGAGACTTGATTGCTGTTGACAGGTTAATAGGACTGGCTGTGACCACCAGCTTCTGCCCTCTGTGGATAATCAGCTATGTAGGGGCAGGGTGGTGGTCTCAGACATTGTCTGTAGCTGTTCACTGGGTATGCAGGCTCTGGGATTTGGTGGGTGGTACAGGCCAAGGTCAGCCCCCACCTGTGTTTTGTCTGGGCCATCTTGCATGAGCTATAAAGCAATCTGAGATGCCTGCTACTTTTGCTAGGCTTGGAGATTCCCAGGAGAAGTCAAGCTGCTAATGTTGGGCCTAGGGTTACTTAGCAAGATGTAAGGGGGCTGGGAGCTTGCTGAAACCAACTGTTGCTTCTTTGAGAAGTTTTAGGAAGCTGTGAAGCATGAGCCAAGACAAGCCATTCATATGGAAAAGCCACTGTTAAAAGCTTGGGTGGGCCCTTAACTTGGGTAGGATAGAGCCTCAGGAGATCTCCATGGTGAAGCAAATTGTGTTAGCCTGGTTGATGGAGTCTTAGATGTGGCACCAGCCTCCCTGCTCTGTGGCTCTTTGGTGAGAGGATACAGAAAAGGGTCTATGGCTTTTGTCTGCCTTTCTGTCTGGGAGAAGGCTATCCCCTAGCTCTCATCTTGATGCCAGACACCTCAGTTCTTCCCTGTATGCCACTTGTGCCTTTCAAGCTTCTACCCCAGTGCTGGAGCTCACAGGAAGTGAGTCTAAGTAAGTCCGTGTGTGGGTTCTTTAAGAGGAACTGCTTGGGACTTCAGAAGTTTCTTCCAGTGACTCAGCCCCTGCTGGTTTTTGTAGTCAGAATTAATGGGAACTTATCTTCCTGGCATTGGACCCTGGGCTTGTAACAGAGTGGAGACCCTCTCCAAAGTCCCCACAGCTCATGGTTTTGGGGATGGGGAAAGCAGATAATACAGGTACTTTGCCTATCTATGGCAAGTTAGTAACTAGGTAATAGTTGTGCTGCAGCCCAGGGAAAAAGGGCAGATGATAGGCTTAAGATACTTTTCATGACAATGAAATATGGTGCCTTGGGTAAGCATTTAAAATAAGGGCAGGCAGCCATAAAGGAGAAGCCACACCATCTGAAAGGGTGCAAGAAGGAGAAAACTGCAGTAGAGCTGATGGAATTGCAGCGACCTGTCTAACCCAGCATGGATTAGTTGCAGATGTCTGAAATGCTGAACTGTGACTGAGAATACTGACTGAGCCGTGGACTTCTGCTTTTCTGAAAGACAGTACCTCTGACTGGCGTATTCTGAAACTGGCCTGGTTTGGCAGGGGGAGGCAGTACTAAGTGTTTTGGGGTGTATTAAAGGGAGTGGAACATAATGGTAGAAACCTGCCATTATTCTGAATCTATAAAACTTTAAAAAAGAACAACACCTTTTCTTTTCCACCAAACTTGTTTATTGAGAGTCATGCTTCCTGGCAGCATGCAGCTGAACCCCACAGCTGTTCTAGAACAGCATAGGCTGGGGATCTGTAACAGGCTGGATGACCTGATGTAGGGCTGGGACTCCTTGCTCCCAAGACATCCCTCCCAAATTTTTATCCACCTCATGTGGGTGTAGGACCA
This sequence comes from Furipterus horrens, assembly GCF_987537825.1. NCBI lineage: Eukaryota > Metazoa > Chordata > Mammalia > Chiroptera > Furipteridae > Furipterus > Furipterus horrens. Next base: position 174,047,544 of record NW_028327171.1, read on the forward strand.
GCCCATTTTGCATCCCCATGTCTCTGCATCTTCTACCTGAATGGATGTGGTTCCTTTAATTCTATAGTTGTCAGACTTCCATTCAACTTGATTCTGAAGGTTTTGAATGGTACTGGTTCTATAGTTTAGTTGTAGTTTTGATGTGGTTGTTGAAGGAGGTGAGCTATGTTACCTATGCCTCCATCTTGACTGGAAATCATGATTATGATTTTTGAAAGCATTTTTAAAATTAATTAATTTTGTCTTTTAGACCAGGAAGTGGTGCTCATTAGTGATAACCAAAGTTAGGAAAAATATAATCCAGGAGGTTAAGTGTCTCTTTGAGGCAGTCACTGTAAGTTCAGAGGTAACAGGTAAAGATAATACCTCATAGCGGATAGATTTTAAAGTAATAATTTAAGTGCATTAACCAGAAAATTCGGCTTTCTTTGACTAGAAAGGAATTAAAAGAAGCCAAAGACCACAAATGAATACTGCTTTTATTTCAAAAATACAGAGATAAACTCATCCCTTGAGAGGTGTTCCCCAACTGTATGAAGGGATTGTATAGAACAAAGGAGTCTTAATAATAATGAGCAATAATCGGCTCTTACAGCTGACCTTTCCCATAAAATCCTCTAAGGACTCAATGCGTGCTGAATATTTTACCAATCTGAAATAGCAAAGAGGACTGTTAGGCATAGAAAGTATTTCAGATATTGGCAGGACCCATAAACTGTGACAAAGAAAATTTTTAAAAGCTATCCTGGGATTACAAAGCAAAGTAATGGCTTCAAGTATTGGGAAGGTCATATTAATGGGCAAGTTAGTCTGCTCTAAGACAATAGGAAGTGGTAAGGTTTGAGCATCCTGTGTGAAAATTTTCAAATATAAATTGTAGAAATTGTTTCAGCCAAATTAAATACACAATTAGGCTATAGGTCCCCCTTCCCTGTCATGACCAACAGTGACATTTTCCAGTAGGTAACCAAAATGGTCAGTTTCATAAATTTAATCTATCTATCTTACTATGTCACATAGTCTACCCTTATATGACATCCCTGTTAGCTAGAAATTGAGTAAGTCCTAAGGTCTCCCTAGACATCTTTTGCAGCTAAGAATACAGTGATACCCAAAAATCTCTCCTGGACTTAATAAATTTATCAAAGCCCTCCTCAAGAGTACTCCTCAAATCAGAACAGTGTTCATCACCTAAAGGAGGCTTATCTGGCTCACACTGGATCTATGAATGAGGCAATAAGTTCCCTTCGGCAAGGCTAAGTTAGTTCAGAAGAAAGATGAGTGAAGCAAAGATAAATCTTTTCTTTCTCCTTGTTCTTCAGAAAAATTTGCCCAAGAGGATACATTTCATGTAACAAGTGTTGTTGTTGAACATGCTGTAGAATGTTGGAAAATATGACTTGCTTACTGATTGGGCAGATAGCAGGGCACATTTCTATCTACAGGGAGAAAAGCAACTAATAGCATATAAAGTAAGGTGTAGAGAAGAAAATGTTTAGAAGGAGACAAACTGGGTCAATTCTATGATTACTAGAAATAGAGTATTTCAAGTTGTTTTCTGGGAGACGAAACACAGTTCCTGAATTTTGGTAGGTGTGTGAGACTGAAAGCTGTGTTTGGTACAGTTGTAATTCCAATTGATTCACTAAAGGAAGGGGAGTTGCTTGCCTCATTTGCTATGACCAAGGTCTGAGAAAGCAAGACTCATGGCTGCTTTCATGACCTACAGAATAAACACAAGATTATTTCCTGGGACTTCAGCTGCTTGGATTCCAATAGTTTAGAAGTAAATAATGGAGGGTTGTGTAGTGGGAAATCCTTACAGATTTTCTGATAGTTTTCTTAACTGAGATCAATTCATGTGCAGGATCACATGGTGAAAGAATCACTCTGATTTAGTCCCCTAGGGTCTGAGTTGGTTTTTATAGTCATAAGTAGTAATTCCATTATTTGATATGATTGAGTTTTAAAGCTTCTTATTTGGACTCCTTTTGAAGTCCCCTCCAAATTCTTACAGAATTCATTCTATTGACTTGACTTAGTTTTAACATGTTAGTTAAATGCATTCAAACATAAAATAGATACCATCCCAAGTGCTAATAATTCTTATCCAGACATAAAATCCCAAGTAAATGTACTAATTCAATGTATAGAAAACCTATGAACATAATACAATTTAAACAAAATATAATAAGATAAATGGTACTGCTTTGCTGACATGAAATTTCTTGTTTAATGTGAATAGAGTGATGATTGCATCATAGGCTAGCACCTAATACTGCTGTGTGCCCTGTGTTGATTAAATTCCCCACAGCCTTTCCCACCCCAAACTAAAATTTAACCTCGAGCACTTCACAAGGCTTTCCATATCCATTCACACTCTGCAGTCTGAGAATGACTGGCACCCAGGCTATGGTACTTGCTCTCTGTTTTACACTAATTGTGACACATTTAAAAAGACCCCGTGTAAATGAATGAAGAGGGAAAAAGGAAATTAAATATTGGTATAGCTTGCACTTCTAAAAAGGCAAAAACATTACAACAATAAAAATGCTTAAGGAATCTTTTAAAAAACTGTAGAAATTTTTCAAGGGAGTCAAACTATTAAAAAACTGTTAAAATAACTGGCAGTCCCTCCCTTCCCAGTAGAGTTTTTTTTTTTTTTTTTTTCCCCTTATGGAAGCTGCTCTGAAGTGCTTTTTCAGCTACTCAGAGTTCATGCCCAGTGGGAAGTTGTTGGCAGTCATTTGGTGAAAAACCAATCCATAGTTAGGACGGCTGAGGTCAGTGGTGGGTTTCAAGCCTACATTGATTGCTGAATCCAAGGAAAGTTAGACAGGGAATTCACTTCTAAATTTTGGGAGTGAACACTGTCTTGATATATTGCCTTAATTTACCTCCTTTTAGTACTCCAGACTCCTTTTTATGTTAGAGACTGTTTATTCCTATTTTTTTTTCAAAAACCTCTGAACTTTTTATTGGCCTCCTGCCCCAAAAGGTGCCCCCACTTCTGTTGCCTTTAACACTTCAGAGCTTAGGCATCACTGACCTCAGACAACACTTTGTCATGCACAATCCTGCAAGTGGTGTTCTTTTGGATGGATTATAGAGTGGCTGTTGTCTATGGTGTCGCCAAGATTGAAGTCCTCCCCTTCTTCCAGCAGGTAGCAGTAGGTGGCTATCTCAGCTAAAGTATGACTTTGATGTTCAATAGGACCTCAGACTCCTGGGCCTGGCACTGCCCCTCTGCCTGGGTCTGGACCAGCTGTGACTCCAGATGCAGCGGGATCCCATTGAGCTGTTCCATCTGCATAGCATAACAGGTCTCCACCTCCCTTGGGCTGTTCTCCAAACTGGCCTTCAGAGTTCTCATTGCGTTCAGGTCTACAAGGACTGGACTGTAATTCTCAGCTGTGTGTGTCATCTCAGCAACTCCTATCTCAGCGGTCTGCGAGGTGACCACTGTGATGCTCTCCTCAGTCTGCTTGAACAAGTACTTGTCTAGCTCCTCTCAGTTCTTCTGAGTCAGCTCGTTATATTGGGTCCAGATGTCCATCATGATCTTGCTGAGGTCCTGAGATTTGGGGGTGTCCAACTCCACAGTCAATCCAGAGCTTGCAATCTGGTTTTGTGGACCATTTACTTCCTCCTTGTGGTTCTTTTTCATGAAGAATGGCTCCTTGAGAACCTCAATCTCTGTCTCCAATTCAGTCAAGTGATATTGGTGTCATCAATAACCTTTCGGAGCCCATTGATGTCACTCTCCATAGACTGGCACATGGCCAGTTCCGTCTCATACTTGACTCTGAAGTCATCAGTAATAAGACAGGCATTGTCAATCTGCAGAGCAATGTAGGAATTGTCCATAGAACTTGCAGAGATCTAAGCTTAAAGGTCCTCAGTGGTCTTGAAATAATGCCCCAGTCTCTGACCTGGGGTCCCTTCTTTTCCCAGTGTCGATGAATTTTTCTCTCTAGTCTTCAATAATCAGCCTCCAGGCTTCTGACCGTCTCCAGACAGGAGTCCAGACAGTCATTCAGGCATTGCATAGTGTCCTTCTTGTTCTGGATGCCCCCATGCCCACCAGATCCATGGCAATCCCCACAGCCAAACTCCTGGACCCCCAACTGCTCTGAGTGCTGGTGGAGTGGTACATGGATATCTAGGAGGCTGAGCCCTCAACACCTGCAGGATGCTGGCTACACTGCTGGGTGGCTGGGCGACTGCATGGAGCCCAGGGTCAGTTTGTGAAGAAGCTGGAGTGGGTGCTGAAGCTCAAGTTGTTCAGGAAGGAAGGTGAGCTGAGACTCAGGTTCAAGCAGCAGGCAACAGTTTTCCTATTTCATCCATACAGTGGATTTTCTTAGGAGGCAGCCCCACTCAAAAGACATTTATTTAAGCTGTGTGTTGTGACTGTTAATCAGAAGTAGAGGCCGATTCTGACTGATTCCCCCTTCTACGTCTTTTGGCTAAATATTTTGCTGAAGATGAAGTCAGGAGATCTAGGCTGAATATTGTTGCATTCCTTCTTGAATAATATTAAAATGCCTTCCAGAATATAGAATATACTGGATTTCATTTCTTTTTTGTTAAAGGTATTTTTTTTTTTTTGGACAATTTTATGGGTATTTGACAAATAAGAAGAGTGATAATTGCTGGTTTTGTCATTTGTCCAAAAGTCAGAATTATGGAACCCATAAATTTTAGGATGAACTTAAACATAGACACTTCCCTTTATAATATTCAACATAGACAAAGGTATTTTATGTGTTTTAGCTAATCAGTTTTATCACTACTATTAAATTACCATCAATTTATTAAAATGTACTTGTTACTGTACATAAGGAAGAAAAGATACATATTTCTTTAAATATAAAACTATTGGAAGTGAAAAAATGTTCTGTCTATGTAGAATTTGTCACAGTGGTTTTCACAGAGATACTCTTCTCCTTAAAAATAATTTCAGAAATCGTTAAGAGCATTCTCCTCTCATTAAACCCTTTGAAGAGAAGAGCTGGTTATCATTAAACAAACCCTACAGAGCAGTCTTCATTGTAAAATATACTGTCACAAAATTGAAAACAAAGTCTATAACCCTTAAGTTCAAGGGGTTTCTTGGATAGCAGGATTTTTTATTTAATCATTGTTTGGACTGAAATTATATGGATATTTGAACTAAATTAAATATCATCCCTGGAATGTCTGAAAACACTGCTGTTCTATTGTTGCCTTCATCAGCTAAGGTTAGCCTCATTGTTCTAAGTCACCCTTTATTAGCAGACAGAAACCTCATGACTAGGTCTGCTAAGTTAAAGAGGATGTGTGCCTGTCATAGTGTATATGGAGGTGTTGTGGGGTAAATGTAATAAAAACACTTAAGTTGCAAAAGAGGGAAACTGATATCATAAGTTTTTGTTTATTTATCATACTTCAGACTTACTCTCAAGTGAGACTTTCTTTAAAAATTGCACTAATGAGCAAAAACCATATGGCTTGGGTTGGAGATATTGCAAGAGTGGCATAAATCCAGCTGTCTATTTCTAGCACATAAGCATATTTTATTTGTTGTTTAATTGGTTCTAGTAAAAGAATTTGCTTATGTTCTTAATGCACACAAAATACTTCATTTTCTTTTTATATTGTTAATAATGAATATTCCATCATCATCATTATTTCATATGTACACAGCACCTTTCCTTTGAGTCATTCATATAGTTTATAACCAAATCACATGACCATTTATGTAAATATTTTGTATGCCTAGTTAATAACCTTGATCATTGCCATGTGTTCTCATTTATGGAGTCACAAATAGTTTATTGGGGGGTCAGTTATAATGAAATGGATTTTATTGATTTAATTTTCTGTTTACTCAAGCTGTGAATTAAAGAGTAGAGGCAGAAGGGGCTTAATAATGGAGGAGGGAATATAATACCTCAACTTCAATTTTCTGCCAATTGTATGAGATATATCTCCTGGGGACAGGAGCAAAGGAAGAGAGCCTAGGAAACTTTTTTTGTACTTTGAGTAAATACAATTAATTAATTGTATTTAATCTTAAAGTACTCAATTATTTCAAATGATTTTTCAAGTGCTGTTTAAACAGAGGATTAGCAACATTGTATCTTATTTTTTACACTTGCAAAAATCCTTTATTGAGGTCACTGTATGTCGGATACTTTATTAGACTTTGGAACTTGCCCTTATGTCAGAACACGTGTTGCTTCAGAACTCAAAAGCTCTCACTCCATAGATGAAGTGTGATCCATAATATATCTGTAGGTTTGTATGCAGAGCATAACTTTTTTAAATTAGATGAAATAGTTAGAAATTGGGATATTGCACACAATACTCTGGATGTGAGACTTGTTTTAAAAATCAGAAGATCTGGCAATACTGGATTCAGGCTTCTTCATAGCAGTGGTTTCCTGGGTCCTAGTATACTGTCTTCTTTTAAATGGGCAAGCCTGCTTTTGTTGGCCACTTCTCCCAACACTCCTTACCTAGGTGGAAGTAGTTCATAGAACATCATGTTTCAAGCAAAGGAAGAGGACAGAGCAGGGGATTAAACTAGGGAAGGAAGCCGGGACCGAATTTTGATGAATCTTGTTGAACATCTGAAGGATTTTGGAATTTATTTTGTGGACAATGGGAAGGCTTTGACAGACTATAAGTAAGGAAGTGTTGTGATTTTATTCATGTTTTAGAAAAAACATTAGTAATAACGGGTGGGATGGATGGAGGGATTGAGACTGGATTAAAAAAGACTGTTATTATTGTTAAGGAGCCCATTGCAACAACTTATGTAGAAATGGTAGTAATTTGACTAGAAAGCCAAATAGGTAGGATTTTATATGAAACTAGTGAGCGATAGATCACAGTATAGGATGAGTGTCATCATATTTTTCTGGTGATACAAGTGGATTATGGTATCACCAACCAAGTTGGAGAGGAGGTGAAGAAAAGAAGAATCAATTTAGTTTTGACTATCTTGAGATCAAGGTTGTATGTAACATTTAGGTGGAAATACACTGTAGGCAGAGGGAGATATGACTTTGAAGTTTATTTGAGTGGAGGACATTGATACATAAGTTATCATTAATATACTATTTGAGGACAAAGGCAGGAAAAATGCCAAGACAGAATCTTGTGGAATACCAAGACAAAGTAGTGAAGTATAATATAAAGAACATTTTTTAAAAGGACAAATTGCATATATTTGTTAGAAACCAAGTACAACTAAGTGTTCATTAGATTTGGCAACTGGATAAAAACAGTTTGGTACAGTAAAAGAAATATGACTGCAGTGTGTATTAAGGAATAAAAGAAAGTTGAGAAAATGTTGTCTAGATATCCATTTCCAGTAATATGGCATGTTAGATCGATTTGAATTTCATATACAAAAACTATTTGGGAAGTTTAGATTTAAAAAATTTAATTACTATTTTATAAGTAAGTATAACTGAGCACTTAAAAATGAAAAGGTAAGCCCCAGGGCCAGCCAGGAACAAGAAGGTAACTGAAAATTAGACTGGTAAGAAGGCACAGCAGGATCTATCAGATTTGTTAATTTTGCTAACCAGGGGGCTCAGTGTTTAATGCTTCTATAGGGATAGATGCTAAGCCTTTGGGCCCAACAACCTGGTATCTGAAATTGAGAACTCCCACAGAAAGCTGAACCATTAAAGTACTAACATTCAGTAAAAGGGCCTACTAAAAAAGATGTCTACCCACCATCACTGGGAGATATTGCATCTTTATCTGAACATTTGTGGAAAAAAAATATTTCATGAGGCTTTATAACCACAAACTAATCTTTTTGTCAATTTGGAGTTCTAATTGGTACTGCCCTCATAGGTGAAGGACCCAGGTTGCAGGTGTTGACGTTAATATAAAAAGGTAGTCACAACCTGGTAAAACCTTTTGCCATTGAGCAGAATCAAACATAAAATCCTTCTGGATGATCTAAGTTCAACCCAAGACTTACAGAATGCCATCAATAAAGTTTCATTTAACATTGCTCACAATCCATATTTACAAAGTACCTGTGGAAATGATCCACCAGGAGAGGGAGTCAGAAGATTTGACAAACAACAGGAGTAAACCATTATAGCCTTCACAAAGTGGAACTATTGAATTGAGGCCATAAAAGGTGTTACTAATAACTAAAGTGTGATGAAAGAACATGATATTATCAAAATGAGAAATAATAATAAATATACAACTTATAGAAATGGAAAGTAATGTCATTAATTTAAAAGCTACTTAGTAGATGGGTTAAGCAGTAGATTAGACAGAGTTAAAGAAGATATAAAAGAATTAAAAGATGGATCTGAGGAAATTAGTAAAAATACAGCAAATGGAGATAGAAAGAAGGGAAATATGAAAAGGTGGTTAAGAACCATGTAGAATATAAATGCAAGGCCCAACATGTATCTATTTGAAGTGCTAAAAGATGAGACTAGGATGAGAGTGAATGAGACACCATTTGAAAAACTAATGGCTCTGAATTTGCCACAATTATTGAAAATGTGACTCCCAATCAATCCTTACCTAAATATATCATAATAAAATTTTAGAATAAAAAGAAAATCAGGCTGATATTCTTCTTCTCTATAACAATAACAAACCAGAATGTAACAATATATTCAAAGGGTTGGGATAAAACAATTGCAAATTTATAACTCTTTTCCAAAATTAACTATGATTCAAGACGGAGGATGAAACGACATTATCAAACAACAGAAACCAAACTTTCACAAATATTGACAGTAAAGGAAAGGAGAATCTGGGTAGGAACAAAGTGAGATACCAGGTCTGAGAATAGTTGCTCAGATTGGGGAAACTTGATAGGCGGATAGTAAACAGTAATATAAAAGGAGGGAGAGAGAAAGAGAGAGAGAGGTTGTCAAGAATGAGCAAAGGTTATGAGTCAGGGTAAAATTAAGATTGTTAGGAAGTTAGGATGGGTACATACATCAGTTTGTCAGGGAGGCAAAAGCAACTTTGAGAAACTGGGGAGTGAGGTTGGTGAGGGAAAAAGTGGAGATAAAGGTGACCAAAAACCAGTAAAATAATAGATGAGGAATGCTAAGAGCCCAACAGAAGTCTCAATTAATACATTTCTTACAGCACTGCTCCTACCATTTGTAGTTTTGAAATATGGAAGAAGTATTTCTAGAACCACAGAAGTTTGTGAATTTTAGAGTGAAAGCTAAAAGTCTGTCTTTAAAGGAGAATTTTGGGGGAGATTTTAAATTATGTTCTCCTATCCATGGGTTTGGAAATCTAAAATCAGTGATTTCAAATGAAGATGCTTTCATATTGAAGTGTTAAACAATTTATCCAGTTAAATAAAATATTATTTTCATAGCCAAAATATATTATACTATTAACTTAATTTTACTTTTTTTTTTTTTTTTTTTGCTAAGGCTTAAAGAGTGGCTTAGATGATGGACCTTGAGAAAAAGCACAGAAACAGAGAGACTCAAGTTGTTCTACGGCCAGTACAGTCCCAAAGAGCAGGATGGCATATTGGAGTGCGAAAGAAAGCTAGTCTTTAAGGAATTTTCTAGGTAAGGGCATAATAATGAGATACTTGATGTGGTGTGTTTCATAGCAATGCTACCACATATTTAGTTTTAAAATTTCTTTTCCACCTTGTTTCATTCCTATACCTTCTTGCCAATTTACATAGCTAGGGAGACTAAAGCAAATGACCTATATGCAGGCACTGGAACTGAGGCGAAGTAGAGAGAGCAGTAGTTTTATTGGGAAGCAATAATAGAATGGCCAGAGGTGATGGGGGCTTGGGCTTCCCCAGAGCATTGGTCTGGAGGAAAATATCTGATGAAGAAAGTTTTTGGGAGAAAACACACTTACTATTGACAGGGTTCACTTTGAAATGTGGCTGATTTGGATATTGGGGGAAAGGATTCTCTTTAAAAACTAGATACTTGAGATCAGAGATTTCAGAATCATTTTTCAAACTGTCTTTCCATTTTCATTAAAACTATAATTTTTTACACCCAGAAGACTTAGAATGCTTAGCATACTCTTTTCAAAAAATTTTTATTGACACCAAAGTCCCTTAGGTAATACTTAATTGTATCTTCTCAAATTCCTTTGTCACTCTTACATTAAGCTATTGAGGCTAAGAAGTATATTTTATCACCTTTTATTCCCCTTCAATATCAGTACTAATAACAGAGTTCAAATCCTGAATCAGAGTCTGCTTTTTACATTATATGTTACTTTTCAGTTAATTTGTTTTCCAAAACTCCCCAAATCTGCTTTCACCTTGTTTATGCCATGTTCTCCAGCCATCTCAACCACAGAAACTGTCACTCTCCTAAGCATCACCCCCCACCCCCATTTTTTTCCTAACACCATCTATTCACTTCCATCTTGTTCCTTTGCTTCTTTCCTGTTGTCTGAAATTCTTTTCCCTGGTTATTTGAGTCCTGCGTTCACTTACAACTCAATTCTCAGTTACCGAATAGTATATATCTACAGGCCTTAGGGAAGAAAACTATTTCAGTGCTTTATTTACATTTCCCATCATACTGGCACATATTAAGAACAAGTGTACTTAATATATTCAGTATTTGTTGAATGGGATGCATGTAATGTCCACCTATGCAATTTTAAACTCAATAAACAAAGGCTAGCATAGGAAAATACTACTATCTCATGATTAAACTCATTTGTATCTATAATCTCAGCTATAGGCATGGAAACTAATAGATCACTATCTTTTTGTTGTTGTTGTTTAATTCTAAAGTCTCATGGGCTTGACTAAAAAAGTTTAAATTACACCTGTGGATTTTAATGGACTCACCATTTGGAGTAACAGAACTGACACCATGAATTTAATTTTTGCTTTAATGAACTTCCTTGTTCCACATTATCTTTTAATAATGGTTTTAATTCATGTAGTTAAAGTAGCAATTAAATATAGAAAATTTGAATTTCATTAGGATTCCTGTGTATTTCTCTTAATAGATAATGGATGTACATTTGTTCAATATCCATCTGCCTGGTATTTCATCTTCAGCCACAGTTTAATCTTAGACTGCTTTTTTTGTCCTTACAGATTGTTTAAAGTACCACTCCCTGGTAATTTTCTACCTCCCTTTCTATCACTCTTATGTTATTCCTATTGCTACAAAATATTTCCATTTTCAAGTCTTAATTCTTTCCTCCTCCATCCAGTCCATAGTACTACTTCCCACCCCCATAGATTGCTCACTCACTGATCCTACATTCCTGTACTCTGAATCATGGAATTCAATGCTAGCTGCATAGTGTTTTACATAGTTTTTACTTTATGAATATTTCTGTTTCGTTTCTACTTTCTTATACATTGTAAGTACTTCTAAAACTTATACTTAGTTTATATCCCTCATTTTTCAAGCTAAATGAAAAAAATATGTGCAATAAAATTCTTATTGGTTGATTGATTGTTAATTGGTATATTCTTAGATAATGCAAATAAAATTTACCATTGGTCAAAACTGAAAATAAATAAGGAGGTAGTGATGCTGCTAGGAAACAAAATATTATGGCATTACTCGGTCATTATTATAATGCATCATATAAATTATAGCATTTATACTGAAGGAAAACAGTTGGTGATAATAATACTACCCAGAAAAAAAAATCATCCATGTTCATTTGTGAAAATTTCTATTATTACCAAAAAAATTTTGTTACATAGTCACTAGTATTTAATCTAACATTTGTTTATTAATGGTGAGCTTAAAAAAAAAAAAAAAAAACACCTCTATTGATGTAAGCTACAATATTGATTTCTCCAAATAGCCTAGTGGTCTATCTGAATTACTGAAAAACTCTTCTGATTTTATCCTGTTCTATTTAGAAGCCTCTTTTTAATCAATCTTCCAGATACTCAGCAGTCAAAAAGATTGTTACCAATCTCAGTTTAAAAGGATTTATGCTATTCAATGCCTAGGTGTAAAATGTCAAAGGCAAATTTGAATACGAAGTTTGATGAAAGAAATTCAATATTATTGTGCTTAAAAAGAAATTACTTGAAATACAATGAATATAAATATGACAACAGAAATCTGACTTGAAAATCAGAACATTAGCTAATTCTGTCATGACACAGTAATTGGAGGTCTACAGACACATGTTTAGGGCAGATCAATAATATTGCACAAACAGTAAATTTCACAAATAAAACAAACAATGTTTGAGAAATATAGTCAAATCAATGGTAATCCATCTTTTCATTAGAGCACTAAAAGTATAATTTCAAGAGCTGAAGAGTTAAAATTATGATAATAAATAAATGTTATAAGATGTGGCATCCAAACATCAGGAAAGAAGCAGATTTTTAAGTCATTTTTAGACACATCTGAGATGCAAGTATGAAATATTAAGCCATTAAGATAAAACTTGACTCTAATATATACCATCAATTTATATCTATGCCACTTAGAAAAACATTGACATGTAAAGAAGGTCAATGGCTTAAAAGGAATCATAACTACTAAACTGAAAATTGTCAACACAAAGCGACATGCTACTCAAATAATCTTGACCCCACTAGAAAATGTTCTGCCACTTGATTTTGACATTTGGACCATCTGTAAAATCAGAAGGTCCGAACTAGAGTTGTTTTATGGTTGCCAAGATTTTAAAAACAGATAATGTTTGTAGTAAGTTTGAACAACAGCCCTGCTTTATGACAGAGACCACTATGTGCAAGATCTGTTTTTAACTCTCACCTGGAGGAAAAAGCATACACTTGGCAGAGTGGTGGGCTATTAGGGGTCTCTATGTAATAACAAACTAGCATGGAGTGTTCTCTTAGATTCTAGTTCTTAAGTTTGAATGCTTTATGCAGCTTCCTCTCTGAGACATTTCATGAGCTTAGTGCCTGGTTATGGATCTAATCTCTGAAGTCAATTTTATAGTTAATATGTAGTTATTCTTTTTCTAATAACATAGTTGTAGAAATATTCTAGGGCTTGTATTTACATGAAATATGGTAAAGGCTACATTATACATCAAATGTTGTAGTGTGTGTCATCCTTAGGATATTATTTTACTTAACACACAAGCTAACTGATCACTGGGGACTTTGTTCCTTTTGAGTGGTTGCTGCTTGGAAAAGAGACATATGGTTGCATGCATTTAAATTCTTCATTAAAATGTTTACAGGAGGGGAAAAGTACCATACTCTAAAATGGCAAACATTATAGAGGGTTGCAGAATTCAGCTTCGAAAAGTTTTATATCATTACATTACTACTTGGAAATAAACATTATCCCTGAATGTTGTTTATGCAAACTACACGTAACTTACTTCTCTGAGTAAATATTTAGGTTGAAAATATTCACCAAACATTCAGTTTTCTAATTTACTTGGGTTACAGGGAAAGCATGTATTTAATCATATAATTATACAGAATTTTTAAGAAGAAAACATGTTTTCTTGGTAGGTTTGGTTTTTAGTTAAAATATAGATTATTTGATTTTAATTTGTGGTTAAATTTGATTATATTGGTTATCAGTAATTACTTTGATTTTGATTTAACTTTTTATTTTGATTCATGTTCCATTCACTTAGCAGTGGCAACACAGACAGTGTTTCTTCTGAAGTGGGTACATGGGTGACTGCAATATTTCTTCCACCTTCTTCTGCCTTGTCTTCCGCGCTCATACCAAAGTCAAAATAGTAAGAAAGAATAACCAAGCTAGATCAATAAGTAAGCTAATTCAATAGCTCTAGAGATACTAAAACCCCATCTAGATTAAAAAATGAATTGTTTAAGACAAGCCAGTTTACCTAGATAACAACAAGAAGTGGTGGTTGAAATACTGACTGATAAAAAAGAGGGAGGTGGTATTTTTTCCTGAGTCTCCTCCCCACCAAACCCCAGAAACCAAACAAATAAAAAAACCCAAAGTTTTAGATACAAAGTTCCAGACCCTATGCTCGATGCAAGTATTTGGACAAAGTACAGACGAGGGTGATAGGAGAAGATGAAAAGTGAGCTCTAACCTGGTTGAGTGTCTAAGGCAATGCTCACATTAGCAGTGGGGATCAATAGCAGTAAGACTCTTCTCTTCTGGAATTTATGGTCTAGTGACAGTATCAAATAGAGAAACATTTCTTGGTAGTCATGGACAGAAATCTAACCAAAAGTATGCTATTGATTGAAGTACAGTTTTTACCACTTTTGTTGCATATCCATATCCTTTAAAAATAATGGTAAGCCCATATGTTACCCTAGACATGGTTCTTCTTAGACCTCTTAGACTTAAACATCTGTCAGATTTACTTTGGTCATGCCACTAGTTCTGATTTCATAGCTTTAGAATATAGGTTATTGCCAGCTCAGCTCCTGATTTCAAAATAATCTGAATTATTAAGCGTAGCATTCAAGGCCATTTATGATCGTTGGGGAAAAAACCCAGAAGGTTTCTAATTTCAGCTCCAGTTACTCTCATTAATGTTTTTGACAATCCTGGCAAATTAAATTACTCAACTTTTGTTTTCATTTGTTTTATCATACAAGGAGGTTATACAAAGGAACATTTTTAAAAGGTAGGAAAAATGAGCAAGGAATATAAACAGGATGTTAACAAGAGAGCTCCCCTCACCCTATCTACACACACACACACACACACACACACACACACACACACATGCACTTCTGCTAAACAGCACAATTAATTTATGTTTAACCTATGAAAAGACATTGCTTTGTAATTAAAGAGATATAAATGAAAGAATTAAAATTCCATTTTCACTTTTCAAATTGGAAAATAAAAAATGCCACTCTTCACCAGAGCATGGGAAGAGCAGACATTTTCATACACAGTTAAGAGGAATGAGGTGGGAAATTTGCTTGGGCAACCACTTGGGGGGATAGTTTTTCTTCTTTTTAATTTTTAAAATTGTGTAGTAAATTTTATGTTTTTGTGAATAGAGGTCTATTAATCTTAACATGTATGTAGATTTATGAAAATAACAGCATATTCAGAGGAAAAATCAGTCTATCATCTCCAAAATTCCCTTATACTGTCACTTTACAAAGTACTCCTTCTCCCACTCATAACTCTGGGCAACTGCTGGTATGTTTTCTCTTACTATAGATCAGTGTTTAAGAATGTCAAGTATATGGTATCACACAGGCTTTGAGACAGGCTTCTTTAACTTAGCGTATAACTTGGAGATTCTACCAAGTACGTATAATGGTGCTACTTAGCAGTAATAAAGAATAAAATGTTTTAATTCTGATGAAATAAAAATTTATCAACTTTTTTTGTTATTTGTTTTCAGAAACCTTTGTGCTCTTCAAGGAAGCAACAATTCTTTTCCCATTTTGTTCTGAAAAGTTTTATAGTTCTAAGTTTACAGTTAGGTCTTTCATTCATTTTGAGTTAAGTCTTGTGACTTGTATGAAGTGTTCTTTTTCCTCCCATTTGGAAACCTAGTTTATTTAGTATTTTTTAAAGACTTTCCAATCTCCAATGAATTGCCTTGGTTTCTTTGTCAAAAAAAAAAAAAAATTGATCATACACATATGGGTCCATTTCTTGACTCTATTCAGATTTTCCAAAATTCCAAGCCGTTTTGATTATGGTAGCTTTATAAGTCTTTTGTTGTTGTTTTTAATCAGGTAGGGTAAAATCCCCCAACTTTCTTGTATTTTAAAATTGTATTGCTTACTCTAGAAGCTGTTAAAATTCAGTAATTGTATTCTTCTGTTTTAAAATTTCCATTCTGTGTTTTTAACTTTCAGCTCTATTGATGTGTAATTGTTATATTAAATTTTAAGATATTTAAAGCATACATGCACCATGGTGATTTGATATATGTATACATTGTCAAAGGATTCCCTCATAAAGCTAGTTAACATATCTATCACCTCACACATTTATTTGGTGGGGGTGTATTTCTATTCTCATAGCAAATTTCAATTATTTGAGACTGTATTATCAACTATAGTCACTATGCTTTATTTAGATCCTTAGGACTTATTAATCTTATAGCTGAAAGTTCATATCCTTTTACCAAAACTTTCTATTTCCTCAGCTCTCACCCCTGACAACCATCTTTCTACTCTCTGTTTCTTAGTTAAAGTTTAACTTGTTTCTTTTTTTGTTGTTGTTACTGTTGATCTTCTTATTGTTTGGTTCTACATAGAAGTGATACCCTGCATTATTGTCTTTCTCTCTCTGGCTTGTTTCACTTGCATAATGCTCTCAAGTTCCAACCACACTGTCACTAATGGTCATACTTCCTTTTTTGCCATGGATGAATACTATTCCAACCTTTATTCCTTTAGTGATGGACACTTGGATTGTTTCTGTATATTGGCTATTGTGAATAATGCTGCAATGAACATGCAGATGCAGATATCTCTTTGAGATGTTCTTGGTGGGCATTTATCTATCTTTCTATTGGTACTTTAAATATACCATGTCGTTATCTTCTGTCCTTCGAAGTTTCTGCTTAAAAATCTGGTAATAGTCTTATGGGGGTTCCCTTGCACATAAGAAGTTTTTCTTTTGCTGCTTTTAAGATTCTCTCCATGTTACAATTTAATTGTAATGTATCTTCATGTGGGTCTCTTTGGGTTCATCTTTTTTGGAACTCTGGGCTTCCTATGTCTGGGATTTCTGTTTCCTTCCCCAGGTTAAGGAAATTTTTAGCCATTATTTCCTTGAATAAGCTTGCTGCCCCTTTCTCTCTCTTTTTCTCCTCCTGGAATCCCTACAATGCGAATATTGACCCTCTTTTAGTATCTCATGCATCACTTAAGGTATCTTCACTCTTTTTCATTGTTTTTCTTTCTGTTCCTCTGATTGGATGAAGTCAAGTATGATCTTTTCTCCTACATCTGCTGTTGAACCACTGTACTGAAACTTTCAATTCAGTTATTGTATTCTCCAGTTCTGTGATTTTTGTTTGCTACTTTGTTATATTTCCTATCTCTTTATTGAATTTCTCACTTTGTTCATTCATGCTGACCTTGGTAAGCATGTTTATAATCATTCTTTTAAACTCCATATCAGGTAAATTACTTATCTTTATCTCATTAAAGTCTGTTTCTGGAGTTTTACTTACTTACTTATTTATTTATTTATTTATTTATTTATTTATTTATTTATTTATTTATTTATTTTGGAATATATTCCTTTGTTCCTTCATTTTCCTGGACTGACATTAGATAAAACAGCCACCTCGCTCAGTCTTGATGTAGTAATCTTGAGCAAGAAACTAACTTTATTATTCAGCTTAGTCTGAGCTCTTGGTTGTCCCTCAAACCTTTTGATTGTCCAAGCTGCCTTCTTTGTTTTAGTGACTTCCAGTAGTTGAGGGTGTGCCAAGACCTGCCGGGGTCCCAGATCAGAGGATATCACTCAGCACTTACATGCAGGCTGACTGGAAGCCAGATCCTCAGGCAGCAGTTTTTGAAGTACACGGGTATACCTCTTCCGGGAGGGTGGAGTACTGGAAGGTGGGTGTTTCTGTCTGCCCCCTCTGCACTTAGCCCTAGGGGGATAGCCAGTTAAGAAATGTTTCTTTGTTTGGTATCATCCTGTGGGAGTGATGAACTCAAGGTCTGCTGGCCATGTGAACCTGATGATAAAGCGGCGAGTGCTCTTCACAGTAGCTGCAAAAGTTGGGGCACCAGATGTGTGCACAAACTCTTTCCAGACAGATACCAGTGACTTGGAGTGGGCCAGAGGGAGAACGTGGAGGTGGTGCCTCTGGCCTCCTGGGTTTCTGGGGGGTATTTCAGTCAGCCACTAGATGTATGCTAAACGAGAAGTGTGACCTTAAGGCAGCAAATAGTGTGGTATGCGTATACGCCTCTTTCAGAGAAAGACTGAGAGATGGGCGTTTCTGCCTGCTCTCTTTGTGTGGCAGGGAGTTATCATGACCTTAAGAACTGTTTTTTTTTTTGTTTGTTTGTTTGTTTGTTTTGTTTTTGTTTGCTATAGACTTATGGGTCTCATGGGCACAAGCCCCATTGGCTTTCAGAGTTAGGTGTTTTGGGGAACTGTCCCTTAGATGAAAATCTTAAAAACTAGATAGTGGATCCAAACCCTTTGCTCCTCAGGGAGAAGTTTGGGGTATGTGTTCCCTTTTGATTATATGTCACTGTGCCAGGGTGTGGAGTTTATGGTGAGTATATATCTCAGCCTTTCCTATCCTTATTGATGTAGATTTTTTTCCCTTTCACTTGTCTATGTGTAGGAGTCGCTTGGGTAGTTTCTGGATTTCTTTCAGAGGTAATTTTTCCACATGTAGCAGTTGATATGGTGTATCTATGGTGAGAGGTGATTTTAGGAGCTTGCTCTCACCATCTCGGACTGCAGCTCCATGTGTTCTCTTTATAATGTCTGTTACTCTGCTGAGTGCCTTTTTTTTTTTTCCATGCATTTCAAGTATGTTTTCTTTATCTCATGGTGTTCAGTTATAACAGCTACTTTAAATACTTTACTAAACCTTATAACATCTGGGCCATCTCAGTGTTGTGATCTCTTGATTATCTTTTCTATTATGAATTCCTTGACATTTTCTGCTGCTTCTTATGTCAAGTGATTTTTTTTTATTGCATCCTAGACATTGTGGGTGATATATTATGCAGACTTTGATTCCTGTTATGATTTTCTAGAAAATATTAGTCACATGTTGTTTAATGATGGGAATATGTTCTGAGAAATCCATCATTAGGTGATTTTGTCATTGTGTGAACATCATAGAGCGTACTTATTCAAACACAGATGATATAGCCTACTACACACCTGGACTATGTGGTATAGCCTACTGCTCCTAGACTACATACCTGTACAGCATGTTATTTATTGTACTGAATGCTACAGTAGTCCCTCTCTGTATCGCGGCTTCACTATATCACGGGATTTTTAAAAATATTATCTTTAATTATTTATCACCGATTTTTCACTATAAAATTAATAAGGGACTGGGAACGGTTTGTAAGTGTGTTGGAAGGTTGTATAAAGCCTTAAAATATATATAAATACTAAAATAAATGTAAGGTTCCTACTTTGCAGCTTTTCACCTATCGCAGGGGGGGTCTAGAACATAATACCCGCAATAAGTGAGGGAATACTGTATAGGCAATTGTAACAATTATAAGTATTTATGTGTTTACACATAGAAAAGGTACAGTAAATGTATAGCATAAAGAATAAAAAATGGTACACTTGCGTAAGACACTTACCATGGAGGGAGCACTCAGGACCGGAAGTTGCTCTAGGGGAGACAGTGAGGTACTGGTGAGTCAGTGTGAAGCCCAGGATGTTGCTGTACACTGCTGTCGACTTTATAAACACCATACACTTAGGCTACACAACATTAAAAAATATTTTCTTTCTTAAGTAACCTTAGCTTACTATTACCTCTATGCTTTATAAACTTTTAAATTAAAAAAATATTAAGACTGTTTTGTAGTCGTCGGCAGCCGTCCGTCTCGAGAGACGATGGTGTAGCTTCTTAAGAGTCTATCTGCACCGCCGAGAATGGCTGTGCAGTCCGACTCGGGAGTGACACGGTATCTGTCTCCTCCCGTGTTGAATCGACATCTTGCGATGACGCTGGAGTGTCCTCTCCAGTGAAGCTGAAGCTGCAGAGCCTGGGCAGGGTGATATGGAGGGTCTGCTGTTGCCCATGCAGCAGACCCCCCCTCTCTTCGCAGCTGAAGGGTCCAAGGGAAAGACGGAGTCAATACAGCTTGGCTTCAGGTGCGCCGCAGGAGTTGCCGGTGTTGACTACAACGTCAAACCGCCTTAGGGACTCCGGCTCCGGATTTTCTGTCAGGGTTTACTCCCTTAGCCTTTCCCCTGAAGAGGTATGCCGCAAGGCAGTGGAGGTTTTTTGGAGTCAGAGTTTTCCTTCTCTGATGTGCCCTGACTGGAAGATCGAACCAGCGACACTTAGCTCGCAGGCCGACGCTCAATCCACTGAGCCAAACCAGCCAGGGTATGTTTTGTAGTAACACTTAGCTTAAAACACAAACACCAAAAATATTTTCCTTCTTTATATTCTTATTCCATAAGACTTTTGCTATTAACTTTGTTTAATTTTTAAACTTTTTTGTTGTTGTTCAAATCTATGACATAAGCACACACAGCAGCCTAGGCCTACATAGGGCCAGTGTAGTCAATATCACTCTCCCACCATCATATATTGTCCCACTGGGAGGTCTTCAGGGGAAATAACATGCATGGTGCTGTCCTTCTGGAACACCTGCCTGAGGCTTCCTTTGAGGAGGTGTCACCCTTTTCAGAAGTATGTCCGCAGTGGTTTGCTTGGTTTGTTTCTTTTATTCATCATAGATGAACTTGTAAGCAGATAATGCACCATGTATTGTCCTTTCTATTAATGAAAATCTTTTGTTATTGGGGTCTATGACTTCAAAGTTTTTAAGGAACTTGCTGAGGTCCACAGAAGCTTCTGCTAGCCCATTCACTGTGAATTTTCTTGGGAATTCTTCCTTTCCTTCGCCTTCAATTTCCTTTTCTCTTGCCTGTTCTTCAGCTAAGCATTTCTGTTCCAGTTTGAACATATCTTTATGATTCAATTCCCAGGAACTACCTCTGAGAGCCCTTCAATTCATTCTCATCCACACCCAGGTTAAAGTTGTTTGCTGCCTCAACCACAGCCTTGTTGATTTTTGCAACCTCTTCATCTTTGCAGATCCTTTGAAGTCATGCCCTATAATGTCACTAGGTAATGAGAATTTTTCAGCTTCATTATAATCGTATCAGACCACTGTCATACATGTGGTTCATAGCTGACCAATATGTCATCATGCAGAGCATGAATGTATTGTTCTTATATTGGCAGGCAGTCAGCCTGGCTAGACTCACTCCATAAAATCTGTTTATGTCTTCTATGGGTGGTTATTCAAATTTCACTTAGGTTTTCTATGTCTTTGCTGTGTTAGTTGGGTTTGTCTTATGAATGCATTATTGAGGGGTTAGGCCGAGCTATGCCTGAATTAATGTACAGCACTAGGCAACCTCTTTCTGGAGCTTTCTCTCCTTCACACCTCCTTCCCCCAAACTATCTGTCCAGCAGGGGCTCCTTTCCTAATTCTTCTGGCCAAAAAGCTGATTTTCCTATCAGGGTTTTTAAGGCCCACAGTGGTGTATTGCTCTGTAACTGGGACCTTCCCTTAGGGCAAAGTTGGAAGAGAAAAAATAACATAACGGTTATTCTCTAAGTTTTTCTCTCCCCTTCTGATTATTTGTAGAATTTTCAGTCATGTAGTCAGTTGTTGATTTTTGTGTTTTATTCAGAATTTTTAGTTTTAATCAGAGGGATTGATAGGCCCTAGGGTACTGTGCCACCCTATCAGACTGAAATTCTTTTCTCTTTTTTGGGTTATTATTTTTTTACATAAACGACAGACTCTATTTCTGCAATTGGACAATTTTAATTAGGGATACATCAGTTGAAATCTAAATGTGCAGGCTGAAAATCTGTTTTTCTAAAATGACCTATTTTTCCTTTCTTTATTTTAACCTGGATTTGAAATTGCTGGGCAACTCAGAGCTATTGCAAGGTCCCTAAATGCATTTTTTGTGTGTGTGCAATTTCCTAATCTTTTAATATCAAGTGTATCAGAAGAACTGCTCCATGATGATACTGTTGCTAATTCTCTATTAATTTAGATTTGCTCTCTGATGATTTAGTTGACTCCTAAATAGAAAAGTCTGTCACTCTTTTGAACAAGGATTGCTTCTTCGCATTGTCTGCTATTTGTTTTGCCTTTTCACTTTAGTAAGCAGCCGGCTCACCAGTAGGGCCTGTTTGTTCTTTCACACTTGATCGTGTTTATTGCCACTTACTGTGGCCTGCTCTCTTTCATTAAATTCTTGGTAATGGACTGACAGCTTACCTCATAACCAAAACTTACCTTAAATGCTTCATCGGTTTGTCAGATACTTATTACACTGTGCCTTACAACTTTGCAGCCTACCTTTTTTCTATGGCTGTTACTGCAGCAACTGGCTGCACATAAATATAACCTGACAATCCCCATATTTTCCCAAGGTTAGGAACAGCAGCTTCTTTTCCCTTCCTCCACGTGAGCTGCCTTCCTCTGCCTGCAGCAACTGGCTGCACATAAATATAACCTGACAATCCCCATATTTTCCCAAGGTTAGGAACAGCAGCTTCTTTTCCCTTCCTCCACATGAGCTGCCTTCCTCTGCCCAGAGACCTAAAACTACCCCTGCTGTAATGGCTACCTCACAAATGATGCTTATTCTCTCAGTCTTGCCACCCCACCTCAACCCACCCCAACCTCCCTCATTGAGTTCAGATAATTAATTAGGATCAGAAAATAACACAGCCCAGGAGGAAATAATATACTCACCCAAGGAGTGTAAGGTCTGGCTAATATGTACTAGCTGGAACTGGGCGGAACACATATGGGAGAAGATCTTGAGGGAACTGGACCAGTGAGGAGAGAATATAAGGCTAGGTAGGGAGGAAGGGATTGGCTGCACTCTCTTGTGACTCACTGTTTAATGTCGTGGCAAGAACACTGGAGTTGACTCTAACAGTCTGCTGGGATGGTTCCTTGAAACTTGGACACAGTGACGTGTAGTGAGTTAGAGATGCTAGAACTCTTGGCAAAGTATTAAGAAAGCATTTGAAAGTTTGGGGAGGGGCACTGTTAGACTGGGCTTACTATGTGTGAATAGAGCACGCGTTCACGCTGGATTTCTCAGCATGGCCAGGAGGACATGTTCTTCATTAAGGTATCCAGAGATGAACATACTGGTTGAGTACTTGCATTTTTTGAAAAGCTCTCTGTGGTTGCCTTCCCCTAATGTCAATGTTGGTTTGATGGTAAGAGATGTTGCCATTTAACTAGGCTCCTCTGTAGTAATTGGAAAGCTGGGACTCGAACATAGTAGAGCATCAAATGGAAGAACTTACCTGATGGCAGCAAGGTAATAATGTAGTCAGCAAAATCAGAGTGGCAACCAGGACGCCTTGGTTTACAGGAACCTGCATCAGTGACTAACAGAGCATTGTTTTCCTAGGGATGAAACTGAGGAGCAACTGAATTGGGTTTTGCTTGACCTGTATAACCTAAACATAATAATAAAAATAAAAACAAAGGGCTGGTGAACAGACCGCTGATGTCAGCCATGGCAGTTGAAAATTTTTATCCCTCATCAGCTTCCAGACGTAACCAAGTTCTCATTGTCACAGTCCATTAATTGAAGCAAAGGCAGGGCTGCTGGGACTGGCAGTTAAACCCCAATTGCCCAAGACTTTACTCAGTTGAATAACATCTCTGGGTTGGTCTTCCTCTTTTTCCTGTTTTCTTCATTGAAGTCTCCTCACTTTTGTTTCCTGAGAACAGTTCCCAGAATGGAATATTTACATGAAGATCCTTGTCTTAGAGCCTACTTTTGGGGGGAAGAAACCAAGGGGAGAAAATTAGTAACATTGGAGTTTTTTGAACTTAACTTTCCACCAATAATGAAATCTCTGCGAAGTTAAATCACTGTTCAGGTAAAAGTCACCTTATCATTGTCATTTTTATTTCTTATTGCAGTGTTACTTTTTGATGCCTTTGAAAACTCTGGTCTTCAGTGATTCTTCTTTATTAAGAGTTACATGTTGAAATATATTTTGGAAATGAAGCTTGTAATCTCTATTAGAAAATCATGAAATACATTGTCGTATTAGAGGTCCTAGTAAATCCTGTGGTAAAGAATTCTATTTAATTTCACTTCTCATTTTCCAAATTTATTTGGCAAAGAAGTCCTGTTTCAACCTATAAAATCTCACAATTATAATGCTTCCCAGAATAACATTTTGAGAAATTTTATCTGTTTAGGGAAAGTTACAGGCATGGTCTTTAATTTTAGAGGTCGTCAAGAAATAGTCTTTTATTGGTGGCTTGGGGATCAGTTTAGTCAATTTATTCAAATGTCTAGTGGATCATATATAATAGAGAAGGAGTCTTGTTTTCCATTTCAGGATCTATTTAAGTAAAGATCAAGAATATTCCTCATAGAAAGATTTCATACTTTGGGGAAGAGATGCTTTCCCACTAAATTTCTGAGAAATTCCACTAATGAAAGCATATAATATATTTATAATTGGTTGGAGATTTTTATGTAATTATAATGAAATGTATTAAGTACTTAACAATGCTTGCATCTTAGCAACTATTGAATCAATGTTGACTATTACTTTTAATCATAATTATTGTGATTAAGGGAGCGTTTATAATTTCTCTGAGGATTGAAATCAAGGGGTTTTCAACTCTGTCTATATATTTGGATTATCATTAAAGATGTAACAACCCCTGGGACTTTGTTGTGGGGTTTTGTCATCTGCATTTTTAAAAAAGCTTCACTGGTGAGGGCATACAACTATAGCAAACCTGGGATTACCCTACAAAAAGGCCAGTGATGTTTAAAAGGTAAAAACTTCCAGAGTTAGGGGTCAGTCCCAAGATATGTCCATTGTGTAATACAAGGTTAAGTTGTGGGATCAGAATGAGTGAATACAGGACTTTTGATAGTGTTTGATAAATTAAGGAAATGATGTTGAAATGAATTAATATTTAATCTTTTCTTGGAATTTCTTTTATACAGTTAATCATACTCTTTACTAGTAACACAAACATTACAAGTACTTAAAATATAATCACATTATTTTTCATTTTATATATATTTTTTGTTTAATATATTTCTGGAAGATGTAATTCTTAAGGTTTAAGAGTAAGATATATTGTGGTTTCTGCCGGAAGGGGGCATGCAGAAGCAGGGATGGGGATTTATGAGAAAACAAACTGGCAGTTATCTCTAAATTTCTCTTCTCTGCTTGCTGAGTTTTATCTCTAACAATTTACTTTGCAAGAATAATAAGTGATTATAAAATAATGGGAAAAATTAATCTATTCACAATAACAATATCAACAACTACCATAATATTTAAAACTAAACTTAATAAAAATGCCCAGGATTTATGTAAAAATGATTGTAGAACTTATTAAGGAGGCACAAAAGAAAACCTGCCTTAATGAAAGCCTCAATAGTTCAAATACTTAAATCATCCCCAAATTAATCTACACATTTAAGTACATTCTATTCAAGACCCCAGTTTTTTTTGTTGTTGTTTTTTTTTTTAAAGAAAATTTAGTATCATGATTATGCATTTCATCTGAAAGAAGAATGATGGTCATTCCCCATTGGTCAAGGGTCCCCATGAATAATCCCAGGTGCTGCAGTGGATGTTTCTCAGGAAAATTTTCAGAAGCCACGGGAAGCTACTGCTGCCGACCTCAGCTGGGGCCGGCTGATAATGTCTCTATTACGTACTTTCCTTTCCAAGCCTCCTTCAAGCACACCTAATGGGAGAATCAAAGCCAGACACTATGAGAAAAGGGATTCTGATAACTGTAGTTTCAAACTTTACTTCTGCAAGAGATGGTGGCAGTGCAGGGACGGTGTCAAGCTGAAAATAGATAATCTGGCATTCCCATTCTCCCTCTGAAAATCCTGTTGTGAGAAGACTTCCGGTCAAGATGGAGGCTTAGACGGACACGCTAGGTCTCCCTCTACAACTACAGTGGAATACAACTACTTCAAAACAAAGGATAACTAGAAATTCCAGAAAATAAAGCTACACGGAAGCCCAACATATGAAGTTATAAACCAGCGGTGCCATTTGGGCAGGTAAGAGTTAAAGAAGGCAAAGCTGTTTGCGGAGCGGCGGGGCGGGGCGGCGAAAAATCCTGGAGGCAATCAGGCCCCTGGCAGTGCGCGACTCCAATCAAGCCCCTGGCGTGCCCGACTCCGGCGCTGGGGAGCAGCCGCGGCATCGCCTTGAGCAGTGGGGCCCAGGGGGGCGGGAGGACGGATCCCGGTCTCCTAGCCGAATAACTGTGTGAATCCATCTTGGACCCCCGCCCCCACAGAAAGCACCACAGGGCTGCGAAATAGGTCGCGGACAGGCAGGCGACTCCGATCAAGCCCCAGGCGTGCCGACTCCGGCGCTGGGGAGCAGCCGCAGCATCGCCTTGAACAGTGAGGCCCAGGGGGGCGGGAGGACGGATCCCGGTCTCCTAGCTGAATAACTGTGTGAATCCATCTTGGACCCCCGCCCCCACAGAAAGCACCACAGGGCTGCGAAATAGGTCGCGGACAGGCAGGCGCCGGCGGTCGCTGATTTGTGACGCGTACGCAGGCACTGCCCCCTGCCCCCGACAGCCGGCCCAGGAAAACAAAACGCATCTGTCAAAATGTGGCAGACAAATATAGAGATCCTGGTGACACAACTTACCAGACAGCAGATAGAGAACCTGACAGATGAACAGATAAGAAACCTGTCAGAGGCTCAGTTCTGGGCCATTGTTATCAGGTGGCTTACAGAATTCACAAAAGAGCAGGAAAAAGATATGAAAGAAGCGAAAAACTTTCATAACGAAAGGAACAAAACCACATACGAGACAGATGGTGAGGAATCCAGAGTCCATTTCAACAAACTGGAATATGGAGAAGGAACAAGCAGTCAACCAATGCAGCGAGAGGAAATGGGAAGCAACAATGAGAGGATCAGAAACCTCTGGGACAGCTATAAAAGGCCCAACATAAGAATCATTGGTTTGCCAGAGAATGAGGAAGATGAACTAGAACTTGAAAAATTGAGTGAAAATATAATAAAGGAGAACTTCCCAGACTTGGGGAAGGGAATAGACTTGCAGGTCCAGGAAGCAAGGAGAGTTCCCAAGAGACTGGACCCAGGGAGAACCACTCCAAGACACATTATAATCAAAATGTCAAAAATTAAAGATAAAGAGAGAATCTTAAAAGCAGCAAGAGAGAAGAAAAGAATTATGTACAAAGGGGTCCCAATTAGACTATCAGCTGACTTCTCAAGGGAAACCCTACAGACAAGAAGGGACTGGCAAGAAATATTCAAAGTAATGAAAATCCAAAACCTACAACCACGAATACTCTATCCAGCGAAATTGTCATTCAGAATAGAAGGACAGAGAAAGTGTTTCCAGGACAAAATAAAACTGAAAGAGTTCATTAGATCCAAACCACTGTTATATGAGAAGTTAAAGGGACTGGTTTAAAAAACAGAAGCTAGGGAGATGAAACAAAGGCAAACGAAACAGGCAACGAGAGTGGAAAAGGAACTGTGGGTAAGGGAAACATAGTGGGGGGAGGCCAACAGGGAGGGGGAGTGGGGAGAGGGAGGGAGATAATATAGGAATTGGGGATCATGGTAGGAGGGAATGGAATAGACGGAGAGAGGTTGGGAGGAACTGTAAGCACAACTAATGGACATAATCTAAAAGGGGGGGACAACTGAAGGGAGGGGGCCACCGGGTGGAGGGGAGCAGAGGGAAGGGAAAGTGGCACAAATGTAATATTTTAATCAATAAAACACATTAAATCTGGAAAAAAAAAATCCTGTTGTGAGAGTGTGGCAGGATGTATTTTCTTAAACTGACCACAATAACATCTCCTATCACACAGACCCTTCCTTCTTACAAAGGGACTTGAATACTCCCCTTCTGAAGAAACAGGTCTCTATTTCCTCCTCAAACCTAGGGGAACTTGTGACTACAGTGGAAGTGGCCATGTGTCTTCTGAGGCTGGGTCACAAACTGTGATACAACTTCTACCTGGCTCCTTTGAGACACGCTTATACTTCAGCCTCCCTGTTATAGGGAATCTTAAACCAGCCCACATTAAGCCTGCTCTACCAGGGGTTGTAGGCAATTTATAATTAACATATCGTCAAGTGTTTACCTTTCTCTTTGAAGTCAAATGCCTTGCTGCTACTGATTTCCCTTTGTTCTCAGCAAATATGGCTTCTTTGGATACTTGAATAAGGTCAAGAATCTCTAGACCTGTGTGGTCTGCAAAATCTGAGAAAATTCTTAACTTTGTAACATTACTAAATAATGGATGCAAGCACCATCATATTTAAGCCCTCTCAAAGCTAGACATTTTTGCAAGGTTTCATAAATCATGCTGACTTTCCACATTGTGAAATCTTCCCCTGTCTCTTCGCAAATCACCATCCCCTGGCACTTATTAACATGAAAACCTTCCCTTCCTTGTGGGCATACAGAATGAATCAGCTGAAAGAATAAACCTGAAATTGAGACCTTTGTCTCCAGTTTCCCAGTTCATATGTTTGTCCCAAGAGGTCAAACCTTATCTTTGTATAAGCTCTTGGCATCTTGTAACATTTCACAATCACTCATTAGCCCTGGAAAATTTCCCAAGTGATTCTGGGCAGTTCCAACATCTTGTAACCAGAGGTGACTTGATGTTTAATATATCCTGAAAAAAAGTTTAGCTGGACCTCCTAGTATTAGTTATTGACAGATGGTCCTGTCTACAAGTACAGAAATCTAGATGGCTGAGGCCTGTGCAAACAGTGCCTAGGAAAAGAAGAAGGATAGAAGTGCATGTACAAAATGTGCCTAAACCTCAAACTTTTGTCGAATGAAAGGATGAATAAATAAAATGACATACCCAGTTCATTAACGTTTCTAGATGTACAATGTAGCACATACCTGCCATTTTTAAATCTACTCTTAGAGTTTTGTCGCTTTTTTAAAAATTTACATCATGTTTTAAGCTAGTGTTCCTACACTTTTGTGAGGCTAAGGCTTAAAACTTTGAGACATTGATTGTCACTTGCACATGCAATGGGCAATATGTATAATGTGGCTAAAGAAACAAAAATCTACTTTAAAGAGCTAATGCTCTTCCCTCTGACATTGTATAACCCCTTCTGTTCAGCAAAGTACATATGGATTCCATGACTCACAGTTTTACTAAAAGTCTAATTACTTGTCCTTCAATCCATGATATGACACTCCTCCCCTGAGCCTCTAAGCCCTCAGCACCTCTGTCCTTCTGTGACATCTTAGATTTACCTTGATATAACAAATTAGTTTGCAGTTCCACTCCGAGATTTCAGAGCTGTTCCCAGTCAACTCTCATCACAGGTATCACCAAAAGGCTAAAGTGGCAGACTGAAAAGTACATATCATATTGAAAACTAAAGGGGTCATTTGAAAGATACATGCCAGAAACCATGCTTTATGCTGAGTTACCTTATATGTTCTTTAAAAAGAAATAATCAGATGCTAACTCATAATTAAAATTTTTATCATAAGAATTCATTTGGATCTACAAAGTCTATTATATTTTTCTATTTATGCAATATTTATTGACATTTTTATTTTGAATGTGGTCAAATCTTCAGAAATGTTAACATTTTGTTGCACTTGCTTTATCCTTTTGTTCTTGTTTCCTATTTTTTCCTAGAACTTCTCCCTGCTCACTTCAATGTGTGTTTCCTATGTATAAAGAAGTTAGAACAACCTTGTACATAATTACAGTATTGAATCACACCTAAGGAAACTAATAATGCCTCTATAATGACATTTAATATTCAGTGCAATCAAAAATTTCCCAACTGTCGCCCCCAAATAAATTTTCCTCTTTCAAACACCATTCTTTAAAGAAATAATATTATCAGTGGAACCCCGCCCCCGCACTCCCCCCCCCCCCACCATTTTAGTGCTACTTTCTTATGTTGTCTGAATGGGATTTCTCTCCTTATCTCTCTTACATGATGGTGTTTTCATCACTTGTTCATACACAGTTATGACTAGGTGGCTCTAAGGTAGCCATGAGGTGGACTTGTCTCCTTTTGTGCAGGAATATTTGGGTGTGTTAACTAAATAGAGAGGCTTGAAGAAATGATGCTCCATGCCTGTCCTCAGACTGCAGAAAAAGAGAATCTGATTTTTGTCCCCAGCTCTCTGGGCAAATTTGAACACTTATTTCAGATTTACCTTGCTATAACACATTGCTTTTGCAATTCCTCTTCACAGAGGTTGAATCTCATCAAACTGCCAACAATAACCATTTTATATCTTGAGGCACTTTGGACATTCGCTGCATCTTTATTTATATAAATTGAATAATATGTAGCTTAACTTCCCATTTCTGACTGCAGTGCCTTTAAAGCATATACTATTTCCTGAATCATTTTTATATTTCATATTTATATTTTAAAGGTGTCGATGTTTTCCATTCCTTTCTTTCTATATGCTTTTTAGAAATTTGGATGCATTTCTAAAGCCAAGAGAATGCTATTGATGTCTACTTTTGCAGTATGTGAATTTTACTTTTCAAAGCCTTTTAAGAGATTTTTAAATTTTAAAAAAAGGAGAAAATTGCTAATTTTAGAATACAGCTATTCAGAGAAATGTCAACAGGTTGATTTACAGGGGAAATTGATGCTGAGACTACTGGACTATGAAAATAAAAGAAGTAAATTTGACTGGGTTAAATGTTCAAGTATGACCTTATAGAATAGTCCTTCAGTTAGGGGACTCACCTTCCTTCATTCTTGCCTTGCTTGCAAGAGAAGAATTCCAGCAAGAGACAACACCTATAATGGAAATGAGACAGCAAGTTTATTTATGAAATACACTTGAGCACAAAGCTGCTAGCGAGCACCCAGCTAGTCTGAGTGCCCCAACGATTGGGATTTTAGGGGTCTTATACTTGTAGCCAGCTTCTAGATTCCCCCTCTTCCTCCCCTTTCCCAACCTTGGGATTAAAACACAGTTTCAAAGGCTTTCTTTCCTAGGTAGTGGCAATGATACATACAGAATTTCAAGGGCTCCCCTCCTCCCATGCTATCACGGTTTTCCTTGTGATTTTCCGAATAGCTGGTAATCTTATTGGACCAGATTCAGGACTGCTAAGTTAATGGGTGAGACATGTCTCCCTCCCCCTTCCTGCCTTGGTTTACTCTCTATCATGCCTAACAATATTAATGTGTATCTCATAGTTTTAAGTGCTTGCTGGTGACAGTGGCTGTAACCTAGACTTTGAAATGCCCCACTTCAGTATCCAGCCCCCAGCTAACTGGTGTGTAGCTCACCAGCTGTTTTCTGAAGCAAGGCATTTTGCCCTGTGTCTCATTTCTCCTAGGTACTAGATTTCTGAGCTCTCTGCCTTTGCCAGCATTGTTTCCACATGCTCACTGAAGAGTTTGAAGGAGGAAGCATGTCCCTCTGTGTCATGAGAGACTTGTGAGGACAGTAATCTTTGAGCCAAGGTGAAATATCTGGGAATAGAGGTGGAGCTTTTGCTGTGCTTGCTGCTTAGACCAAAAGCTTGACTTCCTTGAACTGCTAGTCTTGTATCTGAGGCTGTAAATTCATTTAGCCTGGCAATTATCTGTTGCTTTACTTCTTATTCCTTGACATGGCACAGTATTCTTCTGTCCCTCTTTGGGAATATTGCTGAAAGCCCACTGAATAAAACTTCTAGGGTTATGCTTCCTTTTATGTACATTTCCAGACTAGTGTTCTCTCCAGCCAAGTACCAATCTTACTTTGTGTTAAAGATGGAAACTGTTGCTTTTTCTAATAATAAGTTTTAAATCAGGAGTAAGAGAACTGTAACTCAGCCAGCATGGAGAGCAGAATATATGGTGTAGTGAATAAACAGAGACCTAGAAGTCTTTTGTCAGCCTAAAGTACTCCCTGCAATTGTGTTTGATAAAATAATAATAATTACAGTGATGGCTGATGCTTGCTACTGAAAACCTGTAATTTCTAACAGCTGTGGCATGACCATGACAGCTACCAGCACATATAAAATAAAATGTATTCTTCTCTGAACGGAGACTGCCCATACCACATATGTAAATAACCTATTTAAAGTACCTGTTTTGTTAAATTAGTGATTTACCTGATCATCATAAAGATGTAAATATTTGCAATATTTTGGTCTTATAAGATTTTAGGAAATTTTGGAGCAAATGAATTCTTTTTAATAAATTAATTAATACACAATGTCATAATACAGCTTATTAGATAAAATTGGTTATGCCATGGCTCAAATTACACAAATATTGCAAACCTAATATTAACTAAACAGCTATTCAAAAGGCAGACATTTGCTACTTTCCCCAGTATTAATACCATGAAAGGACTCTGGCAAGAGAGGGATTACATATGTGATTTTCATAGTAACCAACTAGTATATTACAAAATTTGCATTTTAACTGTCATTACAGTTTATTAAAGGGAAAAGAAGACCTTCTGTGGTTCTGTTTAACATTTTGACAAATATTACATTATTTAACATCATTTGATAAATAAATACCTACTATGTGCATGGAAGACACTGCATTTGGTCTTAGGGAGAGTACACAAATCAGGTACCTGCTGCAAGGAACGTCTAATTTATTACAAGTTTTTTCCAGTCTTAAAGTTTTTATTTCAAATTAACACATTACTGTAAGTTTGCATTTAATGAGATGGGAAGAGCTTCAACAGTCGGAAGTCAGGAATAATGTTGCCAGTGATGACAGAAACTGATAAGTTTAAAACCAGAAATTGTTTTCCTCTTTTATTTTCCTACAGCTGTGTGGATATTTGGGGTCAGAGTAGGTTGGGGAGCAGGGCTTGCATGGAAAGATTAAGGTTTCTCAGAATTAGAGAAAGGCATTTAGAGCAGACAGACCCAAGGGTAGCCATTAAAGCCAAGGTATTTAGCTAAGTATTGATGGTTGCAAGAGGCAGAGAGAAGGAGAGAAAGAGGGGTGGAAATTTTAGGCAGAGAGAATGGCCCAACCAAGTTTGTGGAAATGGGAAGCTTCAAGTAAGAAAAAATATTTTTCACTTGGGCTGGGCAATAATGTGCGTATTCTGTATACTTCCAATTCCAGGCAGAATCAGAATTTGGAGACTTTAGTCTCATAAATAAATTTGTATCAGAATGTGATCATGTTCTTTTCATTCTTATTTTTTTCTCCAGGAGGTTTTAACATTACCATATATGTAAATGTAAAATTATATGTCAATCAACAAAATAAACTAAATCCTTCCTAAGTTGGTGTGAAATCATAAATATGTTTGAAACAATACTGCATGCTGATTTTTCATAAAGAATTTGATATCCCTTCACAGCTTGGATGAAGCTGCTTGACTCAATGGGGAGGTAGCGAAAAACCGCAATGTTTGGCCTCTGGTCCTGAAATAAAAGTAGTGGTTTGATTAAATGCCAGTTGGTTGTAAATGATAACCCACATAAACAGTGGGAAGTCATTACACTTAAGCAGTGAATTCTAATTTAATTTTATGGCTTTTGGGAGAAAATCCCCTAGGCCAGTCAGCAGAAGCTAAGGAATGATGACTAAGCTGAGTGCTAGAGGGACTGTAACTCTGATAGGCCAGCTCTGAAGTGTCCTACGCCATTAGCAAGTAACTGCTACCTAGATTCTGTCCCCTATTTTTCTGATGAGGTCATTTTATTGTTTGATCATCAGCATATAGATCCGAAGTTCATATAAAAACAATACCATCAAATTTGTGTGTTTGATGTTCATATATTTCAGTCATCTATTGTATTTCTGTATTTAAAAAATTCCCCCAAACTTAGTACCTTTATATTATACTAACAATTTTCTGTGGTGGATGATTCCTCAGCTTCATATGGTGTCATCTGGCATCCCCTGGTAATATCCAGCTGGTATCTGGGCCAGTCAGAAGGAAATAAGACCACTTCAGTCTCAAGCCTGGTGTTTTGATGGTGAGAACTGGAAGGCCAGGCTCAAGTGAGCTCTTTTTCTCCATATAGTTGTGAGACATCTTCATGATGTCTCTCCAATGGGATTGCCAAACTTCCGACATGGAGATTTAGGTCTCCAAGAGACCAAAATGGAACCTGCCAGTCTTTTTAAAGGTTCGATCTGGGGCTGGAATACTGTCACTTCCATTGTACACCATTGGTTAGAATAGTCATAGGCCAACCCAGATTGAAGGGAATGATAAAAAGACTTCAGCTCTTGATGAGAAGGATGTCTAAGAATTTGTGGCCCTCTTTAATCCACCATACCATGCATAAAACATGATATTCTAGAAATAATAATTTTGAAAAACATTGTTTATATGTACAGGTATTCCCTGTATAACATAGTACTTTTATAACACGGTTTCACTCTAACATGATTAGGGAACTGGGGAAATCCCCCATATAACATGGTACTTCTATAACACGATTTCGCTCTAACATGGTTAGAGAATTGGGGAAAAATAACATATAACATAAAATTAGGGAAATCCCCATACAATATTGAATGTGATAAAAGCTTTTAAGAGCAAAAGATAACTCATTTAGAATTTTTCATTCAAGTGCGTATGTCATATCAGATTTGCCTGTAGAATTTTAAAATTAATCAGAATTTTAAACCCATTTTTTTCATGGAGTATTAGTTAGAGTCATATTTCTTAAATGAAGATCCTTGCACTGAAAGGAGCACAAAGTTTAAGAGAGAGTTTCAAAAGTGCTTAGCACTGTATAACAAAATTTATAAAGATCTCTCAGCTAAAAGCAAGCAATCTAAAATAACAGATTTTTTGCAAAAAGTAGAGCATAGAAATCAAGATAATGCTGAAGAAAGTTCAGAGGATTAGGATATCTTGTCAAAAAGAAAACACATTCAGTTAATGGAGCTTAGTAGTGATGACGAAGTAAACATTATTTAATTCATATGAATATGTAATACTTTTGATGGAAATTGCTTTAATAAAGATATTTCTCTTAATTATAAAAATATAATAGTATTTTTAAATTTTTTTTGAAACCTAACCCCCCTTTTTGTGCTAATTATTTGTTTTGTATAACATGGATTCAAATTACACAGCATTTGTTAGGAACATAACAACTGTGTTATATGGTGGTTACCTGTATATATATGACCTTTACAGGTCAATGGAATATTAGTATCTATGGTCAAACTTTTTTCATCTCATGCAGTCCTGCTGAGCACGTGCTGTCTAGAGAAGATGGCCATTGAGTCCAAAAAGTAAGAGATCTTGATGTACTTCCCCATAAGAAATTTGATATATGGATCTATATTTAGTGTCTTGGCATGTTTTCCTTTTGTGACTACTTGGATTGTGCTTGTCTTCCCAGACAGGTCCTGCTCAACTTTTTACTTGATATGAATGTCCCTGGCTTTTCTCAAACACTAAACTGAATGGCTTATTTGTTGGATGTTGGATGTGTATCACAGGGAACAGATGTAATACACCTCTTGTCTTGGCAGCACACATACTTTCAGCACTACACTGCTACTTTTAGCTCAGTTCAGATAGTCTGTTTTGGCCCTGGCTGACAGCACAATAAATGTGAAGATGCCTTTTACCATTGATTTGGCTTTACAATCAGAAGACAGAGAGGGATTACTTTTCAGTATTTTTTGCTAGGGTTGTTGATCTTATCTAATCTACACAGGGGCTCATATAATGATGCAAGTTATATTAGCTATCTGGCTAGAAGAAAGGTATTAGAAACCAGGGCAAATTAGGCAAAATTAGCCTAATTTGGTACCAATACAGGTGCATTATTGGTTGACTTAGAATATGTCATAGAGCAATACAATGTTGTTCAGTATAGAAAGAAAAAGTTACATATGCATAGTGCAAACAGAAATATCACAGGGTCTTTATAAGTAGCCATGATAGGGTTAAATTTATTTGAGGACTTAAAAAAATCTACCAATATCCAGTTCCAAGGATTTTGAAATGTTTTGTATCAGAAGAGGAAAGAGAAAATAAGAAATGAATTATGATTTTAAAATGTACTTTTGGATATCTTTGTGCTTCAATTCAGTAATCATTTATTAACTTAATAAGTGTTGTACAGGGTTTCCTGTATTCATACATTCTGTGGGATTGACTGAGAACCTACTACTTCCCATGCACTGTGCTAGGATTCTTGCTGGTGAGCAAAACGAGGCATAATTTTAGCCTCTAAGGAGGGTGTTTTTAGGGAGAAAAGTAAATAAATAAATAATACATATACTTATAATTGAGATAAATATTAGGTACCTAAATTTTAAAAACTCAGCATTGCGGGGTGGGGGGGTGGGGTGGGGGCATGGTTACCATAATAAATAGTTTAGTTTTTACTCATTCTATAGCTCAACATAGTTTTTCCTTATTAGGTAGCATGATGGGTAGCTTCACATGGGCAATAACTCAGGGACAAAATGTTCTTCCATCTTGTAACTCCATACCATTAAATTTAGTCTGTTTAGCTGGAACATATGGGAAAACAAGTGGAAGGTTGTGTGTGTGTGTTGGGGGGGAGTTATAGGCCTGGCTTAAAAGTGATGTACTCACTTCTGTTCACATTCTATTCAGAATTCAGTCACACAATTATATATAACTTTAAGAGGAGGACAGAAAATATAATCTAGTTGTGTGCCCCAGAGGATGAGGGAAACTATTAAGAGTTCGTCAAAACTTGTGAGTGAAAAGAACAGGGTGTGGAAGAGGAAGATGGTGGAGCAGTGAGGGGAGGCTGCGCTTTCTTGCTCCCGAGACCCGTCTGTAGTGTGGACTAATTGCAGGTAGAAAATCTCAGTTAGCATCTGAATAATGACAGGAGTTGAGTCTTGGCGCTGCTGGATCAGAGAAGACCATCTGGGAGTGACCTGTTTGGTGAAAATAGCAGAGGAGAAAGGGACGAGATAGGATTTCTGACTGGGTTGGCTCCCTGAGCTGTGGCTGACAGTATGCAAAGATTTTTTAGTGAACCCAGGTTTCCCCAGAGAGGAATTGGGAGGAGAGCAGGACTCTGTCCACTGGCAGAATCAGGAGTGGGCCAGGTAGAATCTGGCTCTGAAAGGCAAGAAACAGTGTACTGCTGTGTGTGTGTGAATGTTTTTCCTTTTTCTCTTTTGTTTTTTTGCAGAGAGGGGAGGACAGGATAGGGGTAGGATTAGATTCTTGAGGAGCACAGATGCAGAAGCACACTCACCCACTCCCTAACCCTCTCACTGGGTCACACGAGCGCGCACACAGAAATGCCCTAGTCTGTCAACCCAGGTGCACAACCAACTCACTGGCTGCCAGCCGCTGCCATGCCCAGGTGCCTCTCAGGCCTGCCCCAACAGGTGCAAAATCAATGCGCCGGCCACCAGGCAAAGACGTCCACCTCCGCTGTGCACAGGTGCCTGTGGCTCTGCCCCAACAGGTGCAAAACCAACTCACTGGCTGCCGCCCATAGGCGCAGGACCAGCACGCCAGCCGCCTTGCACAGGTGCCACCCAGAACCGCCCCAACAGATGTGAAACCAATGCTCCGGTGGCCTCAATAGACCCACAACAAACCTGCCCACCGGCACATAGAGGCCTCCCCCTTCACCGGAACAGAAGAGCAACCAGTCTGCCTTCGACCCACCTGCCTCAGTGCACAATGGGTCAACCTGCCCCTGGCCTGCACTAGTGAATGCACTTGCCTCTGGCTGAGGCCAAAGGACAGTGAAATGAACAAGAGGCACTTTGTAATAAGTTTTGAATGCTGCTTCTCGAGAAAGAGCTGAGAGAGCAGCAGATTAGGTCCCAGTACAGAAGCAGCATCCCAAGTGCTATGGGAGAAATCACTTAAGCAGACTGCTCCCCTCCAAGTGGCATCAGCTGGAGGTAGCAGCTCAACAACTGTTTACAAGAAGGTCACACCATAAAGGCAGAAAATAAAAGCAGATCAATCTAAGAAGCAGAAACAAGACCAGTACCCAAAATGGGGAGGTGGAATAACACCCCACCAAAGAGAAACAACACACCACCAAAAAGAAAGTAGGAATTCCCAGAAGGAGGGATAGATGAAATAGAAGCAAGCAAACTATCAGACATGGAATTCAAAACAATAGTAATGAGGAAGCTCAATGAACTCGACAAACTCAAAACTACAACGAACTCCGGGGGAACTACAAAGAACTCCAGTGAAACTACAAAGAACTACAGGGAAGCTACAAGGAACTTACAGAGAACTACACCAGCATAAAAAAAGGACATAGAAACTATCAATAAGAACGAGGAAGAAATGAAGAATACAATTTCTGAACTGAAGAACAAAGTAGAATCAACCAAAAGCAGGCTGAATGAAGCAGAAGATCAGATCAGTGAGTTAGAGGACAACGTAGAAAAAAATTTCCATACAATGCAACAAAATGAAAAAATGCTAAAAAAGAATGAAGAGGGTTTAAGAGAACTGCAGGACAACATGAGATGAAACAACATTAGAATCATAGGGATACAAGAAGGAGAAGAGGAGCAAGGGATAGAGCACCTGATTGAAAAAGTAATGACAGAAAGTTTTCCTAACTTGATGAGAGAAAAAGTCATGCAAGTTCAGGAAATACAGAGGGTCGCAATGAAGATGAAGGGTTTTGTAAAGGAACTAATATAAATAACCCATGAATATGAACAATAATAACCCATGAACATGGACAATAATAACCCATGAACATGGACAATAATAACCCATAAACATGGACAATAATAACCCATGAACATGGACAATGGGGTCGGAATCAACTGTGGGAGAAAGGTGTGGGCTGGGTGGGGGATAGCAATGAGGGAAAAAAGTGGGACAATTGTAATAGAAAAACAATAAAAAAAGGACGAACAGGGTGCTTTCAGATGTGAGAGATAATGATAGCAAAAGATTCCTCCTCTAATGCTTTACGTTTCATTCAAATACAAATTGCCTTGCCATATTATTTAAATATCTTTTTTATTTTAATATTGTTTTTACTTTATTGTATTTTTCCATTACCATTTATCCCCACTATA
Organism: Furipterus horrens; assembly: GCF_987537825.1. Classification (NCBI taxonomy): domain Eukaryota; kingdom Metazoa; phylum Chordata; class Mammalia; order Chiroptera; family Furipteridae; genus Furipterus; species Furipterus horrens. Next base: position 174,086,244 of record NW_028327171.1, read on the forward strand.
CCCTCTTCCACTTTCCTCCCCACTCCCTGCAATCACCACATTGTTGTCCATGTCCATGAGTCCTTTCTCTCTTTTTTCTTTTCTTCTCGACTCTTGTATATTTCACCAACAAACTGTAAACTTTGTGATGATATTGTGTCTTAAAGAGTGGAAATTAAGGTATTAGAGGAGGAATCTTTGCCATCACAGAATCTACACTTGACCGTTGAACGAGGTAGTTAGGGGTGCCAATCTCCCATGCATTTGAAAATCTGTATATGACTTTTGACTCCCCGAAAAGTTTACTAATAACTTACTATTTACCAGAAGCCTTACCAATAACAGTCAATTACAAAGTATTATATACTGTATTCTTACAATAAAGTAAGCTAGAGAAAATAAAATGTTATTTAAAAATCATAAGGAAGAGAAAATACATTTACTATGCTTATTGAAAGAAAAAAACATGTAATTCCAACTTTTGTTGCTGAAGGGTCAACTGTAACTATTTTTTGTATATAAGAAATGGAAATCTAAGTTATTCCAATTCACAACCATGAAATATCTTTCATTTGTTTGTGTCTTCAATTTCTTCCATCAAAATCTTGTAGTTTTTGACAAATTCCAGACTTCTGGCTGAGATGGAGGTGTAGATAGACATGCTTCACCTCCTTGCACAACTGTACAAGGATCACAACTAAACTCAAAACAAAAAAACAACCAGAACTTCCAGAAAATTGAACTGTATGGAAATCCAACAACCGAGGATTTAAAGAAGAAATATTTATCCAGACAGGAGGGAGGGAGCTGGGGAGCCGGGGTAGAGAGGAAGAGGTGTGGTGGCGGCAAGGCTGCAGCAGCGAGGCAGCAGCTGCAGTCAGTGGAACCAGCAGCCTGCATTCATATGTGGCAGATAAAACCTGGGAGGGACAGCTGGGGAGCGATCCCAGCCCCAGGCTAGATCCCGCAGCCCAGGGTTCCAGTACCAGGAAAATAAAGCCTTATAGCTTCTGGCTGTGAAAACAAGGGAGGGTTTGGGGCAGTGGAAGAAACTGCCCATCTATCAGGAGAGTTCATTTAGACATCACCCACAGTCCTAGAACATATGTAAGCCCACCCACTCTGGGAACCACCACCAGGACAACAGCTAGAGGGGCTCCAGTCACAAACAGGAGGTGGGTAAAGTGACTGGAAATGGGACAAGTGCCCAGCAAGTGGCATTGTTTCTTCTCTGACTCCTCTCCCACATACAGTGTCACAAAGCAATGAAAGGGGTTGCCCCACCCTGGCAAATACCTAAGGCTCCTCCCCATACAACTTAACAGGTTCATCAAGACAGGGAGTCAAAGAAGCTCTGCCTAATACTCAGAAACACAGGAAGGCTTCCAAGTTGAGGAGACAAAGATATATAGCCCAAATGAAAGAACAGATCAAAACTCCAGAGGAAGAAATAAAAGAAACAGAGATAGCCAATTGATCAGATGCAGAGTTCAAAACACTGGTGATAAGGATGCTCAGAGAATTCACTGAGTATGGCAATCATGTAAGGGAAGAAATTAAAGGCTGTGCTAAGTGAAACAAAGAAAAATCCACAGTGAACCAATAGCAAAGGAAAGGAAGCTAAGGTTCAAATCAATGAATTGGAATATAAGGAAGAAATAAACAGTCAATCAGTACAGAATGAAGTAACAACATTTACTTTTTAAATGAGAGAATAAGAAGATCTGGGACATCTTCAAAGGTGCCAACATCCAAATTATAAGGATTCAAGAAGTGGAAGAGCCAAAAATTGAAAACTTATTTGAAAAAAATAATGAAAGAAAACTCCCCTAATTTGGCAAAGGAAATACACATACAAGCCCAGGAAGCACAGAGGGTCCAAAAAAAGTTGGACCTAAATAGGACTGCACCATAATTAAAATGCCAAATGTTAAAGATAGAGAGTTACCTACAAAGGAGTCTCCATAAGATTATCAGCTGATTTCTCAAAAGAAATTTTGCAGGCAAGAAGGGAATGGCAAGAAGTATTCAAAGTGATGAAAAGCAGGGACCTACAACCAAGATTACTCTATCCAGCAAAGTCATCATTTAGAATGGAAGGGCAGATAAAGTACTTCCCAGACAAGGTAAAGCTAGAGGAACTCATCATCCCTGAACCCTTATATGAAATGTTAAAGGGACTTATTTAAGAAAAAGGAGAAGATGAAAACTATGAACATTAAAATGACAACAAACTCATGACTACCAACAACTGAATCTAAAAAATAAAAACAAACTAAGCAAATAACTAGACATGAATAGAATCATAGATATGGATATCATATGGAGAGTTATCAGTGGGGAGAGGGAAGGGGTAAATGGGGGGACAGGTATAGGGATTAAGAAGCATAATTGGTAGTTACAGGATGGACAGGGGGTTGTTAAGAATAGTGAGGGAAAAATGGGACAATTGTAATAGAACAAAGATTAGAAAAATGAAAAAAAGGATAGTGAGGGAATGGAGAAGTCAAAGAACTTATACGCACTACCGTTGCACATGAACTAAGGGGGGGGTGGATTGCTGGAGGGAAGGGGGTTGCCAGGCAGAGGAGAGCAGAGGGGAAAAAAATTGGGACAACTGTAATTGCATATTCAATAAAATATACTTTAAAAAATCTTGTAGTTTTTATTGTACATATCTTTCACTTCCTTGTATAAATTTATTCCTAAGTATTTTGTTGTTCTTGATGCTATTATTTTCTTTATTTCCTTTTCCTATATTTCATTGTTAGTATATAGAAACAACTGATTTCTGTATGTATGTTGATTTTATGTCCTTTAACTATAATGAATTTGTGGATTAGTTCAACAGCTTTTTGGTTGGGTCTTTAGGATTTTCTATATATAAGATCATGTCATCTACAAAGAAAATTTTCCTTCTTCCTTTCCAATTTGGATACCTTTTGTTTTATTTTTATCTTGCTTGATTGCTTTAGTTAGGACTTTCAGTACTATAGTAAATAAGGGTAGTGATAGTGGGCAGAATTGTTAAAGTACTTGCTGAGGTTATATAAATAGTTAGTGCCATAGCCAGGTTACTTACTTATCAGATAAGTTTGTAATGATCAGTGCTTATACACACACACACGTACACATATGCATGCATTCTTACTTAATTGCCTCATCTTTCCTATTTATTATCAGATAAACCAACATAGTCAGCTCAAGGTGCTTATCGCCAGTGCTGAACTTTCTTTGGAGGAATTTGATCAAAGGGACCTGGATCCACAGTAAAATCACTGCCCACAGCTGTTAATAACTATTCACTAGAGAAGCCTATGTATGAAATTAGACCTTTCTTAATTCCTTGGTAGATTAAGGACAAAACACTTTCAGAAACTATTTTACTGAACCACACAGATGCATTTCAGAGCCATCTTTCTTGAGGGATTGGCCAATGTATCATTTGGCCATGGAGACCGACTAAAATTTGAGGTTTTTGTACTCTTAGGTACTGATGGTGGCTGAAGCCTGGGCTGGCTGCAGGGTCACCCTTATATAGGAGAGAGCAGCAGCCTTCATTACATATATTTATGTATTGATAAATATGTTTTTATATTGGAAAAACTAAAGTTTGGTTGGTTTGTAGTCAGTTTTGGGGAAGATAGGCTAGTATAGTAGAGACTACCAGTTAGTATACAAATTGGTGTCTATGTCTTGTTCAGGCTTCCTTATATTATATTATGTTTTCTGAAAGTGCTATGAGTATGTAACATGCCAAACAAGTGGTTAGAGAATTGAGAGTGGATACAGTTTGATACTAGTACCACTTAGGAAAGTTGTAGGGATTAGACAGTCTCTCAAAATATTCTTTGCAGATGTCCTGCTTCCTAATCCTCCAGAGTGCCCAATAAAATGCAGATCCCTGAGCCACTTCTAGGTGGAAGAGTGAAACTCTCAGGCTTTGACCTGGGAACCTGCATGTTAAACAGAATTCCCTTCATCTTAAAGATGGCTACTAGAACGGAATGAAGAAAAACCTGAACAATGATACTGGAATGTAAATTATCAAATTGCTGATTTGCATTTTCTAAAGTCATATGTCAATTTACAGAGTGAAAGGTTTCTTTTAAGTAAATCCAGATTTCTATTTAATGAAGGGCTATCTCTATACATGATAAGATCAAATATATAATTCATTCTTGCTTCTTTCAGACAACTAGTCAAAAAGAATTATTTGTCTGTAGTGATTGCTGCTAGCTAGAATCAGCTGTCATGGATTATATTTGGTATGTCAGAGGTCTTGTGAGAATCAGCTGTCAGGCATGGAATAGAATTGTACAGTTGCTATAGGTCAAAGGAGAGAATGTTTTTTGCTCATGGAATTTGGACATATGTCAAGCGGTATATAACTAGTTATATTTAACAAAGCCGAGGTTCCCAGGAAGTCTCATTAAAAATTCCAAAACACTGAAATATGAAAGATTCATATTATGAGTCTAATTTTCCTTCTGGTGGTTATGGATACTGAGTAAATATTTTCCATGATAAATCCTGACTTTTATTAAGGCTCTTAGGAGGACTCATACTTGAATGTCTCAATCTAACTTTCTTGAAATTATTCTAGATTCTAGGTGGATGCTAATAGGTTGATAATATTGATATTTTACATTGATAGCATTATGGAGTATAGAAAGAGATCAATGAGTGAATTGAGAATCAATGCTCAGTAAAGTATTCAGAGTTCTTGGTGAGCTTTGAATAAATGTACAACCATGAAACCGTCACTATGGCATGCCATCAGTAGTGGGCATTGGATGCTAAGACTCTTCCTTCCTTTTTCAGTTTCTAGCCACTCAAGGGTCACAGACTGGTCATTCAGAGGGTTTGTTTGGCTTGTGGATATATTTAATTTCGAAGACAGGGCTTATTAAACTTTTTTAACTGAAGCAATTTGAAAATCAAACGATTTCACATAAAAAGTTAGCTTTCTGGATTCTCATGAAAAATTTGAACATTAGCCACATTCCCCTATGGCTGCATTGCTCTCCGACATGAACCTGCCTCATTTATATATTACTTGTCTCTGAGTTTGTAAACCTCAAAGGCTTGAAGCTCTTTCTTGTTAAAAAGATTTGTTCTCCCTTTTAAAATTTTTAGTGATGCCCTTCACTACCAAGTGACATCCTCTCAAGATGACAACTTACTATCCGAGGAAAACTACTTGACTACATTTTGTAAAGATATATGAACATAAGAAACATACAAAAACAGACAGATACAGGCATACAAAATTTTTCTAGATTTTTTAAGCTTTAGATGTATTACTGTCTCCTGATAGGGATAAGGACCAAAGTAAAATAAAATATAATGGGGAGAAATATGAACACCCAAATACAAATACTTAAATACAAAATCAATTAGAGAATGCCAGGTGGTAGATATCTAATTTGGCAGTATTTTTATCAAAATAAAGTGTTAGTAAAAAGTTCAATATGCATCACTAGAATTATATGACCATTAAAAAGCTACAAAAAAGTGCATTAATAGATAATGAAAGTACTAATGATGGAAATTGTGGGGTTTTTTTTTTTTTTTTTTTTTTTTTTTACTGTTTGTTGAACTGGATATGGAGGAATATTTTCTCTGAAGTTTTAAAAAGGCACTGTCCACAGAGCTGCAGTAAATGTGAAAAGAGGTGACTGCGATGGAGAGAGACCTAGGAATTAAGCCACATAAGGAATAATTAAGCAGTGCCATATGTTGAACTAGAGAAGAGAAGATGAAGCAGGTAAGGGAAATCGACAAGGCCTGTAACTACTTGAAGGCTGTTACACAGCAGAGGGTGCACACTTGCATTCTATGACTCCAAGGAACAGAAAATAATAAAGACCTATGCATTTTTTAAAATGTGGGAGAAGGTGAACTGCAGGTTGTTCAGACTAGCAACACTGACCAATATGTACACAGAACTAAGGGATCTTTATTAATACGGATTTTGACCACTTACTAAAGAGACAGAGATTACAGGAGGCCAAGCTAGACAAAACAGATCTTTTTTTTTTTTTAATGTTTTTTATTGATTATATTGTTACAACAGTTCCAATTTTCTCCCCCTTGTTCCCCTCCCCCCCAGCACCCCCCTCCCCCAGCAATCCCCCCCAAGTCCATACCCCTGGTTCGTAAAAATTAACTATCCCCCCCTCTCAAATATTAGGACCCTTTGTAATCTTGTAAAGGACAATGGGCGAAGGTCTCAAGGTCCTCTAGCTGCTTCAAGCTGGACATGGTCATCGTCCTACCTACCCTTGGGTCCAGAAAACCCTAATAAGAGTGGGGGTGTGGAGGGGAGGGTGGCCTTCCCACATGGGGAAGGATCGTGCAGACTCCAGGTCAGTTGGCTGCCTCCGGTCAACGGCGTGCTTGGTTCAACAGGCTGGTGTCCTTGTTGTGTTCTGAGGGCAACAGATTTGGCGAAAAGGGTTAAAAGACATCATTCAATCCATAACTACTAGATGACAAAAGGCAGGGATTAATTTTTCAATGTTCCATATTAGGGAAAAAAAAAAGTTTCTTTGTAAGAAGGTGTGCTAGGCACATCTCGCCTGTCCAAAACCCTTTTGCCCATTATACTTAGTTTGGGCTGAGGTAAATAGTTTAGGTTTTTCCCCCTCTCAGACCTCTGGGCCTTTTCTGTCCAAGCCATTAGGATAGAAAAGAGAAACCCGTTTTAAAGTGAAGCCCACAGACCACCCCATTCTTCCCCAACCCAGCCATTTAGTTCAGCCAAACCGTTGAGTCTCAGGAGGCAGCGCTGCAGAGAGGATTAAGTGAGGCTTATGCGTACAGATAATCACTCAGGTAATGCGATCATAGGCTTATGTCCTTTGAAAACAAAAAACACGTGTTAATTTATGTAACATAACCCGCAAACAAGTCTCTAAATCTGGAGAAGAAACTTTTAAGATGGTTAGTTGCCCTGTTTTATACTCTACTACTGATCATTGTGATTTTCCTTGAATAATAATTTTTCTCCCTAAGGTTACCCTCCTTGTCTTTAAAGGGACTACATTAAGTCCATTTTTAATTTATCCTGTTTGTTTGCATAAACATAACAAGAGCAGCAAATGATCACTTATGATCTTTAGTTCTGCTTTGCTGGAACTTACCCAAGGAATATTTGGGGTGACCTTCAGTCTGTTCTTCAGGGCACAGAAGCTGTGCCACATATCTGGCATTCATCCTTGCCTGTACACACCTGTTTTTTCCAAGTCTTTCTGGTCTTTCCTTGTGCCTTAAGGTCCCTTCTAGCCATCTTTCAGGAAAACAACCTTCGTTCCTTCCCTGGAAAGATTGCTGTGGACCGCACAACCAACCATGGTACCAGGCCTTTTATCTCATTGGCTTTTATTACCTTTGAAAGTCATTCCCAGTTCCTCAGGGCTTTCTGGTAACAATCTGAGCCCAAGTATGTTTCCTTTAGGCTTGACATTCCAGTCAAAGACTTGGTCAAAAAAAAAAAAAAAAAAAAAGAACCTCTGTTGACAACTGGTCTTATTAGTTCTATGCAAAGGAACTTATGTCATTATTTACTTGTTTAGAATGTAGACAAAACAGATCTTGATGAAGTAACTTTCTTTTTTATTTTATAATTTTGAAGGGGTATAAATTTAGTCACAAAAACATCAGACAGAATAAAATCTAGATAAAATAACTTTGAGCCCTATATTTTAGAGAAAATCACTTAACATTATTTTCAAAAAAGAATGATATGACTTCTTTTACATGGATTTTAGATACTTTTGTTATATAGTTCATGTATTTTTATGAGATAATATTTTTTTGATTATTGGCTTCCAAATTCCTTAGAGAAATTACACATATTAATATAAATTTTTATCTCTCATAATTGGAAATCTATAACAATTTTCATGTATTGTTTCTTTTTCTACTTCAGAATAACCTCATAAATTCCCTGGCCTTTCATATTAGTAAATCTTTACTTAAATTATTTTAGTAGTATACTATGTAATAATCTGCTATGTTACTATATCATAATTAAAAATTAAAAATTTATTTGTCTTTGGAAATCTATGCTGTTTTCTATTGTAAAGCATTATGAAAATGGTAAAATATAGTCTTGTCTAATTATTTCTGTAGGCTATAGTTCTAAAGTGGAATGATAATATCAATAAGTCTGCATTCTTTTAGGAACTCTAATATATATTACAAATTTCTCACCAAAAAAAAAATTTTATAACTGATACTCCCAAGAGCTGGTAATGATTGAGGCACTTTCTGAACACCTGTATCAAATTCAATGCTATTATTTAGGGTAATTTTTATCAGTTTAAATTTTTTTGTGGTTAAATATATTTTTCTTTGATTATTAAAAGATTTATATATGTTTTACATATTTCACATTATATTTTTGGTAATTATATGTTTATATATTTAGCCCATTAAAATGTTTTTTTTAATTTGTTATTTCCTACTTTTAAATTTCTTTTATTAAAATAAAGTCAATATACAATTTTATATTATTTTTCTGTACAACAAAATTATTTAACATTTATATATTTGAAGTGATCATGATAAGTCTTGTAACTGACACTGTACAAAATTGTTAAAATATTGACTCTATTCCTTATGCTGTATACTATATTCCTGTGACTTAATTATTTTATAACTGTAAATTTGTATGTCTATTTTCCTTTACCATTTTTGGCTTCTTATCACCCTCTTCCCCTCCAGCAACCATCAGTCTGTTCTCTATGGCTGTGAGTCTGTTTCTGTTTTATTTGTTGATTTGTTTTGTTTAGATTCTATAAGTGAAATTGTATGGTATTTGTCCTTTTTCTGACTTATTTCTCTTAGCATAACACCCTGTAGGACTGTTGATATTGTCACAAATCGCAAGATTTTATTTTTTGTGGCTAATATTCAGCTGTGTGAGTGTGTGGATATACTACATCTTCTTTATTGATTCGTCTATTAAATGACTCATAGATTACTTCCACATCTTGGCTATTGTAAATAATGCTGCAATGAACACAGGGCTGTATATATCTCTTCAAATTATTTTTTAAATTTTTTAAATTTTCTTTGTATATATACCTAGAAGTTGAATTCTGAGTCATATGGTAGTTTTATTTTTTTATAATTAATTAATTTATTTGTTTATTTATTTATTTTTAGAGAGAGGGGAAAGGAGAAAGAGAGGGAGAGAAACATCACTGTGTGGTTGCCTCTCACTCGCGCCCCCAACTGGGGACCTGACGTGCAACCTAGCCATGTGCCCTGACTGGGAATCAAACCAGCGACACTTGGCTTGCAGACTGACGCTCAATCCACTAAGGGTAGTTTTATTTTTAATTTTTGGAGTAATCACCATACTGTTTTCCATAGTGGCTGTACCAATTTGTAATTCCAGCAATGGTGCATAGTTTCCCTTTTCTCCACATTCTTTCCAACACTTCTTTTAGATAATAGCAAATCTTACCAATGAGAGGTGATATCTTATTGTGGTTTTGATTTGCATTTCCCTCATAATGACGTTGAGCATCTTTTTATGTGTCTGTTGGCAATCTCTCTGTGCTCTTTGGAGATATCTACTCAGGTCCTTTTCCCATTTTTAATTGGATTGTTTGTTTTCTGATGTTGAATTGTATGATTTTTTAAATATATTTTGGATAGTAACCCCTTATGAAATATGTCACTTGAAAGTATTTCAAGTGGGTTGACCATTCAGTGAGTTGCCTTTTTATTTTGATGATGGTTTCTTTCACTGAAATCGTCTGATAGCCTAATGAAGATTTTTTTTGTAACTAGTTTTTTCTCTTGCTGTTTTTAAGATTATGCTTTTCTTTAACTTTCACATTTTAATTGTGATATGTCTTGGTGTAGGTCTCTTTGGGTTTATCTTGTGTGGAACTCTCTATTATTCCTGAGCTTCATTATGTTTCCTCTGTCATGTTAGGGAAATTTTCAGCCATTCAAATAGGTTTTCTGTCCCTTTCTCGTTCCTCTTTCTGAGACCCCTATCATGCAAATTTAGTATACTTAATGTTGTTTTAGAGGTCTCTTAAACTCTCATTTTTTTTAACATTTTATTTTTTGTTGTTCTGATTGGGTGATTTCCACTACGTTGTCTTCCATGTCACTGATTCTTTCATCTGCATCATCTAATCTGTTTAAGGTTCTCTCTAGTGTACTTTTTTTTATTTCATTTATTCTTTGGTTCTGGTTAAAAAATATTTTTTATCTCGTTGTTGAAATTCTAACTGTGTTCATCTATACTTGTGATCTTGGTGATCATTCTTATGACCATTACTTTGAACTCTCTATCTGATAAGACTGCTTATCTCCTTTTCATTTAGTTCTCTTTGTGGGGTTTTGTTCTGTTCTTTTATTTGGAACATATTCCTCCATTTTCTCATTTTTCCAAAGACTCTGTTTCTATGTACTAAATAGATCTTCTACATCTTATGGTATTGGAAGAGTGCCATTATGTAGAAGGTCTCCTGTGGGGCCCAGTAATGCAATCCCACATCACCACGTCCAGGTGCTCCAGGGTTGTGCACTGTGTGGGTTCTGTGGGCTCTCCTGTTGTGGTTGGGCTGTGACTGCTGTGGATACACTGTTGGGCACGGCCAGCTGCTGGCCCTCATCCTGGCTGTCTGTGAAACAGGGCTGTAACTGCCGCTGGTATGCAGGGCTAGTCTCTAGTGTGGGTGACTGTGAAGCTTGGCCTTTACTATGTGGGAGATGGTCCCTCAGTCTGGTTTGGAAGCACTCTGGTGCCACCCACCAGGTGCTGGGTTGTGAAAGCACTACTTTGGAAGCCTTCCAGGGCTGCTCCAGGGCTGGGGGAGAAGGTGCTGCTTTTGAGGCCTGCTGGGGGCCACCTATCTGAAATCCACTTTTTTAGATGAATATCTTTTTAAAATTGCTTTTAAAAATCTTTTATTTTTAAATTTAGGCCATTAACCCATTTTCTTTTTATAGTTACTGTAAATATGTTTTCATGTCTGTTGTTTACATTTCAAATTTATTTATGGTATATATCAATGACTTTGAAGGGCCTAAGATTTTATCCTACTTGTAAGCTAATAAGTTACCTTGCAACAATTTCATGGATGCTAGCAGAAGACAGGAGACCTTCAGATCAGAGAAAAAGAATAGTAAGGAATAATTTATTATCACAGTAACAGAAGTAATCAGAATGTCAGCATTTTCCCCAGTTCCCACAGGACAACATGAGAAGGACCAGGTGATGTTTGTACAATTCAGTAGGTTGTATTATAGTATAGGAACCCCAAGCTTAAAAATCCCAATATTCTATAATAGCTTGAAGAAAATTTGTACTCAAGGAGACATTATCTTTATTATGCTGGACAGCAAACATATGCTATCTCTATTTCCCAAGGCTGTTGCTAAATAAATATTCTTGAAAAGATAATTCAGAAAAGCTTCTCAGTTCCTGTACTCCCCAGACATGTAAGACTATGAGACCTATGGAGAATTGTATTTTGACAGTATGTGCCATAAAAAGTTTATAGTAAAATTTATCATTCTTACTTCTGAAATAGTTTGTTAGGCTGAAGAAGTTATTTGCTCTTTTGAGAGTGTTATTAAACTGTTAAGTTGGAGAATTCCCACACCAGTACTTCTCAAATGTTTCTACCTAGGTACTCCAATAGGAGAAGTTTGCCTCAATAATAAATTTCTAAATTTCCCATTTTGTCTTACATATGCAGACTGATGATTTTTTTAATATTCAATATAGTATTTGTTTTAATGTATAAATAATATTTTCCAAGATTCACCCAGGAAGATGTATATTTTTCATCTTTTAGCTTTGACAATTTTGGCACACCACATTCCTTATGATAATAATAATGCATATTTAGTACCAACTATGCACCAGAAATTCTTCCAAGTGCTTTATACATAGTATTTCATTGTGATCTTGCAATAATCTGTGGTAGGTACAATTTTCATTCAATTCACAAATGTAGAACCGAGGCTCAGAGGCAACATAAATTTGCTCAGGATTAAATTCCTAATTTGGGGAATTAATCAACAATTTACCTGATTTCAATATTAGGAAAAAATCCTATTACCTCATGTTCTTGTAAGAAATGAACAAATTTAGGTATACAGTGGATCAGAGGTGATCCTATGCAGTCCTGACTTTTTGTATATCTGTAATCCATGTAAAAATCTAATGAGCTACACATCTTCTTGCATGGGTGGGAAGAATGGTTTCTCATACACACACACACACACACACACACACACACACACACAACATATAATTTCAGGGGTCATTTTAACTGATATATTCAATATTAGTTGTGAAATGGGATGAGCTATATATGGCAGAAAATATTTTTAATAATTTAATTTCATATCAAGTACTTGTGTAGAAAATGCCTAATGAGATAAAAGAAAACCATCTCTGTTTGAAGCAAAGGGATATGGTATTATTTGGCTTTTACTTTCATTTATTATGGAGAGCTAGAGTGGGGTATGGTTAAGAATATGGACTCTGGAATCAGGCAGTTGGGGTTCAAATGCTGTTCCACACAAAAGTTACTTTAAAAATATTTAATAACTGGTAATGCTGGGCATTGACCAGGCAGAGTGGACATAGCCTGTAAACAACTGATAGAGCCCTATCAGCTGATAACCAGCTCTGGCTAAATCACTTACAGTGTTTTTTTTTTTTTTCTGTAAAATGAGGGTAGCAATAGTCATTTATGGGATTTTTGTAAGTAACAGTTGTGATAACATATGAAGTACTTAGAATAATGTTTGGTAGAAAAGTATTCAATACTAGCTGATATCATCATTATCATCATCATGACTAATGATGAATAATGCTTAAAGATTTTTTTTACAGCAGTTAAAACCTTCTGTTTAAAAGAAGACAGAGAAGGTCTTGTTAAATATGTAAATACTGCAAGTTTCTAAAGAATACATATGGAAGAATTGAGAATTAGTGATCAGAGAGATGTTGAAAAGCTAGCAAGAAAGGTAGGAACTAATACTATGATATTCAATAGGGATAAATAAAAAGTTCTGCATTTTACTTAAGATTTTAAAAAATTCCCTGTTTAGTAAATTTCAAGGATTAAAAGGGATTCTAGTGAAAAATACTCCAGGATTTTAGCAAAGCAGTCAACTGCAACTATGCTTAACATGATTTTATGTACAGTTGCCAGATTAATACTGTTACGTACTCTGAATGGCATATCGCAGCTATAATATAATATATTGGATTCTAGGCACCACACTATACGAATAGAGATGCATGTATTGAGATCTGTTCAGAAAAACAACCTGATCATGAAGGTGAATAACAAATTATCCCCAAACCAGGAAAAGTATCCAGGAATGTTTTGTCCTGTATAGTACAGATCTAGGGGAGAGCGGATAGTGATTTTCATGTGCCTGGGCAACCTTGACATGGAAGACTTTGTGCTCTGGCAGGAAGGAATAGAATCAATTGGTGAAAGTGACAGAGAGGCAAAGGCCATCTCTACATAAAACATGCTTAAAGTAAATCTTCCTGACCACAGATAAAAGGACTTGCTCTTTTCCAATGGATGTGCTCAAACAGAGAGGAATAGCGGTTGGGTAAAGATGCTATACAGGGAAGTTTGTCATCGATGAGAAGTTAGTAATCTTTTTATTTATATTCAAAGATGCTTTAAAATTATGACTGCAAGTTACGATACAAGTTGGTTATGAAGGATAAATGTAAGAAAGAATAAAAAGTATGGAAGGAGAATAAAAATAAAACTGTAGAGAAAAGATTTTAGCTAAACATAAGAATTTTCTAAGAACTAAAGTTGTAGACAATAGAATAGGCTGCCCTCTAAAAAGTCAGCTTCTACATTTGGAGGTGGTCACTGTGTGATATAGTCATGCATCCCTGAAGTAATGAGTACTTAGAAAGTTTCAATCTGTTGAATAAATTATCACCTGTCAGAAATGTTATTTGAAGGATTCTTGAAGTATTGGAAGATGTACTAGATAAAGTGTCGAATCGAATCGGCAGCCGTCCGTCTCGAGAGACGATGGCGTAGCTTCTTGGGAGTCTATCTGCACCGCCGAGAATGGCTGTGCAGTCCGACTTGGGAGTGACAATCCCTGCCGCACTTGTTACAGGTGAAGGCAGATGGCTGTTGTTGCTGCTGTTGACGCTGCTTCCGCCTCGATCTTTTCTGGACCGCCTCCTCGTTGCATGCGGCCTCTGCGCGTGACGTACCTTGTCTGACCGTGAGCCTCCAGGCTAGGCGGTCGTCTGCTTGAACTTCCCATGTGTTGAGATTGATGGAGCATTGTGTCATGTCCTTTTTGCAGATGTCTTTGAACCGCAGTTTTGGGCGCCCTGTCATCCTCTGGCCTTCTGCTAGCTCGCCGTAGAGGAGGTCTTTGGGGATACGGCCTGCATCCATTCTTTTGACATGGCCGAGCCACCTGAGGCGTCTCTCACTAAGAACTGCATGCAAACTGCTCATGTTGGTAAAGTGTAAATCTTCAAATTCCAAGGTATTATATTTGGGATTGTTTCTGTCTGTCTTGTTTCCAATTATATTTTATTTTATTTGCTACATATTGAATTCTCCAATGCTCACCTGAGAAATATCTTTGTTTACTAAATCCATATCAATGAACCAAACACAATTGCTATTCAAGAAGTTCTTTATAGCATTTACCAAGCTTCTTCATTTACTTTGATTTTATTATTAATAAATATTGGTGATGTTTAATCATTCTTAGAGAAGATTTTCTTTGTCCCCAAATCTCATAAATGTAGAACATAAATAATAAATGTATTGACACTTCAGTCATTAGCATTTTAGAGTGTGTTTGAACATAGATTTTCATTTTCTTTAAAGTATGCTGAAGTTTTTAGTTCAAGAATAGCATAATTGTCAGTTACTATTTAATTATTAGGGCACAATGTTTTTTATGACATTTTTTATTATAAAGTAATATACTTCATTTATAAAATAGGGCAAACTATACAAATGAAGAGGAAAATAAAGATCACTTACAGTATTAGTTTCCTATGGCTGCCTATAAATGACTTCAAACTTTGTGATCTAAAACAACAAAAATCTATTGTCTCACAGTTCTGGAGACCTGAAGTTCAAGATCAAGGTTTCAGCAGGACTGTGATTCCTCTGAAGATTCTAGGGCAGCATCAGTCCTTGCTTCTTCATAACTTCTAATAGCTCTTAGCAATCCTTGATGTTCCTTGGTTTGTAGTTGCATCACACCAGTTTCTGCTTCTGTCACAATATGGCCTTCTTCTCTGTCTCTTTTTGTGTCATTACTTCTTATAAGGACATTAGGGTTTAGGGCCTACTCTAATCCAGTATGACCTCATCTTAACTTACTATATATACATAATTCTTATTTCCATATAAAGTCACATTCTATGGTTACACCTAGGTATACATGAATTTGAGGAGACACCAATCCATCCACTACACCGAAAATGTTATTTCTGTTAATATTTTGATGCATATTCTTTAATTTTTATTTTGCTTCTATCTGCTCTGAAATTGGGATATTGGTGCACATACTACTTTTGACTTGCTTACTTCTTTTGCTATTTTGAATACTGTTTTGTGCTATTAACTAATTTCCTACATTTTTCATTTCCAGTGTACCAAATTAATTCAAGCCACACTCCATTGATGAATATATTGCTATATTATAACCTCTTATTTTGCTATTACAAATAAGGCTAAGGAGAACTTCCATGTATATACGTCTTTGGAAACATTAGTAATAATTTCCCTAATGTGAAATTCTATGCTCTATAGGACCTATGCTTGATCCAAGTGTATATCTTTTAAAAAGATATTTAATAATATTTAGTTTATATCATTTGATATTCTGAATGACAGATTAGTAAACTGAGTTGTATTTATGCCTTTTGGAAATAATCGACTTAGTTCTAGGGAAAGTTTTATTAAACTTTTTCATGTTTTCTCTTCAATATTTATGTTAAATATTAATGTTATATAGTTTATATTCCAGATTAGATCTTGAAATAAGGGAATTTGGTTTGAGGGCAAATATTTTATATAACTAGTGGGGAATGTCTGCTTCATTCTCTATTATCACTCTTTCACATGTGTTTGGTCTTCATCAGCCATAACGGTGATTCTAAAGAGCTCAAAGGGCTCAGAGTGTTCAGCAAGTAGAGAACACAATGTACCTAAGGTTTTAAGGCTTCCTTTTCACACTGTGTTGAAAGCTAGACTTGACCAGATATGGATACTAATACTTATAAAGACTGATCAAAGTCATTACTTACATATAAAAATAAAAGTATTGAAGATATACTATGGAACAATTTTAACTTTTTAAACTATATATTTTTTGTTGGTTGTTCTCTTAGTAGAAGCATTAAATGTATTTTGATGGGGGTCATAAACTTAGATCCTAGAGGAGCAGGTAATATAAATCAGCAAAGTTAAAAAGTTAAAAGTACTATGAGTCCTAAGCACAGCAGACTGAAAGCAGTGCTTCTAGTATGCTCCATCTAAAGAAACATGTTTTACCCATGCCAACTGACTTCTTGCAATGTGTGGAAAACGGTCCTGGGGTTGCCAGATTGTGATTTCTTTTTCATATGAAGCCAGATATTCAAAATTTTTGTGAAATGCCTAAATTTTTATTCATAGATAAATTAAACTTGTAAAAGCTATCTTACAAGGTAAGAATAACACTTTTGTAGAGAATAGTTGCCTTTACAACATCAGCCTATGACTTTTGGTCTAAATGTTAACTTTTGTTTAGTGAAGTGTTAACTTTTCTGCTAAATTCATGGTTGTAATTTTTTGTAACCAGAGTTTTAGTTTGCCACCCCTTACCCTTAACTAATAAAAGGGCACATAGAATGGGGATGAGAGGGGATAAAATAAGGATATTGTGGTATACTTTCCAAATATGTTAGCACACAACTGGTCAGCCTTAAAATTGTAAGGTCAATTTAAATCAGTTTGGTAGTAGCCAATCAATTATTTTAGTCTTTCAAGTATATCAGAAGGTCAAATGGAGAATTTTATTCTTTGTACATAAAAACACTCAATATTGCCTATTGGAATAATATGGGAATATTGGTTAGTAAGTTAAGACATAAAGGAAAGCAGAATATACAACTAATAAGTCAATTGATTTCATTTGTGAAGCACAATTTAGATGGGATATATCTAAAACACTTGGTTTAAATAATTGTGTATTTAAAATAATGTCATAATTGTAGTATTTTAATTTTCTTTCATAGAAGTTAAGTTAATGATACTACTAAATGCATCAACTTCAATAATAATTCTATTGTGCATAGTTTTTATATAAAAATGTTCCTAAAATGATCTAAATTTTAATAAAGTCTATGGTTTGACACTCATATAACAACTAGAAGTCTTAATATTCATTATGTATAAAGAAATAATTGGAATAAAGTTGATAATACTTTTGAGTCAATATTAACATACATTTTAAATACTTCTATAAGTGCCAATTGTATGATATGGATCACAAGATTCTAAATATGAATTAGTTATTTTGTATTTGCTCATACTAAGCTGACAATTTAATTGGTTGTCTTCATTGTGTACTATGTCAATCACAGTTTTTGTAATCTAGTTTTCATGCTCTGGTTTGCCAAACGAAACAAACTAGTGTATTTCTGACTAAAATTGATTCTTTTGTAATGGCCAATCATAACTTGATTTTCTTTAGAGACGCTCCTTATTTCTTGGTTCAGGCAAAAGATACAAAGAGCTATTGACTAGAAAATGACTTTAGCTCCAAACTTGTAATGGAACAAGGGCGAATTTAAAGGAAAATATTGACAGAAAAAGGTGTTAGAAAATTCACACTTCTGTTACTCTCTTGTACCAATGGTTTCCTGAAGAGAGCCTGCTTGAAATAGATAAGAAATTTGTAAAAGAGAAAAATAAGCGTGACCTACATAAATTGATGAATTTACTGCTCTGCAGAAGTGATAATGCTATCTTCCAGATTGGGGTATTTTGGGAAAAAGCATTACAGTGCAAATATGTTAATTTGAGTTTCTTTTAATTATCATAGCTATCTAACTAGGGGCACATGTTACATGATATAAAGAAGTGCCTTTGGCTGACACATTTTAAATACTTAAAATTTTAGTGTAATGGCATTGCCCTGATAAAAATCAATACAACATGTTAATGTCTTCCTAGTTAGAATTGGATAGTGCACCTTCCCAGGAATGATCCATATGCATAAAACTATATTAGATATATGCTGGAAGGGGGTCTATACACCTACATAGAAGTGACTTGCTAATTTGTAACACCAGGAAGTTTGTTTTTTTGTTTGTTTCATCAGTTATGGAAAAGTATATACACTTTTCAAATACCCAGAAACTATGAACCTGGTTGTGTGTATATGAGAGAAAAATGTCCATATTTTTGCTGGTAGATTTGAAATTAAAGATGCCTCATAGACAATTTCTCATACTAATAGCTCTATTGAATATATAATTAAATTCATGCTTTTGAAGCATATAACTCAGTGATATTCAAAGTTGTACAACCACCACCATATCTAATTTTGAAATATTTTATCACCCTAATAAAGAACTTTGTATTCACTAACAATAACTTATTCCTCCTTCCCTAGGTCCCAGCAATCACCAACCTATTTCCTATTTCTGTGGATTTGCCTGTTCTGATAATTTATGTAAGTGGAATTATACAATATATGATTACTTCTGTCTGGCTTCTTTTATCATGTTTTCAAAGTTTATGATGTTATAGCATGTATCAGTACTTAATTTCTATATGACTGAGTAATATTGCATTTATGAGTATACCATTTAGTTTAGCAGTTCACCAGTTGATAGACATTTGGGTTGTTTTTACCTTTTCACTGTTATGAATTATGTTGCTATGAACATTCATGTGCAGATTTTTGTATGGACATGTTTTCAGATATCTTGAGTATATATCTAGGAGTGGAATTGTTAAATCATAAAGTTACTCATTGTACAACATTTTAAATACCTGCCATACTGTTCCCTAAACTGGCCACAACGTTTTACATTTATAGCAATGTATGAGTTTTCTAGTTTGTCCATGTCTTCTTCAACACTAGATATTGTCCATCTTTTGTATATTAGCCATCATAGTGAGTGTGAAGTTGTATCTCATTGCATTTATTTTTGCATCTCCCAAGTGACTAATGATGCTGAATGTTTTTTATGTGCTCATTGGCCATTTGTATATCATCTTTGGACAAACATCTATTCAAATCCTTTGCCTGTCTTTTCATTCGATTGTCTTTTTATTGTTGAGTTGTAAGAATTCTTTGTATTTTATGAATAAAAGTCCCTTGCCAGACCTATTATTTAATTTTTTCCATTTCATAGTTTATTTCACTAACTTGAATATGTGCTTTGAGGCACAAAAGTTCTTGCCTTTTTTCTTTGAAACACCAATGATTCAATATCTTTAATACTCTTTGAGAGGCAAGTGAAAAGCACTAATCTGATTTTGAAAGGTCCACATCTGACAATACTCAGACTGGGGGAGGGGAGGAGCTAACCAGCAAGCACAGTGCCTTGCACATGGTTAGCACTCAACATTTGTTAAGTGAAATGGCTTTAAGTTGGGTATCAAAGTCTATTTTTAAGACTGGATGAAACTTAAACTGAGAAGCTTCGAGCAATTCCTTTTCCTTGGCTTCTATTAATTGACCTTGTTTTCTCACAACCGGCACCCCAATATTTTAAAAATCATCTTATTGCTTCAAACCACTTCTTGTGGGTTTGGGAACTGTAACCCTGGCCATGAGCCAGACTTGCCCCCTCCTACCTTCAGGTTGCCTTTAAGTCTCAACAGCACACTGGAAGGCTGTGCGGGAGACATGACCGAAGGCCATTCAGAGGGTTTCCATGGGAATTGGATTTAAAGAATTTTTATTATGCTTTGGAGCTTGCTCTGCTTTTCTTATCTCTTAGTTAACTATAAACAGTCTCTAGCAAGGAATATATGAAACCTTACACCTAATGCCAGTGTGGCATCAAGATGTTTAACAGCCCCTGACACAGACTGGTCACTGTGCCTCTGTATTGATATCTATAATCTGTAGCTGTCAACTGTAATCTAGGCACCTACAAGCTATTGATATGTATGAATTTTGACCTTGTATCTCCCATGCACACTCTTTTCAATAAAAAGCATGAGGGACAGAGGTCTTACGCTTTCTCCACTAGAGGGAACAGCCACCTCCCTTTCCCCCCAAGACAAACAAAATACAGCGTCCTGGATACATTTGTTCCACTGTGGTTGTGAAACTTCTGCTGGACAGAGTAGTTTCCAACTGAACCGGGACTTTGGAGGCAGCTCTGCCTCATGGTCATATTGATACAATTTCAAAAATAGATTACAATAAGCTAGACTGTTTTTTCTGCTTATTTTTACTGAAATATCAGTATATCCAAAGTATTGAAACAAACTATACCACATAATGAAAACCCCCCTAAGTTTGTAGTGGACATAGGACAGCCCTAAATTGATCCACTTAAAGTTTTCAACATATTTTAAAAAAAGAAGACCTATTTAAGACAGGTAAATTCTGTATACACCTCTTTTTTGAAACCTCAAACGTTATGACTAGGCAGTTTAAACTAGACAAAACTTAAGTTACAGTAATATTCCTGGATCAGCTCTGGTCTTTAAACTCACCTCCTTTTGCTCCTTTTAAATGGGAAGAACATTATTGTGGAGAATCCTTAGCTTAGTGCTGGGATATTGACCTTGTTTTGCTCTCGAGGAAAAGATAGTGCCCTACAAATCTGATATTCTCAAGAACCTCTTCTTGAAGATCCTGCAAAGTATAAGCTAGATAACCCGTTAATGCTCACAATGACTATGGAATGCTTTCACAGGTCACTGAACTACATGCTTCAAAGAGGAAAACTACTTGGACATCTTTGCATTAAGTATGTACTTTTTCAAGCCATCAGGGTTTAGTATAAAATTGGTGCAGGAGTTGGAATTTTTAAAAATAAATTCTAGTGGCTTGAAATAATACCCAAAACAAGGCACCGTTTGTTTAATTTAATAAAATAAATTTGTTCAATGTGCAGTTATTTAATCCCTATTTTATGCCCAGTCCTTTTACAAATTCAAAGGTCTCATTTAATCCTTACATAGCCTTCAATAATGTATTATTAAAACCATTTGCAGATGAAAAACATGAACCTCTGAGAGGTTAAGTGGCTTGTCCCAAGGCCAGTTTTTGAGAATTCAACCTCTCTCCTCTCACCGAAAAGAGAAAAAACTCAAGGACATGGACTGGGGTAAGAGCAGTGGGAAGAGGTGGAGGAGCATATAGGGTGGATAAATGGTGGTGGACAGAGACTTGACTTGGGGGGGGGGTGAGAACACACAATGCATTGTACAGATGATGTGTTGTAGAATTGTACACCTGAAACCTGTATAATTTTGTTAACCAGTGTTGCCCCAATAAATTCAATAAGAAGGAAAAACCCAAATACTTTGTTTTTTATTTATTTATTTTTATTGATGTTCTATTACAGTTGTCTCAACTTTCCCCTATTGCTCTCCCCTGCCCTGCCCACCCCCAACTCTCACAGTCAGTCCCCACCCTCTTGCCCATGTCCATGGGTCTTTCTTACATGTTCCTTGACTAGACCCCACTAATTCTTTCCCTACTTCTCCCTCTCCACCCTCTCCCTCTGTTCACTGTCAGTCTGTTCCTTGTTTCCATGCCTCTCATTCTATTTTGCTTGTTTGTTTGTTTTGTTCATTAGGTTCCTCTTATAGGTGAGATCGTATATATTTGTGTTTCACTGACTGGCTTATTTCACTTAGCATAATAGTCTCCATTTCCATCCTTGCTGTTGAAAAAGGTAGGAGTTCCTTCTTTCTTTCTGCTGGGTAGTATTCCATTGTGTAAATGTACCACGGTTTTTTGATCCACTCATTTACTGATGGGCACTTAGGCTATTTCCAGCACTAGGCTATTGTAAATAATGTTGCTCTGAGCATAGGGGTGCATGGGTTCTTTTGAATGGGTGTTTGAGGATTCTTAGGGTATATTCTCAGCAGTGGAATTGCTGGATCAAAAGGCATTTTTAGTTTTTGGAGGAAATTCCATACTGTTTTTCACAGTGGCTGCATCGATCCCCAATAACTTTTTCTTTCACAACATGCTGTCTCCTGTTAAGAGAAGGAGTTAATGTGTTTGCAAAAGTACGGAAAAATATCCCACAAAGTAAAAATGGAGGATCTAATTCAGGGTGTTTAGTCTTAACTCCTGAAAACATTGGTTCCACTTTAACTTAATGTTGTTCAGTCTAAGAGTGTCTATGATAATTCTACTAATTTAACTGCTTTACTTAGTAGACAGGCCCCTGGCTGGTTTGGCTCAGTGGATTGAGCGTCGGCCTGCGAGCCGTGTCGCTGGTTCGATCTTCCAGTCAGGGCACATCAGAGAAGGAAAACTCTGACTCCAAAAAACCTCCGCTGCCTTGCGGCATACCTCTTCAGGGGAAAGGCTAAGGGAGTAAACCCCGACAGAAAATCTGGAGCCGGAGTCCCTAAGGCGGTTTGACGTTGTAGTCAACACCGGCAACTCCTGCGGCGCACCTGAAGCCAAGCTGTATTGACTCCGTCTTTCCCTTGGACCCTTCAGCTGCGAAGAGAGGGGGGGTCTGCTGCATGGGCAACAGCAGACCCTCCATATCACCCTGCCCAGGCTCTGTAGCTTCAGCTTCACTGGAGAGGACACTCCAGCGTCATCGCAAGATGTCAATTTAACACGAGAGGAGACAGATACCGTGTCACTCCCGAGTTGGACTGCACAGCCATTCTCGGCGGTGCAGATAGACTCTTAAGAAGCTACACCATCGTCTCTCGAGACGGACGGCTGCCGACTCGACTCAACTCGACTTAGTAGACAGAGTTGATTACTTTCATTGTCTATGTTGCCCTTTGTTAGTATTTAATGTCAATTATGTTTCATATTCAAAGTTTCCATTTATTTCAGAAAAGTTCCAAAAGCCAAAGAGTTAAATAACTAATAAGTGAATGTTAATATTATTTCACAGTTTTTCACTTAGTCGTGTCTGATGTTTTCCTTTTTTTTTTAAATTTCAAATAGTTACAGTAGTTTTTCATGTAATGAAAACTTTTAAGACCCACTTTCTTAGCACCTTTTAAATATACTATAGAGTATTGTTAATTATATTAATTATGCTGTTCAGTACATCTTCAGGACTTCATCATCTTATAACTGGAAGTTTGGACATTTTTACCCCCTTTACCCATTTCACCCACCCTCTACCTCTCAATTCTGGCAAGCAGAAATATGCTCTCTCTATCTATGAATTGTTTTTTAGCTTATACATTTAAGGGAGATAATACAGCATTTGTTTTCCATTAAACTTATTTCACTTAGCATAGTGCCCTCAAGATCCATCTATGTTACAACAGCAGGGTTTCCTTTTTCATGGCTGTATAATAGTCCTGTGTGTGTGTATAATCATATTTCCATAAGCTGTTTATCCACTGATGGACACGTAAGTTGTTTCCATGTTTTGGCTCTTGTAAATTATGCTGCAACGGGGGGCAGGGGGTTGCAAATATCTTTTCGAGATAATGACTTCTTTAGATAAATACCCAGAAGTGGAATTGCTAGATCATATGATAGTTTTATTTTTTAACATTTTGAGGCCCCTCCGTACTGTTTTCTGTAGTGGCTGCACCAATTTACATCCCCTCCAATGTTACACAAGGGTTCCCTTTTCCCCATATCCTTGGCAACACCTATCTCTTTTGATAATAGCCACTCTGACAGGTGTGAGGTGATATATCATTGTAGTTTTGATTTGTAGTTTTCTGCTGATCAGTGATATTGAACAACTTTTCATGTATCTGTTGGCCATTTTGTATGACTTCTTTGGAAAGAAAATGTCTATTTAGTTTTAGTGCCCATTATTTAATGGAAATTGTTTTCTATTAAGTTGTATGAGTTTTTTATATATTTTAATTTTATGTTTTACAAATATGTTTTCCCATTCCATAGATTGTCTTTTACAGTTTCTTTTGCTATACAGACTCCTTTTAGTTTGATATAGTTCCATTTGTTTATTTTTTTACTTTTGTTGCCTTTGCTTTTGATGCTAAATTAAAAAGAAAAATCACCAAGATTGATATCAAGGAACTTACCTCCTATATTTTTTTGTAGGAGTTTTATGGATTCAGATTTTACATACAAGTTTATAATCCATTTTGAGTTGATTTTTATGTGTTGTATGAGAAGAAGTCCAGTTTATTTTTATTTTTTTGCATGTGGCTATTCAGTTTTCCCGACCCCATTTATTGAAGAGACTATCCTTTCCCCATTTTATATTCTTGACTCAAAAGTAAACACATTTGTATGATGGCAGTATATATAGTGTGAATGACACAGGAAAAAAACTGATTTTTTTCATAAGCTCTGACCTTATATGGCCTCAATGTACACACTCAAGGAGTTTTTAATATTTAAATAATAGAAGATGTGCTAATTTTAATCTATAAATATATGATTATGTGTGACTTCTCAGGTATAATCACCATGTCCATATATTTGAAAATTAAATAGGATGTAAAAATACTGATATAAATTTTTATTTCAAATAAATATTCTTGATTTAAATTAAAAAAATAACAAGGAGGATATTTTAAGTATAGTGAAATAAATAAAAAGTAACCTTTTACATAGGAATGATTACCAACATACACTAGCAAAATGCAGCCTCATAGGTGTGTATTTTGCTTTAAAACATAGATCCTTTTTAGAATGGCAGGGGATTTTTTTAGCAGAGAAGCTAGCACATCATTGCTAAACTGTTGAAGGGTTGCAAGATCACACACATTCATGATAAATAAATTAGGCAGAGTCTGTGATTAATTCACTAGCCAGTGCAAGAGTTAATAGTTAATCACATTGCTGGTGCGCTCTCAAATGAAGAGGGGTTAATAAGTGAAAATGAAGGCAGATTTATGCAGAGCACTGAATGTGATATGTAAATCCTCATGAAGCTACAGAAATAGGAACAACACATAATGTATATACAAGGTATGTCCAGAAGGTATCCAGTCATGTAATATGAAAAATAGAAATATTTTTTGAAAAAGATATGATACAAGAAATATTGCACATAGGATAATGGTACCTCAGTCCCCTTCGAAGTAGGCACCTTGGGACCTCACACAGTTCTCCCAGTTGCCATCAGCTGCCCCATCATATTTTCCTGAATCTCATTACTGGTGTGAAATCTCTTCCCTTTCTAAAGTGATCTTAGTTTTGGGAAAAGCCAGAAGTCACAGGGTGCCAAATCTGGGCTGTAGGAGGGCTGAGTCACCTGGGTGATTTGATGTTTCATAAAAAAAGTCTGCACAAGATGTGATGCATGAGCAGGCACATTGTCTTGAAGCTGCCAATCACCAGCTGCCAATAGCTGCAGCCTTCTGAATCATCCAGTTTCCAGAGGAATGTTCAAGCTTAACACACAAAACTTCGATGCAGATTTATTGCTCTACTTACTCAGCACACATGCTCACTCAATGTTATCTACCACCTCCACTGACTAGTACAGTGAAGTCATCATTGTTCACACATACGCATTCCAGTCCACGCTTCTTGGCTACCAGGTTATGTTGATATCATGCAAACCCTTCTCATTGTATTAACTGGCTGGACTTTTTCTGGACAGAACTCATACTTTGATTCACACCTTTCTTTTTTTTTTAAACGTACACATTTACAGCTGTAAATTTCCCACTAGACACTGCTTTCACTGTATTCCATAAGTTTCACATATGTGTTTTTGTTTTCATTTTTCCCTAAATATTTTTAAATCTCCCTGTGATTTCATATTTGATCTGTTTTTTAAGTAATGTGTTATTTAATTTCCAAATATTTGTGAATTTCCTAAATTTCCTTTGGTTATTGGTTTCTAATTTATTTCTGTTCTGGTCAGAAAACATTTTGAATGACTTAAACATTTTTCCATTTATCGAAGCTTTTTTTATGGCCTAATAAATGGTCTCCTTCATTCTCTTAGTCAAAAGTTTCACATATTCTGAGGCCTCTTCTTTATTTTTCTTAGTATTCTCCTTCTTCAGAGCAATACACTGACATTTGTGTTGCACGTTGCATTGAGTAAGAACACACTGAATCTCATTTGTTTGGTCCTACGTTTCTTACCTTCTTTGTTTAGAGGCTTCCATGCAATATATTGGTGGACATCATCTTCTTTCAAGGGATTGAAAAGTTTGTGAATTCTGTTAGTTCTTTTGGGCCCAAGGTGATAAGGCACAGTATTATCAGTGAGACCAGGAATATCTTTTTCCTTTTGTTTATAATGACCTGGTTGAGAACACTGAGATTGGCATCCACAATGCCACCTCAAACAGATTTGTGCTTTCTTTCTCCAGTCCTCCTAGGCGTATTGCTGGAATACCCTTTACTCAGTAACAGATGGACATAGCCATGGGGCAAGACACCCTACTTAATGGGGAAACCTTGATTGTTGTTTCCACTACTGATTCAAACCACATAACCCTTTTATTCTTCACCCAGAGCATCAGCAGCAACTTCCGTGGCCATATACTTCTCATAAAAGGCACAAAGTTTGCACTCATTGTTTACTTCAGTGGATTTCTGGGATCCAATGGCTGGGAAAGAGGGGTTCAGTGTCCTGAAGCAGCTCACCACCTCCAAGGTGCAAAGAAAAAAAGAGGCCTCACATATTTTCTTTTATTCTTTAGACATAGTTTCTTCTAGTTCTTTGAACATATTTATAATAGTTGATTTAAAGTCTTTGTCATTAATTCCAACATTTGTGCTTATTTAGGGACAGTTTCTATTAACTTCTTCTCCTATGTATGGGGCATACTTCGCTGTTTGATTTCATGTCTCATGATTTTTGTTGAAAACTAAACATATTAAATAAAATATATGGTTACCCTAGAAGTCAGAACCACCCCACAAGGATTTGTTGTTTTTCTAACAACATTTGTTGTTTGTACTCTTTGTCATGTGTAGCCACTAAAGTCTCAATTTAGTTTAGTAGTCAGTTGGATAGAGATTTTCTTAAGTGTATTGAATCAGTAAGTCTCTCAGTCTTTGCCATGGGGCTTAGTGTGTGTTGGGGCATGCCTTTAATGCTATTGCAGTTTGCACTATCCCTTAGTCTTCACTTCTGGATTGTGCAGAGCTGTAGATAAAAGTTTAGGACCTTTTTAAGTCTTTCCTCAGCACACACATATCCCTGACTATAGTCTTTCCTAAGTATAGCCCTGCGCATGTGTATAGTCTTCTAGGTTCCCAGGAGTATGTTCAAAGTCCAGTGTAGACATATTTTTCTTGGCTTTTTCTTTTATGTTTTTTGGTCAGCCTCTTGTTTGTCCCAACTATTACCACTGCCTCAGGCAACTACAATGTTGAACAATTTCTGATAATTTTAGACAAGCTACCCTCAATAAAGGACTGTTCTTATTGAGTAAGTTCTGAATTGGGTCAAATAAAGACAAGTCCTGGGAGACCCCAGACAGATCAGCTAGCAGAAATTCCCTGAGAATGGGATTACTTGGGGAACTTCATATCCATTCTGCCCTACCAAGTGGCCTGTTTTCACAGTGTATCACAAGGCTATTGGTTTTCAAGGATATTGGCAGCCGTCCGTCTCGAGAGACGATGGTATAGCTTCTTAAGAGTCTATCTGCACCGCCGAGAATGGTTGTGCAGTCCGACTCGGGAGTGACACGATATCTGTCTCCTCCCGTGTTGAATCGACATCTTGCGATGACGCTGGAGTGTCCTCTCCAGCAAAGCTGAAGCTACAGAGCCCGGGCAGGGTGATATGGAGGGTCTGCTGTTGCCCATGCAGCAGACCCCCCCTCTCTTCGCAGCTGAGGGATCCAAGGGAAAGACGGAGTCAATACAGCTTGGCTTCAGGTGCGCCGCAGGAGTTGCCGGTGTTGACTACAACGTCAAACCGCCTTAGGGACTCCGGCTCCGGATTTTCTGTCGGGGTTTACTCCCTTAGCCTTTCCCCTGAAGAGGTATGCCGCAAGGCAGCGGAGGTTTTTTGGAATCAGAGTTTTCCTTCTCTGATGTTTTCAAGGATAGCTTAGAGGTGATAAGAGTAGGTAGGAATAGGGCCAGTTAAAACACCACTGGTGATATTTTTTTCCTAAGATTGAACCAGTTTTCTCAAATAAATTGTCCTTGGGTTGTTGCAAACCATTGGTTAATGATCTGAGTTTTGAAAGAGTTGATTTTGAGATTTTTTAATTCTTCTTATGGATTTTATGGAAAAGCAGGTTTTTAGAGATATTGATTCCACCATTCTGAAAATTCATTCTTTTGTAGACTTTCTTAACTAAAAAAGTATTAAGTTTTTTGAAATTGGGTAACAATGTAGTATGTACTGAATTTAAAACATTTCCATGAGACAGATTAGAAAACACAAAAATAGACCTAACCACACACAGAAATTTAGTACAAAACAAAATGTCATTTCTAATCTATGAAGGAATTTTGAGATAATTATTGTTAGGACAGTTGGATAACCATGAGAAAATAAGCTTGAATTCTGCACTCACATTTTTCATCATAAATAAATTCTAGATGTGCTTCCTATAAAGAAAAAATAAATAAATTTATGAAAGTACTAGAGAAACATGGGATTTTTTTGGGGGGGTGGATATGTTTTTGTCATACAGAATACCTTTTTAGGTATGACAAAACAAAACAAAACAATGACAACAACAAAAAAGAAACCATAAAAGATTGCCAACTTCAGCTACACATGCACAAAACTGTGAAATAAAAAACACTATAAATTCTAAAGATGTACTAAAAAGAGTGGTGGTTTTGTGAGTTAAGGACTAGATGACTAGGAGAGAAAAGATGAGAATGATGTGCCTTTTAACTGCAGATATTTCTGTACTTTTGAGTGTTATATAGCATATACTATCATTTTTAAAAATTTAATTTAAAATGCTTTATTATTATTTTTTTGTTTTTCCTTTTTTCTGTTATTTGTTATCTGTGATAGCAAAAATAAAAATTTATTTTTCACATGATTATTTACAAGTTTAAATTTCTGTGAAACTAAATCTCAAAAATCTATTATAAGGTCCTGTATAATACATATATTTTTATATCATGAATATATATTTTATATCATGTGTCTTAAGTAGAGAACAAAAAATAGCTTTACTTCAGTATAATTTATTTATATCTGTTCTCTCTATTCCCCAATAAACTTTCTAGAGAAACATGTAGGCATTGCTGATCTGATATGTACCAGGAACTACTAATAAACTTGCATCTAACACACAAGTAAACAGTATGGTCTCTTGGCTCAGACTGATATTTGTGGTAGTCAATAGAGCTACCCAAAAATATTCTGGTTCTCCTTTCCTACTCCATTCAAAGCTAAGTACACCTGTGTGACTTTGACCAATGAAATGTTAGAAGTGATTTGTGTTACTGCCGGTCAGACCTTCCAGTGTCATGTTTTCTTCTTCCTGCCTCAGTGACTATAAAAACATATGTCAAGATGGCAATTCCATTAAACGATTCTTGTAATGTACCTACTGACATCCAGGACGAGTCAAAAATAGGTTTTTACTGTTTTAACCCACTGTGACTTGTAGGTTGTTAGTTAATTCAGCATAACCTTACCTATCCAGACTGATACAAATTTAAATCTCAGCTGTTTCAATAAGTGGTTTTGTGACTTATAATGCAGATTGGTCACACGTAGAAGACACAAAGTAGAATTATTCTATCTCATTCTCCTTTTTTATTAATTAATGAAAATAAGATATTGAGGCTCAAGGTCATTCAACTACTCAGTGGATAAGTGAAGATAACAAGTCATATTAGCAGATACTTAGTTGCCTTTCCAATGTTAAATAAGAAGTGTGAGAATTTTATTCTCAACAAGATTGAGGCAAACAGTTCTTCAGTCATCATTTTTAGTGCTGCTGGGAGTTTGACAATTAATCTAAGTCCACACAGGAATAGAGGGAACATCAGTCTATTTATCTCTGCATGTTATGACTCACTAACATTATTTAGATTTTTTTAGGTTGCACATTTATTAGGATGACTTTCAAGTGTATGTTTCCACTTGCTGTTTACAAAGTAAAGTTCCAATATTGTCAACTTGTCAAACTTCAAATCCTAGATGTCAGGGAATATATCAAAGCCTAATTCAGAAAAAAACAGATATATTACTTCTTTTATCAAATATTGTTTAAAACCATTACATATACTATAATTCTCTTTGAAGGGCTCAAATTGCTCCCATATTGAACATAGCATCAAAGGGTCATTATATTTCAGTCAAAAAATGACTAAACTCTTATAAATATGGTTTTGCTTATTTATAATATTAAAAATTATGTTAGATTATTTTAAGTAATGTTGTATGTTGATAATTATTTTAACTATTTATTTTTACTTAATTGCTATTCTGTGGTGTTCCAGCATTTCCTGTGTCATATGTTGCTTGATTTCACCTCAGAGTAAGACATGCCCAAGTATAGGAGATCATATGAATGAATGCTTGTTTTTAGTTAACAATAAACAACATAGATATGATATACTATATTTAAAAGTATAAGGTTGGTAGATAAGTGAAATGAATAAAGTTTATAAAAGTTAAGATTATATTTTCTAGATTATATCAAACTGAATATGGACACTAGTTCATTCAGTAGTCAAGTAAATATTTATCAAGTGCCTATTATGTTCCAAGCACAGTTCTTGACACTGGGACTAGAGTTGAGAACAAAACAAAACCCTGTAGTTATGGAGTTTATATAATAGTGGGGTAAAAAGGAAATAATTAATTTATAATAGGTAGTGATAAATTCTAGAAAGAAAATTATAGCAGGTATAGGGCTAGAGAAGGTATGTTATTAATGAGGACTGTCTTTTAGGAAATGATACTTGGGCAAGGACATGAATAAAGTGAGAGGGTGAACCATGTGACTACATGAGACTAGATTGTTTCAGAGCAGTTATAAATGAATGTAAAGATTTGGAGGCAAGAGAGTGTTTGAGACCTGTAAAAAGGCCAACAAAGTGTCATGGGGAGGGAGAAAAATGGCATGAAATGAGAGTAAAAAGATATTTCAGAGCCAAATAAAGTAGGATCTAACCGGCTGCAGTAAAGATTTCGGATCTTATTCTGAGTGTTGGAAAACTACCGCAGGGTTTCCAGGAGCTGACTGCTAAAGCATAATTCCCACTTTAAAAGATTCACTCTGGCTACTGTGGGGGGCACTCTTTGTTGATTTACCAGAAAAGAAGCAGAAGACTTTGGGGGGCACCAGATGATAAATTCAGGAGTGAGATGAAGATAGCTTGGAGCAGGATATTATTTGAAATTAGTTCTATCAAAATTTATTTGATGGATTGGAAGAAAAGCTATGAGGAATAGAGAGTAATCAAGGGAGAAGGCAAGGTTTTTAACTGAGATGCTTTATGGTGATAACTGCTGTGATAGGGACTGCTAGGAAAAGAACATGTTTTTTACAGGGTATTGGAGAGAATCAAGGACTTGGTTTTAGATGTGCTAAAATCAATAAGCCCATTAGCTATTGTAGAACAAAGATGAAGATTCAGAGGAAAGTTTTATTCTGGATACAAATCTGGGATTCATTAGCATATAGAACATGTTGATGGCCATGGGATGGGTGGGGACACTACAGCATTTCAAGGTTGGGGAAATGAAGAGTATCCATCAGACAATATTGAGAAGTAGCAACCATATGGGTAAGGAAAGTGTCAGGAGAATGTGGTGTACCAAATTCTAAGTTAAGAAAGCGTTAAAGGAGGAGGCAGTGGTGAGCTGTATTAGATGATGCTAAGAGCTCGAGCTAAGAGGGTGAAGGGGGAGTGGAAAGCAGGTGGGGTAGAAATGAGTAATAAATATCACAGCATGCTTCTATGATTAAATCAATGATACAGAAAAGAGGGGGAGATGGTGATTTTATGAGAGAGAAGGGAGAGAAGGTAATTACATGAGAAAAGTCCTTGAACAGGCAGAGATGGAACCCAGTATGTGAGAGAAGTTGGCCCATATGAAACATGGGCAATGAAGCCATTGAGTCAGTGGGGAGGCAGAGCATACATGGTTATAGATGCCAGTGGGTTGAAAAAATTCAGTGGCAGGAGAATAAAGAAACATTCTTCTGATTTTTTTATGGTTAGTTTTTTTGTTTTCCACCAACATTTATCCCCTCTATACCCTCTTCCACCTCCACCCACCCACTTCCCCACCCCTGCAATCACCACACTGTTGTCCATATTCATGAGTTCTCTCTCTCTCTCTCTTTCTCTGCTCAATACCTCCATCCCTCAGCCCACCCCCACCCCCCAGAGCTGTCAGCCTGCTCTCTAACTATGAGTCTGTCTCTATTTTGCTTGTTAGTTCAGCTTGTTCTTTGGATTCCACATATGAGTGAGATCATATGGTCCTTGTCTTTCTCTGACTGGCTTATTTCACTTAGCAAAAGAAAGATTATCAGCTCTGAATAAACGGTTTATATTTTTGTCTTCCTCACCAGACTTTTTGTGAAAATCAGGTATTATATCTTCTCTGTTTTCATATCAATATCATGAATGATTATAAAATGCAAATGAATAATAATGTTTTAAAATTACTTTTGGCTTCACTGACAGTTAATATGTAATTTAAACATATTTATATTAATGTTCATTTATTGAAGTTGAGTTAGAATAAAGTGTTTATACAAGGCTGATTTTGAGTATCTTACCTCAAAGCTGGGCTCTCATGCAGCTGACATTTGTTTTATTTTAGAATTAGAGGGCGATTGATTCTCGCAGGCCAGTTAGAGACTATGTAGAGACAAAACATCCACAGCAATATGTCCAAGTAGTCAGTATTTGCCCATTTTCCCCTGACATAAATTTCTAAGTGACTGATAACACTGTCAACGGTGGTCCTAACTTGTTGAAATATATTAACAATTTTCCAGGTGAAAGATGACAGAGTGTGAAAACTTCAGCTGTTCTGAAAGGAACCCCAGGGAGTGAGTAGCAAGTAATCATTGTAAAGATCTCTAACAAAGGTTTCTTAACCTCAACACTTGACATTTTAGTTTGGATATTCCTGTTTGTGAGGGTGGAATTGTGGGGAGCTGTTCTGAGCATTATAGATGTTTAGCGCTCTCCTGGGCATCTTTCCACTATGGCAGTAGCATCTTTCTCCCACATGTGACTGTCAATGTCTCTAGACATTGCCAAATGTTCCCCCACAGCCAGGGAGGGAGATTGGAGGTGGGAGATAAAATTACTCTGGTTTAGAGAACCACTACTAAAAAACACACATAAACAAACAAACAAACAAACAAACAAAACCAAGGGTCCCCTGGCTTTTGGCTGATTTATTCTAGAAACATATTCTTTTTATGAGGACAGTTTTGGAGTTTTTACCTAATGAGGGTTTGTCTATAAGGTATTACTATCGGAATGGCAATTGAGACTGTTCATTTCCATTTCACATTCATAGGATACCTTCATCCTGGATACATTACAAAGCATTCAAAGCTCAATACTCATCAGCTGGGCTGTATCAAAGCTGTCATGTGGAAGAAGAATGCAATTGCCACAAGTATATTTCCAGAAGGAAGAGCTATGACCACTAGTGCTAATTATAGAGAGACATATTTTGATCTGTGATAAGAAAGACGATTTTAATAAGTAGTATCACAAATGGAACAAGCTGCCCCAGAATTCTTTTTTAATAGTCAATCAAGCCAAAATCATATGATATTTTAGGAATGTCATGGAGGGAATTAAAGTATTGGTTGGGTTTGAGTTTCCATTCTGTCCTCTGAGTCCGGAATGAAAAAGGGCCATGAAGACACCAAAATGAAGTTTCATCAGACAGAGGAAGTAGGGAAGGAAAAGCAAGGAAGCAGTAATTGGAAGTGGGAATGTTAAATTGGTGTTCTAATGAGTAAGGCATTCATCTTCAAGAATGATAGCTCAGGGAGGAGGGAAGGAGAATTCAAATGTGCAAGCATCCTCATGTTATGATTCTCAGAGACAATATACTGTACTTGTGACTTGAGACCATTCCTTGAGCTATCTTGATGGTACCTAAGCACCCTGTCTTAAATATATCCCTACTCCTTTATAGAAGCTTTTGTAACTTTCAGGACTTAGTATAATGATCTTAAGAATTCCCTGGGGTGCTTGACAGCCATACATATTTGTGGGACCACATTCAGCATTTCCATTTCCTTAAATCTCTGTGAGCTCAGGTGATTCTGCCTTCTAAATGGGGACTCTTGGGGATTTCAATGCAGATAGACCTTTAAGTAACATTGTTTTGGAAGGCGTATAGTTCAGTTTGCTATCTGACTTCTACCTGAGCCCTATGATTTTTGTAGTCTTCTGAGGAAAGAGATATTTCAGGGAAAATAGCAGACTACTCGTGCTAAACATTGTACTTCTAACTAGCCTTTACTACAAGCGAAACAAAAAGAAGTACAATAATATTTTTCTGGAATGTGAGGATTTGAGGGGGAGGGTATTTATTTTCTGGTATAAAAGATTCTCTTTAATACTCCCTCCCTTATGGGTGACTAAATTCCCAAGCTCAAAAAGCTTAATAACCCTAAAAGAAAATCTTTAGAAATACTTATGTCAGTGTTATTGTCTACAACCCCACTGAAGCACCAATGATATACTATCTCCTCAGCTGGGTTACTCATTGATAGAGTAATTCATTGGAAAGAAGTTCCTGGTAAAGCCACTAGAGTGTCAACCAAACCAGTGACTGGAGGTTTGTGTCATTGGTTAACAACTAAAATTTACACCAGCATGTCTTTCCTTTTATACTCTGGGGTGGACAGGTTATTATATTGAAAGATTTTTGATGAGTGTGTTTATAACATATGTTATTTAAAAAATAGTTCAGTGGAGAAGGCCTCTCTAGATATAGTTGCTTGTCATTTCATCCAGTTATCCTGAGTTCAGATCCTGTTTTATTCTCATCACTTGCCTCTGATTCCCTTGTATTTCCATTAGAATTCCAGCTCTTGTCACTCTATTTTTCTGCTTAAATTCCTTCTATTCCGTCTGCTTGACCTCACACCATGATCCTTGATCAAGCCAGAAGAACTATAATCTGGCTATCACTAATATACAGTTGACATTCTTCTCCTGTGAGACACGTGGAAAAAGTGAATGAAATCAGTAACTGTTACTTGTTTTCATATGTCACTGATTCAGAAGCAGTCTTACCATGAGGCTAATTGAACTTAAACTTCAGGGCCCTCATTAGTGCAGGTCCTTTCCAAGCACCAGAGAGAGCCTTAACAGAGGGTTCATATGCCATATGGTTTCATAATAGTTACAAAGAAAGGAATTTTGACCACTTTTCCTTAAGACTGCTGTCTCCATCCACTAAGAAGCTCCTACCTCCATCCTTTCTGGTATGACAATGTTTGTGTGGCTACAGGAATTTTGGGTATGGAGGTAGGGGGAAGTAAAGTCAGAGATACATTTAGTTTAGATAGACACATTTTTGTTGTTGTTTGTAGTTTAGGAGATATATTTGAAGTATGCAGTCACATCTGTGACTCAAGGTAAAACTTGCTTCTAGAAGTTGCCTTCTGGGTCAACTTACCTGGTGTTATGTCAGAAAGGTGAAGGGTTTGAGGCCATATCTCAGTGTGAACAGGTCCCAAAGCATCCATCAGAGGATTTATGTGGTCAGTTGAGGAGAAAAAAGGTTGGGGGTGTATAGAACCAAATGTAGTCTGTGATAAATTCTTCCAAACAGAAGATGAGCAAAATTGTAAGCATAGGATTTAATTCTTATTGATATCAAGTCTAAGCATAAGCTCTCTCCTGTCAGGAATAGGCTCAATAATACATAAACACAATTATAAATGTACTATATATGAAATACTTTAAAGAGATAGTGGAATTTATTAGAATCTCTTATATGAGAGCACAAATCCTGAAAGCATTATGACAAACAGACAGTAAATATAAGTGTGAAGAATCATATTTTATGCATCTCAATGATCAACAGTAAACATTTTAATTAATTATGCTAAGGGAAAAACTACTTTGTCATTATGCTTCCTCTATGGAAAATGGTATCAGAAAATTGTGGTTACATTAAAAAATAATATAAGGGTCTGCAGCCAACACTTTTAGGGAAAAAAGTCTTTAAATTGTGTCTCAGACATTTATTAAAATTTTAAGTATTTTTATGGAATTTCTATGTTTGTGCTATTTGTCAGCCTTTTAAAATTTATAATTTATTGTCATTTATTTTCTCATTCTAAGCATATGTTTATTTTGTACCAAATTATGGATTTGTGATTTTATATTCCTTTTCTGCAAGAAGTCTCTAAATTTAGGTTTGACAGACACTTTAGGCTAAGAACCAGGATTCTAGGGGTTCTCCATACCATACCAATTTTGTGATATTTTACAAGGTTGTTTTGAATATCTGGTAGTGCAATATAAATAGAAGTACACAATTATACAAATTCCATAATTTTCTGTGACACTCAAATCCTGGCATTAGTAGATCTTTGGCTATTCTCACCATAAGATGTGGTAAGGGGTATACTGAAATTTTAAACAAATCTGCCAGTATTAGTGGCAAATACTAAGTCTTTACCAAATGATACCTACTCCTCACATAGAATGTGCCCACTTTCCTGGCACAGAAATCAATTACTGTGAACCCATGACTCAATGGCTGTCTCTAATTCTAACTTTCAGGAATTTGTAGGAAAAATCAAGACTGCATGATTCCGTCTTACAAAATTGGGAGATATGAAAATACATGTGTCATGGAAACCAAGGCAAGCTCTTCTTGTCCGGAAATTGGAAGAATATGCGAGCCAAGGTTGGAATCTCTTACATTTCCTTTACTGTAGATATTATTACAGTATTCACATGTGTACAGCACTGTGGGCATGTGCTGGACAACGAGCCATCTGCCAACTATGCTCCTGCTGCTCGCCATGCAACCCTTGCCTTAAGCCACTGCACTCTCACCACTCGCTGCACTTATATACTATGCATAGACAAAGCTAGCTACTAGCCAAAATATGACATCAATGCTTTTATAGCTGCGAGTGCGCTGCGTATGTGAATCTAATTATTATCTCTGAACAGCCCATGCCTGGGCATGTGTGATGAGGGAGCCTGATGGACTCTATTGTCCTCACAACATGAGAAGAAAAACTTTGTATGGATAAGATAATGCTGTAGAATATTTCATAACATTAGATCATCTTTCCTATTGAATCCATCACTTGCATGTGGGTGTTACTAGGATGAAAATAAAATGGAAGTGAAGAGGTGAAACAGAGGAATAGGAAATCATGCTTTATGTGAGACTTTCTGATAAGCCATGCCCCCTGCCAACACCTGCATCTTTAATATCCTGCTGCCTAACCAAACCAGCCATTCTGCTACAGCTTTGACTGAAGGTTGTGCACACCTGCACCACCTGACATCAGCCATCGCATCACTGTCTCCACAGTCCTGTCATTTTTAAATCTCCTCTCTGGGGAGTTATCTCTTGGTACTCTATCACATTCTTGGAAGTAGTCGGTGGTATTTATATTTGCATGTTTTTTGTCGCTTGTATTTAGTTATCTTTAAATCTTAGGGAAGTCGTATACCCTTTATAATTGAGGGAGACTTCCGGCCAAGATGGAGACTTAGACTGAAACGCTCTGTCTCCCTCCATAACTAAGAAGGAATACAACTACCGCAAAACCAGAAATAACCAGAAGTTCCAGAAAATAAATGGAAGTCCAATGTATGAAGTTATAAACAAGTGCTGTTTGTCTCTGGACAGGTAGGAGGGGAAAAGCCGGGGCGGAGAGGTTGGGCTATGCTGGTGGTGGCAACAGCGACGATGGCAGTGGGATGGCGGTAAACACAGACACCTGTATTTAAGGGGAGGCGAGAAGCACTTGGGGAGAACCCTCAGCTGCAGACCAGACCCATCAGCTTGCAATTCCAACATCAGGGAAAGCAGACCCCCATTGCCTTGGACCATGAGGCCCGGAGGAGGAAGGGATGGAGGAGGAGGCTCCCAGTCTCTCAGTGGAGAGTGAATGGCAGGAATACATCTTGGACCCCCACCCTTGCAGAAAACGCCACAGCGTAGTGAGACAGGATGCCCGGTTGTGACGAGTGCATGGGGCTCTGCCCCCTATAGTGTAGGAGGTGTGACAGTGCCACCCAGGAAGCAAAGGTAAACACAAAACTGTCAGGATGACACAGATCATGATAGAGATCCTGGTGACGCAGCTGCTGAGACAGCAAATATCTGATCTAAGGAAGCAGCAGATAGGAAATCTTTCTGAGGCTCAGTTCAGAGCTCTGGTTATAAAAATACTTACACACCTAACAGCAGATCTTAAACAAGGTGGGGAAGGAATGAAGGCTGGTCCTGCTGAAATGGACACATACGAAACTAGTGGTGAGGGAAAGAAAACCAGGGATCAAATCAACAAATCGGAGCATAGGGAAGGAAAAAGCAGTCAACCAGTGCAGAAAGAGGAAACAAAAAGTGAGGAAAATGAGGAGAGGCTCAGAAACCTATGGGACAGCTATATACGGGCCAACATCTGAATCACAGGGTTGCCAGAAGGTGAAGAAGAAGAACTAGAAATTGAAAAATTATGTGGAAAAATAATGAAGCAGAACTTCCCTAACTTGAGAAAGGAAATAGACTTACAGGTCCAGGAAGCACAGAGAGCTCCAAAACAACTGGACCCAGGGAGAACCACACCAAGACACATTATAATCAAAATGTCAAAAATTAAGGATAAAGAGAAAATCTTAAAAGCAGCAAGAGAGAAGAAGAGAATTACATACAAAGGGGTCTCAATAAGACTATCAGCTGATTTCTCCAAAGAAACTCTGCAGGCAAGAAGGGACTGGCAAGAAATGTTCAAAGTAATGAAAAGCAAAAACCTACAACCACGATTACTCTATCCAGCGAAGCTGTCATTCAGAATAGAAGGGCAGAGAAAGTGCTTCCAGGACAAAGTAAAACTGAAGGAATTCATCAGATCCAAACCACTGTTACATGAAATGTTAAAGGGACTTGTTTAGGAGAAAGAGGATCAAAACTGAACATTAAAATGAAAACTGTATCACAAAAACCAACAATAGAAGCTGGGGAACTGAAACAAAGGCAAAATAAGTAGGCAACAAGAGTGGGAAAAGAATTATAGGTATGGGGAACATTATGTGGGGAGGTCAGTGGGGAGGGGGAAGGGAGGAAAGGGAGGGAGATGGTATAGGAATTAAGCATAGTAGGAGGGAGTGGAGTAGACAGGAAGATGTTGAGAAGAACTATATGTACAGCCAATGGGCATGGACTAAGGATGGGGGGACAACTGGAGGGAGGGGTGTCACTGGGTGGAAGGGAACAAAGGGAAAAGAAATTGGGACAACTCTAACAGCATTATCAATAAAGCATATTTTAAAAAAAGAATAATATAACTTTTTTCAATTTTTCCTTTGGTAACATCACACAGTACCTCCACAATGTTCGGGGGGGGGGGGACTTTAATCCACTGTGTCTCTAACAAAGCTAAATAAGATGGTAGATGTTCCTGATAGGTGAAGTCACAAAAGGAAAGGAGAAGAAGGGGTATTAGAACAGCAATATACTTAAAATGGCAAAGAGAAGAGAAAAAGAATGCATAAATCAACATGATAACCTATTACATATCAAATAAGTTGCCCTTCAGGATCTCAGAGTTGTGAGATTCCCAGAAAGAAAAAGAATTAGCTTTCTCTTGCACCTCTCATTCCCATATTCCCATCACAAGATTTAACCTCTGCAAGGGGAGCTACAAAAGGCTTTTTCCCCTTTGTAACTACTAGAGTTCCTGTGTGCTCTGCTAATCTCTAAGTTGGCTTCCCAGGACTTTTTCATCTCTTTTCTCTACTCTACATACTTCTTTCAGGTTAATTTTCTAAAATTACTTCCCTATTCATTCTACTCCCTTGAAGAAAAGGGCTTCCCATTGACTACCACATTAGTTGGTTTACACTTGACAAGAGTGCGGAGATCTCAGTGATGCAGTTCCACTACTGTTCTTACTTAATCTCTTGAATTTTACTGCCTCTTCCAACTAAAACCAGACTAATTCCTGTTTCTTGCATTTTCTGCCTCCTCCCCAACCCCAGGTTTTGCCCTTCATCTGCTTGGAATAGTTTCTGTGTCTACATTGTAGACAACCTCATTATTTAGGTGTCATCTTAAATGCTACTCCAAGAAACATTTCTTCTTTAAATTCAAATAAGCATCTCTTGTGCTCTCGTGCCACCAGGCATATGCTGTCTAGCATTGGAGTTATCTGCATTTTATTTCTGTAGGAAGACTGTAAACTCTGTAAGGGTAGGGAATGCTGTAATAATATTTGTGTCATGATTTACCATGCAAATGTTAAACATCAATTAATATTTATTTTTTAAAGCTAGCTGTGAAACATGAACCAAGTAACTGGGGCAACTTAGACAAAAAGAGAAGCTCTACCAATTGCTGTATATATATTTTTTAAATGATACACATATAAACAACCAGAAAGGCGAAATAGGAAGAATGAAGGCTGTCTGGAAATACTTTATCCTGATTCATTTCATCAACATTCCTAAAGGTCACTCCTAATATTTTGATAACTTTTTCCCCACCTCTTAGCTTGCCTTCTTTACCTTCCAACTCCATTTAGCACAGATTTCACCCTTGCAAGTATGTGAGAGGTCACAGGAAGGCCCCTGACAGTATGAGTTGCTGTAGTACCCCCTACCCCTCAGCACTGAGATAATCCTGCTGGATCTGATGTGGTAATTTTTGTGTCCAATGGATATACTCAACAAAACGTCACTCATCTTGAACTGTGCCTCAGCATAATCCAAGGTCAGGAAGGCCGGAGGCTATGCAATGTTTTCCATAAGAAGCGAATGCTGCATATTTAATTGAGCTAATAAAGCAGCAGTATGGCCTAGAAAAGCAACAACTTCATAAGTAATTGGCTTCAACTTTCTCTTTCACATCCTTTACCAGATAGAGCAGATTTACTGTGAAGTTAAAGAAAGTTAGCTGACATTTCAGGACCTCGCCTTTGTTCAGGCCATATAAATTTGTTCAGGCCAGAGGGATGTTGTATTTGTAATTTTTTGTTCTTGTACTTCAAGCACACCCATCCTTCCAAGCTTCAAGCCCCACAAAACATGAAGGCCTTATGCTTTCCTCCGTGCAGAGTCCTGATGTTGCCATTGCATTGATAAAAAAGAGTTATGAACCTTAAGTCTTTATTTTGATTGGGCAAAAGTCCCTGTGGGCTTCCTTTTCTATGTCTTTTATTCCTTATTTGTCAGGCAAAAGCAAAACAGCCATAATGGATTCATATTTTCATAAAGCAACAATTAGATAATATCTGTTTTCATTTTGACCAAAAGCAAAGCAATGAATTGTATTCAAAATTAGGAAAATTATTTCCAAGTTATTATATTAAATTTAACATGAAAATAATACACATATCAGACTAAGGAATATAGGAAGGACAAACAAGAACAAAATATAAATGCTATTATAAGTGGTGATTGGGAGAAAACATATACAATATATTTGACAAGAGGCTGATTTTCCTAAGAGCTGGAAGAAACAGATAGTGTCTCTCTCTGAGCAAAGAGAAAATATGCTTATGGCTTGGGTTTATTGCTTGTAGCACAACCCACTGCATCCTCTGGACCCATCTGGACACCCCTGAGGGACTTGGAGGCAAGGTGAACTGATGCAAATGTGCTAATGCTCATGATGCCCTCCTATGATATAAGAAATAATGCCCTTCATAAGCCTATGATCTTATTACCTGAGTGATCGTCTGTACATATAGGCCTCACTTAATTTTGTCTGCATCGCTGCCTTCTGAGACTCAATAGTTTGGCAGAACTAAGTGGCTGGGTTGGTGAAGCATGGAGTGGTCTGTGGGCTTCACTTTAGAGCTGGTTTCTCTTTTCTATCCTAATGGCTTGGACAGAAAGGACCCAGAGGTATGAGAGGGGGGAAACCTAGACTATTTCCCTCAGCCCAAACTAAGTATAGTGGGAAAAGGGTTTTGGACAGATGAGATGTGTCTAGCACAACCTCCTCCAAAAAAGGCCTCTTTTTCCCTAATGTAGGACATCGAAAAATTAATCCCTGTCTTTTGTCATCTAGTGGTTATGGGTTGAATGATGTCTTTTAACCCTGTTGCCAAATCTGTTGCCCCCAGAATACAACAAGGAGACCAGCCTGTTAAACCAAGCACGCCATTGTCCAGGAACGGCCAATTGACCTGGGGTCTGCGGGATCCTTCCCCATGTGGGAAGGCCACCCTCCCCTCCACACCCCCACTCTTATTAGGGATTTCTGGACCCAAGGGTATGTAGGATGATGACCACACCCAACTTGAAGCAGCTAGAGGAGCTTGAGACCTTCACCCAGTGTTCTTTATGAGATTATAAAGGGTCTTAAGTCTGAAAGGGGGAATTGTTATTTTTTATTGTTAAAAAAATTAACTAATTAATTATTTTTTAAAAAAGAATAATA
Source organism: Furipterus horrens (assembly GCF_987537825.1). Classification (NCBI taxonomy): domain Eukaryota; kingdom Metazoa; phylum Chordata; class Mammalia; order Chiroptera; family Furipteridae; genus Furipterus; species Furipterus horrens. The sequence continues at coordinate 174,128,944 of NW_028327171.1, forward strand.
TAGGAAAGAAAGGGTGAAGCCAGAGGGCTTGTATGTACGACCCATGGACATGGACTGGGGTGGAGGGGGATTGCTGGGGGAGGGGTGGTGCGGGGCAGAGGGGAGCAAAGAGGAAAAAATTGGAGCTATTGTAACAATATAATCAATAAAATATACTTAAAAAAAAAAAAGAAATGATGCCTTTTGTCTCTGGCTCAGGCACCTGGCCCAGTATCCACAAAACCATAGCAGACTAACTAGTAGCTTGCAAGTAGGATAAAACTTCCAATCTTTACAGCCCTTGACACTATTACACTATGAGTTTATATAACTTAATAAATAATAACAGTGAAATAGAAAAGCAGATAACTAATGTAATGAATATTATTAGAAAATAAAATATAGCTATATTTTAATATCTTTACATCTTGAGTAGTGAGGAAATATAAAATAAAAATAATACTGATTATTATCTTCAGATTGTCAAAAGCTAAAAATAGCAATGAATCACAAATAGAGAAGAGAGATGGAGAAACAGATACTTCCATGCATTGCTAGTAGATGTGAAAAGTAGTTAAGCAGTTTAGGAAAAGTTGTATCTGTTTATAGCTATTTGGCTAGCATTTTGGAATGTTTCATGGAAATAAAGTGCCCAATGTATGTGTGTGTCTGCCCTTCTCTAGATAAATAGATTAATGTTGTATATATGTTAGTGTATATAAGTGTGTACAAATATATATAGACTGTTCGTAGTAGCATCACTTGTCAGAGACAAATTTGGAAGCAATCTAAATGCTCTACAATAGAAGAATGTTTAGATATAGATGGTTTATCCATATCATGAAGTGGGATGCAATTACAAGAAATATGTTGGGTCAGAATGTACTAGTTTAAAAGAATGTGCATGAGATATTAAACAAAAACAAGAAAAATTACAAATGTAATATAAAAAATGACTCCATTCTTATTTTAAAAAGAATAAACTATTATATATATATATATATATATACATATATATATATATATATATATACAGTTACCTTATTGTGTTATCACAATAAGCAAGTAAGTTTTCAGTATATTATTTAACCCCAAAGTGACTGCAAATTTACTTTCTTTCCATGTGCAAGAAACTCACAGCTTATATTGGATTAGTAACTCAATGTCAATAGCAGCTTGGTTCAGGATAGAGTTTAGTTTTGGAATCAGAAAAACCAGAGTTTCCATTTTGACTGGAGAGATAACCAATAGAATGAACTTAAAGCAGCCATTGGCCTTTCTTAGACTTAGTTTCTTTATCTGTAAAAATGAAAATAATAATAGTACCAATCACACATATGTGTGAAAGGTAATTTTCAGAAAGTATATAACCTGCCAACACAGTTCTGTCATAGTTCAATGATGGTGTTGATGATGAAGCTGAATGCTTACTGAGCATTTACTTTGTGATTGGGGTTATACGGTAGCTTTTTTTTTTTTTTTATAGTAGATTACTCACCTAGCTGCCTGTACAGGAATAATGGTATCTCATATTTTTTATTGTTTCTCTACAGCAAAGAGCAATTGAATCAGTGCCTTTGGGTACCCTTAAAGCAGTCCTCACGTTGTTAGTGTTGCTTACTTTACATGAAAGCTATTAGAACTGCAGTCAGTAGATGGCTTAATATGTGAAGAAAACACCTAGCAATGCAGCTTGGGGAATATTAGCATGTTTACAATTCACCGACTAAAATAGAGGTTTTATTTTACAAATGAAAAACGACCAAGCCACACCTTTCTTAAACTACAGTTTCATGTTCAAATCCTGTCCCCATGCAAAAAAAAAAAACTTTTTGGAGATTGTCAGCCAAGTCCTTATTACAAGAACATCAGAGAAACAGACCAACTGAGCTACTTTTTGTCTGCTTAAATTTCTCACTCTGAAGCATTGCATCTAAGGAGCTATTTATAAGGTCTATGCTCCTTTAAATCCTAACCTCATAGGGATCCAGCTAGATTGGGAAAAGCCCTGTTTTGTTCAGGATTGCATAGGCTGCCAGCAGAACAAGGTTTTGAATTAATCAAGAGCCTGATTACACTCTCTGAAATTATTCAACTATTAATGGTTTCCCTGTCAGCATTTAATGAGCATTTTCTCTGGATTAATAGTCTTCATTGCTTTATTCATTTACTTACAATTTTCGATCACCAATTTAGGTTAAATGTCAGTATTTGTTTCCAAGGCCATTGGGATGACAGCTGGAGAAGACAATGGAACAATTAATGTAACTTAAAATTCAAACCTGGAAAGCTGACAAGCAAAAATAGGAACATAAAATGCCCTCTGGAAGCCATGTGTCTCGGGTTGCTGAAATTGCTGCAGAAACCAATTGAAATCTTAGAGAGTGGAAGCAATGCCATCGGCACTGTCTCTGTACTTCCACTACCTATGGCAGAGCCAGGCTCCTAGCCCCAGGGGAGGAAAAGGGAACAGAAAAGCTCCAGATCAAAATGTATCAGAGTAAGACATTAATTAAAACATTCATTTTATGCTGGAAATAAGCTGTAGAATCATTTAAGTGCCAGAGCTTCCATTAAAACTTGTCTAAAATTAACATACACTTGATGCTTTATTTCATCTAAGATAGAATGTCAGTGTCTACGGATAGAATCAGCGTGAGTGTCCTTTCTATTTTATTCACAATCCTTCTCAACCCCTCATCGAATGACAATTGCAATAGCTATTGAAAGGAAAGGTGTATGTGCACAGAGAACTGGGGCATTTCTTACAAGGAGCTATGGTAGTCAGCAGGGATTTCAAGGTCAGATATGCCTTATCCCATTTCCTTGGGACTCTGAGGTATATTAGATTATCTATTTAAGGCATCACTTTTCACTGAAGTGTTTGGCTTTGGGAGTATACCATCTAAGCTTTCTAGGGGAAAATAATAATAAAGGGCAAATTTTAGTCACTTTTCTGGATTTTCAAATAAAACTCAAAGCTTTAATTTCAAGATAAACAGTTTAATTAAAGTAGTTTTTTAAATGTGAGGCTAAAGAAGGTTCCTGGGGAACCTAGAAAATTTGTGTGCTGTGGTCCAGGTGGGGATGCAGGCAGAAGAAGAACCAAATGGTCAGAGAAGTCCGTAAATGGAATAGCATCACACAGCAGTTCAGACCAGATTCGAGTGACATGGCACTATATATCTGTTCTTAGATGACTTCCTTAGCCTCCCTGTACCTTGATTTTCTCGTTTTTCAATATGGATAATAGTAGTACCTTTCTCACAGGGTTGTTTGTGGGATTAAACTATTGAATTGATCAATATAAAGCTCTTAAAAATAATTTCTGACACCATTAAATAAATAAATCTTAGCAGTTATTGGAAGGCAGAAAAAATATTGGAAATACAGACAAATATCAAAATGGCTATTGCTTGTCATATGTGATGAATTGGTCTTGACTCCAAACTCCCAGAAACAGAAGACAGGACTTTTGTAGCTTTCCCATCCAGTGAGGGGATGGATATCCTGGCTCAGCAGCCATTTGTGGGAAATGCCTGGCTACTCCCAAGAGCCAGGGTACCAGCCATAGCCTGTGCTCACTTGGGAAAGAATGGAGCAGTGATCTCAACCTGTGTTTTGTGACAGTTACTTACTGTCTTACATGCACAGCTGTGCTCCTAATGTTACAAAGCATAACATCATATTTTTTTCTTCAGTAAATAATGGGTTTGGTCAGTGTCTGCCAGGGTGAATGTTAACCTGAGCATACCCTACTAACTGGCTGAGCATGAGAGCTGATGTTCCCAGTTTAGAGGCAGAGGTAGCAACCCCAGAGGAAAGTCAAGTATTTTCTTGCACTTTGCTTTTTGAAACAAACTTAGAGAGGACAGATACAAATGGTGACAGAGTTGAAGGGCAGCATGATGCTTTTGTAAGGTACCCAAGACCCCGCTCTCTCATAGTTAAGGTAGTTTGGTTGACATGGCAGACTTCCTTGATATTATTTGGAGATATTTAATCCCCTCAAGCATTTTTCCTCATCCCTACCTCAATTCTGGTTCCAAAGAGTGCCAAGAAAAAAACTGGGAATCACTATACTGAATGCCACCAAGGAATCTTAGTGTGGAAATATAGATTTCCTGTATATGGATCAGAATTATGTTATTATTTCAGTTCCAAAAGAATGAACATGAGGTAAGAACCCTTTTCCAATATTTATTCCCTCCTCTCAACCACTTAAAAAAGGGGTTGAGGAAAGGAAAATAATTATAAATTATTTTAGTACCATGGAAGGGCAGAGGTTTGGGGATAAAGCTTTTGCCCAAGTAATTATTGGTTAGTAAGTAAATTAGAGATTTTTTAAAATGTGCTTGTGCTCAACTGATGAACTGCTATTAATTCTGTAGACTAGATAATTCAGTCATTAGAAACTAATATTTTCACTTAGCAGTTATTTTAGCAGTTATTTTAAAAAAAATATTCATGACAGACATTCATTAGACAAACCAGAGGCCTTTCATTTGCCATAATTTTGTAAAAAAAAATTTGTGCTAAACATAATTATGGTTATTTTTTCTCAATGAAAGCTTTGTATTGAAATTTCTGTTCAAGTTCCAGAATCTAAATATCTGTTTATGTCTGAAAAATTCAACTAAGTAATCATCTATTTTATTAATAGAAAACTATGACTCTACTGGTAATTTGAAATATATACACAGTATGTGTGTTGTGTACATATATATGTCAGAAACATTTTAAATGGAGGAAATAGATTGTTTTATAGAAAAAAGAAAAAGAGTAAGAATATATATTGTTTTTCATGTTTTTTTCAGAACAGAGACTAATGAGGTAGTAGGGGAATGGACTTGAGGGAATGGAAGCTTTGACCAGACATCAGAGACCAAGGTTCTTAGTCCCAACTTAGAAACTTAACTGGAAACTTCAGCATGTCACTAAACTGCCTCATGTTTCAGATTTTATCTCTGCAAATGAGATTGCTAATACCTCATCAAATCATCCCACCAAATGTTTGTGAGGAGTTAGTGATACAATTTTTATGAAAGCACTTTATAAATATATAGCACTATTCATCTAAGTGTGATCTTTTGAGACCCTATTCTTTTTTGATATCAGTATTTAGATTCTCCTATTTCAAAATTTACTTTTCTATTACATAAGGAATAAATGAATATATTATCATCATAAAAGTATAATCATTACCATAATATACTGAGAAGAAAATAAAAGATATTCGACTCACCTATCTCCAAATCTTCCTTTCTCTTTAGCGGTATTACTATAAATATTTTAATGACTTTTTTCAGATATTTTATATATATATCAAATATTTTATTTCACATAATTTGGATCAAAAGTTTATTTCTATTTCTAATTTGTATTATTGAAACAAAAGAAGGATTTTCCCTCTTTTTCCCCTAAGAAATATGTGACATAATTAGCATTACAGCTGTGTCAGGTAGAGGATTGATTGTGAAAGGTTAAGGGAGTACAGGAAAGCTGGAATGGCTTTTGTATTCAAACAAGAACAAAACCCATATACAAATGAATGTGTTTCAGTTGTTGTAGTTATGAAACCCTATTGTGTTAAATGGAAAGTAACATCTCATGGCAGCCAATCTAAAACATCCTCTATGTGATGAGTACCCCTGGCAGATCTGCGAAGATGTACCGACTCTCAGCGTGATCACATAGATTTCATTGGTCACGAAGAGGGTAAAGCGTATGATCATGCTGAAAACGATGACAGTGCTGCCAGCCCAGAAATCACAGCTCCCGCTCCACGATTGCAGACTATCACACCTGCCACTTGACAGGTGTGCACTAAAATTTATGAAAAGCTTTTCTAGCCAAGCCATCGGGCTCCCCAAAAGAATGGTGGATGCCTTGAGCCTTGACATTTATTACAGCTTTGCCAGCATATCTGTCTTGTAGAGTGTGATTTTAAAAATGATATGTCTAACCATGATCTTAATAAGCTCTTTTGTTCCAGGATCTCATTGTATTTGGGCTTGCTGATAGAAGATGAGAGGGCCAACAATATAAATAACAGAGGCTTCCTTGTGAAATGGCTCTACTTATTTCAATATGGAGACAGTCTGATATTCAACATTGCCAGTTGCCTGTACCTAAGGGAGGAATTACAATGCTGCCTTGAGATGTTTCACACTGAGGCTCCAGTTCTTTAAATAACTTTAATTGCTCTCAGTTTGGTCAAAAACACTGAAATTAAAGTATGTGATAAATATGCTGGTAAAGATAAAATTTATAAATATTAGTCAGGAAAGGTGTATCTTTAAATATATTTTAAACAAAAATGACAGTTTTTTTTTTTTATTAACTACCAATTTAAAAAGATTCAAAGTACTTTGTGTATCTTCTCTTTTATTATCAAAATGCTGTTGGAGGATAAAGATGGGACAAGTACATCCCTCTTGATACCGAATGAGCAAGAGGAAATTAAACAAAATGCTTAAAACCAGCTTTCCCTAACTCTACTGTGGTTAGCACATACATTGTTTTCAATTTTCACTGTACTTTTCTCTGGATAAGTATAAGCCTTAGCCGCACCATCTATATTTGAAGACATTTAGTTTGATAAATGTGTTTTCCTATTAAGATGCAATGTTCATTTAAGCAGGGATAATAAATAGTACTTTAAAAAGCATTATTATGTTACTAGGACAAACAATATTTCTTATCTATGAAGGACCCAGTCTTTTCTTTGCCCGCTCACTGCTATTAAAGAAATATTTTATTTAATAAAAATCTTATCTTCTTTTTTCTACCTCTAATGTCTTTATTTTAGCCAGTTTGTGCATCCTTTCCTGTTCGCCTTGGTGCCTTCCAGTCTTAGTTATCTTGAGGACCAGCCTTCCGAGTGAAAATAAGTAAATAAACCACGACATTTTTAAAAGATTCAATTAAAAATAATGAAAAGTAGAAAAAGAACAAAAGTATAGCAAAAGGAAAAAAGTCTATTAAAAGACGATTGGGGAAAGAAAACTATATAAAGTTCTATGCAAATAAATTCTAAAAATTTAATGAAATGCAATGGAAAATTATCTAAAAAATATTAATTACTACTGTTAACTTAAGAAGAAGTAACAAGTGTTACAGAGCTGTGGTGTCCATAGCCATGGAGGAAACTGAAAACACCCTCAGAATTTCTAGCGACATTAAAAAAATTGGATCCAAAGCAGGATAGTTTTATCAAGGAGTCCTTTCATATTTTCCAAAGGGACTAAAGATCCTCTTGGTGAATTCTTCCAGTATGTGGCAAAGGATAGAAGGCTTACACAATTCATTCTATGTTAACCTGATAATAAAACTTGATAAAGGTGATACACAGAAAGAAACCACCCACTAGTGTCCTGGAATATAGAGGAATAAGTATGCAAAAGTCCAAAATAAAATACATACAAATTGAGTTCAACATAATGCATTTTTTTCTTATAGGAATTAAGGATGACTTACTATTAAGACAGTATTAATACAGTTAATTGATCAAAAGAGGAAAAACATTATTTTAACCTCAAAATACTAAAAGCATTTGAGAAATTTCAAAGTTCATTTTCAAGTTCAGCTCAAATTCTACCTCTTTCAAAAACCCTTCCTGATTCTTTTGGTTGAAAGTAATCACTACTTTGAACTTTCATACCACTGCATTTACTTCTTGCTTATGACAATTTTCATAGTATAATTCGTATTATAAGTAATTGTGTATATGCCCCATCTGCTTTACTTAGCTATAATTGCCAAATGGTTGAGATTCTGTTATATTTACAGTATTTCTCACCTCTCATAGAACCCAGGAAAGAGTAGTTTCCTCATAAATGCTTGCTGAATAAATAAATGCTTAACACTGAGTACACTCTAATTAAAATGATAAATGTTGGGAAGTAGATAGATAAGAATAATAATTTCTTATATAGGCATCTTCCTTTGACATCATTTAATAATTGGGTATATCAGTATGTAAATAGCCTTTCTGACTGCCTTGTTGTCATGATACTTCTACAACAGTACATAAGGATTGTATATTCTGTTCCATTGTGGGGGTTTCAGTAATAGTAGATTATTGTTGCATTTTTATTGTTTGGAGAATGATTGTAAAATTTGTAGGCAGTATGATAATGCAACAAAGGAAATGAATTTCTGTAAATATTTGAAAACCATAGAGTCACAACAATTGTACTGGGAAATTCTACAATAAATGAAAGTTGTTATTAAAATGATACAGTACTTTTCCTCTAAAGAACCCAAAATGCTTTCATCCAGGTTATCTCAGATGATTTTAGTTTTGTCACCTTATATACATACTCATGCTATCATGGTTATTTAGTGAGTAAATTATACTCTAAAGGTATAATCTGAAGTGACCCTATGTTATATGGAATTTGCTCAACAAAGCTCACAATATGGATGGTCCCATATTGCCCTGATCTCCAATTGTAAATTACTGGTGTCTCTTTCACATATTTAGATTACTTCTAAGTGGCTATTTCACAGAGACGACATGATGTAGTAGAAAAAATGCAGGGTTTGGTAGCAGATATAGCTGGTGTCTTATCACTGCTCTGTCATTTATGCGGCTGGGTGAGCTTGGGCAAGTTAGTGAATGAATCCAAGCCTCAATTTTCTTCATTCCACACATAGGGATAAATGCTTTATAATTATGCTGAAGATTAAGTTATATAATGATTTTAAAGGCTCCTGAAATATAGCAGCTGCTTAGACAATTTTGTCTCTTCCTTTTGTATGAAAAATCATGGGTAATTGAAATTTCTGTGACTTTGCTAACTGACCTAAAAAGCTCTTTCTTCTGAGCATCTAAAAAAAAAAAGAACACAAATTTCAGGAGAGCGGGAGCAGGCACAGGCCTATTGTGTCTCAGTGAGTTACCCAGTGTTTGGCACATAGAGTCATTCAATCAGATGAAGAAAAGAATTCATGAAACTATTTCTGAGTCGGCTGATTTTAAAAGTCACATGACAAAATTATTTACCGGCAATTTTAAATTCTTAAAATTCTTCAGTATCCTTTGCCATCCTCATGACCCCCAGGATCCCAAATAAAACCCAAATTTATCAGTATACTTTTATCTTATTTATAAAGTTATCTCATCTCATATTTGTGTTCGTTCTATATGTATTCCTATTAATGGGCTAAACCCAATAGGATGTGAACACAACGATGCTTGTTTAATCTTCTCCAGGTGCTGTCCCAACTGAGCTACATAGACTTTCTCGTCATTGTTGCCTAAGGCTCTCTCAGACATCTCGTAACTCTTTGCTCACTTTCAATTACTGAGAAGTTATTTTTAGTCGAGCCCAGTTTACAACATCTACCTCATATTATCTAATTTGATTCTCATCTCTTCCCCTCTTCCAAGGAATACCTGGACTTTGTCCTGAAGAGGAGAGGAAGCACAGTTTACCCTTTTATTCATCTTCCCCTCTCACTTCTGGATCAAAATTTCTTTTGGGGTTGGAGCCTGGGAGGAGAGAATAACTGAGATGGAATGGACAGGTGTCTCTTTCCTCCGTGCTGTTGTGGTCTTCTCTTGGTGATTGCTGCTTCTCTGGGGAACCCTAACCGATCGACCATTCATGTTCTCTTGCTGGCAGACACACAAATGCTGTCACTTTTATTGAAGGCATGGTTGAGTGTTTCAGGTGTCCTATGGGAACATTCTCATTACTACTAAGATTTTTCCATTTCTCCTTTTCCACACAGAGCCCAGCACAGGACCTCATAGCTGCCTGTTATTGATATTTTTCTAGCAGGTGGTCATCTTGGATAGGGTTCCTGGGATGTGTACAAGTCAGGATAGCTTTTGTTGCATTTACCTGAGTCACAGTCTTGTCATGGCAAATGATGAAAGTGCATGTTGTTCCATGGTTGAAGTCTTCTCTGCCCTTATGTGTCTTCCCAACTTTTTTCTCTCTGGCAGAAGATCAGCAAATTTGCTGTTGCAGAAGTATTCTGCTAGAGAATGAAATGCCAGGCTCCATTGCTTACTAGCATCCCCAGCCTCTACAAGTGCTTACTTTGGATCTCCTCCCCTTGACTCTGAAGATCCTTCCTCAGAATGCAGCTGATATCTTAAGACTCTGTATATCCCTCCCTCTCACATTTCTCTGCTTACTTCCTGGTTAGTTTTTGGTGTATATGGACTGGGCTTAGGAAGCTCTGGGATAACAGCTGAAGGTAGCAGAGCTAGTTTGGCTGTGTTTTAATAAATTCTAAAGTGACTTTCTTCTTTTCTCTCTGATTTTTCACTCTTCGGAATATCAGGGAGTTGACAAAATTTTGTCCAGAACTCTGGATCCTAATAATCAGATCTGGTGAAATAGGAAAAAAAAATCTATCGTCAATCTTTTAATTGCTAAAATAGTGTTGTGTTTTCTCTCCAAAATTTCAGATCAAAATGATGAAATTCTAATTTATTGCAAATATTACTCTGTCTTTCATAAAGTAAAGAAATATTGAAGAGATAAAGGGAAGTTCAAGAGCAAATTTCTGAAAATTTTCTTCAGTAAATCATTACAACTATCAAAGTGTTGTGATGGGGGATGGGTTAAACAAAATTAGTTGAAGCAGGGTGCTGAAGCAAGCAAAATTTACTAATAATGTGTCATAAACTTGAAGTAAATGTCATTAGGTAGAATGCAGGTAGAAACAGCTTAATTCCACCTCTTGTCCCAGATAAAGCAGTACGCTTTGTGAGATGTAAAAAAGGACAATCTAAGCAAACTCCATACATGGCAAGGCACATTCAACCAACATATGGGAAGGACAGGAGTGTAACCAGCCCCTTGTCTCCCTAAGGATTCACAGGAGGACTCACTTGTCTGTTGTAGCAGCAAAAGATCAAATTCATGGCTAACCCAAATGGAAAGCCTGTCTGTGGTGGGCTTTTCTCTGAGATAAGTTTTTTTATTTGATTGATGGTTTCACCTGAACGCAGGGAAATGCTTTCCTGAACCTAATGGATACGTCTCCAGAGAGATGGGGCCCTCTATACCTAAGACATAAAAGTGTCAAAAAGAGGCCAGATTAAATCACACAAAAAGACTGCAAGTGTTTATACATTTAATTTAGAAAGTACATTCAGGTCAAGGTATTTTTAAATGTCTATTTCTGGATTTTAGAGATAATAAAACCTTTAATTTATTCTTGGAGATATTTGCATTAAATTGGGACATTTATAAGGGGTTCAAAGGATATAATAAGCCCAGACCCAGAACTTATTTCTATCCTTTAGATATCAAGCATTTCAACATAAATTTTTCAAACATGAAATTAAGATTAAGAACAAGTTTCTATTATACTTTCCAAAAGGAGAATTCTGAAAACCTTCTTTCAGATAATCATCTCACTTAACTATTGGAGTAGTTACTCCATCGAAAGGAGGGATTGAACCACGAAAAAGGAACCTGGAATCAGAGGATCTTACACAAAAGAGAGGCAAAGAGAATCCTCATGATGGTACTGAAGGGGGAAATGCAAGAGTAAGAGATGCATACCAGCAATAAATTGAATGCTAGGGACATAGAGGTCTAAGGAGATGAAATTGAGAGAATGGCTGATGGTAGATAATATAGGGACAAATTAGAAAACTAAGAGAAAAATAAAGGACAATTATTAATTTGGAAAAGTTACAAAAGAAATAAAAGGAAATAATACTGCATGGTTTAGTTTTTAATAGTTCCTTAGTCATAATTACATTAAAACTGGAATGGTCACCTAACCAGGAATTATAATAAATTGGATATTAGATGGGTGGGAAGTATGTGAGTGAGGGAGAAAAGTGCTGAAGAAAGGCCAGATCCTTATCATTCATAGTAAACAAGTATTTTTAAAATGGCAGTATAAACCTGTTCTTTTGAAAATGGTTTAAGAAATGAAATACTCAAAGATTTGATAGTAGTTGCCTCTAGGGAGCAAAACTGGGAATGTGGAGGGAATTCTTGGGACAGTTTCTTTTCATAATAAAACTCAGAGAATTTTTGATGGTACATTTTTCTATAAGAAATATTAGAAGAGAATAATTTGGTAACAGTGAAAGAAAAAAATAAATTTCATAAAAGAATTGGTGAAGAGACACTGGGCATATTAGGGTAGGTACTGCTGGTTGCTCCCACATGTCTGCTCTCCTCTTCTTCCATGGTAATAAAGTTTTTATCTGATCTCATAATATCCCAGAATAAAGACTATATTTGTCAGCCTCCATACACATAGGTAGAGCCATATGACATTTCTGGCCAATGAGATGTAAGTGGCAGTGTCCTATAGCAGCTTTTTGAGCCTTTCTTACAAAACTGTATATGTGCTCTTTGCTTTCTTCATCTTCATCCTTGCATTAGTCTTCATTCCTCTCCCTATCCTGCAGCTAAAAATATGGATTATAAATTGATATATAAAAACAGGAGCATGCTCTCTGACATAGGGGAGCAACTTCTCTATCCTAGACCACTAATCTAAAAGTACCTAATCAACAATTATTTAGGGTTTTTCATGCTCATCGTTGAAGTTAATCCTAACTGATAAGCACATTTTGCAATATTAATTTTAATCTTGTATTTCAAGATTTTAAGAAACATGAAAAAATCAATACATTAAAATAAGAAAAATAACAGAACCAATATGAGACATAATAATCAAAACAACATAAGTCTGAAGTCACTATAATCAGGAAGATTATTAGAATAAAATAAAAACAATAGAAATAGTTAATGATGCATTTCAGACTAATAGGTTAAAATATAACCAATGGGCTATTATATAATTATTATATAAAAGGGCTATTATATAGTTATTATATAAATATGTATATTAAAAATAAATATAATGAAAGAGCAAAAACCCTTCTGGTACTGAAAGAGTCAAAATCAGCTTGAACAAAAAAAAGGAAGAAACAGTCCTGCCCTGTATTAGTCTGAGGGCAGATACAAATAAAGCTAGCTCCAAAGTAGACAGGAATCACTGTTTCTTCTAGGCAGCAATTTTCAACTAGTGTGCTGCAGGAATTTTTAAAACATCCAATACTTGACTATTTAGTCAAGGGCAATGACTTCTTTTCCTTTAGATTGTCAAATTAAAAAATGACAACAGCCAACAGAACAATAGCCATCTGGTGTGAACGAATAAAAATTTAAAATTTTACCCTTTTTTTTCTCGGATTGGCAGAAATATTTTTGGTGTGCCACAGAATTTCAGTACAGTAATTAGTTTGTGTGCCATGAGATGAAAAATGTTGAAAATCGCTATTCTAAGTTAATACAGCAACTGACAATGCCCTCTTGGAGTAACTACTATCTTCTTACTAAGGATTTAATGTCGCAGACCACTTTGCTACTTTTGTCTATCATTGGGGATACAAAAGTGCTAAGCCATCCTTGTCTGGTGGCAGCACACAATCCCAAGTTAACCTAGCTCCTTCAATTCCACCTCAGAATCAGTAACCAATCTAGAACTGATCCACCGACACCCTTACCTCCCCCTTAGCATATATCTGCAGGAAACCAAAGCTTATAAAGGACATTTCTCTCTCTTTTGTGGAGAACAGCATTCCATGATTCCTCTAGAGTGCCTTCTGACCCTCTGAGTCACTAAGTCTAATTTCGAGAGACTACAAGCTTCTCCCTGTTGTAGCCTTTGACTGATTAGACTTTAATAATATAATTATATATCTTGAAGTACTAACTTTATATATAAACACCTTTCCTTAAGATAAATTAAAAATGAAATGTTTATTGAAATGAAACCATAAGTGAACTAGAAGAAAATATGCTAATTATCAATGTAATTTTTTCTTTTCAGCAAAATTCTTGTTTTTCTTTTAACTAAATTTATTGATTAATAAAATTCTATAGTTTTCAAGTGTACAATTCTCTGATCCATCATCTGTGTATTGCATTGTGTGTCTACCACCCAAAGTCAAATCTTCTGCCACCATATATTTGACCCTCTTTACCCTTTGCTCCCCCGATTCCCTTCCTCTGGTAACCACCATACTGTTCTCTATGTCTATGAGTTTTTGTTTGTCTTGCTTCTTAGTGTGTTGCTTTCAGTTTTATATCCTACATATGAGTGGAATCATACGGTTCTCGACTTTTTCTGTCTGAGTTATTTCATTTAGCATGATATTCTCAAGATCTATTCATGTTGCAAATGACAGTATTTCTTCTTTTCTGATGGCTGAGTAACATTCCATTCTACATATGTACCATTCATCTAGGGAATGACATTTTGGCTGTTTACATATCTTGGCCATTATGAATAATGATGCAATGAACATAGAGGTGCATATGAATAAATGTTTTCAATTTGGGGGGTAGATACCCAGAAGAGGGGTTGTCGGGTCATATGGTACCTCTATTCTTAATTTTTTTAAAGAATCTCCATACTATTTTCCACAGTGGCTATACCATTTTACATTTCAATCAGCAGTGAATGAAGGTTCCTTTTTGTTTGAATGTTTTTTAATCACTAATGACAGAACCCACAAAGAAAAATGTTGAAAGATTTTATTAAGTAAACATTTCACCTGTTTATGGAGGGAAAAAAAACAGAATAAGAAAAATTAAAGGACAAATGAAAAACTAGAAAAACATTTACAACATATATGCCATAAAGTACTAATATGTGTAGCCTATTAAAAGACTTTACCAGTAAAATTTGAAAAATCCATATCTCTACTATAAAATAAAGGATCAAGCATGAAATTGTTTTAAATAAAATATTGAAAATTCTCAGCTTACCTAGTAATCAAAGAAATGTAGATGAGAAAAATGTAGTGGGTTAAACTGTGTTTCCCAGAAAGATACACTGAAGTCCTCGCTCCTAGTACTTAGGAATGTGAGTGACCTTATTTGGAAATAGGGTTTTTACAGATGTAATTTAGTTAAGATGAGTTTGTTAAGGTGGGCTCTAACCTAATGTGACTCGTGTTCTTATATGAAGAGGGAAATTTGGACACAGACACTCACAGAGAATATCATGTGACAGCAGAGGTAGAAACTGAATGATGTGGCAGCAAGCCAAGGAATTGCTTAAGAGTGCCAACCATCAGTAGAAGCCAGGAAGAGGTAAGGAAGGATTCTCTCTTACAAATTTCAGGGGAAGCATAACTCTGTAAATGCAACTCTTCTGGTTCTTAGGCTTTTTCATTTTTTAAAAGATTTTATTTTCTTATTTTTGGAGAGAGGGAAAGGGAGGGAGAAAGAGAGGGAGAGAAACATCAATGTGTGGTTGCCTCTCCCATTCCCTGAAATGGGGACCTGGTTTGCAACCCAGGTACGTGCCCTGACTAGGAATCAAACCGATGACTCTTTGGTTTGCAGGACAGCACGCAGTCCACTGAGCCACACCAGCCAGAGCTAAAGTTTATATATATTGAACCTCCAGTTATGTTCCTTGGAACTCATCCTAAAAATGAGTGGAAAAGTGGGGAGAAATTACTATAAAGGGTAGTGTTTATAATAACATGAAATTGTAAAGAATATCTGATAGTAGCAGGTTGTTAACTCCAATGGATTATAATGCCACCCTAAAAATGAAAAAGAAGATTTATATTTATTGAAATGGAAATTTGATACATTTTTGCTGTAAAAAAAATTCAAAGGCTCTCATCTATGAAGCACTTGAAAAGATAAAATCCAAAGTGTTAATAGTGGTTATTATCTGCAAGATAGAATAAAATTGCTTTTTCTCTCTTGTCTAAATGCATTTCCTCAGTTTATAAAATAGCAAATATGCACTTTTTGATTACAAGTTATTGATTCATTATTTTAATGAGTAAAACTAGTTTAAGTCATATATTTTCCTGTAGAGTCAATTTGATTTCTTCGTTTTTTCCCAATAAGGGTACTTAAAACTATGTTAATTATGTTTTCTTCAGGGAAATCAAGATTAAAATTAGTAAATAAATGTGGCCAGTAAATTGAACAAGCAGTTTTCACAAGGTGTAATTACAAAAGCAATTTTATTTTGTCTCTCACAGTCTCTTTAAATCTAATTAGGGGTTATTGTCCCCACCTTGACAACTGGATAAATTTTTTTCTGATTACTTAGGTAATAAGAATTACACAGACACACACACACACACACACACACACACCAAAATCTCAATTCAGTAATTAAAAAGGTTCAGTGCTAGATAACAATTAAACTTTTGAGACAGACAGCAGGCAGAATCTTAATACAGAAAAACAAATTTCTCCTTTCCCTTTCTCATTTGTTATGGTGTGTCTACTTTTCCTTCAGGTTGCTCACAGGGAAAATCTGGTGGTAAAAGGAGAGAGGAAAAGGAACAGGAAAACAGGAAAGTTATTACGTGACTGGACCTTTCCTAGATTCTCGGTGCTCTTGAGCTTGGCAGATTTTAAAGCTGCCCCTTTCTGAGGAGCACACTCAGTGTTTCTTCAGATAACTCGCAGCAGGAACACCCCCCTACTACTTCCTGTGATGCAGGTGCTGCATTTCCCTCAGGCTGCAGCTTCTCCCATTGCCCTTGATTTTTAAAAATTATTTTTTATTTTTTATTTTTATGGCAGTTCACTTTTCAAAATCTTTGCTGTGGAGGTCACAATACCGTACATCCTCTAATGGGTTCTAGGTCATGATGGTCAGTGTTATATGTAGGGACAGAGCATATATTTTCTTGTTCAGCTGCAGGAACAGGAAGAGTCTTCTTTTAACATTCTATCCCATGTGCAGGTATATGTACATTGTTTATCAATGGAGGTGATCTAATGGCAAAGTGCCAGCTTGGGAATCATCGTTGCTACCACTCATATGAGGGCATTCCAGGTTCTTTGCACTTTTCAGACCATTAGCCTGTGTCTCTCCCCACTGCCCCCAACCCTCTAGGCTACTAGAAGTATCTTAAATAGAGTTAGCATTTATTTTCCCCTTCTTCCAAATGTTATTCTCACTACCTTGTCTTCAAAATATATACTCAAAGATTTTATAAACATTTGTTTACTTAATTATTTTAATATTATTTTCCCTACTTTCCTAAAATCACCTTACAGTTTCTTACAAAAACACACTACATTGTCATAAGAAGCAATGTCTTAAACCTTCTGGGAGGAAGATGTTGAATCAGCTAGCCAGGATCCATGGGATCCATTCTCTCCCTTCACCAGAGGGAAGTTCCTTCTCTCAGGAGTGAAAAAAATAAAGAAATAAAGGAAAATAAATAGGTAGATCATCCCATCTAATCTTCTTGTGAGTAGACTCTGGGTAAATAGACTAATGCTACTTTCCGGGAAACACAGACCTTATCTCTAAAGTACCCATAGCAGGATATCCCTATAATAAATGGAACCCAAGATAAATGACATGGCTCCTTGGAGAATGTCACACAAACTACAAAACTTTGTTGGGTATAAAATTGAGACATTTTGTCATTGAAAAATGCCTCTCTGTAGGAGGAACCCAAGATCCTCCCTTTCAGACCTTGTCTATTATTCTGGGCTGCAGGCCATGATCCATGTGGGAAGAAAGGACCTGAGAGCAGCTGCTGATGTCCTAGACTTGCTTGCTTCATCTGAGTTTCTTGTAATTATTTAGTAATGTTTGCTATTGAGTAAAACCTGTTAGTCGTGTGAATCTGATTTGAGAGTCTGATTCTTTGTGTTGTCATTTCTTAAACTTCTCTTTAAGAGGTTTATCTTAGGCCGCCCTATATTAGTAACAACAAACTCTTCAGGAATTTTATCCCTACTTCCAAAATATGTCATACTGATATATGTTTGACCTTGACTTCAAATTGTTCATGGCAAGGATTATATCTGAATTTTAGAGAAAGCATCTATAAGTGCCATTTTGCAATTAACTGATTATGAATGCTTCCAACATATTTGCTTTGTTATTCCCGTGCATGTTATTTGGATTATAAATTACCTTCTCCAAATAGCAAGTTATAATTTATCTTTTTTTTTTCAGGTTTGTATTCTTAAATCTTTAGAATCATTTTAATTTTAACATTTTTTATTCTTCTTCCCTGATTTGTGAATTTTATTTGCTATTCCTGATACTAAGTCCTATACCTAAGGCCCTTTCTCTTTTTTGCTCCCATGTATCTATGTCTACTCCAGCTTTTGCTATCTGCTCTTATCTGGAGACCCTACTCCTGTCCCTGTTGGTGTCCAATGACTGTATCACTTCATTTTTCTATTTTTAGCCTTCTTGTTTTTTGCTATTTTAGATTCTAATAATTTGTGTTTTCTTACATAGACTTTCCTTTAGGAACAAATCAGTGAGCTAATTTAATGCAATTGATATCACAGGCCCTAATGACCACCAAAATGCTAAACAATTAAAGAATAGGCATTCATTTTTGGCTAGGTCTAATTATTTAAAAAGGCCCATTAGATGTGAAATAAATTCAAGAGTCATTCACGGCACTGTTCTGGAAATTGGAGGCTATAAATATTGTACTCTAATGGCTGTAGTAAGAATTGTACCATGTACAAGGCCAAAGGGAAAATAAGAGAAGTAGAAAGCGCAGTGGTCGAAGCAAAGAGGTATTAATATATTTTATTTGGAAAAAAGGGGAAAGTTTTCATGTAAGATATGTCACTTCAACACTGAATCTTGACATATGTGGTTGAGTAGTGTAATAGGGTTCTGGACTATATATGTATATATACACACACACATATGTTTATATATGTCTATATGTCTATATGTATGTATGAGTTTTTTCATAAGGAATTAACTCATGTGAAATCCTATGATCTGCCATTTGCAACTGGAAATTGGGGAAACTGGTAATATAAATTCTAGTTCAAGTTCTAAGACCTGAGAACTAAGAGGATTGATAGTGTATATTTCTGTCTAAGAGCAGAATACTGATGTCTTAACTCAACATTCAGGCAGAGAAAAAGAATTCAACTTCTCACACTTTTTAATTCTATTTGGGCCCTTAGTAGTCAGATGGTACCCACCAACATTTGGGAGGGCTATCTACTACTTTATTTGATTCACCAGTTAAAGTGCAAACTCTTTTAATACATCCTCAGAGACACACAAGAATTAATGCTTAACCAAATATCTGGGCATCCCAGGCCCAGTCAAGGTGACACCTAGAATTAATCATCATAGAGTTCAAGAGTAAAATAGAATAGGAGGAAGGGGAAGATAAAAGCATGCCAGATTAAGTGATTAACTGTATATTTGAGGGTCCTTAGGTTACTGTGCCAAAGAATTGGTCTAGGTTTATACATGTTGGTTCTTTTTTTTAATTTTTGCATTTGTTATTTTTATTGTATTTTTGCCATCACCATTTAGTCCCCTTATACCCATCTCCCTCCCTGCAATCACCACACTGTTGTCCATGTTCATGAGTCCTTTTTTCTTTTAGCTCAATACCTCCACCACCCACCTTAGCTGTCATCCTGCTCTTTGAGTCTGTCTCTATTTTGCTTGTTAGTTCACTTTGTTCATCTGAATAGACACTTCTCCAAAGAGAACATACAGATGGCCAATAAACATATGAAAAAGAAAAAAGCTCAATATCACTCACCATCAGAGAGAGACAAATTAAAACCACAATGGAGTATAATCACACTTGTCAGAGTGGCTATCATCAATAAATCAACAAACAAGTGCTGGCAAGGATGTGGAGAAAGGGGATCCCTTTTGCACTGTTGGTGGGACTGTAGATTGGTACAGCCACTGTGGAAAGCAGTATGGAGATATCTCAAAAAATCAAAAATGGATCTGCCTTTTGACTCAGTGATCCCACTTTTGGGAATAGATCCAAAGGAATCCAAAACACTAATTTGAAAGAAAATAAGTACCCCTGTTCATTGCAGCATTCCATTCAATTGTGAAGATATGGAAGCCGCCCAAGTGTCCATCAGTACATGAGTGGATAAAACAACTATGGGACATTTACACAATGGAACACTACTTGACCATAAAAAAGAAGAAAAGTTTACCCTTTGTAACAATATGAATGGGCCTGGAGAACATTATGCTAAGTGAAAGAAGCCAGTCGGAGAAAGACAAATACCATGTGATTACACATGTTGGTTCTCTTGAATCAGGAAAAAATATTGATGACTCTTTAAATATGATTGCTGTGTGAAGTGTGACTGCTCTAAGTATTTGAACAGTCATTCAATCAAGAACATCTTTTGTTGGGTTTGGGGGAGTCATATTAGTAAAATAATTTGAAAATATTCTTGTAAACACAGCTTCATTTCTTTTTTCTATAGGCAACCAACATTTAACTTTTACTTATCTAGAATTTACTAAGGTAAATAATTTATTTAATAGGGTTTTCTTTAATATAATAATAGGTCAAAAGTTTATAGATTCTTGAACATTTTCTTATTATTAGTCAACACTAAACTGGGACATCATCAAAAGCTTTATGAATAAAACATAAATAGGCCATAAATATGTTTCTTTGCTGAAAAAGAAGTTAGGATTATAGACAGACTTAACAACATGATTCTTCTAGAAGATGCTTTACTTTCTGTCTCCCTGGGTAGAATGCAGGCTTCATGAATTCAGGAATTCTTGTTGGTTTTGGTTAATGCTATACTCCTCCAATGCCTAAGACACTTTCTGCACATTTTAAATGCTAATAATTATGTGTTGGATGAATTACTAAATTAATTTTATTCATTATAAAATCTCTGTAGACATATATTTTGTATGCTAAACTATGAATGTAGTATTTTGACTTTTATTTTTATTTATTTTTTATTCTTGTTTATTCTGTTACCGTTGTCCCAATTTTCCCCCTTTGCCCTCCTCTGTTCAGCCAACCCCTGCTCCCACAGTCAATCCCCACACCATTGTCCATGTCCTTGGGTCATTCATGCATGTTCTTTGACTACTCCCTTCCCCTTTTATTTCTACCACCCCTCCCTCCCCACTTTCCTCTGGCAGCTGTCAGTCTGTTCTTTGTTTCCATGTCTCTGTTTCTGTTTTGCTCATTAGTTTATTTTGTTCTTTAGACTCCTCTTGTAAATGAGATCATGTGTTATTTGTCTTTTACTGACTGACTTATTTCACTTAGCATAATATTCTCCTGGACCATCCAGGTGGTCACAAAGGGTAGAAATTTATTTTTCTTTCTTTTTGCTGCATAGTACCCCACTGTGTAGATGTACCACAGTTTTTTAATCCATTCGTCTATTGATGGACACTTAGGCTGCTTCCAACACTTGGCTGTTGTAAATAGCAGTGCTATGAACATTGGGGTGCATAAGTTCTTTTTAATTGCTGTTTCAGGATTCTTAGGGGATAGTCCCAGCAGTGGAATCACTGGGTCAAAAGGCAGTTCCATTTTTAATTTTTTGAGGAAATTTCATACTATTTTCCACTAGTCTTCATTCCCACTAACAGCGCAGTAAGGTTCCTATTTCTCCACATCCTCACCAGCACTTGTTTGTTTATTTATTAATGATGTTCATTCTGACCGGTGTGAGGTAATATCTCCTTGTGGTTTTAACTTGCATCTCTCTGATGGCTAATGATGTTGAGCATCCTTTCATATGTCTATGGGTCATCTGTATGTTCTCCTTCGAGAGGTGTCTATTGAGGTTCTTTGCCCATTTTTTAATTGGATTGTTTGTCTTTCTGGTGTTGAATCATGTGTGTTCTTGACTTTTTAATTTATTATACAATGTGAAAAATGATTCAGTTTTTTAAAAGTTTTGTAGTTACAAGGCTTGCAGTGTTCTTTAGTATAAAAAATGTTTCAGATATGGAAACTATTTCTTAAAAGTTAATTAAAATTTAAAAAATATTCTAAGAAATTCAAAATACAGTAGAATTTTACCATCTTGTCTTCTGACTGGGATATTGATGTTGTAATAATTACAGATTTCATTAGTGACCATATGGCTAAATGATCTCACAATGGACCTTTGAATTGATTTGCATTTTCATTATAACTCTGCTTCTAAATTGTATGTATTATGTTTGATCATTTGTGTACTCTCAAAAGAATTGGAGACTTCTTATTTATTAATGAATAATCTAGTGATTTAAAACTTGGAATGTACATACTATTTAGGTGGAATCTAAGTAGTATATGCATTCTAAATTTAAAATGTTTTAAACCACTAGATTATTAACAAAAAATTAAAAACAAAACCACTCTGCAGGAAATTCTGGAATGAGTGCTGCCCATCAGAGTGTCCCATATCAGACCAAAATGGTTAGGTTTTTATACCTTTGGCGAATCAGTGACTATATGTGAGTTGCCCCAAGAAGGGTAGAGTCTTGGGTCAGGCAACTATGTACAGCTGAGGCCAACCCTAATAGCACTGCAAGCAGGAGGCCATCTGCTGATCATATTCCCTGCAGCTGGGCAGCCTGTTTTTCTTTGAAGGAAGATCTGTGTTGCACGCTCAGTGTGTACCACAAAAAATCTGGACTGTTAACCAGTGCTCAAGAGCCAGGTATTGGTGAATGCTTGCTTTAAGACCTAAATTTACTTCTCACTCAGACAACCCATACTGAAGTAAAGGTTGTATTCTGGGAACGGTGGTTGAGTTCTGAGTTGAAAGCATGGAGTCATAATCCAGAATGCTTGTGTATCGAGCACTATTGACCTTCCATACCACTAGAAGTTACATTCTCCTTCTTAAAGAAATCACTGATATGGACAGACATATGGGCCAGCAAGGTTATTGTGGAAGCCAATGGATAAGAAAGCATTAAAAATTTCAGAACAGCACTGTAATATATTAACAGCCATTGAATTGTACTCTTTAAATTGGTGAATTTTATCTCAATGAAGTTTTTTAAATAATTTATTTTTATTATATTTATACATTACCGTGTATCTCCCTTATGCCTTCTTCCACCTCCACCCATAGCCCAGCCCTGCCACAATCACCACACTATTACTGTGTCCATGAGGTTTTTGTTTTTTGTTTTTGCTTGATCATTTCGCTCCCACCCCCAGAACTATCGGCTTGCTATCTATGAGTTGGTCTCCATTTTGCTTGTTAGTTTGTTCACTAAATTATGCATTTGAGTGAAATCATATCGTATTTGTCTTTCTCTGACTAGCTTCTTTCACTTAGCATATGTTCTCAAGGTCCATCCATGCTGTTGCAAAGAGTAAAATTTTCTTTCCTTTTTTTTTTTTTTTTTTTATAGATGAGTAGTATTTCATTGTGTAAATGTCCCATAACTACTTTATCTAGTCATCTTCTGATGGACACTTAGGCTGCTTCCAAATCTTGGTGGTTGTAAATAACACTGAAATGAACATAGGGGTGCATATATTCTTTTGAATTAGTGTTTCGGGTTTCTTCCAATATATTCTCGGAAGTGGACTCGCTGGGCCATAAGACAGTTCTATTTTTAATTTTTTGAGGTAACTCCATACTGCTTTCCACAGAGCTGCACCAATCTACATTACCATCAAAAGTGCAAGAAGGTTTCCCCTTTCTCTGAATCCTCGCCAGCATTTGTTGTTGGTTGATTTATTGATGATAGCCATTCTGACAGGTGTGAGCTGATATCTCATTGTGGTTTTAATTTGCAATTCTCTGATGATTAGTAACATTGAGCATTTTTTTATATGTCTATTGGCCATCTGTATGTCTTTTTTGGAGAAGTGTCTATTCAGGTCATTTTCCCATTTTTAAATTAGATTGTTTGCTTTTTTGGTTTTGAGTTTTATAAATTCTTCATAAATTTTGGCTACTAACACCTTATCAAATGTATCAGTAAATAAATCTTCCACTCAATGGATTGTCTTTTTATTTTGTTGGTGGCTTACTTTGCTGTGCAAAAATGTTTTAGTTTGATGTAGTCCCATTTATTCATTTTTTCTTTTGTTTCCCTTACCTGAGGTTATGTATCAGAAAAAATATTGCTACAAGCAATGTCCAAGATTTTACTGCCTGTGTTTTCTTCTGAAATGTTTGTGATTTTGAGTCTAATATTTAAGTCTTTAATCCATTTTGAATTTATTCTTGTGTGTGGCATAATAAGGTAGTCTAGTTTCATTTTTCTGCAAGCATCTGTCCAATTTCCCCAATACCATTTATTGAATAAACTGTCTTTACTCCATTGTATGTTCTTGCCTCCTTTGTCAAATATTATTTGACTTATAAAGGCATGGGTTTATTTCTGGCCTCTCTGTTTCATTGAGCTATATGTCTGTTTTTTGTTTGTTTGTTTGTTTGTTTGTTTTTATGCCAGTACAAGGCTGTTTTGATTACTCTGGCCTCATATTATAGTTCAACATTAGGTAGTGTGATTCCTCCAACTTTGTTCTTTATTCTCAAGATTGTTGTTGCTATTTGGGGTCTTGTTATTCCATATACATTTTTGGAATATTTGTTCTAGTTTTGTGAAATATGTCATTGGTATCTTGATAGAAATTACATTGAGTCTGTAGTTTGCTTTGGGTAGTATAGACATTTTAATGATGTTAATTTTTTCCATCCATGAACATGGTGTATGCATCCAGTTATTTGTATCTTCAGTTTCTTTAGTGTCACAATTTTCTGGGTACAGGTCTTTTGCATTCTTGGTTAAATTTATTCCTAGGTATTTTATTCTTTTTTAAGTAATTGTGAATAGGATTGTTAATTTCCCTATCTGATATTTTATTATTGGCATATTAAAACATGACCAATTTCTGGCTATTAATTTTGTATCCTACTTTACTGAATTAATTTATCCTTTCTAGTAGTTTCTTGGTTAAATTTTTAGGGTTTTCTATGTATAATATTAAGATAACTCAATGGAATTTAAAAAAAAAATTTGTAGAACAAGTTTTCTAGCTATCATCCTTTAAAAAAATATAATCTTTATTGTATTTTTACATTACCTAGTTATCATCTCTTAATAGTGAAAAAGACAAATCATTTCCTATCTGGCTTTCTAGGAAAGTTGTTACAGTTTCAGTAATCACCTTACTTCTGTTTCCTAGGAGGGCTGGTTCTTTCATATTGAATTAGCCTTCTAGTTATACAGAGTGGGTTTCTAGTTATTCATATGGAAAGTAACACAATAGTTAATAAATAATAATACAAGAATAAGTTCTGTTTGTGTACTCACAATTGTAAACTACTTTTGGCACACCCTGTATTTTACAAGGGTTCAGGTAGGGTGAAGAGGGAAGACACATTAGAAGGCCTGGTATATTTGGCAACTCTCTTTGAGAGACAATTTTCCAGCAATTAGTTTAAGTATTAAAATAGATGTGACAATGTATATCCTGTGCTGGCAAAGAGGGTCAATATAAATACATTTGTTTGTGTGCTAGTCTTTTCTAAGGAACTTACTTAGAATGCTGATCTTTTCCAGAATGGCTACCAAGGACCTATTCTGAGTTACTTGAAGATAGTGAAAACATTGGCAGGAACTTTAAGACTGTTTATTCATTCAGCCATCATTCATTCAAAAAGCATTTGTGTCTATTCATATACTAAATGCTGGACATTAAGCTGGCCACTATGAATATAGAATTGTTTGGTATTTTCTTTCTTAACTAAAGGAAAGATATGAAAACTTAGAATTATAGTACATTTTGCTGTATTCTGTAATACATACTTGGAGTGCTATGAGAATAGAAAGAGAAGATCTTTTTTTCTTTTTTGTTTAAATAACTTGTAATGAAATTTGTGCTTGAAAAAATTGTATAACTTACAAAACTTACATGGTTTCTTAATAGTATTTAGTCCCTTTCTCCTTTCTCTCATTTTTCTTTCCAGTCTCCCTCTGGGTTCTTTTAGCTTTCCTTAAGAAACACAATATCTGCTTATAGAAAAATATACTGACCTAGGTACACACTGTTATCAAAACACCAAACTAAGTAATCAAAAGTAAAGGCAAGGATATTATTCTAGTAACTGCTTCCGATTAACTGCTCATTGAATTATTGTTGTCTTTAGCAAAGAAACCATGCAAAACACTTTAGCAAGAGCCTGGCAACAAATGTCCTCTCAATACATCTAGTGGGAAATAGTTGCAAGGGTTCTGGGGAAGAATTCTAATTTTGCATCTGAGAATATTTGTCAGGAGGCATTGAGGATTAAAAAGTGTTAGAACAGGAAGAAAACTTACAGACCTAGCATTGTTTGTATCTAAGAAACACCCTGTTCCTAAAAGAGGCTGAGGGCTTCTAGAACTTGTGGCATAAGAACACAGGATTTGAATCATGGAAGGGTTTTGGCTCTACTCAAGGCACAAAATCCTCACACCCATGTATAGAGCTGCCTTTATCCAGGTTGGCTTAGCAGCAGGTGGCCTGTGCCAGCAGTGGAAGTAATTCTTATTAGGGATTTTATGAAATGACTCAGACCTGGCCCTGACCAGAAATATCTAATTTCAATTCCAATGTGATTTGTGATCTAAAACTTTGCATAAAAATAGCATCAACTGCTTCAACAGTAAATGAATAATTATTAATAGTTTTTTAGATAGATGTTAAAGTACTCTTATTATGGAAGGCACATATGATTTATTTCTCTTTTCTTATTGAATATGGCCTGTATTTAATACAATCTATTTCTCTCCAGTCCTGAACCACAGATACAATACTTATGTAATGCAGTGTAATGTGACTTGCAGTCACCAAGGGCCATAAATAACGCACCTTGGTCAAACACTGTGATCAGGTCGCCTGTTGTGAACCAGTCTGACAGCAGCTACAGGCTATTGCTAGTCAGTGGTTCAGCATCCTGGGAGGAAGATGCCAAGGTTTCCTTGGGCAAACTAACAGGCCAAAGCTAGGATCTGTGGCCAGTAGTCATTATTTATTATGAAAGTTTAATGGATGTAGAAACAAATTAGATAGAAAAGAACAGTAGCTAACAACCACATATACCACTTTGGAAATTGGTTGTGATAGTTATCAGAGTTTTATAAAAAGGATTTTATGTTTTGCCTCAAGATCTTACAAATAGCTCATGTCTATTGCCTAATTGTGAAGGCAGAACTGGGTCTACATTTGCTCCTTCTCTGAATTCACAAAAATCCCAAGACAACAAATGCAACATAAGAGCATATACAAATGATTTTGCTTTTTGTGATCATTATCAGATAGGAGTTAATGGTAAGTATTGGGACATATACAATTTAAAATATGATTATAACCTATTGAGGACAGACTTTATGAAATCAACTCTTCTGATATTTTGAGATTTATCTTAGAATCTACATAGTCATGAGACACAAGATTTATAGTTTCTGAGTATGATTTTTCTCCCCTTTGATTACTTGTCATTTACTGGTTATGGTGGTTCCTTAACATTTTTGCAGACTCTCCATTTGAGGAAGATGGCCATACTTTTGAATGTGATAAGGGACTTGCTTTAAAATGATATCACAAATATTTCAAGGATAATAACTATTTGAAAGTTGAAGGAAGAAAATTCAAACTTACTTTCATAGATTTTAAATGATCACTTCTCCTAAATACTTAAGAAATAGATATAGAAAAATGTTAGATAAACGTGCTTTGCATAACTTTCTGATTTATTGAAGTATTATTATTATGTATTCCAGTATTTTCTGTTCTAGTTAATCATTAGAAGACATAATGAACTATTTTTTGTCATATATTTTTATTTGGCTAGAACTTTAATATATGAGCTTTATAAATGGTGTAATAGAACCTCTGCTATCTGGATTGTGTTGGAGGGAGAGAAATTAGGGTATTAAATGCTTCAGATCCTTAAGATAATTTGTCATGATTTCACTTTTCTCTTTCTTCTTTTAATTCATCTTTAGCCTATTCCCAAGTTTTCTGTCTTTCTCTGCTGTCAGCCCCAACTTGTTTTCACATTGATCCCTCTTGCTGTCTAGTTTTTCTTTCCCTTTCAGCCCTGATCCCACCTCTATTCTCACTTTCACTCTCCCCCCCCCCCCCGCCCCCTTCTGGCCTCTGCCACAATTCAACATTTTTCAGGTTTAAGCAGACATCAAAACTGCTGGAGAACTAGGACTCAGTATCCGCTTTATTTTTTTCTTTAAAATCAAGCTAGTAGAACTTGGGAAAAGAAAAAAGAACATTTGTTTTTGCCCAATGTATATGCCATTTATATCCATTTTTATTTCACCTTGTTCATGTACAATAAAATATTAATGACATTATTAGAAAAACAAGTGGGATATAGTAGTTCAAATTTTCTATCTGTGAAATTTGTAAATACAAGCTAGTTAAGTTTCTAATGAAATGATTAAATGATCTCATTTCCACACTACATTTTTTGAAAGTATTTTGTGATTGTCATAGTGTGTGGAGACTATTAACTGCAAATCATTCTTTGACCTTCTTACAATATCTTAGTGTACTGTTCTATTATAAAGCGACTAACAAAGTTTTGGGTTAAACTATACCTTAAAAATTTTATTCTCACAGAAAAATACTTAGAGGGAAATCAATGTCTTTCTATGTAATCAAAGGTGAATTGTAGAAAATCACCTTCCAAAAGATTACATGACCCAGTTACTTAGAAACCTAGATATTTACAGGTAAGCTCTGAGTGATATTTAGTACTATTAATTCAAAAATAAAACATCAATATTGCCATGAAAATCTTTAGAAGTCACACTATAATTTTTTTTTCCTGTAAACATTGAGGGCTTTGACTTGAAGAATATTTTGCTACAGGATTGACAGTTTTACTTATCATCATGTGTTTCTAGACTGTGTTTATGGATGGTATATTTATAGGCTATAACATGAATGAAGTAAAATGACACCCCAAGTGGGGCTAACCTTTTAGAATATATATTACTTAATTCTAATTCTTAATGTCACAACAGTTGATCACTTACCCTAGTGACATTTTATTAACTTTTATAGTCATTTATTAAAGTAAGTTTTATTTTGTTGTGTTTTTTTCAACTATGAGCAAAGACTTATTCTAACTGTTCTTTTTCTTTATTTAGAGTTCCCCACTTCAAGTCATGATGTGGTGGAGGCTGGATAAAGCCAGATTCTCACTATAATTTTCATGCTTTTTAAAAACTCCTCCTGCATCAGCTGCCCATTACTGAAATATTCAAACCATGTTTTACATGATGGTCACACAGAGTCCTTATTCAATTTAAAGCCAAACTTGTGTAATAAAGGCAAAAATTAACAAAGTATGCTAACATTTTTCTGAATTTATCACAATTCATAGAAAGGTAAGACATGCTAAGTATCCATTATCATATTTTTTCATTGAGCACCATGCCTAAAATCTGCTCAAGATTTGCATAAGATAAAAAGAGTGTGAAGCTAATTAAAGAATTCATGATCTTTTGATCTTCTGGTTTCTAAAATCACACGGTTATAGCAATAAGCATTTTGCAACCAGACCACTAGAGCACCATAAAATTTTCTATAGGTGGTGCATATTTGTCATATTCGTGAACACTAGTATCTTATGGCTAAAGGGATTTAGTCAATGCCAATACCTAAGGAAGGGAGGAAGAGTTGGAGCAACTGTTGAGGGGACCCCTTTAGCAGGGTGGATAGGCACTCATGCTCTGGAACTAGACAAAACAAGTTCTCTGGCTCTGATACTTAGGGCATGTTATGGAGTCTCCCTGTGTCTTGATTTACTCACTCTAAAATAGGAATAGAATAAATGAATCTTACAAAACTAATATTAAATGAGATAATTCAGGGAAAGTGCTGAGTACAGTGCCTTGTCTATATGTGAGTTATTACAATATCAGTCATAGTAACAATAATTATAGTTACTGTGACTGATATTCTATTGTTATAATTTTAGGTATTGTCACCTTTATTATAGCATGATTTTCCTTAGTTAATAAGGTTCCTAGTTAAAGTGTCTAGGTTCCAGGTATGGAAATGTGGTTTAGATAAGTCACACCTCCATATCACTTCACAAAAAGAGTTCAAGGACTTTTTAAAAGACACTATAATGAAGGCTTCAACACCAATATGTTCAATATTTAGTTGCAACATACCCAAGAATATAGATGGTATATCGTCGTCGTCGTCGGCAGCCGTCCGTCTCGAGAGACGATGGTGTAGCTTCTTAAGAGTCTATCTGCACTGCCGAGAATGGCTGTGCAGTCCGACTCGGGAGTGACACGGTATCTGTCTCCTCCCGTGTTGAATCGACATCTTGCGATGACGCTGGAGTGTCCTCTCCAGTGAAGCTGAAGCTACAGAGCCTGGGCAGGGTAATATGGAGGGTCTGCTGTTGCCCATGCAGCAGACCCCCCCTCTCTTCGCAGCTGAAGGGTCCAAGGGAAAGACGGAGTCGATACAGCTTGGCTTCAGGTGCGCCGCAGGAGTTGCCGGTGTTGACTACAACGTCAAACCGCCTTAGGGACTCCGGCTCCGGATTTTCTGTCGGGGTTTACTCCCTTAGCCTTTCCCCTGAAGAGGTATGCCGCAAGGCAGCGGAGGTAGATAGTATATAGTTCCTTAGTTATTATGTAAACTCTATACAGTACTTTCTGGATCAGATATCAATAGAGGAAAGTTCCTTCCATGGTTTTCAAAGTGTGGCTTCCAGATCAGAGCACCAGCAGGGCCCAGGAACCTGTTAGAACCTGGCCTCCACCTCAGACCTCCCTAATTAGAAACTATGGGGTGGCCCAGCAAGCTGTACTTGGACAAGTCTTCATGATGATTCTGATGTGTTGCTCTAGTCTTTCTGACAACAGGAGGCTGGAAATACTAATGGTTATTATGTAGAAATTATATGAGAAAAGATCCTTTTAATTAATTAGACAATCCCTGCTTTATAGCATTATATTGAGAGTCCAAATATGGCACACACTAAAAAAGCCTGAATGTGAGTAGATTTAGAAGAAAGGTACTGATTACACCTGAAAGAAGGGCTGAGTGTTTGAAGAATCCTTACTGTTGAAGGCCACCTCTGGAATTATGCTACAGTAGCAAAGGCAGCACTCTTATTACATAAAATGGAGTTAAAATACAGTAGTACCTCGGTACTCACCATTAATTTGTACCTGAACTGAGTGCTATAGCCAAGAATACTGAACTGTTTGCTGTTCACAAGCTACCATGAGACCAACGTGTGGACCTCTGCTGCGTCAGGAGAGAGGGTCACTGAGTGGTAAGCAAGTGCCTAGAGCTGAAACATTTTTTTTCTCATCGATGAGTATGGGGTTTGATGAGTTCTGAAGCTGATGAGTACTGAGGTATGACTGTAGTTGCTTTCATAGCTAATGTTCTTTAGTTTCTTTGACTTAACTTTTATTGTTATTAAACTTTATTTATTTTTAGAGAGAGGGAAAGGGAGGGAGAAAGAGAGAGAGAGAAACATCACTTGGTTGCCTCTCATACACATCCCAACTGAGATTGAACCCACAACCTAGGCATGTGCCCAGACCGGGAGTCAAAACAATGATTTTTTGCTTTGCAGGACAACACCCAACCAACTGAGCTACACTAGTCAGGGATGATTTAACTTTTAAATCATGTCAGTCAATGTGAAGTATTTTAAAATCAAAATAGAAATTAGAAAACTGGTAGAGAAAATGAACAGATAGTGGAAGTGCTAAAGAAGCCGTAAAATTTTAGTCAAGGCTGGACATGGACAGACATTTCTAGAATATGAGTCTGGAAATTAGGCACTGTTTAGTTCTCATTTCAGCCCTACCTAATTACATTACCTGTGCATTTTTTTTTTCTAAATGGAGAAATAATTGGTCCAAGTCAGTGTAGCATAATGAGAAGAGCCCGTTCTTTAGAAATAAAATAGACTTGGGTTTGGGTCTCAATTACTAGCTATTTGACTTTAGGCAAATTACTTAACTCTCCAAGAATCAGGTTTTTAATCTGAAATATAGGGCTAGTGATGCCTACTCTTTACAATGGTGTTTCCCAAAATGGGGAGGGGGGCAGTGCCATCTCTTGGAGGGAGTTTTTTGATGGTCACAAGACTGGAAAAGATGGTAGCACTTGGTGAACAAGGATCAGGGGTGCTGTGCATCCTGCAGTGGGTGGGACTTTCCCACCACGGGTGACTGTATCTTGCCCTGAACTAATTTTCAGTGCCCCCAAGATATTTATGTAGGTGCAAATCCTCTTCAAATTATCTAGCCTATAACCTGTGTTTTGCATACAAATATGAGTTCTTTATTTTTTGCTTGGTTTTAAAATACACTAAATTTTTCAGGAATGCAAATTACTATCAATACATTGAGAGATTTTGTTTTGTTTTTGTTTTCTTTTATCAAAAGCTGTTCACCATTTTGGGGAAAAAATTGCATAGCCAGCAGCAACTCTATACATGATATTTGGTCTTCAGTAAAACAGCCTTATCAGAACTATTTGAGGAGGTGGTATTCACAGTGATACTACATATGGGTGCAAACCACTGACTGCCTTATTGTATGTTCCAGGGTAATTGTGCCTGGGCATTTCCTCACTCAAAGAAAGTAATTGTAATATAGTAATAAAAAAATATTTTAATATAAATTACTTTTTCTTTTTCTTTAATGCTAGAGCATTATATATATATATATATATTTAATTATGAGGATAGGTACATTATATTAGCTATGAATTTTATTTCAGGATAGTAAATGTGGAATGACACAATATTGTTCAGAAAAGAAGATATTAGATTCGAAGGCTGGGTCTGTTTTAAACTCTTGAAAGGATTAGAAGAGGCAGTGTTAGTCAGTGGTTAACATAGTATCTTATACATAGTAAGTGTTCATATGTAGTGGCTATTATTGTAATTAGGAAGCAGTGGCACTGATGGAATTGGATTCCACGGTAAGTCAGTGTGGCGTGGCTATTCACAGGCCAGACGTCTGTTTCTTGCCTGGGAAGGTGGATCTGGACCATCCTGAGGCTGAGCATATGCCCACAGGGACCTACCCCTATTTCAGGATGATGGTGAGAACTGCTCTGGTGACTGGTTCAGCCATCTGGTTGCTTGTGCAACTCTCTTGAGTGTTGCAGGTATCTCTTTTTACAGTCTCTGAGTTACCAGAACAAATTATTCAAGGAGAGTGAGCCTCAAGCAGAGTTTTAGAAAGCAGGCAGAGCTATCAGATGTTGGCATACTTTCAGTGGCCTTCAGTCCATGCCGTTGTAACTGGTACATAACCATGACACATTGGAGCGGTTCAACAGGAACCCTACCACTATGCCTAATGTCCATGTGTCTCTTGAATTGTGACCACGTCCAAGAACTAGGATATCAGAAGCAACATGGTCAGTAAAATAAATGAATAAGAATTTAGAGACATCCCAACATATGCTGACATTATTCCCATATGTTAATGCCAGCTGTTATAAAATAGTTTCATAAGAACTAATGATGTACCATGTGTAACAGCAGGTACATTTTTGTCAATGTAAAAAAATTCTTTTTCTATACCTAAGCTAGTTAGAACAGATTAAAACTCTTAAGAAGGCTTCTATGTATTTTTATGCTATGGCAAAGAAACAATCTAGATAATGATTCTTTAGATAATTGCAACCAATCCACCTAGGTGTGGCCACCTGATTGGTAATACTGATTGGCCAGAATAACATGTAAAACATTAAGGGATTATTTAAATAATTTTTTATGATAATGGTATTGTATAAATAACTAAATGCAGAGTGATACAGTGTTCTAGGTTATCATATACTAAAATAATAATTGGCCAGTTAATAGTATTAATACAAGACCTAGATATTTTTACTTGAAATACTTTTAAAATATGGTAATGTAGCAGTCAGTATGACCTGGGAGGGTAGACTTAGACCTCTGTGTCTTAGAATATGCAGACCAAAAATTAAGGGTGATTCTGTCCCAGAAGCCACTTTCACCTTTCAGGTTTGTTTAACTAGGACACTTCAAAAAATGAAAATACACACTGACATTTAGGAATACACAGGCTTTCAAAATTCTGTCAGTTCTGCCATAATGTATCTGTGTAGTAAAAATGTTCCCTTCCCTGTGCCTTTTCAGTGCTTTCAGTAGAAATAAAAAGCCTAGAGAATTCCTTTAAGGACTATTCAGCTTGTTTCCGTTGACACTCAACTTGTTATATAAAATATGTTCTTCCCTTTGTAAATGTGTATTTTTTCTGAAAGCTAATTCTGTGTAAAGCACCTTCTGGATGGTACCATCTCTAGTTTGTTATTGGCTCAGAAAGAAATGGACATGATTCCAAATGGGACTCCAAGTCTCCACACTCATAATTGAAATATATACTGTACATGGTTCCCTTGCCTTCAACATTAATACCCATCTGCTGAAATGGCAAGGTGCCTGCTCTCTGGTTGATTGGATGGATGCCCTGGAGCACAGGTGCCTGGCAATGATGAGTTTAGAGAAATCCCTGACATAACATTGCTCATGACATTTCCTCTGCAGGATATCTCTCCTGGGTATGTGTTATGCATAGGTCTTTCTCTTCCTGTTTGATGCCATGACTGCTGCTGGACATCTTCAGAAATTTCTGTTAATTATGAAAAGCAAAGGCTAAGAACAAGGTGACATTTAAAAAGTGGTAATCAGAGGGATCCAAGAGAACAGATGAGTAAGTGGAAGCTACACTAACCTTCTCCCAGGACTGATTTGGAATTACAACCAAATTATAGAGAAATCATCCTGAATAACCAACTGAACACTAGCTGGGGAGAAGCCTTATAACCACAGTCAGACAGAAGAAACCACTTCAGGGCAACATGACTGGTAGGGAGTGTGGAGGAGATGCAAGAGGGCTGGAGGGATATTTCACTGGCTGGGGGTTCCACCTGAGAAATGTGGGGTCTAAACCCCAAGAAGGACTCCCTAGCCTATAGCACCAGAGGTGGAAAGGAACCCAGATAACATCCAGCTGTGAAAAACAGCAGGGTTTCTGTTTGCCAGGGAGAAACGCTGGATATGCAGAGAGCCGCTTAAAGGGCCAAAGCCCAAAATTTTGTTTGTAGCCACTTACCCAGCCTCGGTGCTGGCAAAGGGTGGGCAGAGTGGACTAGAGACACTTGAGGAGAGTCTGGGGACAGTGGCTCTGGGGAGGAAACTGAAAGAATAGCCACCAGGATCCTGTGCTGAGTCATTCTCCATATTGCAGGAGCCATTACTCTAAAGCAGAGCATTCCTCTCTCAATGGCATCTGCCTGAGGGGAAGCAATAGCCCTACCCACAATAATTACTCTGCCCCACCTTGTGGTGTTTAAGTACAGCTGCTGATTATAGTTTGATCAGTTTAATGGCTGATTAGTTTACCAACCAAGGGGAAAATATGAAGCAGACAAAATGAGAAGATGAGGAAACACACCCCAGGTAAAAGAACAAGTGAATTTTCCAGAAGAACTAGATGAAATGGAGGCAAACAATTTATCAGATAGAGTTTAGAGGATACTCAACAGCATAAAAAGACATGGAAACCATAAAAAAGAATGCAATATCTAAAATAAGTAATACATTGGATAGAATAAATGGTAGATTAGATGAAGCAGATGACAGAATTGGTGTTTTGGAAGACAAGGTAGA
This sequence comes from Furipterus horrens, assembly GCF_987537825.1. Classification (NCBI taxonomy): domain Eukaryota; kingdom Metazoa; phylum Chordata; class Mammalia; order Chiroptera; family Furipteridae; genus Furipterus; species Furipterus horrens. Next base: position 174,164,376 of record NW_028327171.1, read on the forward strand.
AAAAACAATTAGGCAGGGCTGCAAAAGGGAAAAAGACATTTTTTCCCTCTTTTATTTCTTTTTTAATATGCTTAATTGTTTATGCTATTACAGTTGTCCCAATTTCTTTTCCCTTTGTTCCCCTACACCCAATGCCCCCCTCTCTCCAGTTGTCCCTCCCTTAGTCCACGCCCATTGGTTGTGCATATAGTTCTTCTCAACATCTTCCTATCTACTCCACTCTCTTCTACTGTGCTTCTTAATTCCTGTACCATCTCCCTCCCTTTCCCCCTTCCCCTTCCTCACTGACCTCCCCCCAAAATGTTCCCCATACCTATAATTCTTTTCCCACTCTCGTTGACTACTTAGTCTGCCTTTGTTTTGATTCCCTAGCTTATGTTGTTGGTTGTTGTGATACAGTTTTCATTTTAATGTTCATAGTTTTGATCCTCCTTCTCTTAAACAAGTCCCTTTAACATTTCATATAACAGTGGTTTGGATCTGATGAACTCCTTCAGTTTTACTTTGTCCTGGAAGCACTTTCTCTGCCCTTCTATTCTGAATGACAGCTTCATTGGATAGAGTAATCATGTTTGTAGGTTTCTGCTTTTCATTACTTTGAATATTTCTTACCATTCCCTTCTTGCCTGCAGAGTTTCTTTGGAGAAATCAGCTGATAGTCTTATTGGGACCCCTTTGTATATAATTCTCTTCTTCTCTCTTGCTGCTTTTAAGATTCTCTCTTTATCCTTAATTTTTGACATTTTTGATTATAATGTGTGTGGTTCTCCCTGGCCAGTTTACTTGGAACTCTCTGTGCTTCCTGGACCTGTAAGTCTATTTTCTTCCCCAAGTTAGGGAAGTTCTGCTTCATTATTTTTTTCACATAATTTTTCAATCTCTAGTTCTTCTTCTTCACCTTCTGGCAGCCCTATGATTCAGATGTTGGCCTGCTTATACTGTCCGATATGTTTCTGAGCCTCTCCTCATTTTCCTCACTTCTCATTTCCTCTTTCTGCACTGGTTGACTGTTCCTTCCCTATGTTCCGATTTGTTGATTTGATCCCTGGTTTTCTTGCCCTCACCATAAGTTTCGTATGTGTTTTTGTTCATTTCAGCAGGACTAGCCTTCATTCCTTCCCTGTCTTAAGATCTGCTGTTAGGTCTGTAAGCATTTTTATAACCAAAGCTCTGAACTGAGCCTCAGAAAGATTTCCTATCTGCTGCTTCATTAGATTAGATATTTTCTGCCTGGTCAGCTTTGTCACTGGAATCTCTATCATGATCTGTGCCATCCTGTTTTGTGTTTACCTTTGCTTCCTGGGCAGGACTGTCACACCTCCTATGCTGTAGGGGGCGGGGCCCCATGCACTCATCACAACCGGGCATCCTATCTCACCACACTGTGGCATTTTCTGTGGGGGTGAGGGTCCAAGATGTATTCCTGTTGTTCACTCTCCACTGAGAGACTGGGAGCCTCTTCCTCCATCCCCACCCCCTCTGGGCCTCACAGTCCAAGGCAATGGAGGTCTTCCTTCCCCAGCTTTGGAATCGCAAGCTGACACGTCTGGTCTGCAGCTGGGAGTACTCCCCAGGTGCTTCTCACCTCCCCCTAAATATGGGTGTCTGTGCTTACCTCTGTCCTGTCTCCATTGATGCTGCTGCTGCAGATAGCACAGCTTGAACTCTCCTCCCTGGCTTCTCCCCTCCTACCTGTCTGGATGAGCACAACTTCTTTATAACTCCATATGTTAGACTTTCATTTATTTTCTGGAACTTCTGGTTATTTCTGGTTTTGCGGTAGTTGTATTCCTTCTTAGTTATGGAGGGAGATGGAGCGTGTCAGTCTAGGCCTCCATCTTGGCCAGAAATCTCCTGTGTTTGCTTCCATGTCCCAGAGAGAGCTGTCGCTCCTACTATGTTGTAAGGGGCGGAGCCTTAGGAATTCATCAGTAACAGGTGACCTGTTTCACCACGTTGTGTATGTAGGGGAGGGGTCTGAGAAGGAAAAATGCCCCTTACCCAGCACTGTCCCTTTTCCAGGCACTTCTCCCACTTCTGCACCAAACTGGCGCCCCTCTAGCTGCTGCTCTTGCCGTCATTCCCAGAGTGGGTGGGTCTGTGGATGTTCTAGGTCCATAGGGGCCCTTTTAACAAGCATACTCTGCTGAGAGACCAGCAGTCTCTACCTCCGTCCCAACCCCCACTGGTTTGCACAGTCAGAACCAATGAGGCTTGATTTTCCCCTGTGCTGGGACAGTGAGCTGCACAGTCTGGTGAGGAGCTGGGAACGCTCCCCAGGTATCCCTCCTGACTTTTTAAAACGTGTAACTGCACTTTTCACTGGCCTGCTGCTGTTGCCACTGCTGCCACCACCACACTGTGTCCTCTTTCCCAGGCTCCGCCCCTCCTACCTATCTGGAAAAGTATTTCTTCTTTATATCTTCATTTGCTGGACTTCCATGCACTTTGATTTTCTGGAACTTCTGGTTATTTCTAGTTTGGAGGTAGTTGTAGTGCTTCTTAGTTGTGGAGGGAGACGCAGAGTGTCTGTCTATGCCTCCATCTTGGACGAAAATCGGGAAAAAGAATTTTTAAAAATGAGATTTTAAGAAACATTTTGGATCACATAAAGGGTAACAACATCTGCATCATGGGAATACCAGAAGGAGAAGAGAGCAAGCAAGGGATCAAGAACCTAGTTGAAGAAATATTAATCAAAAACTTCCCTAATCTGGTGAAGGAATAAATCACACAAGTCCAGGAAATTCAGAGAGTCCCAAACAACTTGGACCCAAAGAGGCCTATATCAAGATACATCATAATTAAAATGACAAGGAGAGAACCCTAAAAGCTGTGAAAGAAAAAGAAGGGAGTTACCTAAAAGAGAGCACCAATTAGACTGATTCCTCAAAAGAAAGATCTCAGGCCACAAGTGAATGGCATGAAATATTCAAGGTGATGAAAAGCAAGGACCTACAACCAAGGCTACTTTACCCAGCAAGGCTATCATTTAAAATCAAAGAAGAAATAAGGAGCTTCCCTGACATGAAAAAGCTAAAGGAATTTTAACACCAAACCAGTACTGCAACAAATATTGCTTGCTTGAAGAAGAAGAAGAAGAAGAAGAAGAAGAAGAAGAAGAAGAAGAAGAAGAAGAAGAAGAAGAAGAAGAAGAAGAAACAGGAAAACAATCTAACAACAAAATGGCACTACATAGTAACTATCAGTAATCACCCTTAATATAAATTGCTTAAATGCTCCAACCAAAAGACAGAGTGTAGCTGAATGGATAAGAAAACAAGACCCATATATATATTGCCTCCAAGAAACCCATCTCAGATCAAAAGATATATACAGACTAAAAGTAAAGGGTTGGTAAAAGATATTTCATGCCAATGGAAAGGAAAAGCTGGGGTAGCAGTACTTATAGCCAACAAAATAGATTTTAAAACCAACGCTATAGTAAGAGACAAAGAAGGACACTACATAATGATAAAAGGAACAATCCAACAGAAGATATGACCCCATTGAACCTTTATTTGCAGATCACATGATATTGTACATAGAGAACCAGAAAGATTCCATCAAGAAACTACTAGCTCTGATAAATGAGTTCAGCAAAGGAGCAGAATACAAAATTACTATCCAGAAATCAGTTGCATTTTTATATGCTAATAACAAACTAATGTAAAAGGAAATTAAGAGAACACGCCCATTCACATTTGCTTCAAAAATAAGAAAATATCTAGGAGTAAACCTAACCAAGGATGTAAAAGACCTGTACTTGGAAAATTATAAGACACTGAAGAAAGAAATTGAAGAAGATGCAAATAAATGGAAGCACATACCCTGTTCATGGATAAGAATAATTAACATCATTAAATTATCCATACTACTCAAAGCAATTTATAGTCAATGCAATTCCTATCAAGATTTCACTGATGTATTTCACAGAACTAGAACAAATACTTCAAAAATTTATATTGAACCACAAAAGGCCCTGCATAACAACAGCAATCCTGAGAAAGAAGAACAAAGTTGGAGGAATCATACTACCTAATATCAAACTACACATACTACAAGTCCATAGTAATCAAAACAGCCTTGTACTAGCATAAAAATAGATACATTGATCAATGGAACAGAATAAAAAGCCCAAAAACAAACCCACACTTTTATAGTCAATTAATATCTGACAGAGAAAGTAAGCACATACAATGAGCTAAAGATAGTTTATTCAATAAATGGTGTTGGGAAAATTGGACAGATACATGTAGAAACATGAAACTAGACCACCTTCTTACACCACACACAAGAATAAATTCAAAATACATCAAAGACTTAAATATTAGACCTGAAACCATAAAAATCCTAGAAGAAAACATTTGCAGCAAAATCTTGGACACTACTAGTAGTAATATTTTATTGAATATATCTCCCCAGGCAAGGAAAACAAAAGAAAAAATAAATAAATAAATGGGTCTACATCAAACTTTGGCACAGCAAAGAAAATCATCAACAAAATAAATAGACAACCCACAGAATGGGAGAACATATTTGGTGATATATCAAATAAGAGGTTAATATCCAAAATTTATAATGTGCTTACAAAACCCAACACCAAAAAAACAACTCAATTAAAAAATGGGCAAAGGACTTGAACAGACACTTCTCCAAAGAGGACATACAATGGGCCAATAGACATATCAAAAGATGCTAAAGCCATGATGAAATATCATCTCACATCTGTTAGAATGGCTATTATCAATAAATAAACAACACGTCCTGGCAAGGATGTGGAGAAAGGGAAACCCTTTTGCACTGTTGATGGTAATGCAGACTGGTGCAGCCACTGTGGAAAACAGTATGGAGATACCTCAAAAAGTTAAAAGTGGATCTGCCTTTTGACCTAGCAATTCCATTTCTGGGAATATATCTGAAGGAACCCAAAACACCAATTCAAAAGGACATAAGCACCCCTATGTTCATTGCAGTATTATTCACAGTCACCAAGATATGGAAGCAGCCCAAGTGTCCATCAGTAGATAAGTGGATAAAACAGCTATGGGACATTTACACAATGAAATTCTACTCAGCCATAAAAATGTAGAAAAGTTTACCCTTTGCAACAGCATGTATGGACCTGGAGAACATTATGCTAGTGAAATAGGCCAGTCAGAGAAAAACAAATACCGTATGATTTTACTCATAAGTGGAATCTAATAAACAGATGGAACTAACAAGCAAAACAGAGACAGACTTATAGATGGAGAGCAGATGACAGCTAGTGGTTATGGGTGGCGGTTATGGGTGGAGGTTAGGGGATGGTGGAATTGAGCAAAAAGGAAAAAGAACTCACGGACATGGACAACAGTGTGGTGATTGCTGTGGTAAGGAGGGTATAGGGGACTAAATGGTAATGGCACACAATATAATAAAGATTAAATTTAAAAATTTAAAAAATGATAATCATAATATTTTTATTACTGAGGTTTAACTTACAAGATATTTTTAAATGTTCTGTGTTTGAAGATCTTAAAAACCAACTTTTTAAACCCAGAGTGTTCTTCCAGGTACCATTTATTCATCACTTGCATTTTATGACCCATAAAAATTGGTAATATAAAACCAAAGGCCATACTTAGAGGTATACATCTAGCACTATTTTGATATATATGTGTTAGAATTTCAAGCTAAATGGTCATCTCTTAGTTTTCTTATTATAAATGCTATTGTGGCAAAAAAAAAAAAAAAAAAAACCCACTTTTTAAAAACTATTAACCATTATTATTTTTCTTCCTTCTGGTTATTTCTCTTGAATGGAACTACCCCATTGAGGTGGCTAGAACATCCTTTGTTTAGTTCTTTAGTGACAGTACAGAGAAACCCCATGCATTTTCCTAACTTTGTTTTCCCAAATTCTAAGCCTTTAGGAGAAGAAAGAGTTTTCAAAGATTAGACTAAATATTTGGGAGAAATAAGGGAAAGAGTATAAGTTTCCTAAACCTAATTTGCAATATAGAGAACAATTTCCTTAGGCTGGGGAAAAGAGAGACAGAGTAGAAGAAATGAGATACATATTGTCAATAGACCTTAGAAGGCACATCATCTGTGTCCATCTCTTGGGCAGAGCCCAAAGATAGATAAGACTTCAAAGTCAAATGACTGTGAGCCTCCTATAAATAACTGTGAGCCGTCGCATGCTTTGCAGAGAACCCACACCTCAGGTTCACTGAGCTGAGGATTACTCCAGGGTTTAGACCTTATCTTGTGCTCAAGTGATTTAAGGATCCAAGAATCCATGCCCTCTCTTTCATGTCTTACAGATCGGCCACATGTAAACTCTCTTGCACTTTAATACAACCTTAAGAAGGAAGACTAGAAACCAAGATTTCACTTATATTATTTATTCTCTCTTGGGAGGCTTGCAATTGATTTAAGTTGTTATAGAATATGAAGTTATATTTCTAGTTCATCCAAGCATGTGTACTGAGATTCTATTAATTACATTCATCATATATTGTGAATCATCTAGAGAAGATTTAAGGACTACTGAAAAACTTTTAGAAATTTCTTTTCTACTTTTGATCCATTTTGTTAAAGTCAGTGTTTATGTAATGTCCTCTACTCAGATGGGGGTACATATTACCTGGGTTGCCCACTCTGTCCACTAGAATTCTTACTTAAGGATTTCATTTATTTCAGTTCTGCTGTCTAACTATAGTAGTGCCTAGAGAAGTTTTTAGTTCAATATTTTGCAAAAGGACACTTTCGATCGTGATCAAATCAATACACTATAATAACAACTCTAGTCAGTCTAGTAGGCATATTTACATACAACTAATGTAAATACAAATAAAAAAGTTATGTATTTGGTTGGCTATCAATGTCTATCTTCCACTTCTTTGCTTAGGAATAGACAATAACCACCAATCTGCTCAGAAAAATTCTGGTCAGGAGAGAATGCCCTGTGGTGGGTGTCATGCTTTTCTTGTGCCATGAAGTCTGTACTTTTGTTTCAAGCTGCTTATGACTTTTTAAAAAATCTTGACTGACAGAATAACACACATGAAAACTTCAAGTACTGAGTCATTTTTGCTAGATTACCGTGGAACATTTTGTTTGTCCCCTAAATGCTTTGTGTGCATCCTTAAGTGTGAAGGGCTGCCTGGTGTTGCCACTCTGACCCCTTTAATTGGAGAGTCTCTGTGTTCTTGTTGACAAGTGTTACTGCTACCTGATCTGCATTCAAAATGAAGTATAATGGGTGCTCTGCAGAAAGAAGACAAGAGGACATTTTAAGTGTCTTTCATGGGCAAAGTCACTTTATTTGCGTGGTCCAAGATAAATACAGATTTGTCTCCATTATTCAATATCAAGACAAAATCATCTTGCCAACTTTCTGTTTATTTACTTTCTGCTTTTTGACTTCATAGCCAAAAGAAGGTGGGCATATCTGTAACCACAAACCTGGGGAAAACATCAGTAAAACCTGACTTGCTCCTGTGGTTCTCTGCTCCTTCTGCTTGTAATTGTGTTATATGAGTCAGCCTCTGCCTACTGTTTTATTAACATTTTTCAAAATCTCAGTTTATACCAGTGAAGAAAAGCAATTACTAATGTAATCAAAATTGTTGAAATCTTTCTGATTTTTATGTAACTCATAAAAGTTCTAAATAATACTTTGAGTTTTATTATGCACTACATCAGATGTGGGAAAAAAAGAAAGAAACATGTGGGAGTAAGTAATAAGGCATTTATATACCACATGATCTAGTTATATAAACCCATGTAGCAGAAGACTTTCTGAGAGTAATTTTCATTGATTGACCTTTAGGTCAATATTTTTATTTTTAAATAACTCATGACTTTGTTTCATCTTTAATCTCTGATTCTTCCAGTCTATTAATTATCAAATTAGTTAATTATCTGGTAAGTACCAGGAATTTTCTTCTTGTTGCCTTGTTCTCTAGAGATTTCTTAAACAACACGAACTTTAAAAGGATTTTATTCCTTTTTGGATAGAGGGGGAGGGAGGAAAGAATCAACAGGATTCAAACTGGTGACCCCTCATTCTGCAGTACAAGGGCCAACCAACTGAGCCACACCAGTCAGGGAACAATACAAACTTTAATACACAGTTTCTCTAGAAGAGCTATCTTCCTCTTTGGATCTAAGTATAGAAAGAAAACCAAGTGATAAAATATTAATATTGTCTTTTTATATGATAAGTGAGGTATTTTCAAAATCTGTGCAATTTATAAAATTACATTAACTATCTTATATAGTGATTAATTATATTGATATGTGATATATGAGTCACATTGAAAATCTTTTCTGTGAAGATCTGCCAATTTTAAGTTTAGAAACAACATAAAGGACAGTGTTTTTAATCTAATATTATTGTCAAAATTTAAAAGGAACAAGACTAGGAAAAGTATGTTTGGACAGCTTTACACAATTAAAGGAAGAAGAACATTAATCTGATTATGTGGATAATTAACACTAAATCATCTTACTTGAAATACGTTGCAGCAAATAATATTGCAGGTTTTTATTTTTCATTTTATCTGCTAATGTAGATCTAGCCTTTACATGAATCTCAGAAATAAAAACAACAAAATAGAACCCCAAAAGAGCAAGGAAGAGTTAGATTTATAACATAAATTCAGCATCCTCTATTTAGGCAAAACTGACATTACACAAAAAGCCTGATAGAGATTCACTGCTTACTTCAGAGTGTGTAATCAAGTTCAATGAAAAGTGATTTGTAAATTGCTTATTCAGTGAACGTGAATAAATAACTCACAGATCAATGTCTTACAAGAATTCAGTAAGCAGCCTATTTTTTATTTGAAACCATGCTGCAGCCTATCGATTTCCTCTTCTAGATAATGTTGAATAGGAAAAACGAAAATAAAACACGCCATTCTCCTTACCTCTCAAGAAAGACAGTTCAATTCCCCAAAGGAAAAATGTGTCTGGAGTTTTATAAATACCTTCTTTTCAACTATCACTACCACCCTCAGAACTAAGGAAGAGGGACCTCTGACCGAGATCCTGTGCTTTAGAGGCGTGGATCTGACCTGACTCCATAGCTTTTTATAGAGCCAGGAGTCCCCAGGGCCACGCCAATGTAGTCCCCCAGAGCTCACGTTCCCTTCTTCTAGACCATACGGCAGGTATCTGGGGCCTCAAACCTACTTCCAGGACCTGCACACGCTTCTCCTCAGGGCCCTCCTCCCAAACACAGACCACATTGGCCCTGGGTCAGAGATTTGGCCAGTTGGGAACAATCTGAAGGGGCCTGGCTAGGGCCTGGACATCTAACAGAGAGGTCAGAAGTATTTTCAGTCAAGTGAGAATGCAGCATACCAAAACTTATGGGGTGCGGCAAAAGCAGTCCTAAATGAAAAGTTTATAGCAATAAACACCCACGTTAAGAAAAAAGAAAGATCTCAAACAACCTTAATGTAAACTTCAAGGGACTAAAAAAAGGATAAAATGAACTCAAAATTAGCAGAAAGGAGGAAATAACAAAGATTAGAGAGAGAATAAATAAAATAGAGACTAAAAATAGTGGAAAAGCTGGGATTTTTTCCCAAAGATAAAATGAAATAGACAAATCTTTAGTCAGACTTGCCAAAAAAAGAGAGGACTCAAGTAAGTGAAATTAGAAATAGAAAAGGAGGCATTATCACTGGTACAAATATGTTAAGAATCATAAGAGACTACTTTGAAAAATTATACACTAACAAATTGGACAAATGGATAAAGCTCTAGAAACATAAAACCTACAAAGACTAAATTATGATGAAATAGAAAATCTGAATAAACCAATTAAAAGTAATGAGATTTAATCAGTAAACAAAAATCTCCCAACAAAGAAAAGTCCAGAATCAGATGGCTTCACTGGTGAATTATACCAAACAATTAAAGAAGAATGAATGCCAACTCTTTTCTAACTCTTTCAAAAAACTGAAGAGTTGGGAATACTTTCTAACTCATTTTATGAGACCAGCAGCATGGGACTACCAAAGCCAGACAAGGAAATTAAAGAAAAGAAAATTGTAGGCCTATTTATCCCTGATGAACATCAATGCAAAAATCCTGAACAAAATATTAGCATATCAAATTCAACAATGCATTCCAAAGGATCACACACCATGACTAAGTGGGATTGTTCCAGGGATATAAAGCTGTTTCAATATCCACAAGCCAATCAATGTCAGGTACCACATTTACTAAATTATGAATAAAAATCATATGATCATCTTAATAAATGTATAATAAGTATTTGACAAATTTCAATATCTTTTCATGTTAAAAATTTAAGAGTATAGAGGGAATATATCTTAACATAATAAACATCATATATGACAAGTCTACAGCGAACATACTCAAGGTGAAAAGCTAAAAGCTTTTCTCTCAGATTAGGAACTAGATAAGGATGTCCATTCTTGCACTTTTATTTCACATATTACTGGAAGTCCTTGGCAGAACAGTTAGGCAAGAAAAGGAAATAAAAGACATCAGAATGAGAAAGGAAGAAGTAAAAACTTACTCTTTGCAGATACATGATATTATGTATAGAAAACCCTCAAGACTCCATTAAAAACCTGTTAGAACTAATAAATTCAGTAAAGTTGCTGATTAGAAATTTAGTACACAAAAATCACTTGTGCTTCTATACAACAATGAACTACCAGAGAGAAAGTTAGGAGAACAATCCCATTTATAATAGTATCCAATAAATTAAAACACTTAGGAATAAATTTAACGAAGAAAGTAAAAGATCTATCAGTGCTTTCTTAAGCGGAAAATTATATTTTTAATTGACTGTATTTTGACCAATGTATTAGCTTATTCCCCCATTGTCTCACCTCTCCACAAAGGATTTCAACTCTACCACAGCCAACATGTTCGTAAAGGAAACTTTTGCTTGTCCTTTATTTAAAGTTTTGTATTTGATTTTTAAAAAGTATACAAACAGACCTAAAAGTCTTATTATAAATTTCTAGTACATACGATGCTAATGAGGTTTGATATATGGTTTATGGCATGCTCAAGAATAGTTGTATTTTTCCTCATTTAAAGCTCAAATGACTTTTTCTCCAAATTTTCCTTTAAAAGTTTACTGTTTCTGAAATTACTCTCTATTTTTTATAAAATCAAAAAATATATAAAATGGACATAAAAAATTTCTTTTGAGTAACTATCTTAAGCCAAGATGGAATTGAATTTTTCTAATGATAGTCTCTGTAGATTTCATTTAAAGATAGATCATGAATTTATTTTAATTAGTTATTTCATCATGAAATTGCATTAACAATGTTGAATAGCAGAGCTACAAAAACCATTAGCCAAAACCATGTGAATAAAAATATAGGTTAAGCACAATTTTATACAAGACTTTGAAAAACATTTTCTTTCTGAAGAAAACATTTTCTTCACACATCATGTTCAGATATAGGCTAGGACAGTTACAGAATTCTTACACACTTACATTGTTTTCTTGATCTTTTTTATAAGCCTGTACGTGCCTAAACTAAAACCAAAGAATGAAATTCACCTCTTTAATGTGAAACATGTGCTTGTTTTTCACTTCACAAACAAAAAAATAAAATAAATTTCTTAGACTGAGCAAGTCAGAAAAAGGGGCCCTCCCCCGGCCAGGCACTTGGCGGCAGTTTTGTTCCGCAGTTTTTCCAAGTAAATTTCAGTAAGACTAGAGACTTGCTAACGGTCTTTCTCACTCTCAAATCTGATCAGTATTGGAAAAAATTTTAAGGTTTCCTGTTGCAACACGATTTTTTTTCCCCCAATGGTTTGTTTCTTTTAAAGCCGAATGTCTTGTCACTTGAAGTCAAAACATTTTCTTCAGGATCTTGCAGAGACTTGTCCAACTGGTTCATGAGATTAAAAAAAAAAAAAGTTTGCAAAGCAGGTTATTCTGAGCTATTCTTTAGCATCCAAGCACTTGATAAAATCTGGCATTCTTTGTCCTTTTAAGTATTACTGCAATTTACCTTTTAACTCATACACTCTATAGAGATCTCTTCCTATGCTAGGTATGTGGATTTCTATAAATAACAGATTTATTTTCCAGGTTTCTAAAAATTTTTGAGTGAGCTTGTCTTTGTTGAATAAAGTTAACCATATATATAGCATCACTTACAATCTTTTTATTTCATGTTGAAAAGTTTTTGACACTAGTACCTCTCAGTAAAGATTAGGGTAATGGGTATGACAACACTGGAATTTTCTTTTTTATAAAGACACAACCATTCATGTAGCTAATAATTGATGAGGCACCGTCAGCAGAGATGCCAACCATCTCCAAGACAGGCCTTCTGTTTCTAGATGTAATAGCCCAGTGTTAACTAGATCTCAGCCTTTCTCTGTTGGGGCAAGCTAGATGCATTGGAAAGTTCTCTTGAATTTTATCACCATTTAGAAATCATATAAATGTTAGAACGTGACATTTACTGATGAAATATAATGATGACTGATCCTACAATAGAGGCTATTGTTCAGTTTTACCCCAAAGCTCTTCAGCGTCATGTGACATGTCATCAATATGCCAACTGATAATAGCATGTAATATGGCATCTTCTCAATCTTTCATACTTGTCAGCATTTTCCTCACTTTATATTTATTTTCTGGCATCATGAGATTCTCACCAAGCACATGATTTTTTTAAAACAAATTTCTGGGCAATAAGTTCTTTTACTAAAGAACTTGATTCCTGAGTCTTTTGACTGTGACCCCTTTAAAAATGAGAGTTTTACTCTTGCTTTGAGATTCCAATAGCCATCTAAAATAATCAGTACCTTTATTTGTCAACTGGCTATGATTCGTACTCATGTCTTTTTAGTTTTCCTGCAGCCATTGTTGCATATGCACAATGGAATACAACCACCAGGATAACCAACCCATGCAAATCTCCCTGATAACTAGTTTTTATTGTAAAAATGAACTTATTTTGTATTTTTTCTCCCACTGGTATGGGGAATTGACTTAGAAGTTTGTAACTCTTCTTACTGACCTTATCAGAGTTATCCATAGACCCAAGTCTAGAATCCTCTTCCACCTCAAACTTTGTCTTCAAAGTATTGCCATGATGAAATACCAGACATTTTTGGAAAAAAAAAAAAAAAAACACACTAGTAAAGTCTTTCATAGAATAACCTAATAAATAACAAATGAGAAAAATCACAAAAACATGGAACTGCACCATGTAATTTACTGCTAACCTACACAATTCATGCTTTGCAACGTTTACAGCAACAGCATAGCAGCGTAAGAGAAACTTTCATGACATATAAAAATACCTTCTTCAGAACAAAAATTTTCCACAATTTTCTGTTATAGTAATAGAACTCAGTCACTCCCATAAGGCAGTCATTGATTGGCACATAAGAGGAGGTTGTGGGAGACAATTTGGGAGGGAGAGGCTGACATTGTCAATCTACTACCCAGTCTTTTATACAACACAGTGTTGACTGACTACCTGTGATCTCTCTGGACTCACGAAAGAACTGAGAATGCACTCTATCTGCTGGACACTATCAGGTGGAGTGGCAAGACCACTAATGACAGTGCTCAATGGGCCACTCGGTAGCACTGCAAGTGCTAACATTGCATGGTGTGCGAAGTTTTAAAAAATGCTCCCTTCTTTTTCCCCATCTAGTGAAACCCCTACTGACATCTTGTAGAACCCATCTTGTACAGTATTTCCATGAGCTCTGCTGAGAAACCTGCTTTATTTACCCTGATTTATTTCATTTCTTAGAATGCACTATGTTCTTTCCACTTTATGCTCTTCATATTATCATTTCTTCTGTTTCCGATGCCTTTTCCCACTGGCTCCCAGACACTCAAGACTCCAGATGAGTTCAAATTCACTCATTATACCCTTTCACAGTTACCTATACTGTCATTCATAATACTAACCACAATTGTTCTTAAATGATTAATAATGTCAGAGGGAGTTTACCATCATTTTCTTCTACTTGGATATAAATGGCATGATAGCAAGCTGTGTCTTTTCTGTTAACTATTAAATCTCCATTCCATACTATAATTAAAGATTCTAAGAATAATTCTTACCTTAGCTTTTCTGCTTGGAATTTACTGAGTAAATGTATGACCAAATTAATGAACAAGCTGAAACCAAAGGACTCTAACAAGTGGAGGCATGAAACCCAGGGAAGCAAGTAGATAGTACAGCTGACCCAAGATTTCCTGTGAACACTGACAGGAAAGCTAAGTAGACAGGGATGAGCCCAGTGGGATCTCTTTAGAACCATACCAAAGTTAGCTTTTCAAAACTGGACATAAATTACAGTAAAATTTTGGAAATACAGGGTTTCAACTTCATGTGAGAGAAAGTATTCTCAATTTTCTGGCATGTAATTCTTAGTGCTTCTTGTATAATTAGCACTTACCAAGTGAAACTTTTTCTCAAAATTCTAGAAATAAAACGACTTATTGATAAATGAGGTGATTGTCTTTGCAGCAACATTGGTTCTTAGAGGCAGGCTTTGGTTCCATTTTGGCCATGAGCTGTACCCTCTGCCTCCGGGAATCCTATGCTCCTTTCCTGGGGAATATGAATTGTGGAAATGTGAAGCGGCAAACAAATGGACTCTGAGTTTCAATGTTCTGTGTATATTTTATTTTTAATGATTACAGTAGGGAGTTTTAAAAATTGCTTCCATGCAAAAACATTCTCTGGCAGAAGGTAAAACCTCCAAGCTAAGCAGTTATTAATCTCTTTCCAGAGACACTGCACAATAGTAATATGAAAACACTGCTTCTGTACTTTCTATGCCCTGTGCCAAGTTATGAAATGGATTATGGAGTTGGAGACTGAATATGAGACTTCTAGATCTGTGATATATAAGAAGTGATTTTATTCAGTAGACCATACAAAAAGAACACCTGTTTTGGGTTAGACCAGGCTTTGAAATCAGGTTACTCAAAATTCTAGTCTCAGATTTCCCCCATCCAAGTACTAACCAGGCCCAACCCTACTTAGCTTCTGAGATCAGATGAGATCAGGTGTGTTCAGAGTGGTATCGCCATAGATTCAGATTTCTCTCTGACCTTGGTAAAAACATAATATTTTTTTCTATTTTATAGCATTAAAGAACTACTACCATTCGAAGAAAACATATTGAAATAAATTTCTAATAAGGCATGTGAACTTTGTTTTAATAGATATATTTTCTATGTGTTGTAAATTTTTCTAGTAACAATACTATTCTAAGAAACATCTTTACTGTGTTTTGAATTTATCATTCAAACTCAGCAAAAAATTAAGCATCATAAAATAACAAACTAAGAAAACATTATACCTCAATTGAAAAAATTTAAGAAGTCCATCACAATAAAAAATAAATTTACCTTTATACTTCTCCAAAATTTAAAACCTCAGAGACCTCTATTAAAATGTAACGCTTATATTTTAACAAGCTATTAACCAAAAATTGATTTTGGTAGAGAATATGTTGTGGAAACCTTCTACTGCAAGAATGATTCAATCGATGCAAACCTGCTTTACTTTCAAATGCCTGGGTCAGGCTTCTACATGAAAATTTAGCTAATCTGTGTGTGATTTTGATGGGGATGACTCCCCAAATTCTAGTGTTCAACTTAAACATATTGTCAGTTTCTTCAATAGGCAGAGAATTTGCTTCACCTCCAAATTATTGCTCTCGTATTTTCAAGTGTTGCTCATGGAAATCAGCATTCCAGTTTAGTCATGAATTCTCAGAAAGTAAACAATAAGGATTCTCTACCTAGAACAGAAAACTTACAATCTATGAAACCATAATCAGCAAGGACAGAAACAACCCTTAACATTAACAGTTACAAATTTCATTGTTTTCCTAACAAACATGTTTCACTGCAGTCATTTAATTAATGCAATATACTTCAAGAATAAGCATTAAAACACTACTAAAAGAATAAATAAATCCAGGAATCTATGGACACATTCAGCTCAGAAGATTATGTTCTGTAGGTGGAAGGAATTTGTCTTCGAACTTCCTCTAACTCACTTCTCCCAAAAAATAAATGAAAAGAAACTGTGTTTCAACATTTTACAAAATGAAATAACTTTGAGTTTCATCTGATTTTTTCCATTATTGTATTGCTTTTATAAATTTCAAGTTGCAAGACAGGTAAAATATTCAAGATACTTAGAAATGCCTGTTTTTCTATTGCCTGGAGAAAGAGAGCAAGTAATGGAAGAATTATGAATACCTGTGTAAACACTGCCATGAACAAGAAGGCAATCAGAGAACAGCTTTCCTGTTCTCACTGTTCAAACCTATTCAGCCCCTTGATGAAATCTTATGTAAACCCATGACTTCCCTTGTCGCTCGTGGGTCATGAAAATTCCTCCTGCTACTTCAAGGCACAGACAGATCTATCTCAATTCCATAATTAATGTACACAGTCTTATGTAATAATTAATGCTCCCAATTTATTTATAAGTTAATTGTCTCCCTCTTTGAAACTACCCAGACTGGCCTCCAGTAGTGGGAAATCAGGGGAAAGGCTTGGTGAGATTCTCTCTCCCAACCTGTAACTTCTGCCCCATTTCATCTTTTTGACAGAGTTTTTGACCCTTACATGGTTGAAGTATACATGGGGCAGAGGCAGTCAAATTAAGAAAACATTCAAGATTTGGTGTCAGCACTCTCTGGACATGGATGTCATTTCTGTCATGTTACGATACTTTTGTGAACTCCCTGGAGGTGCCTAATCTTTGGGGATCTCTCGTGAACAGTGACCTTGACAGAGATAGCACATCTTTCTCAAACTGCATTTTTATATTGTCTTCTGTAGCTCCTTTGCCTCCAGCAGAGTACTTCAAGGTTCTTCCTGCTCAACCCCTCATCCCTCAAGGCCAAGGGTCTTAAAAAGGCCCATGCTGTCTCTATTACAAGGTAATATTTGGTCCTTAGGAAAAATTTATCCCCTTTGCCCTGAGAAATATGGAGTGCAGTCCCCTCCCAGTGGGGCCAGGTCCTTCTTGTTACATCTGCAAGCACTTGGCCAGCCTCGGGGTTGTGAATCTTGATTTCTTAGGTGTGAGTCAGACAGACAGCCCACTGTGTCTCCCCGGGTGCCAGGGACACATATTAAAGCTGCCGAGTGGTGTTGAGAAGCCCCCTTTCCTAGGAATGGTGTGAGGTAGCAAGCAGCGACTCTGACTTCTCCCATTTGGGAGGGGATTCCTAAGGATACCAGTTCTCTAAAAAGTTCTTATTTCTCCAGCCTTTCTCTCAAATTCCCATACCCTTTAGTCACTAAATGTGGGTAAGCGATGAATAATCACAAAACTGTTTATTGGCCACCTCCTTGGAATTTTTGCATTTTTATCTTATACTTCAACTGCAATATGATATTTATTATTTTGGGGCTTCAGTTTATTTCAACATCCTGTTAACATTTGGTTCTCATTAGAGATTACTGTTTAGCTTCTTGTGTAAAAAAAAAATCAACAAATCAATAAAATAAGAAAAGGGTTTACGTGTAACTTTTACTTTATTGTTCATAAAAGCTGAGGAAGAGTAGGCCAGCTCATCTTATAAATATCATTTTTGAAGATGCTGTAGTTATCTTTGATGTTATTAGCCTTTGTTTTCTGGGACTTTGTTCTACCATTTCAAATATTTCTATCCTTATTTCTATCTGTTCCTTCTCTTCCTTATAAAACCCATATTTCAGTCAATTTAAAAATAAACCCATGGGTTCTGTACCCCATTCTTGTCAAACATCACTGGGACTTTTGTCAATCATTTTTTCTTTATTCTATCTCTTCGATGTCATCAGCTTTCAGGGAGTCTCTGCTGTGCCTTCAGATACTTTTTTCTCCCCTTCTCCCTCCCTTCCTTTCTCCCTTCCTTCGCTTTCTCTTTCCTTCCCTCCCTTCATTCTTCCTCCATGACTTATATGTATTGAGTATCTTCTCTGGGCTGAATATGCTGCTAAGGATGTAGGTCTCCCATTCTATAAAAAAAATATAAAACACACATGCACGCAAGCACATGACCACTCACACACACCTTTCCTTGATCTTATGTTCTCCTTTAGCCACAACCTTATCACACTCCTTTTATTTTCTTTTAAAATATTTTCATACATTGCATGGTATATGTTTTATAGCCCTAAATGTTTTGTCTTCAGTTACTTTGGGGTTAAATCTTTCTTCCGAGCAACCTCATTTCTGGCTTAGGAGCAGCCTGTTCCTTTTCAGTAAGGGTGCTCGCCACATGCTGGGCTTCCTCTCGTGGACAATATGACCACGATCTCTGTTGGTCTCCTGAAAGCTTTGTTCACCTGATATATGCAGAATGACTTAGAAAATTCACTTCTAAAACCTAAAGTTAAGCATTATTTTCTTCATTTTTAGGCACATGTAGCAAAGATTGAGCACTCTTTTTAATCACTGACACCATTTCAGGATCCACTCTTTAGTCTGAGATACCAGCCAGTTATGTCATTATATGGAATTAATATCATATGTTTAAGAACAAGACAAAACACTTCCTCAGCCCGTAACCCTCTCTGGTTATTGGCACACCTCTTTGCTTTTTCACAGCTAAACTTCTTGTAAGTCTTGTTCATGCTCTGCTTTCTCACCTCCCATTTACTCTTAAATGCTTTCTAACTTGTTCTTTGGACTCATCCCTTTACTTTAACTTCTTTCTGCCAAGGTTCTTATTGCTAAATCTTCTGAGCCCTTTTTAGTCTGTATTGCATTTTACTTCTTGGCAGCATTTGACACTAGTAGTCACTTCCTACTTGTAGAAAAAAATCCTTTCCTTTGTCTTTGATTTCCCCCATTTATTTTTGCATTCTTTCTCCATCTCTTTTGGAGGCCTCTCTGAATCTGACCATCCCTCAAAATTTGTGTTTTTTAGGAATCGTTCCACTGTCCTTCCACATATTTTCTTGTTAGAGAAACAGGGGAGTGCAAAAACAAACCCCAGAGTTTGCGGCTGGGAGATAGAGAAAAGGAAGCAGCTTTCAGGATGCCCTTGCATGCCTGGGGCTAGTGGCTGGAAACTGTTGCACAAAGATCCACTTTGAAACTTCCAAGGCTCAGGAAGATGGGAGGGGTCTTGGGCTGTGCGATGGTACGGAAGGAGCCTACAGAGCCTACGAAGGGTTCTGTGAATGGTCAGAACTGCTTGCAACACCCACTGCGTGAGAGGACGCAGTCAGGGATATATAAGCAGCTGCGGACATTTTACTGGTGTGCTCCCTCCATGTGGCTTGGAAGAGCGGGTCTCTCTAGGCTGCTTTAAGAAGAGGCTCTCGCCACGTGGTCTGCAGGAAGAAGGCAGTTTACAAGGAGGCTGAGAATCCAGGCGGTTCTCCCTTGAGAGCTGGAGGGCACCACAGCACAGAACGGACCTCCCCAATCAGAATTGAGTGATTGGCAGCTACTGGTAAAGCTGAACTGTGCCTACGAAGTAGGGAAACGGTGTTTCTGACTTTCCTAAGACTGGCCAGGTCTGGGAGGGGGAGGCAGAACTATGTGCAAATAAACAATTCTTTTTCTTTTCACTAAATTCTGGTATTGAGAGTTGTAATTCTGGCGGCAGGCAATTGGGCCCCCTAACTAAACAGCCCGTGGGTTCTGCTTCAATCGGAGCAGCCCAGGGGTTCTGTTACATTCTTACCCTAAACTCTCTAACTGCATAATTTCACCCAATACTTCAGTCATTATCTAAAAAACTCTCAAATATATTTTCTTAGATGGATCTTCCAATCTCTCCTAACCTAGTGGATATATCTATCCCCTTGGGTTTCCCATGGAAACTTTTAGTACTGTTTCCAGTACTTAAAGCTTTTCTTTTTTTTTTTCTTCTTATTTTTAAAAATAATTTGTTTATTTATTTATTTTTTAGAGAGAGGGGAAAGGAGAAAGCGAGGGAGAGAAACATCACTGTGTGATTGCCTCTCACTCGCACCCCCAGCTGGGGACCTGACCTGCAACCTAGCCATGTGCCCTGACTGGGAATCGAACCAGCGACACTTGGCTCGCAGGCCGACTCTCAACCCACTGAGCCACAGCAGCCAGGACCTACTTAAACCTTTTCATCCCTTAAACTTCCCTTTTATTTTATTGTTTTTGTTTGTTTGTTTTGTTTTGTTTGTCCTTTATCAGTGCAAGATACCATCTTCTTCACCTGGCTGTACAAGCCAGAAATGTGGTTCCCTTTCTTGTACACTCACATGCAACACATCCCAAGCCTCATTAATCTGTCTGAATTCTATACCGGTACTCTTACTCTAGCCCTGGCCATTCTGAACCTTTCCTTGGCTTACTACAGCAGCCTCTTAACTCATCTCCATTACTCCCATATTTCCTTCCCTTCTGGATATATTTCATATTGCAGCTAGAGGGACCTTCCAGTATCTGCTATCTTCTGCAACTCCTTCTCTGGAAATGTCCAGCTCTAACCACATGATTGTGGGTGTCTGTGGTCCTATGTTTATTACTTCTTACTGACAACAAAAATTTTAAGCAGATGGATGCCGGGCCAATCACATACTTTTTCTTGGGAATTTGGGGTTAACACTAAGAACTGTGAGTATACCTTTATTAAATATTTTAACTGTAAGAACTTGTACATGTGGGAGTTATGAGGTAGTACATTCTGCCATGTGCACAAGGAATCTAAGAATCTAGCTCAGGGAGAGAGAAAGAAGTATACATATAGAAAGGAACAGATATATGACCCAATTGCACCAGAAAAAGAGACAGACTTGACTTCTGATGGCTTTAAAGTTTCTAGCGTAAGCCACTCATGTGGCTCAGCCAGTCTTTCAGGTTCATGATTTATCCCTGAGTCTATAATTTCATGTAATGGAGCTGAGCTTTCCAGCTGTATGCTGAAGATGTGTGCTGTGATACTGACCCCTGGAGCCCTTAGGGCAGCTGGAGTACCCAGGCTGATTGCCTCCTGCCACAAGCAGCCTCATCTATTTTCCCCAGGGCGCTGTATAAATATTATCATTTCCATCTGTGCCAGGATATGAAAAAGGTTGAAATGCACTATAATATACAGTTAATAAATTTCTCCTTTTTGCTAAAGTCAGCTCAAGTAGGATTCTGGTTTTTTGCCACTGAGAGCTTTGACTAAGACATCTTTCCAAAATGTAGATTTGAGCTGATTTTTCTTCTATGTAAAATCATACAGTGCTTCTTTAATATCTTGAGGGTTTAGTTCACACTCCTTGGTATAAAATGTAAATTAAAAAGCCCTGTTTTCAGTGAAATATCCCAGATTTCCCATAATTTCAGGTCTTGGCACCCAGTAGGCCATGTCTTGCAATGCTTTCACCACTCTCCCAGCACACCCCCTCTGTCTCTTTGCTTGGTTAACACCTACTGCTTTGTTATTGTTTTTATTACTTTTAGTCTAGATGCCATATGCTGTGGAAAGCATTCCTCTTACTCACAAAATTGAGGTTCAGTGTCCTTCCTAAGCTGTGCCCCTATCGATGTGTATGGAGTAGACTTCTGTTTGGTGATAGCACACTGAATAATAATTTTCCATTTCTGTACCATAATCTCTACCCTAAGGCAGAGTTAGCATCTCCTTTTTTGATTATGCATTCTCAACATCTAGCACATGCAGAATAAACAACAAATAGTTATTGTGGGAGCAACACTATCAACAATCCTTGCATTTGCCTTCCTTCTACTGCTTCTTCCATTCCCTTTCAAAGCCATTCTACTTCCTCATCATTTTCAATTCCCTTCCGTCACTCATATAATCTCCTTCCTCTCCAACAGAAGACCTGAGGCTGCCATCTGCATCCTTCCTCCACTCCCTATCATCTCCCCTCTGGCCACAGTTTCCTCTACTCTCTGAGAATGAGGTGCTCCTCTTGCTATTCTCAGCCAACTTCACTCCCATCCCCCTCAACCCGCCCCTTTCTCACCTCTTTCAGGACAGCCATCATATTTCTATATATTTTCCTAAAATCCTTATTGACTTCTACCCCGAAGCCCACAAACATATTGAATTTTTCTTTCAAAAAATGAGTTCTTTTCTCTGGGAGTGATAAACTTAGAATTTTTTAAAGTTTCTGATGCTTTTATCATTTTGCTATGCAATTCCTTCTACATGGAATTAGTCACTCTTCCTGGGTTCCCACAGGGACTGGAGACAGAGAGGGGAGAGAGAAATCGAGAGCAACCAAATACAGATCTCACCTCTTGATCAAAGTGTTGATACCACATTGTAAGAAGAATTTGTAAGATGGAATATGTATTGGTGCAGCCATCTGGGGAAAATATACTCTACCACAGAAGAGATATATCCATATCCAGTATTTCTATAGTCCATTACTAAGATTATTAAATGTATACTTTCAGTTGTAATTTTTTTTTTGATTTAATGTGTTTTATTGATTAAATTATTACATTTGTGCCAATTTCCCTTCCCTCTGCTCCCCTCCACCTGGTGGCCCCCCTCCCTCCAGTTGTCCCCCCCTTTTAGATTATGTCCATTAGTTGTGCATACAGTTCCTCCCAACCTCTCTCCGTCTATTCCATTCCCTCCTACCTTGATCCCCAATTCCTATATCATCTCCCTCCCTTTCCCCATTCCCCCTCCCTGTTGACCTCCCCCCAATATGCTTCCCGTACCCACAGTTCCTCTTTCCCTCTCGTTGCCTATTTAGTTTGCCTTTGTTTCATCTCCCTAGCTTCTGTTTTTTTTTTTAAACCAGTCCCTTTAACATCTCATATAACAGTGGTTTGGATCTAATGAACTCTTTCAGTTTTATTTTGTCCTGGAAACACTTTCTCTGTCCTTCTATTCTGAATGACAATTTCGCTGGATAGAGTATTCGTGGTTGTAGGTTTTGGATTTTCATTACTTTGAATATTTCTTGCCAGTCTCTTCTTGCTTGTAGGGTTTCCCTTGAGAAGTCAGCTGATAGTCTAATTGGGACCCCTTTGTACATAATTCTTTTCTTCTCTCTTGCTGCTTTTAAGATTCTCTCTTTATCTTTAATTTTTGACATTTTGATTATAATGTGTCTTGGAGTGGTTCTCCCTGGGTCCAGTCTCTTGGGAACTCTCCTTGCTTCCTGGACCTGCAGGTCTATTCCCTTTCCCAAGTCTGGGAAGTTCTCCTTTATTATATTTTCACTCAATTTTTCAAGTTCTAGTTCATCTTCCTCATTCTCTGGCAAACCAATGATTCTTATGTTGGGCCTTTTATAGCTGTCCCAGAGGTTTCTGATCCTTTCGTTGTTGCTTCCCATTTCCTCTCTCTGCATTGGTTGACTGCTTGTTCCTTCTCCAAATTCCAGTTTGTTGAAATGAACTCTGGATTTTATTTCCTTTCCTTCTATCTCGTATGCGGTTTTGTTCCTTTCGTTATGAAAGTTTTTCGCTTCTTTCATATCTTTTTCCTGCTCTTTTGTGAATTCTGTAAGCCACCTGATAACAATGGCCCAGAACTGAGCCTCTGACAGGTTTCTTATCTGTTCATCTGTCAGGTTCTCTATCTGCTGCCTGGTGAGTTGTGTTACCGGTATTTCTAAAGTTGCCTGCCTCATTTTGACAGATGCTTTTTGTTTTCTTGGGCTGGCTGTTGGGGGCAGTGCCTGCGTACGCGTCACAAATTAGCGACCGGCGCCTGCTTGTCCGCGACCTATTTCGCAGCCCTGTGGTGCTTTCTGTGGGGGCGGGGGTCCAAGATGGATTCACACAGTTATTCAGCTAGGAGACCGGGATCCGTCCTCCCGCCCCCCTGGGCCTCACTGTTCAAGGCGATGCAGCGGCCGCTCTCCCCAGCTCCGGAGTCGCGCACCGCCAGGGACTTGGCCACCGGGACTCCTCGCCGGGGTCGCGCACCGCCAGGGACTTGGCCACCGGGACTCCTCGCCGGGGTCGCGCACCGCCAGGGACTTGGCCACCGGGACTCCTCGCCGCCCGCCGCTCCGGGTGCACCGCAAACAGCACTGCCCACTTTAACTCTTACCTGCCCAAATGGCACCGTTGGTTTATAACTTCATATGTTGGACTTCCGTGTAGTTTTATTTTCTGGAATTTCTAGTTATCCTTTGTTTTGAAGTAGTTGTATTCCTGTATAGTTGTAGAGGGAGACCTAGCGTGTCCGTCTAAGCCTCCATCTTGGCCGGAAGTCCCTCAGTTGTAATTTTCAATAATGAAAATCAAAGTAATGTCTGTGAGCAAATTTTATCTTAAGGCTGACATCCTATTAACATATATAATAGTTGTTCCCAGTACAATAAAAATAACAAGATTTCATTTTTGGAGTTAGGCAAAATGATAGAGAGGAGAAAAGATTCTGATGCCTTTTGAGTCATTATGGGTCAGATACTTAACAGTTGTAGTGTCTGTTTTCCCAAGGATGTCTCCATTCCCACTATTTTCCTTCCCAAGAATATATATTTCCTTCTTCTCAATATTTTCAAGTATTAAATAAAAGAGTTGAAACATTTTGCTTTTGGCACTGAGTTTGACATCATTCTTCTTAACTTAAATATTGCTTATTTGGCTTTAAATTAAAATGTCAAAGATCTCATCCTTAATCTTTCTAAAATGTCTGTCAGAAGACCAAAGTACAGAAAACTACTCTTAGGGCCACAAATCAGATTCTGATCCAGATAAAGAAACAGCCAAATTTATATTCAAAAACAAATTGTTTGTTCTTCACTGTTTTATCACAACCTTCTTAGGAATCTTTCTGCTTTATTTGATACCTGAAGTACCTTTAATAGTCTCTCATTCCAGAATTAGAGTTACTGTGTTAAATATTTTTTTAAGTATATTTAATTGGTTATGTTGTAACAGTAGTCCCAATTTTTTCCCCTTTACTCCCTTCCACCCAGTACCCCCCTTCCCTCCAGCAATCCCACCCCTCTTAGTTCATGTCCATGGGTTATGCATATAAGTTATTTGGCTTCACCCTTTCCTATATTATTCTTAACTTGCCCCTGTCTATTTTGTACCAATCAATTATGCTTCTTAATCCATGCACCATTTCCCCATTTCTCCCCCTCCCCGCTCACAGCTGATAAGTCTCCAAATGATCCCTATACCTATGATTCTGTTCCTATTCCGGTTGGTTTATTTGGATTTTGTTTTTATTTTTTAGATTCAGTTGTTGATAGTTGTGAGTTTGTTGTCATTTTAATGTTCATAGTTTTCATCTTCTTTTTCTTAAGTAAGTCCCTTTGACATTTTATATAATAATGGCTTGGTGATGATGAACTCCTTTAGCTTTATCTTATCTGGGAAGCACTTCATCTGCCCTTCCATTCTAAATGATAGCTTTGCTGGATAGAGTAATCTTGGTTATGGGTCCTTGCATTTCATCACATTGAATACTTCTTGCCAGTCCCTTCTTGCCTGCCAAGTTTCTTTTGAGAAATCAGCTGATAGTCTTATAGACACCCCTTTGTAGGTAACTCTCTGCTTTTCTCTTATTGCTTTTAAGATTCTCTCTTTATCTTGAACGTTTGGCATTTTAATTATGATGTGTCTTGGCGTGGTCCTCCTTGGGTCTAGCTTGTTTGGGACTCTGTGCTTCCTGGATTTGTATGTCTATTTCCTTCACCAAATTTGGGAAGTTTTCCTTCATTATTTTTTCACATAGGCTTTCAATTTCTTGCTCTTCCTCTTCTCCTTCTGGCACCCCTATGATTCAGACGTTGGTATATTTAAAGTTTTCACAGAAGTTCCTATGCCTCGCCTCATTTCTTTCAATTCTTTTTGCCTCATTCTGTACTGGCTGATTGTTTATTTCTTCCTTATGTTCCAACTCATTGATTTGAACCCCAACTTCCTTCCCTTTGCCATTGGTTTTGTGTGGATTTTCCTTCATTTCATTTAGCATAGCCTTCACTTCTTTCCTTATGTGTTTGCTGTAATTAAGCATATATGTCAAGCCTGTGAGCATCTTTATCTCCAGTGTTTTGAACTCTACATCTGTTAGGTTGGCTGTCTCCTCATCACTTACTTCTCCCACTGGAAGCTTGATCAGTTCTTTCTTTTGCACCATACTTTTCTGTCTCCTCCTGTGTTTGTTTGCCTCTTTGTCTTAGGTAGAGCTGTCGAACCTGTTACATTGTAAGGGGCAGAGCCTTAGGTATTCATCAGTAATGGGTGACTTGTTTCACCACGTTGTGGTGCTGTATGTGGGGGAGGGGTCTGAGAGGGAACAATGCCACTTGCTCAGGACTCACCCCTTTTCCAGACACTTCTCCCACTTTCATGTGGGACTGGCCCCTCTATAGCTGTTGTCCTGGCCATTGTTCCCAGGGAGGGCGGGTCTGCAGACATCCTTAGACCGTGGGTGCCCTTTAAACAAATGGACTCTACTGGGAGACCAGCAGTTTCTTCCTCTGCCCCACCCCCCACTGGTTTGCACAGTCAAAAGAAATGAGGCTTGATTTTCCCCAGTGCTGGGACCATGAGCTGTTCAGTCTGGTCTAGTGCAGGGAGTGCTCCCCAGGTGTCCATCCCTAGTTTTTAAAACATGTGACCATGCTTCCACCAGCCTGCAGCTGCCACTGCTGCTGCCACCACCACACCACATCCTCTCTGCCCTGGCTCCGCCCCTCCTACCTGTCTGGATGAGTATTTCTTCTTTATTTCTTTGTTGGACTTACATGTAGCTCACTTTTCTGGAACTTCTAGTTGTCTCTAGTTTTGAGATAGTTTTATTCCTTCTTATTTGTGGAAGGAGATGCAGCATGTCTGTCTAAGCCTCTATCTTGGCCAGAAGTCCCTGTGTTAAGTATTAAAACCTCTTAATATTAAGTAACTTAAGGTAACTTAAACTTACAAAAGGATTTAATATTTATAGTATTCTTTCTTAAAAGCAGATTTAGACTGGAGGAGTGAGTAGAGAAATTGCAGATACTGGGATAAGAAGGAGCATGCAAACTGAGGAGGATGGGACACCTAAAATCAAACTTCATCTAGTTCTCTTTCTTCTATAAAAAAAAAATATATATATATATATTTTTTTTAAATATATATTTTTATTATTTTATTTTATTTATTTCTTTTTAGAGAGAAGGAAAAGGAGAAAGAGAGGGAGAGAAATATCAATGTGTGGTTGCCTCCCATGTGCCCCCAACTGGGGACTTGGCATGCAACCTAGGCATGTGCCCTGACTGGGAATCAAACCAGCGACACTTGGTTTGCAGGCTGGCACTCAATCCACTGAGCCACATCAGCCAGGGCTAGTTCTCTTTCTTGCCCAAGCCCATTATGTACATGGTCTTAGTTTAGACATAGAAGAGCTATGAAATTGGACAGAAACATAGAAATATTAAATAGTGTGTATGGGTAGAACAAGCAGATTGAATTGAGCTGTACGTAGTGTATGAGAAGAATGGTAAGTAGATCAGCTGTCCTATAGAGTTCAAAAAGTTAAGCAAAATTTTGGAATAAGAAATCAATGACAGTCATTAGGAGTAACAGGTGCTGTCATGTGAGGAAAGGACTGACCAAGAGTTTCAAGCATTTTTCAGGTAGAAGCTCAGATAGAGATGAGGATACAGGTAACAAGAATCACCTATGAATATCAAAGGATCATGACAACATCACTACATTTCTGGGATTCTCGAGTGTCTCTGATCCAAGAAAATTAAGTCCCTGTAGATAATTTATGATATATTTTGTCATTAAATATATTGAATGATATTCAGGACATTTATCTTATTGCTGAGCTGAAAATATTACACTGCCTGTATATTCTCAAAGCTGAACAGCTACTTATATCATGACACTATGATACAAGAACAATTCCTGAGCTATCACTTTAGAATAAAAAAGAGATAATCAGAGGAATATGGTAAATATGTAGATAGAAGAGGATGTACAAATTAATACAGAGAAAGCAAAAAAGATAAAATTCATGAATATTTTCTTTTCAGTTATAAAACACTAAACAAATACAAAGGTAGTGGTGGTGTTTATAATATTGTTATTTGCATGGCAGTTTGGTTATAAGAGCATAATGCTGTGTGGAAGAAAGGTCTGAATTATACACAATAAATCTTTTTGATACATTTTTAACTGACTTCTAAAACTTCCTTTTAAAGGAAATGTATACATTTTTAAAAGAATGAACACATGGTAAATTATTTATTTTCCATTTAATTTTTTGTGTTGGCTTTTTGATTCATTATTTTCTCACAGTTCCTTTAATATAGACATTAATGGGTTCTGCTCCTAATCAGCTTTTCACAGAGCAATATAAAGACAGGATTGCAGGGCATGCATATCGCAAAAAAAGAGTCTCTTTGTCCCATAGCAATAGGGAGGTAGATATTAGACAATTATGAATTAAAACACATAATAATCATTCAATGTAACACAAGGCAATTATGTAGAAGAGCTAATTACTGTTCTTCAGGTATTTTATACATTTATCAAATGATTGAGGTTTCAAATGATTACCTGTCTTGAGTGTATTTATTTAGTAACTAAACTAGATTAAAATTGCTTAAAACAAATCTATTTCACCTCTGCTTGACTCTTATAATGTGCGTTCGGTCTGCCCACTATAATCCACTTCTAACAGGGAGGGATGGTGAAGTAAGCGAAGCCCAGAATTGAGAGGCACACTCCTTGGATTTAGAGCTCTGACTCCCAGTTCTGGGACTTAGTAACTGTCAGAATTTAGGCAGGCTGTAGAACTTCGCTGGGCTTCATTTCCTTATCTAGAAGTAAGAAAACTTGCATTCTTCTTTTATTCCATTATGAGATTTTAGAAAGGATTGAATTGAGAATATATTTTGTGAGCAGAATCCCTAGGCTCTAAACCTTTGGATATGTTAGCGGTCATAACCCTAAGTGCAAACTCCATCTGACCCCGTTTGACGTACACAACTATCTTTCATTGTTTAAACAACATCCACATTTTTCTCTCCCTTTATGTAAGTTGCACTGAATTGAAGAAGAAACATAAATCACTTTTATTCAACAATTTTATATTATGTGAAATTTATGTTCAGGGGGATAGAGCTCACATGACTACATGCAACAAAAATATAAAGATTGCAATAATATATGATATATTTGATATATGAGATACCTCTGAGAAATATATGAGCTTATGTTTAGTTCTGCACCTGATTGTCTTTATGCCCACTCTCTAGCTCTTAATAGGTTTCCCTGATTTTATTTAGGTCTTGGGGACAAGAACTATGTGTCATATCCTAGTCTGCTCTAATTTATTTAATCATATGAAATGCATGTTCTCATTTTCAAATGAGTAAAGTGCTGAAAAATAGTGTTGGCCGTGTTGCATATAGCAAAAGTGGATGGTAAGAGCGAGTGTAATTTAAGCAAATGGATATGTTTATAGAGTAGCAAAACTAATGGTTTCTGACAGTTGCTCTGGCCTTTATCTTAACCTCTATTTTCCCAGTTACAAATAGAAAGTAGAATATCTAAGCTGCCCTGGAGGGGTGCTAAAGATGTATTATGAGTATCAATCCCTAGAAGTGGAAAAACTCAAGTTTAATCTGGAAATAAATTTTGCCTCCCTTTTGCTATTGTCCATTTATACTATCATACATGGGAAAACCTTTGCATCTTCATTTAGCAATATGTCAAAATGTCAGTATTCTAAAAGAGCATAGAGCATTTTAAACTTTGAACATATAAAATATAAAAGTGAAATATATCACTACATGAAAGTTTTGGCAATGTGATGTGTTGAAAAACAACACTAAATGCCCTAAGAAGAAGGACTTCTGCCTTTATTTTCTTCCACCCACCTACTGCTCCAGTAAACTAGGGCAATGTAACATGTATAGTCCAGTGCCTGGTCCTTAGTTGACTCTGATTAAAAAGAACTATATGAACATAGGGACTGAATGTCATTATTTTTACCAGCCCTAAAATCTATGAGTATAGTCTTGTAATAATGATTTTAACCAATGGGTCAGGAACCCACAGGGTAAAATTCAACATTATAAGAATGCTTCATATCCTTTCATTAGAGCCCACTAAAATGTTATCCTGAGGTTGTATTCTTCTGTGTGAGGTTAATTCATTTCACAAGAACCTATTAACTATCTACAATATGCTGAGTGTTTTCCTAGACCCTGGGGGAAAAAGGGGAGAGAGATAAAGATGAACAAGTCACAGTGCCTGCTCCAGGGGGATTTTCCAATTTAGAGGACAAATAAACACACAAACAAATCATTACATTCGAGTGTGGTATGATAATGGCGATTTGTGCAGAGGACTGGGAGAGTTGAGTGGGAGATGGGAGGTGCTGTGATAAGCTTGTTAGACCAGAAAGATAAGCTCTTAGAAGGCTGACACCACAGTGTGTTATGATGGATATGCCACTGGACCAGGAGCCAGGACACCGAGGTTCTGTTCTTACCAACCTCACTATCAACTCCGCCTACTTGCTTTCTAACCTGGGACAAATAATTTAAGTTTTTCAATCTGGAAAATGAAGGGGTTCGTGCTAGGCAGTTTCAAATTCTATTAAAATGCTAAAACCCTATAACTGTCTGGCAGGGATGCCAAATTGTCTATCTGATAGTCACCCTCCCCATTTTTTTAACAAACAGAATCTCAATTTTATTTGAAGTGATGATATATTCAGAAACTTGGCTTCCCACCCACCCTTTTTTTTCCCATAGGGATAGCCATGAAATACATTCCTGCCAATGAAAACAAAAAAGGACACTACCTTTTGTCCTGTTCACTTCCTTCTTCTTTCTGCCTAAAATTCAGCACAGCACAATGAATGCAAATGCCACCGTTAGGATGGGAGAGTCAGAAACTCTAAGAAACATTTAATGGGTTCCTTAACAACTGCATTGTCCATAAAAATACCTACTTCCAGACTTGTTACCTAAGTAATATTTGTAATATGGTTTCTGTTATAAGCAGCTAAACTCAAGCCTAACTAAGTTCCTATATTTTAGTATCAAAAAGATGGTATGTTCTGAATTTAGAATCTAGGCTAAATTATAGTTCTACATTACATAGTTCTGTATATTAATATCTGAGTGTTTATATGCATGTGTGGAGATATATATACACACACACAAACTCCCAGATTTCTACCCCCACTCAATACTTCTCTTCTGACCTCTAAATCAATTACGATCCTACTATCTCTCCTTGGAAGTCTTAGTGCTCCCTCTAACATAAAATAATCCAAACCAAACACAAAGTACACAGACATACCCCTAATCCAAGTGTTCATCCAGTGTTTGCCATTTTCTACTGGCATGTCCATCCCGTCAGATATTTAGGCCAGACTACAGAGAGTTACCTGTGATACTCTCTGCT
Source organism: Furipterus horrens (assembly GCF_987537825.1). Taxonomy (NCBI): domain Eukaryota; kingdom Metazoa; phylum Chordata; class Mammalia; order Chiroptera; family Furipteridae; genus Furipterus; species Furipterus horrens. The sequence goes on from NW_028327171.1 coordinate 174,195,713, forward strand.
CCTACATGAGATATAGCCAAAAGTTTCTTACATACTCTTCTTGGTGTACTTGTTATTTAATTTCTTTGGGCATCAGTTTTCTCGTTTGTAAAATAGATATAATAATAGTATCTATAGTATAGGATTGTTCTGAAGGTGAAATTAATAAAGTAGTATACCAATGCCTGACACATGCTAAAGTGTTCAATAAATATTTATTATAAGTTTTGAAATAGAAGTAATATGGTAATTATAGCTCTTCTAAATTTATGAACTTTGATATTAGGTGGGTGAATGTAGAAACATGTATAATATTTATTTTGATTTGTTTCAGTATTCACTGTGAATGTTGTAAGATAGTCAGGTTCTGTACACTTCAATGTATACCTTGTAAGTAAACTGAAAAACTAATGGATTCAAACTTTAATTCAGTCAACAAATATTTAATGAGCACTTTGTATAGTGCAGGCATTCTTAGCACTAAATATACAGTAGTGACATGCAAAGTCCGTAACAGAATTTTGCATTTCCATGTCTGCTTCCTCACCAGTGAAATAAAATGGTTTAAGTAGAAGTAGATGATACCTAATTCCTTACAACCAAAAGAACAGCTGTATCTATAATTACATGAGGTGGTATGCTATGAGTGGGAGTACATGAAAACCCCTGAATGCTAGGCTAGGGAGTGAGGCCACAGTTTGATATGCAGTAGACAACCCATAAAAAAGGTCAACTGGGACAACAGAAGTTATGCCTTACGAAGTTTAATTGGGGAGCATTGTGTAGGATGGATTGGAATCAGGAGTTCCACAGGCAGAAATATCATTCCTCTGTGTAGGAAATGGTGATCAGTGATATGCCTGGAAGATGCCGGCCCTTTAGCACTCATGAGAAATATGCAAAAAGGTAGTTCATGGCATAGCGCATGACTGAAATAAGAAATCCCTCTAGATTTGGCTTCTTAGGGGAAAATAAAAAAGGCAGTGTGTGTATGTGTGTATAAATAGAAAGATTTTTATCATTAAGTAAATTTCATGCCAGGAATCCAAGTAGCAACTGGCATGGAGCCATGAAACCTAAGCCTGAGACCACCTTGTTTCTCCCTTCACCCAGGACCAGGCAGAGAGGCAAGGATTGTACCTGGATGTGCTGGCTCAGCAAACATTGGGCTCAGCGTGTGCCTGAGTCACTGTACTCTGTCCCCAGGAAACGCCTTGCCTTCCTGGACTGCATTTGCTTGGGCCTGGTTCCATCAGCAGGCTGGTGTGAGCAGTGACAGTGTAGTAGGCAGCAGTGAGGCCCTTCCTCCGACAGAGCATGCTCGCCTGCATTCTTCCCCTGAGGGGATGGTACTGAACAAAGGCAGACCCTTTGGACTAAGAAATTATCCCCGGGGGTCTTAGAGCAATCAGTAATGAGAGGATTATGAAGAGATGGAATAGAGCCTCAAGAATTTGATTAAAAGAAATGTGACTTAATTTTGTACCTCATGCTGATAAGTGGGATGTGCTGATTAAATTAGAATGGACCTCTAATAATGAAAATATTATAAAAGAGTAGGATCAAGCAATAGAAATATCAAGGAGATGTTGATGGGGTTTTGGAGTGAGAACTGCCATATACTGAAAGAACTGATTTATTTTATGTTGTAGGCATATGGGTTGTATCAATTTTTATCAACATGTCTAATGTGCCTTTTCAAATAGTATACCATTTATTTATAATTTTGTCATATCTCCCCACATGATCTGTCTGGCAAAAGCCCCATTTGTCTTTGAAAATCTAGCTCAGATGTCATCTCCTTCAGGAATCTTTTATAGACTGAGACAGAGAGAAGTCCCCCTCCTTTGATACCTTTATAAATGATGTACTTTTCTGTTGTTGCTCCTGTCACATTGTATTTTTTTTATTTCTCCTATTAAACTATGAGCTTCTTAGTTATGTTCATGTCAAGAATCTTTATTGCTATCACAGTATCCATAGAAGTCATTTAATAAGTATTTGTTTAATGAGTGAAAACATGTTCAACAAAAATATATTGATCACTAGTTATATAACAGCATTGTGGCTACAATAGTGATCAATAGGGATTAAAAGAATTATGATCTGTCCCTGGCTGGTGTGGCTCAGTGGGTTGAGCACTGGCCTGTGAACCAAAGCATCACCACTTTGATTTCCAGTCAGGACACATGCCTGGGTTGCGGACCAGGTCCCCATTTGGGGGCACACAAGGGGCAGCCACACATTGATATTTCTCTCCCTCTCCCCTCACTTCTCTCTAAAAAATAAATAAATAAAATATTTAAAATAAAGAATTTTGATCTCTGTCTCTAGAACTTGCAATGCATTTGGTGACTGTATTATACAAATAAAATGCCAATTACAACCTGGTATGAAAGACATATATCTCATCTATATCTGCATTGGTGGAGGTACATGGAATGAATGTGCCTCCTTTGTCTAAATATGTGAATATTATACATTTTCATTTTAAAGGAATGATATTATCCAGAAAGCAATTAATTTTAAAGTTAAGGGGGGAAATGGTTAGGGCTCTGAATGCCACTGAAATTGGAATATCAAGTTTTGTGTTTTTGAACATGTATCATCTCAGTTACATTAATATTGAAAGACATTTTGAATCTAACTTCCTAAAGGTATGTCTTTTGCAATGTGAATTGGGCCTATGATTCTTGGACAGTGTAGGGTTGAGAGAGTCAACACGTAATTTTCTTACCATCTGTATTCAAGATATATATTATTTTTTGTTCTGACATAGTTATTTATAAAACTCTTAAAATGGCTTACTTTTTAAAGATTTAGTTCTAGGAAAAGGGATGCATTTTTTTAAATTAAATGCTTCAGTAACATAATAAAGATCAATCATTATATATCATTACATTCAGAATGTTTCTATTGCAGCCTTTCCTCCCAACAAACTACCAAGTAATTGTAGCTCACTGCACTTCGTTTTATTTCTTAAAATCTGATTCACAGTCTGTATAGTTGAGAAACATTTCTTTGTAAGTCCATCAATAATTACACATGCATTTATAAATTATGTGTATGTAATTAGCTATATGTGTGTATATAATTTGTATATTTTAGTACTATTTGCTATGAGCAAACAAATATATGGCTAAAATCATTTCTAGTCAAAATTACATCTGAGAATACCTCTCAACAGCAATAATGAACATCTTGGTTTTTATCTTTTAACTCAGTCTACTTAACATAGTCTGCTTAATATAATATAGTCGTACCTTGTAAATAGAAATGAATTTGTGAATTGTTACTGACAATTGATCTTTTCATCAAGTAGATTATTAGAGGTGAAAACAATGTAGTTAAATGTATATGTATTTACAACATTTCAGAGTAAATTTTCAGGGTGGGGATAGTCAAATTTTAGTCATGATTACTATTCTCTTTAAATGTGTTCTTTCTCATATTTGTAATATATTGAAATTATTTTAAAAATTAGATGAGTTTAATCTTAAAGATAAAAAGTTAAATATGACAAGATAGTATTTGAAACTATAATTATACCATTATATATAAATTATAACCTAATACAATGAAATATGTCAACTGGAAGACTTCTAAAAGAATTAAGAAATTACAATTTCTCAAGATCATCTTTTGTTGTTGTTTCTTTTAATTTAAATTGCATTTTGTTTTGTTTTGTTTTAATTTTTATTTTTTGGTTTTTAAATTACAGTTGTCCCATTTTCCCCCTATTTCTCTCCCCCACCCAGCCCACCTCTTCTCCCGCAATTATATCCCTCCCCATTGTCCATGTCCATGAGTCATTTATACACATTCCTTGACTAGACCCTTCCCTTACTTATCCCTCTTCTCTCCCTCCCCCTCCCCCCTATTGACTGCTATTCTGCTCTTTGTTCTATTTAGTTCTTTTGTTTTTGTTGTTCTTTAGTTTCCTGTATTAGGTTATATCATATGGTATTTTTCTTTCTTTGCCTGGCTTATTTCACTAAGCATAATTCTCTCTAGTTCCATCCATGTTGTTGCAAATGGCAGTAGTTCCTTCTTTCTCTCTGCTGCATAGTATTCCATTGTGTAAATGTACCACAGTTTTTTGATCCACTCATCTACAGATGGGCATTTAGGCTGTTTCCAGCACTTAGCTATTGTAAACAGGGCTGCTATGAATATAGGGGTGCTTAAGTTCTTTTGAATTAGTGTTTTAGGATTTTTCAGGTATAATCCTAGTAGTGGAATCGCTGGTTCAAAAGGCAGTTCCATTTTTAGTTTTTTGAGGTAATTCCATACTGTTTTCCATAGTGGCTGCACGAGTCTGCATTCCCACCAACAGTGTAGTAGGGTTCCCATTTCTCCACATCCTCGCCAGTATTTGTTGTTTGTTGATTTGTTGATGATGGCCATTCTGACTGGTGTAAAATGGTATCTCATTGTAGTTTTTATTTGCATCTCCCTGATGGCTAACGATGTTGAGCATTTTTTCATGTGTCTATAGACCTTATCTATGTCCTCCTCGGAGAAGTGTTTGTTCAGGTCCTTTGCCCATTTTTTAATTGGGTTGTTTGTTTTCTTGATGTTGAGTCATATAAGCTCTTTATATATTTTGGAAATCAGTCCCCTGTCTGTGATGTCATTGGCAAATATGTTTTCCCATATGGTTGGTTTCCTTTTCCTCTTGCTGATGTTTTCTTTTGCTGAGAAGAAACTCTTTGGTTTGATGTAGTCCCATTTCTTTATTTTTTTCTTTATTTCTCTCGCCTTGGGAGATGTATCCGTGAAGATATTGTTAGGTGTGATATCTGAAATTTTCCTGCCTATGTTTTCCTCTAGGACTTTTATGGTGTCACGGCTTACATTTAAGTCTTTGATCCATCTTGAGTTTATTCTTGTGTGCAAGTTCCTATCCAGTTCTCCCAGCACCATTTGTTAAAGAGGCTCTTCTCACTCCATTTTATGTTCCTTCCTCTTTTATCAAATATTAGTTGACCATAGAGGCCTAGGTTTATTTCTGGACTCTCTGTTCTGTTCCACTGATCTATATGTCTGTTCTTATGCCAGTACCAGACTGTTTTCATCACAGTGGCTATGTAGTATTGTTTGATATCTGGTGTTGTGATCCCCCCTGCTCTGTTCTTCTGTCTCAAGATTGCTTTTGCTATTTGGGGTCCTTTTTGGTTCCATATGAATTTTTGGAGTATTTGTTCTAGGTCTGTGAAATATGTCGTTGGTATTTTAATAGGGATTGCATTGAATCTGTAAATTGCTTTGGATAGCATGGCCATTTTGATGATGTTGATTCTTCCCATCCAAGAACATGGTATTTGCTTCCATTTATTTGTATCTTCCTTAATTTCTTTCTTCAATGTTATGTAATTTTCAGAGTACAGGTCTTTTATCTCTTTGGTTAAGTTTACCCCTAGGTACTTTATTTTTCTTGTTGCTATAGTAAATGGTATTTTCTTTTTTGTCTCTGTCTGTGATATCTTACTGTTGGTGTACAGAAATGCCTTAGATTTCTGTATATTTATTTTGTACCCTGCGATTTTGCCAAAGTCACTTATTTTATTGAGTAGTCTTTTAGTGGAGTTTATAGGGTTTTCTAGGTATACTACCATGTCATTTGCATATAATGATAGTTTTACTTCTTCTTTCCCAATTTGGATGCCTTTTATTTCTTTTTCTTGTCTGATTGCTGTGGCTAGGACTTCCAACACTATGTTGAATAGGAGTGGAGAGAGTGGACAGCCTTGTCTAGTTCCTGATTTCAGGGGGAATGCTTTTATTTTTTGTCCATTGAGTATGATGTTGGCTTCAGGTTTCTCATATATAGCCTTAATTATGTTAAGGTATGCTCCCTTTATTCCCATTTTGCTGAGTGTTTTCATCATAAATGGGTGTTGTACTTTATCAAATGCTTTTTCTGCATCTATTGATATGATCATGTGATTTTTGTCTTTCATTTTGTTTAGATGATGTATTATATTTATTGATTTGCGAATATTAAACCATCCTTGCATCCCTGGTATGAATCCCACTTGATCGTGGTGTATGATATTTTTGATGTATTGCTGGATCCTGCTTGCCAATATTTTATTGAGGATTTTAGCATCTATGTTCATCAGTGATATTGGCCTGTAGTTTTCTTTCTTTGTTGTGTCTTGACCTGGTTTTGGGATTAGGGTAATACTGGCTTCATAGAAAGAGTTTGGGATTTTTCCCTCTTCTTGGATTTTTCGGAATAGTTTGAGGAGGGTAGGAGTTAGTTCTTCCCTAAATGTTTTGTAAAATTTGCCTGTGAAGCCATCCGGTCCAGGGCTTTTGTGTGCAGGGAGATTTTTGATTACTGTTTCAATTTCCTTCTTTGTTATTGGTCTGTTGAGACTTTCCACTTTTTCTTGATTCAGTTTTGGAAGGTTATATGTTTCTAGAAATTTGTCCATTTCTTCTAGGTTGTCAAATTTTTTGCCATACAGTTGTCTGTAGTAATTTCTTACTATCGTTTGTATTTCCGTGGTATCAGTTGTGATTTCTCCTCTTTCATTTCTGATTTTGTTTATTTGGGTCTTCTCTCTTTTTTTCTTGATGAGCCTGGCTAGAGGCTTGTCGATTTTGTTTATTTTTTCGAAGAACCAGCTCCGCTGATCTTTTGGATTGTTTGTTTAGTCTCTATGTCATTTAATTCTGCTCTGATCTTGATGATTTCCTTCCTTCTTCTTGCCCTAGGCTTTGTTTGTTGTTGTTCTAGTTCTTGTAGCTTTAGGGTTAGATTTTTTATTTGAGATTCTTCTATCCTTTTCAGATATGCCTGTATTGCTATGAACTTCCCTCTTAGGACTGCTTTTGCTGTGTCCCATAGATTTTGGGTTGTTGTGTGTTCATTATCATTAGTTTCTAGAAATTTCTTGATTTCTTCTTTGATGTCATTGTTAACCCATTCATCATTTAATAGCATGTTATTCATTCTCCATGAGTTTGGGTGTCTTTGATTTTTTTCTCTGAGGTTGATTTTTAGTTTCAAGGCCTTGTGGTCTGAAAAGATGCTTGATATAATTTCAATTTTCTTGAACTTGTTGAGGCTTGTTTTGTGTCCTATCATGTGGTCTATCTTTGAAAATGACCCATGTGCATTTGAAAAGAATGTATATTTTGCTTCTTAGGGGGGGAAAGGTTTATATATATCAGTTAAGTCCATGTGGTTTAGTGTGTTGTTCAATGCCTGTATATCCTTGGTGTTTCTTTGCTTCGATGATCTGTCTATTGTTGATAATGGAGTGTTAAAGTCCCCTACTATGAGTGTGTTGTTGTTGATATCCTTCTTGTGGTCTGCTAGTATTTGCTTTATGTATTTGGTGCTCCTATGTTGGGTGCATATATGTTTATCAGTGTTATATCTTCTTGATGGATTGTTCCTTTAAGTATTATGAAATGTCCTTCTTTGTCTCTTTTTATTGCCCTTGCTTTAAAATTTGTTTTGTCTGATATGAGGACTGTTTCCCCAGCTTTTTCTTCAAGTCTGTTTGCTTGGAATATTTTTTTATATCCCTTTACTTTCAGTCTGTGTAAATCTTTTGTTTTGAGGTGTGTTTCTCGTAGACAGCAAATATGTGAGTCCTGTTTTCTTATCCATTCCGTTACCCTATGTCTTTTAATTGGAGCATTTAATCCATTTACATTTAAGATTATTATTGACGTGTATTTATTCATTTCCCTTTGTACCTCTGTTCCTCTCCACTTTTTTTTTTTTTTCTCTCTCTTCTTTTTTCTTAGAACATTCCCTTTAGCATCTCTTGCAATGCTGGTTTTGTGGAGATGTATTCTTTTAGTCTTCCTTTGTCTGAGAAACTCCTTATTTCACCTTCCATTTTGAATGAGAGCCTTGCTGGGTAGAGTATTCTTGGTTGTAGGCCTTTGTTTTTCATTGCTTGAAATATTTTTGACCATTCCCTTCTGGCTTGTAATGTTTCTGTTGAGAAATCAGTCGATAGCCTTATTGGAGCTCCCTTGTAAGTTATTTGCTGTTTTTCTCTTGCTGCTTTTAGGATTCTCTCTTTGTCTTGGAATGTTGCCATTTTAACTATGATGTGCCTTGGAGTGGGTTTTTGTGGGTTCCTCTTTATTGGAACTCTCAGTGCTTCTTGGACTTGCATAACTTTTTCTCTCATCAGGTTCAGAAAATTTTCTGTCACTATTTCTCCTATCAGTTTTTCAATTCCATGCTCCTTTTCTTCTCCCTCTCGGATTCCGATGATCCTTAAATTATTTTTCTAATGCTATCCTGTAATTCCCTTACATCTTGTTCATATTTTTTCAATCTTTTTTCATTTTGGTGTATCATTTGAGAATTGTTACCTACATTATCCTCTAACTCACTAATCCAATCCTCTGCTTCGTTTAGTCTGCTTTTGACTGATTCTACTGTGTTTTTCAGTTCAGAGATTGAATTCTTCATTTCTTCCTGGTTCTTGTTAATAGTTTCTATGTCTTTTTTTATGCTGGTGTAGTTCTATGCAAGTTCCCTGTAATTTTCTTGGAGCTGCTGGTAACTTCCTTGGAGATTGTCATAGTTGTTTTTAAGATTGTCAAGTGTATTGAGCTTCTTCACCACCATTGTTTTGAATTCCGTGTCTGACATTTGGGCTATGTCTATTTCATCTGCCTCTCTTTCTGGGGATTCCTCTTTTCTTTTCATTGAGAGGTTATTTCTGCATCTTACCATGTTGGATTCTTCTTGTTTGTTTTTATTTTGGGGGGTTTGTCTGCTTTGACTTCCCACCTTTGTGGTATGAGATTCTTTATAGGAGATCTGGGGGTTTCAGTGGTGCAGTCTCTTTGATCTCCTGAGCCTGATGTTCTTGGATTACCCTTTATGTCATTTGTTTATGCTGTCTGGTTATATTTCAGATGTTCTTTGTTAGGATTTTCCTTCTGGCTAGTTGATTGAGAGTCATTCTGTCCATTTTGTCTTGAGTTCTTTTGTGGAGATGTCAGTTCAGCCTTCGTGTGTCATCTTCTTTTTCTGTGTCCCCAGCTGGTCTAATATGGCGGGTCAGAGGTTCTTGTTCCTTGCAGCAGTGGGGTGCACCCACAGTGGCTGGCACAGTGCACTCCCTTGGTGCCCGCTGGAGCCAGCTGAGGTGCCTTTGTGCGCACTCCCTTGTGTGCGTAGGGCAGCCCGAGAGCTTATCTTGGGTCTGTCGAGCCACACTCTGGGAGCTGGTCTCTTGCCTCCCAGGACAGGGTCCAAGACACTTGGGCACAGTGGAAATGAGCGATTGGCGCCTGTTGAAGCTGGACCAAGGCACTTCCGCGCTCACGCACCCGTGCGCTCACAAGGCGGCCTGAGAGCTAGCCTCAGTTCCGCTGAGCCGAGCTCCAGGAGTTGGTCTTTTGCCTCTTAGGGTGGGGCCCCGGACACTTGTGCACAGTGGAAGTGAGTGTCTGTGAGTCGCTGCTGCATGCTGTTCCCGTGCTGCAGCCGCTTGCCGTTCTGGTACCCGTCTGGGCGGGCACGAACGGAACCTGAGCAAGTGGTCTGCATTCTGGCCTGGGGCCTGGCGCCCACTGGAGCTGGCTAGGGGTGTCTGCACACAGTCTTCTGCGTGTTCAGTGGGCCTTCCCTGTGCCCCTTGGGGCACTGATCTTATGTATGTTGGGGCGTGTTCGAGGGGCACCTGGACTTGCGGCCGCGCACCTGGGCCAGTGAATGAGGGCACTTCCCTATGCGCGCCCACACGACCCAAGGGGAGGATTTGGGAGTGGACGAGCGCACCTCTGCGCCTGCACTCCTCAAGAATGTCCTACCACCCCCAAACTTTCCACCCCTCTCCGCAGTCCACAAGAAAAAAATATAAAGGAAAATTATGTTCTCACTTGCACAGCAGCACGCTGTCTCCTGTCCTTCAGCTCCAATGCCACTTGGTCGAGTCCTGTCTCTGCCAACAGGCAGAGATCCGCTCTCCTCCCGACTCCTCTCTGGGGAAGCCTGTGGTCACCAAAAAGCCTTTGTGTACTTCCAGCCGAAGCTCGCGCAGCCACCCCAGTCAGGAATCCTGTTTCATCCCTTTTTCCTCCTCTATCCTCACTAAACAGGTTGTTCCCAGATGGTTTTTCTCTAATCCAGCAGTGCCAAGGCTCAACTCCTGCCAGTGTCCAGATGCTCACTGAGATGTTCTGTCTTCAATCAGTCCAAACTACAGACGGGTCTCAGGAGCCTGAAAGCGCAGCCTCCCCTCACTCCTCCACCATCTTCCTCATCTAAACTGCATTTTGGACAAGTGTGTTGACATGGATTCTGATTATATTTTAGACTATGAAATGAATTTTTCAATTTGGATAAATGATTTCCTGTTTAAAGGTGATTGCAAAGTAACAGATTGCATATAACTACATCCCATAAATAACTCACTGCTGTACCTTCTTCTCTTTTATTTAATTTTCTTTCTAATTACATATTGATGAAATGCAAATAAAGTAATAGAAGACCTGATGGCATTATATTATTTGAAAGCATTAAGCTGTTTTCACTGACAGATATCACTGTAGTAGCTGAATTGTGGCTGTAAAGAAATATGACTAATTTTTTAAAGTTAAATCACTACATCTAATGAAGGATCCTCATATGAAGTATTTAACTAGAAAGATTTTCATTGCTCAGTTTTGAAATTCAAATTTTGAAACTGTCTCAGAGCTATTTTTTCCTCTGATAATGTATATTTAATGATTTCAGTAAGTAGTGAAGCCAACCTTTTTAATAGATAGTCAAATCTCTTTAAAACCTAGCATTCCATTGAGGTACAGAAGTACTGACACTCTATAATGCCCTCATTAGGGTAGGGTAAAGCGGTGCTGAAACCCTGCATTCATGAGACTGACCCTACAGTTCCTCATATAGAAAGGCCGTTGTCTTCAATATGTTGATAACTTTAATTTTTGCCAACATCTGGAAGTCATATAAGTTGAAAGTTTTTGATATCTGAGGTTAAACAAACTAAAGATTCTGGTTTTACCTAACAAAAAAATCTGACAATAAGTAATGAGATATATTATGTGTCATAAATTTTCAAGGAAAGGATTTTTATAATGGTTTGACATTTTTATTATCTTTGTATTTCTTAGATCTTACATTGCTTTTTTAACATTTAAAATTTTTAAATTATATTTATTTTGGGGACATTAGTTAATAAGCTTACAGTAGTCCCTCTCTATATCACGGTTCACTTATCATGGCCTCACTGTATCGTGGGATTTTAAAAAATATTTAATTATTTATCGCGGATTTTTTGTGATATCGCAGGATTTTGCGGTACTGTATACATATGTTGTTAAAGTTACGTAGGTTTAAGAGTGTAGAATAAATGTAAGGTTCCTACTTCGTGGGGGGGGGGCGGGGGGGGTGTATAGGATGTAATACCCATGATCGGTGAGGGAATACTGTATTTTGGTTTCAAGTGTAAAATTCTGTAATACATTTATCTGTGCATTACATTGTATGTTCACCACCCAAAGTTAAGTCTCCTTCTGTCACCATATATTTAACCCCCTTTACCCTCTTCTACCTCCCATTCATCCCCATTTTTCCTCTGGTGACCACCATACTGTTTTCTGTGTCTATGAGATATTTTTTTGTTTGTTGCTTTCTGTTTTATATTCACATATGAGCAAAATTATATGAGTTTTAACTTTTTCCATCTGACTTACTTCATTCAACATGATATTCTCAAGATCCATCCATGTTTTTGCAAATGACAGTGCTTCATCTTTTCTGATGGCTGAGTAGTATTCCATTGTATATATGTAACCACATCTTCTTGATTCAATCATCTATCAAAGGACACTTCAGTTGTTTCCATGTCTTTGTCATCATGAATAATGCTGCAATAAATGTAGCAGTTCATACGTCTTTATAAAAATGTGTTTCATACCCAGAAGAGGGATTGCTGGGTCATATGGTAGCCCTATTCTTATTTTTCTGAGGAACCTTTATACTGTTTCCATAGTGGCTCTACCAGTCTACATCCCCACCAGCAGTGTAGGATGGTTCCTTTCTCTCCACAATCTCTCCAACACTTGTTATTTCTTGTCTTATTGATAATAGCCATTCTAACAGATGTAAAGTGGTATCTCATTGTAGTTTCAATTTACATTTTCTTAATAGTTAATGAAGTTGAGCATCTGTTCATATATCTGTTGGACATTTGTATATCTTCTTGGAAGAGATGTCTGTTCGGGTCCTCTACCCATTTTTTAATTAAATTGTTTGTTGTTGTGTTGCATGAATTCTTTATATACTTTGGATATTAACCCCTTTTCAGAGGAACTGTTTGCAAATATCTCCTCCCATTTGGTTGGCTGCCTTATTGTTTTGTTGATGGTTTCTTTTGCTATGCAGAAACTTTTTAGTTTCTTATAGTCCAACTCATTTATTTTTGCTTTTACTTCCCTTCCTGTGGATGTCAAATTCAAAATATCCTCTCAAAGACCAAAGTATCCTTTCAAAGACAGAGTTTGGTACCAGTGTTTTCTTCTGTGGATATTATTATTTCAGGTCTTATATTTAGGTCTATGATCCATCTGAGTTAATATTTGTGTGTGGTGACAAATTACAGTCCAGTTTTATTCTTCTGCATGTAGCTTTACAATTTTTCCAGCACCATTCATTGAAGAGGCTTTCATTTCTCCATTGTATGTTTCTGGCTTCTTTATCTAAGTTATTTATCTATATATATGGGTATAGTTATAGGCTATCAATTTTGTCCCATTGGTGTGTCCATTTTTCTGCCAATACCATGCTGTTTTGACTATTATGACTTTGTAATATAATTTGAAGTTATTAAGTGTGATACTCTGGCTTTGTGCTTTTTTTCTCAGGATTGTTCTGGCTATTTGGGGTCTTTTGTGGTTCTGTACAAATATGATGATTTTTGTTCTATTTATTTAAATAATGTCATTGGGATTTTGATAGAGATTGTATTAAAAGCACATTGAAATCCTCATTTCCAATTAGTGGATCACATGAGAATCTTTAGGTAGAGAGGGAGTAGAGGTAACATAATTTCAAAATCATAGTCAATATTATAATTTTTATTTGAAAATGAAACATTTCCATTATTTTTGTAATGGAATTGGAAGAGAAATGGTTGTTAATATCTTCTTGCCAAGGCCAAATATTCAGGAGCTCAATTAAGAAGACTTATTTAATTGAGAGTATGACACATTTATTTGCTATTTATAAATACAAGCATCATATAAGGCAAATATAAGCTTTTCATATGGTATATCATAAACATAATAAATTATCAGTGCTTAAGTTGAGCATATATTTTATTTAAAAGTAAATTTTAAGACTGTTTCCACTTCTACTTAAGATGTAAAACACCTCAAGATAGCATCATATCCATCTTAAAAGTGAAAACAAGCTGGATAATCTTCAAAATCACATTTAAAAAAACCCATTAGAAATATAAGGTTGTAAGTAGTTCAGAAGAATATATGCACCGCTGTGTTTATTGAGGCATTATTTACAATAGCCAAGATTTGGAAGCAGCCCAAGTGCCCATCAGTTAATGAGTGAATAAGAAAAGCTGTGGTATATTTACACAATGGAATACTCCTTGGACATAAAAAAGAGGGAAATCTTACCTTTTGTCACAGCATCTATGGACCTGGAGAATTTTACACTAAGTGAAATAAGCCCATCAGAGAAGACAAATATATGATTTCACTTATATGTGGAATCCAATAAATCAAATAAACTAACAAACAAAATAGAAACAGACTCATGGATATAGGGAACAGACTTACAGCTATCAGAGGAGAGGGAGGTTGAGGTGCTGAATGAAAAAAGTGAAGGCATTAAGCAAAACAAAAAACAAAACAAACAAAAAAAAAACAGCTCATAGAAACAGATAACAGTATGGTGATTATCAGAGTGAAAGTCCAGGCGGGGGGAGTAGAGGCAGGTAGAAGAGGGTAATGGAAGGATAAATGGTAACAGGAGACTTGACTTTGGGTGCTGAATACACAGTGCAATATACAGACGATGTATTGTAGAATTTTACATTTGAATGTTATATAATTTTATTAACTAATATCACCCCAATAAACTCAATAAAAATTTTAAAAAGAAACATGAGGTTGTAAAGCAAAATAGAGTGAACTGAAATTCAGAAAGTAATGAACCATTCCTAGGGAAGAAGAGACACATGGCTCCATCCATCCTTGGCAGAGCAATGGGAGGGGAAGGAAGCTGCTTTTGTGTAAGAAAGAAGAAAATTGTTGATCTTGTGATGAATGTGTAAAAGATGGGTATGGGAAACATGAGAAGTTAGAATGCCAGGAGACTTAGAGAAAAATAGACTTTACCTACAACTCCAAGGGCCACCAGGCTTGCTGAAGTCAGAAGGAGAATTTGAAGAGTCCCAACAGGCACTCCAAGCCTTACACTGAGACCAGATAGTGACTGTCTGTTGCTGGGGGAAAAGGCATAAGAGAACCCCCTCTGAGATACAGGTGCATTGGGGCTGCTAACAACCGAGAAAAGGATAAAAACCTGAGACAAATTCTTCAGGCACTCGAACCCCAGGCTCTGACAAAAGGTTTGTTCCTGCCATTAAATCATTTGAAGCCTGTGGTGACCTGAATCTAAGTAAATCAACAACAAAAATCAAACTCAGGGCACTTTAAAGACTGGATGATGCTATGGCCAGAGGAAAGGACATATGCACCCTTTTCTAGACATAACTATAATTTAGTTCAGTCTCTACTGTTCTTTAGCCTACCACATTTGCTATTCAATTAAAGTTTCTGAGAAGTAAAAATAGAAGTATAACTAATATGCTAAGGAAAGAGAGAAAACATAATCATATAAAATGCTCAATTAAAACCAAGAAAGGCAGAAAAAGAGTAGAAAATAAAACTATGAACAAAGAACAGGGATAACAAATAGAAAGACAGTAACAAATAGGGTTTATGTTAATCCAACTTCGTCAATAACCACTTTTGATGTCAGTGGTCTAAATTCACCAATTAAAACACAGAGTATCTCAGAATGTATCAAAAAAACATGATCCAGCTATATGTTGCCTACAAGAATCTCATTTTAAATATGAAGGCATATGAAGATTAAAAGTAAAATGAATGGAGAAGAATATATCATGTTAATACAATTTTTTAAAAAGCTGGAGTAACTACATAGAAGAAAGAGCAGACTTCAAAGTAAGGAAAGTTATCAGAATAAAGAAGGGCATTATATAGTAATAAAGGAGTCAATTTTCTAAGAAAACATAATAATTCTTAATGTTTATGCACTTAACAGACATCAAACTACATGAGGCAAAAAATGATAGAACTACAAGGAGAAATAGTTGAATCTACTATCACAGTTGGAGACTTCAATACCACTTTCTTCAAAATGGACAGATGCAGTAGGCAGAAAATCAGTAAGGACATCACTGAAGTTAACAACAGCATCAATCAGATAGAGATAATGGATATCTATAGACTACTTCATCCAACAACAGCAGAACACACATTTTTTTTCAAGCACACATGGAGCATTCAACAAGGTAGACACATTCTGAGCTATAAAACATATCTTAAGAAACTTAAAAGAATAGAAATCATATAGTGTCTGCTTTCAGATAACAGTGGAATTAAACTAGAAGCCAGTAACAGAAATTTAACTGAAAAATCTCCAAATATATGGAGATTAAACAACACACTTCAAAATAACACATGGGGGCATAAAAGAAATCTAAAAAGAAGTCTTAAAAATATTTTGAACTTCCCTGCCTGGTGTGGCTCAGTGGGTTGAGCTCTAGCTTGTGAACAAAAGGATCTCTGGTTCAACTCCCAGGCAGGGCACATGCCTAGCTTGTGGGCCAGGTCCCCGGTTGGGGATGTGCATGAGGCAACCACACATTGGTGTTTCTCTCCCTCTCTTTCTCCCTCTCCCTCCCTTCCCCTCTCTCTAAAAGTAAATAAATAAAATCTTTAAACTTGTATGTCTATATATTTTAAAAATATTTTTAACTAAGTGAAAATGATACAACTAATCAAAATTTGTGAGATGAAAAAAAAAAGTAGTGCTTAGAAGGAAAGTTACAGTATTGAATGTATGTAATTGAAAAGCAAAACAATCTCAAATTGATAACTTAACTTTCCACCTTAGAAAGCTAGAAAAAGAAAAGCAACTTAAATCCATAGTAAGCAGATGAAAAGAAATAATAAGAATTAGAGTACAAATCAATGAAATTGGAAACAGGAAAATGATAGAGAAAATCAACAACTCCAAGAAGAGGTGGTTCTTTGAAAAGATTAATAAAAGCATTAAGCCTCTAACCAAGCTAGATAATAATAAAATGGAGAGAGCACAAATTACTAATACCAGAAATAAAAGAGAGGCATCACTACAGATCCCATAAAAATTAAAAGGATTAGAAAGGAATAATGTGGACAATGACTAAGACAACAAATTTGATGACCTAGATTAAATGGACCAATTCATTGAAAGAAACAATATCCCAAAATTTACACAAGAAGAAATAAATGATTAGAATAGGCCTATACCTATTAAAGAAATTCAATCAATAATTAATAACCTCCAAAAATCAAAAGCACTGGGCCCAGATAGTTTTACTCTTGAATTCTATGACATTTAAGGAAGAAATTATGTCAATTCTCTGTAATATCTTTCAGAAGATAGAATCAGAGAGAATACTTCCTAATTCATTCTATAAGGCCAGCATTATCCTAATATCAAGGCAGACAAAGACATTACAGTACAAGAAAACTGCAGACCACTCTCTCTCTCATGGATATAGATACAAAAATCCTCAACAAATTATTAGCTAATTGAGTTTAAAAAAGTATTAAAAGAATTACACAATGCAACCAAGTGCGATTTATCCCAGGTATGTATGTGAATCTGGTTCAACATTTGCAAGTTAATTAAGTAATACATCACATCAACAGACTAAAAAGAAAAATCACATGATCATATCAATAAATACAGAAAACAACATTTTATAAAATCCATAACCCTTTCATAATAAAAACTCAGTAAACTAGGAATAGAGGGGAACTTTCTCAACCTGATGAAGATTATCTACCAAAAACCTACAGCTAACATTATACTTAATGGTGAGAAACTAAAAGCCTTTCCACTAAGATCAAGTACAAGGCAAAGATGTTCTCTCATACCACTCCTTTTCAATATCATGCTGGAACTTTTAACTATTGTAAAAAGCCAAAAAAAAAAAAAGGAAATAAAATCTATACAAATTGGGAAGGAAGGCATAAAACTTTCTTTTTTCACAGGTGAAATGACCATCTATGTAGAAAATTCAAAAGAGTCAACCCCCAAAAAACTCCTTGAACTAATAAGTGATTATAGCAAGATTGTGGGATATAAGGTTAATACACAAAAGTCTATTTTTTTTTCTGTTTGCCAACAATGAAAAAATGGAATTGCTAGCTTAGGTGACTAGATATTAATAACGTAAGGGAGGAAAAGGGAATCCAAGATTAAGAAGCCTAATAAATTGGGAAGCTGAATCCAATTTTGGGCCTGTGTCACTAGGCAGAGATTACTTGTGGGGGGGGGGCAGGGCAGAAGGAATAGAATAATAAAGGGGAAATTTCTCTGCCAGATGCACAGCTGGTAGAAACTAAAATGGCAAAGGGGGAAGTGATTCTATTATGAGTCATGCATAGTAGGAGCCATGATGGCAACCTTAAAGGCCTGTCTGTCTAGCCTGGGAAAAGGATCGGATTGGACAAGGCACAGAGAACCATGAAAGATTTAGGAAATAGACTAGTTAGGAGAAAGAACCTTCAGAAGCCCATGAAAGACTGAGAAGTGGGTTAGTTTGAAAGGGTACCTGGTCCTTCCCAAGCCCAAGATAATAAATCCAAGCTTAACAAAGCTATTGCTCACTCCTCTCTCACTCACTCTCACATATGTGCTCAGTAATACATGTTTACCCCATTTGTTTGTGTGTTCTCTCTCCATAGCAGCCACGCAGGCCCAGCAACCACCTGGGGCCCATAGTAGACTGCATGGGCCTGGGCACAGCGCCAGCCAGAGGACAGCTGGGAACACAGACTTAAGCTAGCTGGATGAGGACAGAGACATGGACTGAACCAGTGGCTCAAAATGTCTGGACACTGGCTCTATTTCTGGGACTGATGAAGACAAGGCTTAACTTTTTTCGCAGCAGGACAGACGGAGATGAGACATCAGGCACCTAGGGGCATCTCTATTTCCACGCCAATAAATCTTACAACCAGACATCATCCCGAACATGGGTCTCCCAGAATGCTTTCCTTGTGACTTCGTGAAAGAACCCCATTTCCACCAGCAACAGAATGAACTTAAAAACACAACACATTTACATTATCACCCCCAAAAGAAATACTTAGGTATAAATTTAACAAAATATGGATAAGATCTATATGAGAAAGACTACAGAACTATGACCAATGAAATCAAAGAATGGAATAAATAGGAAGATATTCTATATTTGTGGATAGGATGACTCATTATCAAGATGTCAGTTCTTCCCAACATGATCTATATAGATTCAATGCAATCTCCATCAAAATCTCAGTAAATTGTTATATAGTATCAACGAACTCTTTCTAAAGTTTATATGGAAAGGTAAAAGAGCCCAAATACCTAATACAATATTGAAGAACAAAGTTGGAATACTAATGCTACCCAAGATCAAGACTTGCTATGAACTTACAGTAATCAACCATTGTGGTATTGGAACAAAAAGAAGGAGGCAATAAACATAACAATGGAACAGAATAGAGAGCCCAGAAATAGACCCACGTAGACATACAGTAGTCAAATGATCATCAACAAAGCTGCAAAGGCAGAACAATGGGGAAAAGATAGTCTCGTTAACATACGGTGTTAGGACAACTGATATTCACCCATGTGCAAAAAAAATGCTCTACAAATAGTCTTAAAACAAACCAAAAAATAAACAACTCAATTAAAAGTAGTCAAGCCCTGTCCATGTGGCTCAGTTAGTTGGCGTGCTGCCCCATGCACCAGGAGTTTGAAGGTTCAATTCCTGGTCAGGGCACATGCCTAGGTTGTAGGTTCAAGCCCCATTCTGGGTGCACATGGGAGGCAACTGATCGATGTTTCTCTCACATCAATGTTTCTCTCTCTCTCCCCCTTCCTCTCTCTCTAAAATCAATGAAAGGAAAATATGCCCACAGGTAAGGATTTTTTTAAAAAGTGGTCAAGAGATTTGAATAATTATATTACTGCAGAAGGTACATGAATGACCAATACTATATGGATATATGCTCAATATCAGTAGCCATCAGGAAATGAAAACTAATATGACAATTAGATATGGTACACATTCACTAGAATATCTAAAATGAAAAATACTTACAAGAGCAAATGTGGGGAAGTATATGGACCAAACAGAAGCCTCTTATGTTCCTGCTAGACATGTAAATGCTGCAACCTTTGGGAAACATTTTGAAAGTCATAAAAAAAATGTTAAACATACTTCTTCCTTGTCAATCAACGCAACGTGTAGGTAATTTGTCAAAGGGAACTGAAAACATATGTCCACAAAATGCTTTTTACAAGTACATTCATAACATCATTTATAGTGGCCCCAACCTGAAAACAACCCATGCTCCATCAGCTAGAGAATGGATAAATAAACTGTGCATGTGCATACACTTGAGTACTACTCAGCAATAAAAATAAATAAACTGGTGACATGGGAAAACATGGATAGATCTCAAACAAAACCATGCTCAGTGAAGGAAGCCAGACACAAAAGATTACATACATTCACATAAGTTTTGAAACATGCAAAGTTCATCTGTGGTGATAGAGAACAGAACAGTGGTTGCTCCGGCAGGGGTACAGTGTGGAAGGGAATGGTGTGATGGATTGGGAACTCTCTGGCATGATGGATGTGTTTTATATTTTGATAAGGGGTGGGGTTGCACTGGTGTGTATACATTTGTCAAAACTGATCAAGCTTTTCAATTAGATCTGTTCTTTTCACTGTTTCTAAGTTATACTTTAAGGTAAGAAAAGGTAAACTCTGATTTTCTGATAACTAACATTGAAAATCACAGAGCCCATTGTTCTATATCTCAGGTTTCATCTGTGAGTTGAGTCGACATGCAGCAGGATGGAAATGAGGGCACTGTCAAAGTTGGGCCATTCGAAGCTGTCCTGTAGTATCATAAAATGGTGTGAGGTTATTATTATGCTGCGGATACAGGCATATATGGAAGTTAACTTTTAGTTACTGAGTTTCAGATATAGCTGGGTGCATTTTATACTCTCTAGTTAATACATGACATTTATTGATCTGCAAGTGAGATTGTGACAGTGTTTTGAAGATCTTTGTCAAAAAATGATGATTAATTCAAATCTAGATTCATGTACATTACAAAAGGTAGAGTCAAATTTTCTCAACAAATTTTATGTTTATGAATACTGAGCAGTGATACCATGTGGTCTTCTGATTTAAATAAAAATTATAAAAAATATTTTAATTATTTTATTGATGATTTTTTTCAGAAAGTGCAATTCACTGCAGTGCATGAGATTACGTGTAATAAAACATACCAGCAATCCTTAAAGGCTGTGAAAGTTTGTTTAATATAGTCCCCTTGATTTTTAGGGAAAAAAATCATACTATTTTAGAAATCCTTGTGAAAACTTGCATTCTTTGCCAAAACATTATTTGGATGGGAAATTGAAATGATATTATAGTATACTTCCTTATCCAAATACATAGCCAAGGCTAAACAGAAGACTTAAGCATATGAAATTTCTAGTTTTCCAAAGATCGAATTATTGTCCTCATTCTCTACTGGCCTCCATGAAGAAAATTTATGCTTAATCTTTATTTATGCTCAATTGTACCTAAAACTATCATGAGGAAAAAAAATGGTATATTCTTAACACTTGGAACTTTTATCATCATTGAAGCTGCATGAACATTCTTTACTGTGAATGCTGAAATGTGGCTGCAGCAGAGATAAGGGTAGGCAATGATTAGGAAAAGCAATGTATATTGGTCCAGCAAATCTTTGTTTTATGATTTGGGAGATGCACTGAATTGTTCATCTCCCATCATTGACCTTCAGAACTATGTTCATCCATCTATAAAATGGTCTTAACCTCATCATCAAGGAACTCCATATCAAAAATTGTCTGTTAAATGTTACATCATTTTCTTTTCATTGTATGAATATGAATGAATGCTGGTTATAAAGCCCTTTTGATCCATACTGAGGATCGCTGCTTGTAAAACAAAATTATATTTGACCATATCTAAGCACTAATGTTTGTAGTTTTCCAAATTTTATTATAGCAGAGATAACACAAATTTTCAAATCTTCAAAAAGTGAAAAAAAAAATCAGTGGCTGTTGGCATATTTAGCAGATAGATTTGAGATTTTGAAAGCACTGAGTTTCCATGGGGCTGACTTTAACATTATTCATAATATACTGCAAATATTTATAACCAAATATAATTTTGGATACTGTTGATTAGTGATGAATTTGTATTTTTAAATTCTCAAGTTGATACATTTCTGAAGAATCAGAATCATTAACATAATTTCATGAAAAAAAATCAACTGGTTTATCTGAAAGATAAAATGTAATATTCTTACCAGTATTTAGTTGTTGCCAACAGATTTTCCATATAAGCTTTTGAGATATCAAAGATAGTTTCTAGTGAAGTATTTTGGAGAATCTTGGGGCAAAATCTCTCTACTTTGAAACAAGTGAGCAGGCTTCCATATATACTGATAAACATTTGTGAAGTTGATTGGTCTGCATTTTGGGGGTGGGGGGAACGAAAGAAACAGGCTCAGTATTTGAGTCCTGCTCTCCACATTATCTGAAATAATAGAGCATATTTTGTATGTGTGATATAAAAATATGGCTGTCTTAAGATAATAAACACACAGAAAATAAAATTCTGGTTACTGCTATTGTATGTAAATTTAGAAGTTATGACAACTGGTATTTTCAGGATCAACCAAAATTATGTTGAAAAATAACAATAGCATTATATATATATATATATAATGATATGGGTAGGTAAGTAATTATTAGAATTTTTTTAAAACTTTTTTCTTCCTAAGCTAATGAAGTATCAAGGACAAAAAAATAAATGAGACTGTTAGAAGAGTTAGGTGACATACCTAAAGTTACAGAGCTGGTTAGCAAAGGAAGAAATGAAAGTCTGGGTTCCCTGACATCTAGACCTCAATTATTGTTACCATATAAACAGACTATCAGAACACACATAATCTGAGTAATATATAATCTGCATTTTGAATTCTTTTACCCAACACATGTTTTAAAAGAATGCCTTTACACTTTCAGGGGTTATATCATTTGTTGTCAATATTGAGTTTTATTGGCCTATGGTTTTAAAAAATGACCTGTATAAGTTCTACATTTTAAAATGTATTGAGTAATCATGTATTACCCAAAATATGTATTAATCATTACACATATAAGCATATGACTGTTAAAAATTAAGCAACTTAAATTATTCAGACCCTTTATATTTTTCCTTTTTAACTTCTTTGATTTGTATAGTTGTTTGAATCCACAGCATCCATTCCTGCTTTTTGCTATCAATTATTTTTCTTTGGAGGTGTCACCTCACATCCATCCTCTCTAAAGTGACTTGGGTGAGACTGGCCCCCTATCACCACAGGCAGACCACATGGGTCCTAAATGGCTCAGGCCTATGGAACAGTCTACTGTGGGGTTCATGCAGCAGCTACCATAAGAGATCTCTGTTTGATGCTGGATTGTTTATTGAAAATAATCTGACACCTATAGCAGCTGCAGTTATTTTTGGCTATGAGTGGAGACCCTGGTTGAGGGGCCACCATGTGGAGCTTGAAATGAAACTTTAGTCATCATGAAAGATTATGTAGATAAGCCATCCTATCTTTCAGTCCTGCTATTAGTTCTTAAAATTAAAAAACAAAAAATTTACTATCATGATTTTTATTTCAAAGACTTAATTACTTGATATCTTATAGTAGTCTGAAGAAAGTTCTATTATTCATTTTAAAGTTCTCTTCTACCTTTCACATCAACGTTTTCATTTGGGATTTGTTCAGAATGGTATGGATTTTCTTCAAATACTTGGTGCTCTTGGGTCTATCTATATTTACAATTCTATTAACTGAATGCAGTCGCCCTAATGCAAATAAAAATCTTTCTTCCCCTGGAAAGAAATGGTCACGAAAAGTGCTGGCTCTAGTTTGGGTTACAGAAAGTGCTGGACCTTTGGTGTCCAGAAAGTTTCCCTCGTAATGGCTTCTTGTGTACCATGATGACTACTGGAAGGTACTGCCCTGTTTTTCTTTTTATTCCCATCTTAATTCTTATAGTTTCCTTCAACAAATCTCACTTTATTTAGCATGCTTTAATAGTTCTCTTTCTTGGAGGCAAAAACTGTAACCAGAAACCAAGATTGAGAAGATTGGAACAAACATTCCAAAGCCTTTAAATCATGTATCTGCTAGACAGCTCACTGTTATTCCAAGGCCCATTCTTAATCTTGGGGTTATTCTTTGATTGTGTTGGGTTCCTATATCTCTCTTTTCAGAGATTCTCTCCTCCTTGTCAACTACGTTGGGTTTCATGGTTGGTTTGTTCCCAACTGTCCTCTACTTTCTAGAAATTCTTTGATTTCAGGTCTGTTGACAGTATCATTTCTGTGATAACACAGACTATTTCTTATTTTCATATTTCTTTTTTCATTTGAATGTGCTTTGTCAAAAAAAAAAGGTAAAGGTTTATGCTTTGTCACCCATTTTAGAATGAAAAACATTCTAGAGAGTATATTCACTACCATTGCCACAAATCATTTAATCCTATTTAATATCTTTTTCTACTAGAAAATTATAATCTTAAATTTTAGTGATTTATTAATTTATAAGTTAATTATTAGAAAAGAATTACCTAACAGTTCTCCAACTCATTTCTAAGAGGGTCTGAATTTCTTTATTGGCTTTTTGTTATTCAGTGATTTACAAGTATTTAGTATTTATGTATATACAGGTATTCTCTCATGGGTATTCAACCTACAGATCAATAAGGAAACCATTCAGTTATTTTTAGGCTGACAGTGGTTGTTCCATCTTCTTTACCCAGGGATTTCCTGAAGTTTCAAATTGGAGTTCTAGGAAAAGAAAGTAATAAAAATCGGAAACTATTAGGCTTGCCTTCCATACCTCTCCAAATGGCAATAAAATCTGGAGAAAGGATTGATTATGACCATGACTGTGAATTGAGATGTGAAATTTTGCTTCTCCACTTTTCACTCATGCTCCACTGCCTCCTCCTAATTAACCAAGTCTTAACAGAGGAGTACATTCACTGCCTTCTCATTGTAACACTGTCGGACATCTCTGTTCTGAGAAATTAGAAGTGAAAATATTTTGTTTAGAAATCAGACCATCTGAAAGCTTGTCAATCTTAATTTCCTCTTCCAATTATGCTTTCTATCTCTAAGGATAAAAAGAAAATAAATATTGCCTTACTGAAAGTGGTACAGCTTTCATTTATAGTCAGATGATTAACTTCCTGCATGACTAATTAACATAAAGTGGAAGGCCTAATGTTGCTTTGGCTATGTTAGAACATTTCAGTTTATGAGGGGGAAAAAGCAGAATAAACTGACATTATGTAGCTACTGATTTTCATGGGGATCACTATATAGTAAGGATGGAGAGATAAATGAAATGTGTGTGTAGTAACACATTCAAAATGCTTTTTTTCCTCCCTAATAGAGGCACAGATGTTATAAGATGACCACTAGTTATAACACTAAGGTTATTTAGTCTGGAATGACAGCCTATCTAGTTTGTGTTGTTAGCCACTGGAGAAAAGGTTAATTGAAGGTAGGATTGTAATGACATGACATCTCAGTGTGGAGTTTATTTTACAAAAGTAAATTCACTAACACAATTAATTGTCAGAAAAAATCCAAAAACAATGACATGAGACCTTGAGGGCTTAGAGTGGTATAAAGTCTTTCAGTCAGGAGGAATGCAATTGAAATGATTCCTTTCTACCAATAGAAGGTAATTTTGTAAAACAATAATACACCTGATGATATTTTAAAGAGAAAATGTAGTATACATATTCGTTGATTGTGGCTAGTTTACTCTAAACTTAATGACAAGGATGTAGATTTTATTACTAAGCAGACATCTTAATTGGTCACAGGTTTATGACAATAAATTGTTATCATGCTCCAAATCAGTGTTCTCAGAAACATGAGCTCATGATCATGCTTGTTTCAGAAGAACTTATCAATACAAATAACTGAAAGCATGAGACTTTGAGGATTTGTAAATACTGTTGACCTTGAACAACACAAGTGTGAACTATGCGGTTACACTTATATGTGGTTTTTTTCCAATATCTGTATTGTTTTGATCTACAGTTGGGAAGCTGCACATGCATGGGGCCAACTATATGTATTGATCTATGCTGTTTATATTGAGGACTCCAGCATCCTCAGATTTTGGTTTCTGTAGCAGGTCCTGAAACCAATTCCCTGTGGATCAAGGGAAAGCTAAGTTTGTGGGTAGTTAAAAGTTATACACAGATTTTCAACTGCACAGGGGTTTGGCAACCCTGGCCCCTACATTGTTTAAGGGTCAACCTTACTGCAATATTTTGTTTTCCATAGGTCAGCACATTCAACTCAATTAGCTACACAGGGAAGATTTCTATATGTACCCCCCATCAACACTGTTGTGACAGTTATATTTTAGAAAACATAAAACCAAGCCATATGTTTATTTATTTTGTTTTCTTTATTGTTATTATTGACACTATTACAGATGTCCTCATTTTCCTCCCCTGGACCATCCCACCTGGCACCTGCCTCTCTTTCCTCTGGCCATCACCAACTGTCGTCTGTGTCTCTGAATTACATGAACTGGATAACAGTGGAGGTGGCTGGCCACTTAGCAATTTGTTTTTAATATCTTTTGCTGCTTTAATTCATTGAACAGTTGACTGGGTATCAACTAGTCCAACTCTCATATTTATTAACTCTGGTCTTCTGAGGGAACTCACAGTTTTAGACCAGTAGAAACAAGCATTGATGGCAAAACATAAGGAAGAAAAAAGATTCAAACTGCTACCATGACAGCCATTAGTGTCTAATAGGGATTGACAGAATTAAATAGCCATCTCTGCTAGCCAAGCTGTCAGTGATGACTTGTCAAGGTCACTTGACACTTCTACTTTAGATAGAGAGGTAAATAGAGATCCAAGGAAAAATGACAATCAGATCCAAAAAAAATGACACCTCTTTATGACAGAAGATACTGAACTGAGGAATACAATAATCACTTGGAAAAGAGATGGAGAACTTGTAGCTACTGACAAAGCTGGGCATAGTCTATTAATTAACAGACAGAAACTTCTTTCTCCTGCATTATATGCATCAGGCTTTTTTAGTCATGAATATGTGTTTAACTATGTATTTAAGTTTTAAATCATAATGACAGAAACTATACAGTTCTTCCCCACTAAATTAATTTTTCTTCCAATTTTTGTTCAAATGCAATGCTTATTGTAATTGATATCATATTTACTCATTTATATCCTTGCAATTGTTATTTCACAAATATTTTTCTTACTTCAATTTCATGTTTCTCATAGTGACTATTTTTAATGGTTGCAAAATTGAAGCCATTTCTCTTCTATTGGGCATTAAATAGTTTTCAAATTTTCACAAATATAATGTTAGAGCAGGCACCATCATGTGCTTCTGTTTGAATTATTTTCTTATTTTTTTAGAGAGGAATTTACTATGTTTGTAAAATTCTACCATTAAAGCTGGTAACATAATTTCCTTACCATTTTTCAAAAGTTAATGCCTAGTTATGTGCTATAAAACATTGTGTTAAATATAGAGTTTAGTCCCCTGTACAAAAAGTTTCTTGAGTTACGCATATTAAGAATGATTTCATTCTAGGAGCTTTGGTGGTACTATGGGAATTTTGAATGTGTTTTATGCATAAAGTTTATTTCCAAGAACCTCATCATTTAAAATTGATAAAGAGCATGAAATAAATAATAATTATAAAACACAGGAAAATGTTACAAGTATCACAGTGTTTAAAATAAAGGACCTGAGAATTTAAATATGAGAAATTGTGGGGGTGGGGTGGGGGTTGTTTTTGTTTTTTAACTACAGAATGTCTGGGTAGCCTTTTTGAATAGGTGCTACTTGATCTGGAATTTGAGAAGTTAATTTAGCAAAACAGACATGAAGTTTCTATTAAATTCACTGCAAACAGTGAGTTCTAGCTCTAGTTGTGCACTACATGGTGCTTAGGACAATTTTTCGTAATATCCCAGAACTGCAGGTAAGGCCCAAAGTGAGTGCAAGAACATCAGATTCTGAAGTTCACCAACAAACACTTCCCTGCAAAACTCTAAGGCAGTGGAACCAATCATCTACCTTCACCAATGAAAACGTGTCCTCAGGTGAAGATAAAAAATAAAATAAAGTACGAAGATAAAATTGTCATGTAACATTGTATAAGCTTAAGGTATAAAATGTGTTGATTTTATACATTTATCATTACAATATGGTAACCACTGTAAAGTTAGCTAACATCTCTATATTGTCACATAATTATTTTTTGTGTGTGTGATGAGAGCAATTAAGATCTAGTCTCTTAGTAACTTTGAAATTTATAGTACTTTTTATTATATAATAATTTAATTTATTCTTGACTATAATCACTATGCTATGCATTATATCTCCAGGGCTTATTTATTTACTAGTTGTAAGTTTGTACCCTTAATCATTTCCCCAATCTGTTTATATAATTCTGAAGAAAAATGGAAAGAGATTAGTAGGGATTACAAAATAGATGAGAAGCAGCCTACTCTGCCGTGTTTGGCTGTATGAATTTCCCCTTAATTAAGAAGCCTCCAGAGCAGATAGCTTACCCAGGGAAACTGTTTATCAGGTCTAGGGATCCAAGCAGTAAGAGGCTGTGGAATTGACCATGGATGATGAGAAGTAAGACAGGGTGAGGATGAAAGAGATTCAAGCAAAGTAGGATCCCCATGAAAGTGAGCCATGCAATAGCAAGGCCCTTCCAAGAACCCAAACATGTGCCTCATAAGAGAACCCCTACTTTGATACCACCCACATAGTAAATATTGATGGTCAGGCAGTGTTAACCAAAGAAACAGCGACAGAAGGTTGCTGGCCTCATTCAGCTGAGAAAGAGAGATTGTTCTCTCCCTATTCTCAGTCACCACCCCCAACACTAGAGAAGCTAGAAGGCAGAGAAGAGATGGATTAAGAGCAACTGCCTTTGATTCTTCACTTCCATGCCTCCAATAAAAATCAAAACCGTGGTCAATGGAAGAGGAGAGCTTTGAATTACGTGAAATTTGATTAGTAAATTGGATTGGAATTTTTACTAATTAAAAGCAGCAGAAAAATTTTGGATTCTGTTCATATGTCCAGAGAAAGGAAAAAGGGAATTTGACAATAGTTTTTTTTTTTTTTATTTTAAGTAACTGCATTAAGTCCATGTTTATTTCTTAACAAATGGAGACCCATTGGTTTACTCTTTGTGAAAAGAAATGTACATATAAAGTCACATTTCTAGAGGTAAAAATTAGTTAAAGAGAATTAATAATAGCCAGATTATTCTGATGAAAATAATGATATTATTAACAATAGCAATAGCTAAATTTACTGAGTATCCATTATATGCCTAGTACTATTCCAGAAGATTTTCATGTATCCTTAAAACAACCTGAAGAGGCAGATACTCTCATTAGTCCCATTTTAGAGATGAGAATATGGAGGCACAATGAGCTTACTGAAACTAGGCATTCTGATTCTATAGCCCTTGCTCTAAACCAGCAATTTTCAACCTTTTTCATCTCAAGGCACTCATAAACTAATTACAAAAATTCTGCAGCACACCAAAACTTATGTTTTTGCTGATCTGACAAAAACAGGTATAATTTTGGTTCATTAGCAAAAAAATATATATATATCAACAGAAATTACCTACCCTTTTTTGCTCCAAAGTGAATTTTACAAAAATCATGTGCTGGTACCAAGAATTAACAAATCAGATACAACCTTATTATGCAAGGTGACCAATAAATTGTAACTCTATTATATGACCTATATGTTCATCATTCAATCAGGGCATTCACACTGGACAGTTATTGTATTGGCCGTTGTCCTTTTTTATCTGACAGTCTGAGGGAAAAGAGGTGCGTGCCCCTGACTAAATAGTCATTATGCCGCACTGGTTGAAAACTGCTGCTCTTAATTATGGATGTCTTCAGCTTGTAATGGTTGAGTTACAATTTTCAGCTTAACAGTGGTATAAAAGCAGTACACATTTAGTTGCAATCACACTTTGACTTTGACTTTGAATCTTTCCCCAAGCTAGTGATATACAGTACAGTATCTCACTCATGACGCTGGGCACCATGGCGAGGTGCTTTGGCCCAACTGCAGGCTAATGTAAGTGTTCTGAGCATGTGTAAAGTAGACCAGGCTAAGCTATGCTGTTCAGTAAGCTAGGCATATCAAGTGCATCTTTGACTTAAAATATTTTCAACTTTCAAGTTCTGTCAGCGAAGTGAACTTTATTTTCATTACTTTATTGAAATGTATCCTTCTTTAAAAACCTACCTTACAATTCTGCATCCTCCACAGAACCAGTTTTTAATTCCCTATAACAAATTTCTCTCTGAATTTCCATGCCCTTTAATTTATACAATACAGTCTAGAATTAGGGATAATTTCATTTACCTTTTTTACCTCCTCTCCTACCTCAGTCTTACCTCCCCTTCCTGACCCTTCACCTACCACTGAAGAGCATGGAGCACATTGCAAAGAGCTTAATTCATAATGGTGACTCTCTCTCTCCTTAACCCATTATTTGGTAGATGGCTGTGGCAAATATCTGACAAGGAAAACCCTGTAAGGTGCACTAAGAAGCATAGTTCTCTAGTAGCTATTCTTAGTCAAAGGATTTAAATACCATTTAGGTTGTTAATATTGTTCTCATTCAAAACATTTAACACTTTCAGAAATCTATTTTACAGAATAATATTCTGCCTAATAGTCATTCTGCTCGAGTACAAGTAACCCACGTCACATGACGTCCTAACTCCGATCGAAAGCTGCTTTCTCTGAGAAACGGTTGGCAAGTACCAAATTTATTCAGCACAAATTGTTTTTATAGCAGCCTGATGTTCTTCAATCTTTTCTCAAATTGAACATCGGTAACATACAGTGTAAACTGCCTCTCAGATACATTGGATTTGCCATGCTCACTCTTCACACTTCAAATCAGATTGATGTTTCATTTTACACAAAGGATATTTTAAATAGCTCTGAGTATACCTCCATACTTACACACGTAACATATTTCCTCATTATTTTAATATTTCTCCAGTGTTCTTTCTTTATAAAGAAGATAGCAATTTGATTACTCTCTTGGGTCAGGAGAGCAACTCATATTTTTAGTGAGCACTCAGTGACAGGTTTCACAGCATGTACTTCAAAATCACAG
The DNA here is from genome assembly GCF_987537825.1 of Furipterus horrens. Taxonomy (NCBI): domain Eukaryota; kingdom Metazoa; phylum Chordata; class Mammalia; order Chiroptera; family Furipteridae; genus Furipterus; species Furipterus horrens. The sequence continues at coordinate 174,226,325 of NW_028327171.1, forward strand.
ACATGGCAGGGATGCCTGTGAGCTCATTAGGGGGTGGTTACATCATAGAAAGTCCCAGTGTGAATATTTAAAAGATAACCCTAATTTATTGGAGTATTTTTTCAAAATAAAAATATGCTGAAGGAGAAAAATATTCAGGGAAACACATTTTCTCTGAGATATTTTTCAAAGCAGCACTTTTCATAGCAGAGTTTGCCAATATTCATTGATTTCATCTCCTGAAGCACATAATTCAGTCTATTCAATGTCTACTATGACAGTGCTGATGAGCTCTTAATTCTCCTCTATTTATTACAGCAAATGTAGCAATGACCTTAATGGAACATCTATTAAAACAAAAATGTCAGTGCCATATTTTTAAAGATGGACTCAAGTGCCAAAGTTCCAAAGGTCAACATGATATTTTGAAGTAGGTCATTCAAACATATATTATGTTTTAAAATAATATAACTGAAATATCTTAATAATATATTTTAATTTTTTTAAATTATGCGGGAAAGGCTAAAGTTTAGGACGTATTGACAGCAATCTGGTTTCACTTATACTTGACTGGTATAAGTGTTGAAGTATGAAATTTACTTTCTTGTGTAAATAGTTTTATCCTATTGATAGTTATAAGGTTGAAAAGTGGAAAAGGTAGTCAGCTGATATTACCCCTCTCAATACATACAGAGGTAGGCAAAAGTAGGTTTGCAGTTGTAATACAAATAAGTAATGCAATAATTAATAAATAATAATGCAAGAATAAACTCTTCACATACTCACAACTGTCAACCCATTTTTGCTCACTCCTGCATGTAAACTGATTTTAAGCACTTTGGTGACAAAGAATCACATTGTCTTAGATAATTTAGTTGTTTGCAAATCTGTTCAATTGATTAGTTTGGACGGAATTAGCTAAATTGAACTGAGTGGATATTTTTTAATTCTTTATGTCACAGTAGTCTTAAGATGAAATAAGTTATAAAATTAATCAGAAGTTTTGAGAGCTTGCTATGTTCAAACTTCTCTGCTAGGTTCTGCGGAGATAAAATATTTAAAACACTCTATTCTTATCTTCAAGAAGTTTCCAACCCAGTAGGAGGAGTAGGAGACTAACAAGAAAATATAACATACATTTATGTTGACCTCTGACTTAGTAATGAGATTATTCTGTACCACCTCAAACAAATGGCTATGCAGTTGTTGACCATCACCAGCTGTGTGGCTACCTCAGTGCAAACTATTCTTCTGTAAGACTGAAATATCATTGGAAAAGTCTTCATTGCACTGAACTAAAATCTGTTTCTTTGTGGTTTCTTTGCATTAATTTTTGTCCTGGCCTTTTGAACTAAGAACAATCTACTCCCTCTTTTGTAGGATAATCTTTTAAATATCCAAAGAATTGTATGTCTCGGTTTTGGTTCATTTTATCTTAACGAATGCTTTTATTATTATTTATTTCTTCTAACTAAACCTGTCTAGTTTATATTTAACAAAATATTATGTAACGACATTTGGAGATACTCCTGCCCCCATCTTATCCCATTTGCCCTATTCTGTTTAGGAGAAAAAGCCCACGTGCTTTGTGCTTTGGAGATAAGAAAAATGACTATCGTAGCATGATATTAGATTAATTATGTATTGAGGTTAGACTGTACTGGGCACAAAACGACATAGTAAGTCACAATGTTAAAATGCTCAATATTCTTTAAGAATTTTTCCTGTGAGTCAAATTTTTCAAAAACTTAAAAAGTCTATTCTGTCAGTGCTCATAGTCTGGAAGCACGGGTGTTGCTGATGCTGAAAAATGCAAAGCAGTGCTCTCCGCGCTGCAGACACACAGAGATTGCCCTTTTGTTTTCTTCTGCAGCCACCGTCTAAGAATCTGTTTCATTTTTTCACAGTCTGCTTGACACCTTTAGTCTAAAAGTCAACCCATCTGTGATACTTTACTCCATGTTGTTCTGTCTACTGGTGACGCTTCCAGCTCTTTCCCAGCTCTGCCCGACTGCTTGAAATTGGGTGGCAGCATCTCTAGAAAGCTTCTCAACCTGCTCTTCAGCTGCTATGTGAATGCCTGATGTTGTATGTTTATTATATATCTCTCGTGCGCCTGAGGTATATAACCACATTGGCTGCTGTTTTAATCTGACTGCTTCAGGATCTTCTTGGCAATCCCAGATTGTCTCATTTTATGCTAATTTTGGTTGGCTGGTGACATTAACGAGATTCAGGGAAACTGCTGCAGCATCAAGGGTATGTCAAAGACATGGCAGGCATCTTGAAGATCAGACAAAACCACTGTACAGGTTCACATTTGGGTCTGTCCCGAAGGATGTGAGTTTTTAAATTAATTTATCCTTTTTTTCTTGTCAATTAGCACAGGTCTACAAACCTGTTTGTAGGCTGTAGAATTCAGTAATTTTAAATTAATTCTTTTGTTTAGGATAATCTTAGGTCTGAGAAGTTTGTTTTTGTAGTTCCTATTTTTTTTTCAGGTTTATCATAAATAGCAGAACCAATAAAAATGATGGCAACAAATTCTCACTTAAGTCACGGAATGTTGTATACTAGAACAAGAATTTTTGACTAACCCACCCTTTCTTCATTCTTCTTGAAGGACTTCTCACTGATTCTCTAAGACATGCCTCTCCCTCAGGACCTTTTCAGATCACTATGTGGTGGCGGGCACCTAAGCTATGGGGGTATAGAGATCAAGATTCTCCTTCCAGCTCTGTTGCTAGCTACTGTGGAGACTTTGAACATCATATGTGAAACTGGATGATAACACTAAGAGTTATGCTAAAGATTAAATGTATGTGGTTGAGGCCTAGATGTATGCTGTCTTTGCTTCGTACTCCCAAACAACTTACGTTGTAGCTTTCTAGTGAACCATTGTTCTGTTCTCTGTTAGATTCATTTGTGTATTTGCCTAGATTGCCTAGTGGAAGGTAATCTTTTCTTTCACCTTTAGATGCCCAGCCATGAATAGTACAGCAGTTTTAGTAAAGTCTCCTACATGGAAGCTAGGGCCTTGCCTAAGCTATGAGTCTTCCATGTAAGGTTACCTCTTAGCTATGCAGAGCTGGGCTCAGAACCCATAATGAAAGATATTAAAGTAGAAACCCAGTTATTTAGTTGTAATTTCCTCTCTCCAACCTCCTTGTTCCTCTTCTCCTAGAAAGCGACAAAAATTTGGATGGAGAATAAGTTCTGATAAATGTTTGCCTTGTTGTTTCCCCAAGTACGTGGCAGATAGTACCAGCTCCACAAAGTGATATATAGAAGTCAGTGAAAATTTTGGTTTACATGATCAAATAAGCTTGAAAAAGTCTGGTGCAAACAAAATTAAAAATGTTCTTTGGTTATAGCACTTCTCTCAGCACTTCCACTATGTCAATATAGTATTTATAGACACAGAAAATTAATATAGAAGAGAAAAAATTAGTTTTTAAAATGGCATTAATTCTAGATACTTACAGAAACTTCTTTTTATTATATAGCTAATTGCTAGAAACATTAAGGCACTTCTAGGTGCATGATTATTAAATATCTGATTTATTTATTTTGATATTTTTAAATTAAATAGTTTATTCTCTTTTCATTGACCATATTTATCTCTTCATAAAGTAGGCCTGTCTGCTTACAATTTAAAAGTAAGAATAAACGACAGAATTAACTCAGATTTTGGTTAGGCATTCTTATAGCTGCTCTCTGTAGGACCCACGAGCCATCCGAAAGGATATTTGTTTATGAACTGAGGTGAGCCAGCAGAGGCTATTAACTACCTGGGGGCCACTCCTCTGAGGCTCTAAGAAGATTTATAGATACACTATCTCTCTCAGAAAAATGAAAAATAATGTACTTTCTCTATAATTACAGGTGTCCGCAAGAACAGGTGTTCACGGAACCAGTCCATAACTAAACTCCCTAGGATTCCAAAGACCAGATCTTAAGAATTCCAAAAGAACATTTATGTGCCTCTCAGGGGGAGAATAGTGTTGTTTTCTATCCAAAGGAAGAATAATTGCTAAAGAATTATACTGATAAATCAGAAGAAATGATGCTCTAGTGGGTATATATCATTTCTCAGGATGGATCTTGGCAAAAGAAACTAAAGATAACTGGCAATCTACTTGATGAGTGCAGTGAGTGGATCTGCTCACATACTGCTTCTAACTTTGGTCCCTGAAGTGGGTATCTATTCATTGGCTCTCTACCTCTCCAGCATCAATTTCCCTTTCTTTGATCATAGCACCCTGACTTTCCCTTTGAGGACACAGATTTCTCTGACTCAATTCATTTGGTTTCGGTATGATTGAATCAACCCTAGCTCCAGAGTCTGGCATATAATCTAAAGCTGGATTGTCAGTGCATTCTATCTCCTGCCTATAATGATTAGTTCAGGAAAGGATCTGTGAGCCAGTTTGGAGACTTATGTTCAATTCTCAGGAAAAAGAAACCCTCCCAGGAATGGCCAGGCTGGTAGGAGTTAGGCATGGAGTCACTGGTGATCTTTTTTCATCATAAGGGGAGAGTATATCTAATGGTAAGGGCAATGCAGAGTAAAGAAGGTCTAGGAAATGGAGTCCTAGTCCTGAGGGAATTGTGTCTAGCCTTGAGAGAGCTTCTGTTTGCCTTCTAAGGACCACTCTCTAATTTTCTCCATAGGCTCTCTAACCTAGATGTCTGGCAGGGATGACCTAGAGTGTCTTTTGGCTTCTTGCTAGGGTAGGACTCTGGGGGGCCCTAACAAAGGGAAGCAAAGCAGTTAGATTTCCTGGGTCCATCTGCAGGACTGTCTCAGACTAGCTTGTCAGCACTTCTTTCAGTTCCCGATAACTTCTGCCTCCTCTCATATCATTGGGACTGGAGGTGGTAACAGCTCTACTCCTGCCAGCCCTGGGTTACTGTATTAATTCATTTTCATTCACTACTCCCACACCTTTGCATAATAGTCTTTGTGTGAATAAACCAGTCTCTTTGTATTAATACAAGTGTACCAGGTGTTTCCTGTTGAGACACCCAATGCTACACCAACCTAGCCCGGAATCAGCTCAACCCTGGACATTTCACACACGTGAGCATGAACATTACATTTTTTTCTTAATCCATTTTGAGAAGTGTTTCCATCACTTGTGACCAGAAAGAGTTTTGACTAATACAATCTCTCTTAACCCCCTTGGGCCACCTTGTGCATTCTAGTTGGAAAATAATTGCTTTAGAAACATGGAAAGACATGTTATGAGAGTTAAAACTCACTCAGGTTGGAATGTAATCTCAAACCAATTCATCATGTCACTCATGATCTATTAATCCTTGTCCTGTAGAATTAAAGCAATCCTCCTGCCAACGTTAAAAAAATATGACCTCTGATGCTTGCAGAATTTCAATGAAACTCTTATCCACACAAGTTTCTAACACATACAAGTAAAAGTATGAATCAGACCAAAACATACTTCTTCCAATTAAAAGGTGTAAGAAGAGCAAAGAGAAATGGCCTTTTCTATTTACTGAACTCAGCAGCTGAGCAGTTCATTAGCAAATCCTGAATGCACGTAGGTCATAAGCTCCAGGAAAGTGAATGTTTTATAAAGCAATTTTAGAAAGGCAACCTTTAAGTCAAAAGTACTATTCCCTAGTGAGACTTATTAATTGAATCATTTGTTTACAAAAGGTGAGCGTGGCTCCAAGTGGCAGTACTGTTTGCACAGTGGCACCAATATTAGGAAAGCTTATGTGTAATGCATTAGTATGTAGAAGAAGATGCTGCCTGAGTCAGGGGTATTTGTTCAGCTCATTGAAATCATGTAATTTTAGCAATGCTCTGAGCATGAATCAAAATTAGCTTATTAATGTTAAAAATAATCTTTAAAAATATTGTTAATGAGTACCATGAAATACTTATCACCTTCTCTGTACTTGCCAGAAACTTAATGCGAGTCTTTGGTTGGATAATGGAAGAGATAAAAAATAAATAAAGAGGGTGGGGGAGGTAGTTGTGTTCAGGTTTTACTTTTTACTGTTCTTATTTAACCAAGGTTAAATTTCAATAGATTTCTAAAATAAAGACTTAATTTATTAATCTTTGTCAGTAAATATTTTCTCTTATTTAAACCATAACTAGTTGTGAAAATGTGGCAGGAAGAAATAAATATATGTAATGATTAAAGTTATACATTTTTTAAAAATTTAGTTTCACATGATGATAATTCACTATTGAGCTTTAATTTTGATCTGGAGTAAGCTAGTTCTGAGGTTAAATAAAAGGTTTATATATTTTGATGATTAGACTGTAATAATGTGATATTGTTTCCTCTATGTGTAGAGATTGCTAGTGCCCACCAAAAGATGTTTTTTCCTTCCACGGTATACAAATGTAGCTGTGGAGTGGCTTCTTGGCCAGGGAGTGCATCTGATAGATTTTGCAGCTGGGTGTGACCACGTGACTAACTTAGAATGGACTGTGAATGGAAGAGAGGGATGCTCTTGTGCACTAAGGATTTTTAGAAACAGGCATGCCTTCTTTATGTTCCATTGCTTTTAAGAGAGCTAGATACAGGTGATAACAATATCCCAGGTCTCAAAAGGAAAAAAATCTGGGTCACTCCCTAAATTGTCAAGTGGAGAACTGCCCAACATTTACATCCACCTTGGATTGTTTTATAAGTAAGAAATAAGATTTTTTTAGCCTACTTTAATAATATACAATATACCTTTTAAAACATCTGACCCCACAGGGTAGATAAAACGCCTACGTGTACAATAGAGCACATTTGGCTGGCTGAACTAGAAACAGACATTAATGATATAGAAAACACTCTTGTCCCTCATACCCTTTGCATATTCTGATGGGAACATTTGTTTGGCAATTAAGGGAAAGGAAAGGAGTTTGGCTTAAAGTAGGAGTGAACAGTAGAATGAAGAGGATAGTATGAGGTCTGCTCCCTGTCTGAGCACAAGGTCTGGATTTGAACTCTCATACAAGGAAATGAGAGGACCAGAAACTAACAGAAACCACAGGCTAGAAGCCTGACAATATGATGGACCCAGGTGGTTCTGTTTGGGGCCAACGACATAGGCCTGACCAAGAGTTTAAAAGAGAGAGTTCATCTCTCTGCCTCTGTCCAGAACTCAGAACTAAAGAAGAGCAGCATTGGGTCACCTGGGTACAGGATGCTTGGCCCAGACATTGGAATTCTCAAAATGCACACCCTCAACAGGGGCAGTGGTGAGTCTGGAAACAACTTCCCTCCCGAAGACATGAGAATAATGGCTAGCATTTATTAATCATTTATCCAATGTCAGGCATTGTTCTAAATGTTTTACAGACATGTCTTTTATTCCTCAGAGCATAACTAGGAGTGGTAATTCCTAAGAGGTAGGAAAGTAGTATAATCCCTACTTTACAAATCAGGAAACTGATCATACAGAGGTTAAGTAATTTACCAATGTCTTGTAGCTAGTAAGTGGCAATGTTCAAATTATTATCTATGCAGTATGAACTCAGCCTGAGGTTGTAATTGTTATGCTATACTTTCCCCCCCCAATTCACAAGGAATGGGTTTTTCAGAGGACAGTTGGTCATATGAGAATAACAGTCCCTTTGAGAAACAATCAAAAACACTTGCAGAAGAGGTTCCATGTAGAATTTCACACCTGTAGAGGCTTCAAATCATAATTTGGGCAAAAACGCAAACACAGCCCTTTTTGGTAGTCATGGTGCTTTCAGTCCAACGGACTTAGGGATTTCATTAACTCATCAGTTCCTCTCTAGGTCACAGTCAATAGGATTATGCCACAGATAGGTAGATGACATAGATTTAAATTATTAGACTATTAACTATTATGGAAGAAATTAGTATGGTTGATGCAGGTTTCATAATATATTTTTTATTATAAAACAATACCTGGACCACTTATATTTAACAGATAGAAGAGTAGGGAAAAAGAAGCAAACTGTATATTAGCTCAGTGAAAGAAAAAATTTATCCATGCAGTGGCCAATCTTGTTACTCATTGAACTGTCCTTTAGGGTTAAGGGTGACTTCCTCCATGAATGTCTTATTTATGTGAACATAAATGACTAATGCCGCCAATCTGGCCACATACTTTCCAGGGAAATGAGTGAGACTGGGTGGTTAACTGCATGTGTTATTTCTCCTGATCGAACTTTTTCTCTTTACAATTGAAAGATTGGAAAAGACACTACTTCTGGCTCCAGTGTTTTTTCTTTTTCATTATTAGGAGGGATAACCTGGGTGTATTGAACACTGGGTTTCTGTTTTGAACTTTCTGAATGACTCTGATGGTGGGGCTTAAGGGATGTTCCCCACATTGTTCTGCTCCCACATTTAACTGGGTGATTGGCCATTCTGGGCCTTCTATCCCAGCTTCAAAGTATTACCAAGGAGTTCTTGGTAACATCCCACAACTGCTAGGAATAATTCTCCCTTATAGGGTCCTGTTCTCTCCTAGCTTCTCCACTTGCCCCCTTTTCACACAACATCCAGGGTGATCCATGTTTGTAAAATATGAGTCAGATATGTTATTCCCCTGCTGAAAACTCTCCAGTGGCTTCCCAACACACTGAGAATAGTAGTCTCAAAAAACTTCCTCCTGGCTATTTCTCCCACTGCATTGGCTACCACTCGCCTGCCCTTCACCCTTCGTGGGCCTCCGCTCCCATCGCTCTGGCTTCCTTTTCTTTAGCAGGCCAACCTCACTCTCCACTTGGCATGCCCATCGCTGTCCTCTGGCAGCGTTTCTCCAGATGGCCTGTTGTTCACTCTCACACTTTATTCAGGGCTCTACTCAAATGCCCCCTCCTCAGAAAGGACTTCTTTCACAGCCTCTTCTCCAGTAACACCCTTGGACACGATACAGCCTCTTACCTTGCTTCATCTTTCTTTGTAGCTCTTATCACTTCCAGGAAGTCAGGATGGGCGTGTTGGCTGTGGCAAAAGTGCTGACATGTACTGTAAGTGACATAAGAGCTATCAGGGAGTTTTAAGGAGAGTTATTTGCTTAACTTATCTCCTCAGTACTTCAACTGAGTTGTGGTTAAAAGGCCATGTTGGCTTTTTGCTGCATGACCAGAAGGTGTGGGGTGGAAATTAGAAAGTTGTTGCCGTAACCTAGGTGACAGATAATGGTGGCTTGGACCAGGGTGAGAGGGTGAAGGGGGTGAAAAGGAGTCAGAGTTGGGATTAAACTGGAAGACAGAACTGATATTTAGTGTAAACTTTGCTCACAAAAAAGGGTTAGGGTAAAGTATCTACGTGAGCACCTGCAACTTGCCTGATGCATATGGCCATGTGGACCTGTGGGATCTGTGATAGTCAAGAGCAAAGGCTTATTGAACACATAGCTCCTCATAGACTCTTTCCGCCACCCATGATGACTCTGCTACCGTTTTGAATGTTTTCTACTTGCTCAGTATTTCTGCAGAATGAAAACAAACAAAGTGCTTATCTTCTGTTCACTGGGAGTTATATGTTCCAATTAAAAAACTCACCAATAAGTCCCTTTCTGATGCACTTTTAAAGATTTACAATTACTTTGTGTGTGTGTGTATATATATATATATATATATATATATATATATATATGAATTTTATTTGATCAGCAGGATGTTTGCTCTCCACTTTTGTATTCTTAGTTCTTTTATTAATTGTTTATTTTTTATTCTATTTTTTCCATTACCATTTCCTCCCCTTACACCCTCTTCCATCTCCCCCCTCCCCTCCCCCCACCACAATCACCACACTGTTGTCCATGCCCATGACTCTTTTTTCTTTTTTGCTCATCCCTCTACCCTACCGCCACTTCTGTTTCAGGAAAAAAAAAAGGTGATAACCAATAGCCATGCAGACTATGTCATAAGGGAGAAGAAGGCTTGAATGATCATTTCTATGGAAAAAAAAAAAAAAACTTTCTTTGAAATATTACAATTATCATGCATTTACTATGCATAAGATTTAGGGATTTTTATTTTAATGACTTTATGGAGATACTTAATCTCACAGAGTTAGAATACTAATTACTGTACCGTATTGCAATAGGAAAAACAGCAAATTACTCAAATTTTAATTATGATATTCACTTTTAAACAAGTGTATAATAATTGACTTTGTGTGCAATAATTGATTTGTCATTTAAGCAGTAATTTTTTATGCAAATGAACTACTTTATATGTGTGAACCAGTTATTATAAAATTAATTACTGAATATAATATCTTGCAGAACTGACTAGAAAGAGTTCTCCTAACTAGCTTATCCATTCATTCAAAAATCTGGGTTTTTATGTACAGTGATGAGCTTTAGAACCAAAGGAAACTAAAACCACATTCTCCGTTCCTGCTAAATGTACCTTTCACTGTGATTATCTTTTTCTAAGTGCTTTATAAACACTCTTTCTCAAGGCTCTCCATCAATGAATTTCATAGTAACCCTAAATGTTATTTAAGCATTCTAAGTCTTCCACATTTGGGGGCTGTGAAAGCTTATTCTGTAGCTAAATATTAAATATTTGGACAGTACTCACTTGGTACTGTATCCCCTATGTTTGCTGGTCTGGATTCCTGTGTAAGAGGGACAAACCTTTTTTGTATGTTTTTTCTCTGGCAGTTTGAATATCAAAGACAGTTGAAGGTAGTGAGTAAGGATGTGATTGAGACAGACTCAAAGGGGAGAAGAAGTCAGTAAACTCATGAATATTTGTGCCCATCTGCATGGCACATGACTTCAGGAGGGCATCCTTGCACAGCCATGACAGCACCACGGGAACTTCTGGGAACTTCTTTACACCTCCCAGGAAACTCTTCATATCTTTCAGACAACCTAGACTGGATATTTGGTCTAAACCATTGGCATTGTATTCTCCCAACTCCCATACTTGGACCTAAGCTAGCTTCTAAGAGAGAAGTTTAGCAGACACTTAAAACAAAATAATTTTAAAAGACAAAGATGGATCCTCATTGAGGTTCTAAAGACTAACCACAATAACACTTTTTTAGCTTTCAGATATCTTTGCCTTCCCTAACTAATACTACCAAGAATTTAATATTGTCTTTGTATGGTTTAGCTTTTCATAGTTCTCAGAGACACTCCATGAGGCAGGATTTTGACTGTTTGTTTACCAGTGTATCCCTGGTGTCTAGAACAGTGTCTGTCACATAGTCAGCACTCAGCAAATACTTGCTGAACAAATAAGTTGTTACTACAGTACATTGTCTTATAAAATACTTGTTAAGAACTAAAAAACACTGTTAGTATTACAGATTATGAGAAAATTTTCATTGAGTAGGTTTCCTTTTAATGTTTATGCTAAAAATTGAGTATATTATAGTAAAAGTAGCCAATTGTTCTCTACCATTTACTGAATTTTCTTAAACTGTGACCTATTCCCACAGTCCCAAATTCTTATACAACAGGACAAGTTTCTCTATACCTGTCAACTGGTCTCTGCTGAGATATCAACTGATAGTCCTCCCAGTCTCTTCATCTGTAAAATAAGGATACCAATATCCAGAGTTGTTTCATGATTGATTTCAATCATATAATCAAATAGCTTCTATATTTCCAGGTATGTAACTAGCACAAAATACTAATTATTATTACTATTAATTCTGTTAATAAGCTGACATGAATACCACATAATGGATCTGTGTATGATCTTTAGAAATGGAATCATTGCCTATATATGATTCTGACTATTAAATACAGTTTTAGAACTCTGTATATTATCAACATCCTAAATGAAAAAAGTTTGGGAAAGTTATCCATTAAAGAAAAAAATCTTAAATTCAATGAATATGGGTTGTGTTTCCTCCATACATATTAATTCTAGGCCAATGACCTCACAGTTTGTTGAATTTAGGGGAAATTTCCCAACAGAAGTTATATATTTTCTTATTTGTGTGTTTTTCTTTAATTCATATAAAATAAATTGGCTCTACACCTAGTGAATGTGCCTGAGCCTTCCTTGAGTATTATTGCATTCTTTCTTTGTCATCTCTGTCTAAAAACTATAAAATGTAAAATTATAACTTTCCTTCTATTAAAAATTCTGCCTATGGAACACAGAACATAGAAATAAGATAGCTGAAGGGGAAAAAAATTGTGAAGTAGACAAAGCTTAGACTTTAGGGCCTTCTCTTTTCTAACCAGCCCTTCCTGATGTTCTTTCCTGAAACCTAAACTCTGCTTTTTCCCCACAGTGCAAAATTCCTATACAGTGTCCTGTTATCAGTTAATGCCCACTGAAGTGTTAACTGATAATCACTAAAGGAGTTGTTCTCCATAAAAGTATTTGAGTGTAACAGCGACTCTTGAATTAAAAAAAAATTATCACCCAAATAAATAAATCTCTAATTTTGTGCTATGGGCCTCTGACAAATAATAGGGAACATAACAGGAGTATGGACAGGGCTTGTTTTGAGGTACTCTTAAATGTCCCCAGTAGTTAACCTTCAAATAATAATCAACATTGTATTATATTTTACCATCTTGAAATATTTTGACATGCAATATTTTCTGTGATTCTCCCACTATCCCAGTGTAGTACTTAAGGAAACATTATTATCTAAAATATAATAGAATTAAGCTATTTCCTCAAATTTTCCTATTTAGTGACTGATTCTGTGAAGTCTAGAAGCTTTTTACTCTACACTCTTGTAGTCATCTTTGACTTCTTTCTTTCTATCATAATCCTATAGGACCTACCATTTAAATATTGCCAAAGCATGAAAATTTCCCTTTTCCTTCTCTGCTAAAATCCTAATCCAAATCATCATTATTTTTCATCCAAATTATGCACTAGCTCCCCAACTGGCCTTCTTGCTTCTGCCATTATTCCTTATCTTCAACAAAGCACCCCAAATGATCTTTGTAAAAAGTTAAGTCAGATCATGCCACTGATTTATTCAACAGCTTCCAATGGCTTCCCACCTGACTTAAGTGAAAACTAATGTTCTTATAATGATATTAAGATATGGACAGCTCTGTATAGTTGATACGCTCTGTACTGTATATGGGTGCTCCAGACTGAAGAAGCTAATAGAGGCTGAAATCCACTCATCAAAACACATGTCCTTATGACTGACTAATGGGCACCATTTTCTAAGTCTCACAGAGTTGCTCTATGGGCCAGCAGAAGCCCTTCATCTACCAGAACTTATCACTCATTACTGATGCCTACCCCATGCCCAGCCAGTGTCAATCACCCTGGCCCAGCCTCATTGACCTCCTTGTTCTTTACTGGACATATCAAAAGTCAAGCATCACATTAACAGTGCTCTTTTATTATAAATGTATAGAAAAAGAATATGGCATACATTTTTTATACCTTTATTAAAGTTGCAACTTCCTGAGACATACACACAAAATTTATCACTTGTCATAGGGAGTAGAGGGGTAGAACAATGTTTTTTACATGAACAGCCTACAAATAGAATTTCTAAAGGAAAAGGAACCAGTGGGAAGACCTGTCTAGATAAATTAAGGAGGTCCTAATTAAGGCCCAAGACAAGGAAAGACAATGTAGCCAATGAAACAAAATGATCTTGAAGCTAATAAGGAGGATTTATTCTATTATAGTCTTTACCTGATCTTTATAAATTTCCCCATTAAAATAGAAGCTGAAAACTTGAATGTTCAGTTTATGTATTCTTTGTCAGGATTCTAGATGCCCAAGGAGATTAAGGTGAAAAGTAGGGCAGTGAGTACCCATAATCTTGGAACTTTGTTCCTGTATTCTTTTTCCTTAAATTCCTTTAAATTCCTAGTTCTCCTAAGCTAGCAGTATGTTTCATTCTGTGATGGGACTGGAGGACCCTCTTGGGGTTTTGGCCTGTTTTTATGCTTTGGCTCCAGCAAGGCAAATTAACAAGAAGCCAAATGAAAATTCCAAGCACACAGACATTTTTTTTTTTTTTTTTTTTTTGGTGAATTAATGCTTTGTTTTTTTTGCTTTTCAGTTAACAGTGCCCTTCTGTAATCACAAAGTTGGCTCCAGGATATTGTTTCATATCTCTTTTCTTCTTCTAGCTTTATTTTCAGCATGTGCTTAGTTAGATATTAGGTAGCTAAGTCTGTGAAAACACCACTGGCGGTTCTGTTTCTATCAATACATCGCTGCTGGCCGTCATTCCCCTTTGGCAGTAGAGAAGGACACGAGAGGAACAGTGTGTTCTCCAGTTGTCTAATCTTCAGAACACCATTACTCTGTTCATTTTGAGGCCTTCTCTTACATCTCTATGTGTCTGCATGAGTTGACAGTAAAGCAATTTAAGTTTAGTTTGTGTTGAATATGAATACTTGGTTCATTTCATCTGTCTTAAAAAGTCATAGTGTTTTCTATTCCCTTTCTCTTTATAAAGGGAATAAGTTACATTAAGATATAATTTAACTTTTTTATTTAAATATTTTACTGAAGAAAGCTTACAAACATCTGTGAAAAAAATACTTTATTTATAAAGAAGAAAAGAGTATATTGACCCTGGAATATTAGGTGCCCAGGCAAATGGAGCAGAGTGTACATTATTTGGAAGGAGAAAAAAAGTGTGATTCAAAAATTTCTCTACCCAGACAAGTTGTTATTCATGACATCAAGTTCATAATTCAAGTCCCTGAAAAGATATTTAAATATATGAGAATTCATGAAATACATAACTCAGGCATGCTTCTTTAAAATGGCTGTATGTTGTATTTAGGACAATTGAATGATGAACTAAAATAAAGAACTCTTATGGGGAAGTTATGGAAGGACATGGAAGGAAATATATATGTTTGCAAGAGGGAAGGGAAGGAAGGAAGAGAGAGAGAGAGAAGAAAACCAATTACATTGTTACTTTTAAAATAGTTTGCTATCATTATATTTTAAATGAAATTTGGCAAAGAAAAGGAAAAAATCCTGAAGTTATTTCTTCAAGACAGAAAGGACCAACAGAAGCTGCTTAAACAATTAACATGATTTATTGAAAGACTATTAGAACTTGTTCTGGGATCACAGTATGAAAAAAAAGTTTTCTGAAAAGTTCATTTATTCCCCTAATGTCATAGTATCTAATTAAGGAATTATAATATTCAATTCATGAAATATCCCCCCAGTGACAAATGACTGTTTTTATATCTTGTAGTAAACAGGAAAGATCGATGAAATGTGATGTCCTCAAATACCCTGCTGACTTTGTGCTTATATAAAGTCTTCATTTGCCTTCGCTGGCAGCTGTATTTCTTGCCTGAAAGACATTGCTCCCATCACCTTGGTCCAGTTTTTTGCATCTCTCCTTTAAGTGTTAGTGGTACAGACCAGCAGAAAAAAGGACTAGAAAATTCTCAAGTGAGAAATTGAACCCTTACCCAAACACTGAAAATACTCTCTTTGTGGCTCAACAACAGTTCCATTAACTCTTGTTTATTTCTGGATACCACAGTAATTCTTCTTGATTATATCTAGCCCCAGCTGCACAAGAAATAGAAAAGTCTTGTGAATCAGTTCATACATGGGAAACTGTTGTACTATAAAAAATGTATAAGCACCTGAACTTGAGAATGTTTATCTCACCTGTACCTTAAGTCTTAAAAATTCAGCCATCCTTATTGCAAATTAGCTTGATTTATAAGAACTTTTAGACCTTAAGAATCAGAACTAAGGAACTAAGATTTTGTTACTCTATTTTTCTCCCGCAAAACTGATTTTCCCATAGAATGATACAAGAACAGCCATTGAAGGAAACTTTTTCATTTACGAAGAGATTTTTGGTTCATTTATCCCTCACTTTTAAATTCATTTCCTCAACACTATTTCTCTCTTGCAATAGCTGGTTTTGAATATTCAAGATTATGATCATTACCTTGAAAACAATGTTTCTAACTTTGAATAAGTCTTTGATAGGCGAATAATCTGAGAAGGTGCCTAATGGTTTTTGGCACATAGTTTATTGATTTCTCTCTCTTATTTTTAGATATTGTTTTTCAATTTAAAGTACTTTGCCTCCTTTTTGTTAAAAGCTGTGTCTGATCAGTTATTGTCCCTCTTTAAAATATATTTCTCCACACCAACAACATGCAAAGCCCACAGAGGTAAAGTATTTCACATATCAAAAGAAAGTTGTTTAAAAGAAATTTACAATTGGACGAAGAGAACTTAACTCTTTTCCAAGAAGTATTACTTTTCAGTGTCTTGCATAAGCAGTGGAAGCATAATATAAATGTTAACATATCAAGAAAGATGCAACCTCAGTTGATGGAAATGAAATGCTCATATATAAACTAGTTCTGATTGATGTTACTCATTCCACCTTTCTGGATTATGGTCCATTTTTTTATATTCTACATAGCCCTATAATTATAGGACTCCAGATTTCTGTATATACACACAACTATTTGTGCAGGGTGATATACAACACCTAGTACCCTGGCAGCCTTCATTAAATATTAAATAATAATGTATATGAAGCATTCCTTAAGTAAATAATGCCTCATTTTCAAAGGTCTTAAATTTTTATCTATATAAGGGTCTCTACCCTCAATTTATAGTGCTATATGATTTGCTTTATAATGCTAGTGATGTAAGTGAGCTAAGGGACCTGGGTTTCTAGTGCCATGTCCAAGCAGTGGAGGCAAAGCAACCTTGCCTGTTCAGCAGTCTTTGGCAAGTAGGATATCCTACCTGTGGGGCTGTTGGGATAGCAGCCGGTTAGCCTGCTGCAGGTGATGGTGCCATTGCTTCTTATTTTTTTCCTAAGGGTGATACCTACTATTGAAAGAGGTATAGATTGACCGGGTCTCCTTATTTTCCTCCCTCTGTGGTATCCAGCACAGAAAAATAAAAAATGAAAAAGTGATCTTAAGAGATGATTATGCTGTATTTCAAAGCTTTACATCAGTATTTATTGAGGCATACATTTTATCACAGATGTCTCTTTTCTTTTTTCCTTTTTCTTTTTTTAATGTAACAAGAAATGCTCATGTAGGTGACACACCCCCATCTGCAATTCTTGGTGTCTGTTTTTTAACCTCACACTCTCTCTCCCTCTTCAGGAGGTCTATCCTAACCCAGGTGGTCTGTCTATTCAGTAGCACCACCCCTGAAGCTGGAGACACGTTTCCCAGAACGTCCTTTTCTGTCTGTTTTCAGCCAATTTGCCAAAGAAAGGCACTAGTGGAAGATTTGGAGGAGGAAGCCATTTTTTCTGGGAGGCCCTCCAATGCGGCAGACTCTTGAGCTGGCTCCAGCGTTGCAGGCATAGGAGCTGGATACAACATATTCTCAGATTGCATCACCAACTCAACACTCCCAGCCATTCCACCCCTTAGAACTGAAATCGCTAATGATTATTTCTTCAACCCAGTGCCTGCAGCCATCCAGCTTCTGCCGCATTTGTGCAAACCTTAATTTCTATTTTGAATCCTTTTTCCTAGTGTAATTGCAGACACTCTGTTTTCCTGACCAAACTCAGAGAGAGTAATGT
The DNA here is from genome assembly GCF_987537825.1 of Furipterus horrens. NCBI lineage: Eukaryota > Metazoa > Chordata > Mammalia > Chiroptera > Furipteridae > Furipterus > Furipterus horrens. Next base: position 174,243,784 of record NW_028327171.1, read on the forward strand.
TAGTAGGTGTAACCTTGTATCTCCTTCAATTTAGGAAGACATTAGTTTTTCTTATTGTTAATATTAATACTTAAGGTACATTACATGAAAGAGTATGAAAAACCTATGTGTTGTGACACTATGTTTAAGAAATTCTATTTCTATCATTATTGTCATTACTCTTTTGTCATATATTAGTTACTTAAATTCCCCCTAGTAAAGCCATATTATGAGCAGATGCCTTATTGTTTACTTAAGCAGTAATTCCCCAAACATACATACATACAATTTTACATGATTATCCTCATTACACAAACTTCTCCTTAGGGGACACACCACACACTTCTTAGTCCTCTGCTTATTTTTGGTAATCTGAAAGCTGGCACAGTGACTCACCCTCTCTTATCGAGCCAGTTACAAAAAAGAATTCCCTTCCCCTCTCATCATCACTTTATATTAATTCTCCCGCTGTTCTGTCAGGAGCCCGCCAAGTAAAGAGTGACTGAGTTGTAGAACAAATGGAGGCTTCGCATGGAAACAACCTGTATTTGAATCTATTCCTTACTGTATGCTAAACACAGAACACACTATTTAAACTTTTGGGGCCCTCAATATTTTCAGCAGTAAAATAGGTAAAGTAATTCCACGTGTAAAGTACAGTAATCCCTCTCTATATCACGGTTCACTTATCACGGCCTCACTGTGTCGCAGGATTTTTAAAAATGTTATATTTAATTATTTATTGTGGACTTTTTGCTATATCACATGATTTTGCGGTCCTGTATATGTATGTGTTAAAGTTACGTAGGTTTAAGAGTGTAGAATATGTTTAGAACATAAATAGTGTGTATAAAAGTGTGGAAAAGGTTAATAAGGGACTGGGAAAGGTTAATAAGGGACTGGGAATGGTTTATAAGTGCATGGGATGGGTTTATAAAGTCGTAAGATATATATAAATACTAAAATAAATGTAAAGTTCTTACTTCGTGGATTTTTATCTGTCACGGGGGGGTGGGGGTGGTTTAAAACGTAATACCTGAGATAAATGAGGGAATACTGTATATGACAAAGATTAAGTATTGAGAAGCATTAACCTATGAAGAAGGTATGTAAGATGAAATGAAATGATGCTCAGCCTGGGGCCAGGATTAGTGAGAAACTAGTCAAATGGCAGCTGCTTCTGTGTTGTATTGTTAATTCTTCACCAAAGATAGGAGATTTTCAAACAGATCTCTCTCCTTCTCTCTCTCATATTTTAAATCAATTCCGAGGTAGATCTGTCTTTCTCAAAGTTAATTTGGATGTCCAGAAATCTCTCCAGGCCCTAGGGTTCCCCTTGCTTGCTTGTTATTCTAGCTCTGCCAGTGCCTTTTTTATTCACTGAACATCTGTGATGGTGAGTTTCATATGTCAACTTGGCTAGTTATTTAATCAAACATTAATGCAGTTCTGTAAAGGTATTTCTGTAGAGGTGATTAACATCTACATTCAGGTAACTTGAACTAGAGGAAATTACTCTTGATAAACTGGGTGGGCCTCATTCAACAGATAAAAGGCCCTAAGAGTAAAATTGAAGTTTCCCTGAAAAAGAAGAAATTCCTCCTGTGATCTTCAGTGTCAGGTTCTGCCCAAAGGTTTCCAGCTCACTGGCCTTCAGAGTTTGGACTCACCTAGCCAGCCCCCAAAATCATGCAAGCTGATTCCTTGCCAGAAATCTCTTAATATAACCCTGCTTCTATTTTCTCTCATAGAACCCTGTCTGATTCAACACCCGAATGCCTGTATTTATATTTGCCTTCTATCACACTAATTGTATTTTAGAGGAACACCTAAATAGTTTGCCTATTATAAATTTAATGATTAGCCTTGGATGATATGCATCTCAAAACTCTAAAGAAATAATGAGAATTGAATAAATAATTATGATCTATTTTTATTAACAAATATAACCATGGCTTGTTTCACTGAATTTCACTTGGATTTAACCTGTGCTCATCTCCCCATTCTATTTTCATTGCCCTTATTCTATGCTAAGAAAAACAACACATTAATGTAATCATAGGGCTAGTTATTAGATGCTTAACAGGTAAATAAACATAAGCAATAAAATCAAGTATCGTTCACAAAGAATCCAAGTTATAGGTGGCCAGGTAAGAAATAAAAAGATGAGGAAATCTAATAACTTGTAAAAATCAGTTGTCAGTACTTGAGTACATTGAACATTTCATGAAGCTACTAACAGTCATTATGATGAAGCAGTAGGTAATTTATAAAACCATATATTCTGAATATCTTCAATATAGGGATAGAAGGCAATAGAGCAATATTTCCTTTTGTCTGTTTCAAAAGCCCCACTTCTGCGTATGCTGCTATGTATAGCACTAACAAGATTTGTTATTATTTAATGGGTAAAATGTCTGTAACTAATATTTATGAATTACCCCAAATTAACAAGTGTAATGGAGTGTCTACCTCATATGTCCTGGGAAATACTAATTCTCTAATCTTGGAATCTTCATTAATTAACTTAATGCTATGACTGTAGAGAGCAAGGATTTATGCCTTTTTTTTTTTGTAGGTTTTCACATGCCTTCCCCCACCATCTTCCTTTTCTTCCTGAGTCTCAGTTCTCTTAACATTCCATTCTTGGTCTATCCGTCCTCTCTCTATCTGTGTCTTTCTCCTCTGACTCACATTTCCTTTTTTCCTCCCTTCCCTGCCTTTTTACTGTTCCTTCCCTCCCCCCACCCCACCCCGGGGCAGTTTCACAAGCATATCCATTGTTTCTTCTCAAAGCGGAAGATCATCCTCAGAAGGAGGACCCTGATCCTGTTACAGCCAGCGGTCCCGAGGCTCCGGGCCACACTTGGTCTGTTTGTACCTCTGCATCTGTTGGTTCAGCATGGTACTTTGTGTGACGAGCATTGTTTCTTTTAGTTCCACCTGGCACTGGAACGCGATTCCTCTTTCAGGAGAACCTCCTGCTCCCTGGTCACTGAGGTAGTGAGCATGAACTCAGCTCAGCTCTGGCCGCGACTTCAGGGGATTTAGATTTCCGGAGGATTCCCAATACTGAGGGAGTTCAGTTCTTCACCGTGATGGGGAGCAGACAGAAGGCAGTGAAGCCGCGACTGGAGTAGGAATTCATAGAGAGCTGAGCAGATAGATTACCCCTGAAGTCTGATCTGCTGTTTTCTCTTTAGAGAGCTGGGTGCTTCAGACTCTCTGTGAGTTCTGTGAGCTATGCCAGATCTTTCCAACATATTCATTGTTTTCTAAATTTAGCCAGCGTTGTTGTGTTCTGTCGTTTTAGGTGTGGTGTTGTGGTGTCTCTGCTAAATAATGTGGGGGGTGAGGAGCGATGGGCTTGGCTAGGGACTGTGTCTACTGCTTGAGAAGGCCTCTTTAGCCCTGGTTATCCTTAGTGATCTATATCACTTATTAAATGGTAACAACTTAATAACTGATTGAGTTTCTAGAACCTTTGCCAGTGGTTGCTGCTGAGAGGGTGATGAACAAACATTTCTAAGACATTTCTGCCATTGGCTCCCTGAAATATTATTTTCAAGTTACTCTTTGTGTCTGTAAACTGAGAATAACTCAGTCTTCAGCCTAGCTGAGAAAGATGTCAAATTACAAATGAGAGAATATATATGAATTTGCAACTTCTTGAAAGAAATGTTATAGAAATGACAGGTTTTGTGCTGTTAGTCATTCATTCAAAAATTCTAAGAATTATAATAATTTGTAATCCCAGGACTCAGAATACATAGTTAATATTTCATGTAGTCGCTACAGATTTTCTAAAGGCAGCAATATATCTTTGCTGTTCTGATTACAGAATCATATGAAGGTTTAAGGGTCGTGTAAGTTCATAATTTATATTCATGCAGAAATTTCTTTGATGTCTTAAATATTTTTAATCTAGAGGCCAAAACTACAGCTCCAAGGAATGAGTAGCTATTAGTCAACCTTCCTTGGTGAGTGTTTGGTACTCCAGGCAAAGAGGAGGGCAGGAGGACAAAGGTTGTGGATGTGGAGGAGAAAGCTTCATCCAGGAAGTGGACAAATGTAGCCAAAGGTCAGTGTAGGGGTGGGGCAGTAGGCAGGTGTTACATCCCAAATGGCTCAGACATTTGAATTTTATCCTGAAATTAGTGGAGATCCTTAGGAAGAATGACAGCAGTGGAATGCATTAATAGATCTGCTTTCTTGAAATCTAATTCATTAGCAATTTGGGAGAGGGTTGGTGTGGAGGGTGGAGCAAGAGCACATGTAAGTTACTCCCTTTCCAGAGTGCTGCAGCTACACTAAGACCATACATAAGCAGTGGCACTGGCCTGGAGGTAGGGAAAGACTATAGAATCATGAAGTAAGGGAAAACAGAGAACTGCTGACTGTGTATGAGAGTGTGGAGTGAAGAAAGCCATCTTACTAAACCTATGTGGTTGGTTACCCTGCAATTAATCGCAGAAGCAAAGGAAGCCTCTTTAACATCCACTCCAAAACTTACCCTCTTAGTCAAATCCCTGAATAATGAGACTGGAGGGAAAGGCAGTGAGTTAAACTCACATTTTTGCCTAACCCGTTCTTTCTTGGTTCCACCCAAATTTTCCCAGAGGACAGTAATAAAACAAGTTCATACTGAGATGTTACAGAGTGGTTTCAGATAATGTGGACCAAGGATTCCATCAAAATCTCAAAGGTGGGGCCTGGATATCTGCATTTTAATAAGCATCCAAGATGATTTTTATGCCCAGTAAGTTTTGGTAACCACTATGGCAAGACTTAAAATCTCAGCTCTCCCAGAGTGTTAGAGAGGGATACAAAATAAAATAAACCAGTTTGCTTTATGTTTATTCAGTACATTTAATGCATTGCTAAATGCTGTTTGCTCTTTTAGATTACAACCATACGCAGGAGGACAGAAGGGAGGGAAAGAGGCAAGGGAGGGAGGGAGGGAGGGGGAGAGGGAGGGAGTAAAAGATGATCTTCAGAGTGCATTGCGTAAGTATTTTGTTGAGGACCTAAGATCCTGTAAAAGGATATGGGTCCCCAGGAGCTACCTTAACAAGTATTAAATATCACTGGCACTAACTAAAGCTTTTACTAAAAGCTTTCTGTGGTAGTGTGGAGTCAGTCTGTCCCCATACTTTGGAAATATTTTCAGGTTGTAATGATAAAAAGAATAGATAAACTTTATTTCTTCCATCAGTTCAATGACAGAGAGCGCTCTTGGCACCAGATAAAATCAGTGAAACCAAAAACAAATTTTCAAATTAAAAGTGTTGAGTCCTTAGTTCTACACCCTCTCTAGGTTAAACACTGTATTTTTTTCAAATACCACAGTTCCTTATCTGACCACCACTCCAACATGCAATAATAGCCAAAACCACATGGCCGTGACAATGCCCTTTGTCCCTTTATCTGTCTATCTTGATTTCTTATGCCTACTGATCATCAGGCCACCTTCCACTCCCTCCTGGCAGTCCCTATTATGCTGACCTATGCCTTACCCAGCCAGTCTGCCAGTCTCTCCTCAGTATTTCCAGTCACTACAGCCCACATCCCTGTTTATGGAGCAGCATTGACAGCTTCAGGGGTCTATTTCTGACCATGTCCGAAAGCAGGGTAACAGGGCAGTGGGGAGGGCTAGTGGGACAATGTTTCCAAAGTCTACACTAGTACAGAGTAATGTCCTAGGCCTTCACATTCAGTCACCGTTCACTGACACCAGAGCAACTTCCAGTCCTGCAAGCTCCATCATGTTAAGTGCTTTCTACAGATGCACCATTTTTTTATTTTGCATACCATTTTTATTGTACCTTTCCTTTATTTAGATAACCTTGCCACAGAAATACTTACCATTGTGTTACAATTGCCTACAGTATTCGGTACAGTAACATGCTGTACAGATGTGTAGCGTAGGAGCAGTAGGCGATAACATATAGCCTCAGTGTGCAGTAAGCTACACCATTTAGGTTTGGGTAAATGCACTCTGTGATGTTCTGATGACAAAATCACCTAATGACTCATTTCTCAGATTGTATCTCAGTCTGAAGCGACACATCACTATTGCTGGAGCCACAAATAGGACACAAATCAGTCTCCCATAAGCTTTTATTGCCTTTATATTTGCAGTTTTAAATGGTTTCATAATGTTGTTCTAGATATGCTAAACATAATTGATTTTAACAAGAAACTGGCAATAAAGCTCATTTCAGAGTCTTTTAACTTTAAGTGGAAATTCATAAAAAGAAAACTATGAAATGTGAAAAAGTAATTGAATCTTATAGACCAATGTATGATCTAAAATAAAACTCCACATCACACAACAATTATATCCAGTGATTTAAAAGGATAAATTTAAAAGTCTGATGATTTTACCCTTAGCTGGTGAGCAAAAGTGGACCATACCACGTGGACAGCATTTAAGACAGAAAACATATTCAACATCTGTTCAATCTCAATTGGGAGATCTTGAAAGTATTGTTTATGCTTCTTAAGATTGCTTCATATTACTGTGGTACTCCATATTTACTACATTTAACTACCTATTTAAAGGGCTAGGCAGCTTTCCAGGTGAATTAGGCTATAGGTGAAAATATAAGAATTTCAATAGATGTAAAATATTGGCTTAGTTTCATTGCTATTATAATAGAGTAAAGGTAGATTATTTTAGGTTAACAGAGAAAAGTATTTTTAGAAATTACTGGAACTTAAATAGATTCTAAAACAATAGAAACAAGACTTGAGAACTTTAAAAAAATTTTAAAAAGATTCCCATTTACAGCTTCATCATAATGTGAACACCTTAGAAGAAATTTTGATTTATTATGATTTTTAAACAATAAACCCCTTATCCAGTGTAAGATGAGCTTGACAAAGAAAACTTAATTTGAGAGTAATAGTTGGTTTTTCTGTAACATTAATATGAGCATTCATGTCTAACTCTCTTCCTACCAGTTTACTAGTGAACTGGAAAATAGAATATAAAAATGGGGAAAGCTAGCTACATCAAATATAAGTTAGGAGAATAAGAGTCATGCTCAACAACTATGAGAAATTGCTGCAACTGCTTATAGGAATATAGAAGTGGGCAAAAGAGGATGCTAGAATATGAACAGAATAATGGTTAATATAACAGATATCATGTATCTATGTGTTTTCCCTCCAAAGGATATGGCTAGAAGTGGAATTTGATCCAAAGGTGACTATTTAAAACCATGTAATTCTGAGACACATATTTCTTCCATTATAATTTTAAGATAGTCTGTCCTCTCCCCAGGAGAGAGTGTTCAAATTGATCTGTCTTATACCAGTGTTTCATATATCTGTGCTAGCTATTCTGAGAGCTTTACTCATTTTTCCAAAACTATTGTCAGTATCTTCTGTATATGCAATAAATAGAAACCAGAGCCTGCTCATTACTATGAAATGCTTTCATGATCTCATATTATTGTTTATTTTTAGATGCAGCCAGCTAAAATGTATTTTTGAAATGTAGCAGTTAATCAACAGATTAAAATTTCTCTTTTTGCTTTCAAGTGACAATTAAATACTATCTAACCTATGTGACTATTCATTATATTTATTTCCATTGTCAATATAAACTTAAATAAAGCTTAGAATAAATATTAGTTACATAAAATTAAAGGCACTCATTGCATTTCATATCATTTTGTCAATTTCACATTAGATGTGTTCCTATGCGGAAGCACATTGGTCAAATTAATTCTCTCACATCTTTATCATTTATCCTTTACAGGAATAGTCATTCGTACGAATTAAGAATAAAATATTTCAGATTTTGTTATACTTGATAGCTGTGTCACATTTAGACAATAATTTTCATTTAGTGCTATCAAAGCTGCCTAACTTGATATATGCTCAGTTTATAAGCACACACTTTGGGTTTCTATAGGTCCATATTTTATTTCAATAATATGAATGTATGCCATTTAGTAAATTTAACTTCTTTTTATAGGAGGCAGAATTATTTTTAGTTACACAGAATAAATATTCTCTTTTTTTCTCATTTTTACTTCTAAACCATTTCTCCATCAGCCATGCCTGCTTCTCTTAATTGCATTTTATCAGCCTTTTTTCTTCCTTTTTGCTGTCATATAGCAACTCCTAGGAACTGTTCCCCCCAAATGGATCCCATAGTTACCAGTTACTTTAATATGTGGCTCACTGTAATCTCCTTCATCCTCGTGTGTTATAGTCCACAGCAATGATCCATCCCACATCTGGAATCTCAGTTCCTTGCTAAAGCCCCCTTAAAAGATGTTTTCCTCCTTAACTACACTACTTTGAAAAATGTCAGTTTCAAGCATCTCCCTCTTTGACCTCTAATCTTTTCCATTCTGATATTTGCTACTTGCATTCTCACAACTCTGCGACCACTGCTTGGCAGGGGTGCCCATCCATGCACTCTGCTCTTTTTTGCCTTCGGTCACTTCCAAGTCCCCATGTTCTTCCTTACTCAGCTTCAATTTTGAAAACAGATAAACATAGACATTCTGAAAACATCAGACTAAGTGAAGGAAGCCAGACACAAAAGGACAAATATATCATTCCATTTATATGAAATATCCATAATAAATAAATCTATAGAGACAGAAAGTAGGTTAATGGTTTGCAGGGCCTGGTAGGGGAGGGGACTGGGGTTGAGTTTCTTTCTGGAGTGGTGTTCTGGAATTAGAGGGGATAGTTGCACAACTTTGGAAATGGACTCAAAATCCCTGAACAGTACATTTTCAAAGACTGAATATTATGCATGTTATTATATCCTGATAAAAAGTTCTCTTCTTTATAAATTTGGATATTTTATGTACCATCGCTTGAAGTGAGCCACGCCCTCAATTTATTTTTTCTGATGGATGAAACTTGTGTTACTGCGCCCAGAGGCTTCCTAATAAAGGGGTGGCTCTAATAAAGCAAAGTTATAACATAAAAACAAGGGATGGTGATTTTAAGGACTGGTCATATCAACAAAATGATGATTAGTAAATTGTTAGCTTAAATACCTGAGAAGAGTAAAAAACCAAATTGTATCAGTGGCTCCCGTACTCTCTTCCCCCTCCCCCTTCCTCCCTCTCACACCTGGATTACAGACTCCCAAGGGATATTTCGTTGCAAAGTAAATACCTCTGCCAAGAAGTTGCAAGAGGGTGCCCAGCACTTTCTTTGGTACTCTATTTCCTTACTGACTTATTCAGTTCAAATTAAGTATTTGATCTTTTAGCTACAAAGCAAATGCAACCCAGCCTGGGGATGCTGAAAATTGTTAATTAGGAAAATGATAGAGGGAGGGAGAAGAAATTTAGGAAATACACGTAAACTTTATATGAAGAAAAGTAATAAACCTCTACATAAACATCTGAGGTTTATGAGCACTCTGTATACTTTATTATTAAGCAAAAATCATGAGGCAGCAGAGACTACACTGACGATGGCATATATTTTCCGGAACTAGATAAGTTGCCTGAGAATAGAAAGGTTGCATTTGTTAATAATAACATCATGAGATTATTCTATTATTTTCCCTCAGGGAAAGATTTTTCAATATTCTACTGAGCATAAAAGATTCCTTGTTTTCACTCACTGTTTCAAAGATCTTGTATGTTTTTATCTAATGGAAAAATAACACTTTAAAAAGTATAAATTATTGCATAAACTCTGAGCTTTTTCCTCCTACACCTTAGCATGTGTAATTTGTTGCACTGTTATCAAATTACTGAAATTTCCTCTTAATTCTCAGCTGACACCAGTAGGCATGCAAAGTTCTGGGTTATTGTTACATCAAGATTTTGCTCCTTTAATATAACACTTTGCTATAATGATAATATGGCTGGTTACAATGCCCAATCTATCTATTTATTTCAAGTTTCTTCAGAAGACATTTTTCTCTCAGAAGAAAAATAATCTTTGTGAATCATTGTATCCATAAAATTTTGATGATTGCTTATGAGGTGGTCAGCATGATTTAGCAAGTTATTTAACAGTGTTTAGTTTTGGGTTGTCTGTAAGGAATTATATTGTAATAATGGTTGGTATATTCAAGGCACTGAAATCACAATATAGAACTAATCTTAAAAAGTAGGAAGATGAAAATTTATTCATAACATTGCTAAAAAGCTCCAAATTCAGCAGTTAAGACATATGGTCAGTATTCTTTAAGGAAAGAAGCATGTTAATTTTAAAAAAAGTGTCACTGCACAGTTGTTTTTGTTAACTCTATTTCTGGCTACAAAGGAAAGAATATAGAATAGAAAGATGTGTAAATTCATGTATAAAAACTGATTCTAAGTATAGAATGGAAGATTAATAAGATAAAGAGGCTCTCCAGAGGGGATCAGTAAAATATCAATATATTATAATGTTAGTTCACACAAGTCATAATCAAATAGAGAATAAAATTGAGTTTATCAAATGATTAGGCTTGGTTCTAGGAAAGGACAGAGATTTTGTATCGTGGTGGTGACAGATATGGGAACATTTAAAGTAAGTGACGACTGTACAGGAAGCATATGAAGGTAACAAAAATATCTGTCACTGAAGAATGAATATAGACATTCCAATAGTACTTTCTCCAATTTCTGAAACTGTTCCCACCCTGATTTTTAAGTCATTTTTTAAAAATTCCCTTTCTTGTTGCATGTCTCATCTCTATTATCAGAATAACTGCTTTAGGCTACTCCCAGCAGCCCAACCTCACTCTTCATTGTAAGACTATGACCACAAATCCTTCTAATGCTGACAGAGAACAGCAGGCACCACCAGGTTCCCTCACATTGAATTGATGTAATAACCTATGATAAATGATGACAGTATAATATTTGTGTCCAATATTTTGTGAGCCACAGTCACAGTTCTTTGCACACCTAGGAAATAAGAGGCTATATTAATTCAAGACATCGGTGATATTATTTATATCATCATTACCTCTCAACACTTTCTCCTGTTTTATCTTTGTAGGTATGGCTGGTTCTATTATCTTTTGACTTACAATATTAATACCATATCAGATATGTGATCCTTCAAAAATAAGAAAGAATAAGCAAGATATATTCAAGGAGAATATCCCTAAAATAGAATACTATATTGTATCATGGAAGATTTAAAAATTATTTCTTAACACCTTCTTACAAAGACATGTAAATCAATCTAAATGTAAAGTTTCACTCTGGTTTCTCTTTCTGGTCAGTCCCCCTGTTTTTATTTGCAAATTTGCTTTAAGCCTTAAGGATATGTGAGTTTGTTTGTATTTTTAAGTGATCTGAAGTGCTGAGTTAATTATATAACTCAGTTCTTTGCACGTTGTCATCATTGGTCAATGCAAGGCTTCAAACTTGTTCATTATATTTTTCTCCTTTTCCCCAATGCCTTCTCCCATCCCCCTCACGCTCATGGGCACCTCCCTACTTGCAGTATGGGTCTTAAATATACACTCATCCCTGTGGTATTATTTTGTGGGAAGATATTTTTACATTCATATATAGGATATTTTGCAGTGAAGCTTGTCAGTTTTCTGCTTTTCATACTTAACACATTTGAAATCTCCCTGCTCTGTAGTATGGACATCTGCATTCTCTTTTTTTTCCTTACAGATTTAAAAAAAAAAATTATCTGCATGGTCCTTATTTTACATATGCTTAGTCAGCAATAACCCAGATAGTTTCCAGCTTCCTGCCATCACTAACAATGCTCAATGAACAATGTCACATGTGTTCCCTTAGGATGTTGTATAAAAACTTATCTAGATATAAACGCAAGACCAGAATCCAGGGTTGTAAGGCAAATGGATAACTAATTCCAATAAATAAAACACCTGTTTGTTTTCAGAAGCATCTGCACTGATTTATATTCGTAACAGCAGTATATGAGAGTTTTTCTTCCTTCTCATCTTTATCAAAACTTGTTATTTAATGAATTTCTTATTCTTGCCATTCTGACTGATGTGAATTAATATCTCATTATTATTGTTTAATTTTGCCTTTATCTGATATATGCTCTTGTTAGCCATTATGTCTCCTCTTCCTCTTTCTATAAACTGCTTGTTCAACATTTTGCCTGCCTTTCTTTTATTGATTTATGAATGCCTTTCTTAGTATGCCATTTGTCTGTTGATTTTGTCTACAATGGTTTTCTTTAGATAGAAATCTTTAATTTTTATGTAATAGAATCCATCTTTTTTGCCCAAGAGTTTCATTTAAAAAGATTTTTTTCTAGGCCTGGGTCACAATTTTTTTTTTACATTTTAAAAATCTTTTTATTTTTAATACAAATGGTTTTAATCTGTCATCTATGCTAACATACAAGTTTAGCTGTTTTTTTTCTGTATAGTGAGCCATCTTTCCAAATGCCGTTTATTATATAAGTAACCCTTTTCCCCATTGCTTTGTAGTGCTAAATTTTACCTCAAAATTCTATCCCTGCCCACCGACTTGCTTGTCTGTTGCTGAGTTAATACAATGGTGCTTTTCATCACTACAGCCTTGGTTATGTCTTAATATCTGGTAGGAAAAGTCCTTCTTTTCCTATCCCTTCCTGCTCCTTTTTATTTATTTTTCAAAGCTGACTTAGGTATTTATGGACTTTTGTTCTTCCATATAAATTTTAGAATGAGTTTTTTAAATTTGCTTTTAAATAGTCTCTTAATATCCATATATGGCAACATATTGCTAGATTTTTATTTTGATTTAAAATCAAGAAACTGTTTTCTTAAACCTTTGGAAAACATTATTTTATTCTATTCTACACTCAAGCGTGCTTTTTGAAGTCTGATGCCAACATAGCTTGTTTTCCTTTGTGGGTTAGTGATCTGCTCTTCACTCTAGAAACACACATTTTTTGCCTTTGCCTTCAATATCCATACGTTTTACCATAAGGTTTCTAGGTTTGGATTTCTTATTACCTATGCTTTTATACTCTGAAGAATTTTCAACCTGAAGTCTTCCGTCTTCTTTCAGTTGGGGAAATTCCTAGATGTCCTTTCTTGAAACACACTTTTTCGTGTCTATATACAATATTTTTCTTTTCTAAAGAGAGAATATATATATATATATATAGATAGATGGATAGATAGATAGATAGATAGATAGATAGATAGATATAGATATTGATATTTCTATTGTGGATTCCATATCTCTTGTTTTTTTTCCCCCCCTTTCTCCTTTCCAAGTGCTTTTTCAGAAGAATATTCTGTCCTACTTTATAATACCCTATTTTATTCTTTGGCTGTATTCTTTAGTTATTTATCCAATATAATAACTTATTTAAACTCACATATTTTTACACCAAGTGTGCCTAACCAGTTCTTATTTATAAATGCTTATTTCTGTGTTATATTTCCACTACTCTCTTAATTGAGGATTTTTATTCATTTTGAGTAATAAATAAATACATAAACAAGAGCTGCTTCCACCTTGTATTTGCAGTTGAGTTTGTTGCCTTCATTTTGTAGCAGTTTTACTTCTCAGATGTCTAGTTATTTTTGCCTTTGACTTGTTTTTCTCTGGCTGATTTGGTAGATATGAAGACCCAGGTTCTAGCTTATGCTGCTCCCGTGGGCTAAAGGTGTGTGGGAGGGTTATGATCCCGAGCAAAGAGCCCACCATGCCGGAGCCTGGACTTGACTATCCCTCTGTCCTCTCCGAACCAAGGAATTCTTACCCCTGGGTTGAAACTGGTTCAAGCTGGGGATGGTTTCGGCAATGCTGTGGAGTTTGTATAATCACCAGGCCCTCTGGTTACGTCCCCTAACCCTTGTCATGCTTCTGTACAGCCTGTTATCTGCTGACCCAGTGGCACTGGGTAGGCAGCACTGTTCTTCTGTTTCTTGTCCTATCATGGGGCCAAGACAATGAAAAACAGATCCAGCTTAAAAGTCCTTCCTATCTTATTCCCACCACCACACTGCCTCCTTCCTAGTCACATATGCTCAATTTTCAAGCATTTCTGTCCATTTTTTTTTCTACTTTTTGTCCTTTAAATCCACTGTTTTACCTCTGGGAAAACTTCTGGGATGAATTTCAGCTAATTTTTAGCTTTATTGAATCCAATCTATATCCATATTTGTTTTCAAATGATGGATATCAAAACAGCACCAACTTAAATTGAATGCCCTCTAAATGTGAGGCCTGTGCTAAGTGTTTTTATATGCATTATATTATCTGGTCCTCACAAACACTTCAGAAAACAGGTGCTTTTATCATCTTGATTTTACAGATGCGACAACTGAAGTCTAGATAAAGTACTTTACACAACCAGTAATGGAGCCAAGGTGAAAATTTAAACTGTCAGATTCCAAAGTTTATTTCTTTCAGTCTATATATAGTGTTTTGGTTTAAATTAAGTTTGTTCTGGATTGATACACTTCATGATGTCCAAAAACCTTCTATAAGTGTATCCAAAATTTTGTGTTTGTACATATAAGTTATTTTTACCAGTTATTGAGTCTGTCATTTTCATTAGATTCTCAAAGGTATCCATGAGTTTCCACCAGGTGAAGAGCCACTTTAAGTGAAGTCAAAACTTACGTGGGGGCTTTGGTGCTAAAGTCATCCAGTAATGCGAAAAATAGCGTATAGTGATTCACTAGTGACACTTTCTTGGATGACCCTCATATTGTCTACACTGGTTCACTAGAAGCTCAAAAGCCAAGGATTAATATATTTTACTTCTCTTCGCTTATGTGCTGGTATTTATTCTGCTAGAGCAATAGATAACAAGTTACTTTGAAAATATTATGGGGACAAAGAGAGGGGGTTAAATAAAAGATTCTCTCTCAATAAACTTGTACAATTGTGTTCATTTATTTCAGTGTTCATACAATGGATGTTAATTTCAAAATGAGAAAAAAATTAAGACTCAACATCAACTGGTATGAAGAATGGATCTATTACAGTATGTTCAGTGGCTGGCTCTCCATGCTCTAAAGCCTGTGCAGTCATATACCAGACCCAGGAATTGTCAATTTGACCCTCTTGTATCCCGAACTGATTCTGTTCACTCGAGTCAGAACCTGGTCAATTTTCCATTCATAAGCTCTCAGGAGATGAGCCTGTTGAAAAAACTTCTGACAACCTTTTCCAGATACTGGAATACTCTATAATTCAGCTTAGGTAACAATCTCTCCAAAGTGCCAGAGGCTCAACTTGGCTCGGCTCCAGTGCTGACCAGAGTACTCAGGGATCTTTACACCAGGGATAGCCCTGGTTTTGATTTTTCCAAACCCCTTTTCAGAGCAGCTAGATGGTCAATGCGCAAGGGAAATCTGAACTCAACTAGCCTCTGGAAACAGATATACTGGGCAATTAGATGACCTTTGGCCTTCTGAGGTGAGCTTTAAAACATAGACTTTATTTAAAAAATACGTATGATAGACATTTAGGACTCTGAAAAGTGTATGTCACATCATAGGAGGGCAGCACGCACAGTTTCTTTAATGGAAATAGAGTGCAGTGTGCTACCTAAGTAAAACGTAAGCTGAGCTAGTTTCAGACCTAGTTCAGAAATGGAGAGAATAAAAAATTTCAAAACTTACTATATGCTACTTTCAGAATTCAATCACCCATTGAAAAAAAATAGTGATATGTAATACTGAAAGAAAAGAGAAAAAACGTCTGCCAGTTTCAGTCTTAAATTATTTTGTGTTCTCTAGAAAGTGCCAATTTATTGGTTTTTGGTTTCTGGTCCCAGGCGGACCTTAAATAAAACTCTGTGAGATGTTAGCCAGTAGCTTGTAGAAAATGTTTCCCTGCCAAAGGCACTGAATGTGGATCTTGAGTTATCCCACGAGGAGTAACTGACTCTGAAGGTGTCAGGAGTAAAATGACTCCATTTTATAATCTCTCCCAGAGGCAAGGAGCTTCTTACTTCCAGAATAAATTGATGGGGAGATCCATTTTCTAACTGGCAGGGTGATGATCAGCAAAGCTTTCACTCCGGCTTGCTGACAAGGGAAAAGCTCCTGCCCCAATTGGCAGGTATATGTGATTTGTGAAATGGAAGGCTTTATAACCTGGCTCACACAATGGTCCCACTGCAAGTCTTAATGTGCTATAAGCTTAACTATTTGTAAATTGTACTCACAAATTTATAAATTGCAGGTACCACTTCTCCCTTCTATATACATGGGTTTGATTCTTCCTTCATACAGTTCCCCAATGTGATACACTGTTTGATAGTCTCTAGGATCTCATTCCATTCAAAACCGCAACCTGGTATTCTCATGTATAAACAATAGTACAGCTTTACATGAAATATAAAAGACTCACATTTGTTTTTTATATGCATTTAACTCTAAGCAGATAATAACCACCGTATCTTATATTGAAGACATAGACCCAGAAGATAGGAGCTACCACTACACACTCTGGGCTCCCTATTCTGTTGTTTTCATGCTTTTCTTTGGACTGGAGTTCTCAAACTTAAGTATGTATAAGACTCATTCAACCTGCTTACCAAAAGTAATAAGAGTGAAAGTCAATACAGTGTTTAATATGCACCAGGAACTCTTTTACGTATTTCACATATATCAACTGATATTTTGTTCATGACAACCCTCAGTTAAGTGTTATGATTATCCCATGTCACAGGAAAGAAAATGGAACTACAGAGAGGTTTCGTTATCTCATCAAGGTTTAACACTTAGTAAAGCCTGAAACTGAAATTCAGACTAAGGCAGCTTAGTTCGGGAGTCTCTGCTTGTCCCTTAGAACACTCCTTCTTTCCTTTCCTAGAAGTTTTGGAATCAGAGTCTCTGTTTGGGCCCCAGAAATTCAAATTTTCAACATAGACTTCCCAAAGCCCCCAGGTGACTCTAATACCAGGGGTTCTCTAACCGTGCTTTGAAAAGCAATGACTGTGATATTCAAAGACATTATTTGTTTTTCAGTAAGTCATATATTGCAATGAAAATGATCCTAGGAAACATTTTAAACTAGTAACTTAGTTTATAAACAATGGAGTCAAATATAAGGGGTGTGTGAGTTGGGATGGTGCTTGATGGTTAGAAAAAGGTAAGAAGCATCAAAGGAGAAGATCAATGGTAAGAAAAGCCACAGGAGAAAAACACAGATATCATCTGATTTATAATTTCTTTGGAGCCAGATTTCCCCAAGATTGTTCAATGCCAAGTCTGAAAATTAGAATGTAAATTTATTTCTCTAGTGGTTTTGAGAAAAGCCAGTGGAAATAATGGCAGAGGATTTGAGCTAGTTATTTAGTAACTGGTAACAAGTCAAGTTTCTTGACCTGCAGGAATTATAACTGCACTGTCCAAAATGGTAACCACTAGCCATGCTATTTAATTTCATTAAAATGAGATAAAATTGAAAATTCAGTTTCTTAATCACCCTTGCCACATCTCAAGTGTTCAAAAGCCCATATCCCTAGGGGCTGCTATATTAGACAGCACACAGATCTAGAATCTTGCCATTTTTGTAGAAAGTTCTATAGGATTTTGCTGATCTATAGACCTTTTCCCTACTGTTCTTATAACTTTTTTTATCATTAGCAAAAATCTTCTCTGTTCAAGTACTCAATGATTAAATATTGGACATTTAGCACTCATAGTGTCGCCTGTTTCAAGAACACCCAACGGTGTAATTTGTAATTTTCCAGTGCTGATTACTTAGCATCACATCTCAACAAGGACTGATTATTTTCCTTCCCACTATTTGTTCTATATGTGGTTATATGTTATTGGAGGGAGGGTGGCTGTGTGAGAATTATAAACCATGGTTGTCTTCCTTCACATGTTAACAGACTATCTCCCATGAAAATATTATAGACTAAAGGAGTTCTAGAGGAACAGTTATCCAGATGATTGTTGTAGGAGAGCCAGGAACTACCTCAACACCACAAACATGACCCCTTACACTTCATTTTTAGCTTGGGTATGACTTTTCACCCTCCATTATTATTGAAAGTTGTGAGTGACAAGTTTTTAAGACTTTCTGGCCTGATATAAATCAGGAATGATTTCACATATACAACCTGTTGCTGCATAAATTACAACATTTGTTGAATATGCTTTGTTGGGGCTCACTGGGCTCAAAGACTCCTGAGCAGCAAGTTATCTCAGCTCCAGCCCCCTTTCTCCAGTAGGATAATGAGCTACTGGCCAAGATTCAGCCTCCCATGACTAGACCTCTCTGGCTTTCCACTACACCCAGGGCCATAAAATTGTTATACTGCTAGTCTGCCAATTCAGGGTTGTATTCCTAGAGTTATTCTGTACACTTTCCTGGAAATGTGGTTCAGCATATGCATTCCCTGGAGTGAATTTTACAAAAGATCTGCTTAGCTCTAGTCCAGTAGACTCTGTGTCCAGTGACATAAGCACCAAATAATTAAAGTACACTTTGGTAAAGAGTAGCTCTTAGCTGTTAGTTAAGTCTGTTTAAAAATGGTTTTTATTTCAGCTTCAAAATGAGTTATTATATTATACATGCAATTATTAGTTATTTTGAAACACAACAAACCTCCCTCTCTCATAAACAAAAAAGTAAAATCATTGAAATTTAGAACTGAAAGGGAATTTTGAGATTAGCTAGTATTCTAACATCCTCTTTTCCAAACAAGGAACTCTATCTCAGAAAGATAGATAAACTAATTAACAGAATTAGAACTGCCAACACATACGTACTAATTGCTTGGTCAGTACTATTACTACTGTGCTATTACTACTTACTGTGCTCTTCTTCTCTATAGCAGTAAAGACTTGCACCATCACACTGTATGGAATCTCTTACTCCTATTGAAGGAAGATGCTTGAACTCTAGTTCCAGACAAGGCACAATTTAACAATAGCTAATGCATATATGGTACTGACTATATGGTAGGCATTGTCCTAAGTACCATGGATATATTATCTCTTTTAGTCCTCATGACAACACTCTGAGATTCCATTTTTATTCCCCTTTTACAGACGAGTGAGCAGAATCACAGTGAGGTTAAGTAACTTGCCTGAGAGCAAACAGCTAATACTTGACGAAATCTCAGTTCAAACTCAGGAAATACAGTTCCAGACTCCGTGCTCTAACCACACTGCTTTGCTGCCTACAAGGCTATTATCTGGGGCCACCAACCAGGATGAGTAAATGCATGCTGATAAGGTTGGAAAAACTTCCATGGGCATAGAGCACTCAGTTCTAAGGCAAGAATTTTAATAACATTTTCTAGTTGGTGTTTATGAAAACTAAAGCTGTTATTTTCATTAAAACACTCATTAGTGAAGGTGCTGGAGGTTTTTTCTTCATTAGTTTGTTTTTAACTAAAACCTTCCAGTGATCTTAATGAGTCCAGCAACTAAGCAGGCAGAGCAGTAAAACCTGCTACACTGGTGGCAACCCTGAGCAATCATTTCTCACTGGGAACAGCATCACTGACAGGCTAATGTGTTCTCTGCTCTCTGGAGTGCAGCCTTTCAGAACAGAGACAAGCCACATAATCAGGAGGGATTTCCATTTGAAATGGCCTGGAGTTGTTAGTCTGGGAAATACTATTCCTGCTTTCTGTGGATAAGTGTTGATATCACAATGAAAAGGGGAAAAGTGTTCTGGTGAAAAAGAACTCACTCATTTTAATGTAAACATGCTGGTTTACATATTGGGTAAGTCCCTGGGCCTGTCACAAAATAAGATTTCAAGTTAGAGGTTAAGGAAGAGTGATTTCCAGAATGAGCCCTCACCCAGGACAGGCCATGTCACGTTCTTAAGAGTAATGATGTGAGTGCCTGACCTATTGAATTAAATAAATATAAAATATGGAAAAGACAGTCTGTCAAGATTGTGAGCTCCATGTCAGTGGGGACATGTGTCATGTTTCTTTGCTTTCTGCCGGGAACCCACCACAGTCCCAGACTTAGGTAGGTAAGAAGGACACATGATTGAGTAAATGGGATTGGAGCCAGAGACAGAGAATCTATGAGAAGGGGAAGGCATAGGAATGGTTCCTCCTTGCTAAATTTTGACTTTCGGTGCAAATGGAAGCTTTGACCCGTATTTCCATTACTAATTAGCTCTCCAGTCTTTAGCCAGATGTTAACTTCCGTGAATCTCAGTGCTCGTACTTAAAATGCCTATCCTAACTGGATAGTGAGGAAGATAAAATTAGAAAATATTTGTAAAACTCTTTATAAGATTTAAAGGTACATATAGGTATCTTATTAATAAATCCTTTCAAAATCAGATAATCAGTGGTAAACAGAACTGATCTGATTAAGAAAAACTTAACTAACTTTTAAACCCCATCATGACTCATAGCACTAAGCAACTCTATCTCCACCACCATTGAGGGTTAATTACTGCATAGCCAATGCTTCTTTCTCTCACACCTTTTCCTGCTTTCTCTCTGTCAACTCCATTCTCCAATGAAGCCATTTCTAGTTGTCTCATTTTTAATCAAAATGTCATAGAGGATAAGTTCTATACAAAGCTACCTGTGCTGACTAAGTGGTCATTATTAGACCTCAATCACTTCTATTTATAACATCATCTATTGCCAATCAGAATATTCAGCAGAAGAACTGAAGAGCCTTGATAACATAGATGAAAAATAATCTCTAGGTAGTGGATTGTTGCCCACACAAGTAGTTATGAAACTTTAATGTCTTTGCAAATCAGCTGAGATCTTATGAAAAGGCAGACACTGCAGATGAGTAGGTCTGGAGAGGAGCCTGGGTTTCTGTGCTCCACGATGATGTCAGTGCTGCTGGTCCGTGATGTACCCTTGGTGTGACCAGAGCCTAGACCATGAATCCTAACACTTCCAAGCATTAACTATTGGCATTATTCTGATTATAAATATTAAATACATAAAAGCAAAAACCATGATCTCATCAACCCAAGAGGTTAACCACAACTAAGTTGGTTTATATATGGCATATATAGATACTAAAATCAATTTTTTAGAGTTCTATCCCATTTGCTTTAAAGCTTCCATTAAATAACTTTTAAAATATTCAAGTAACACATATTAATTTTAGCAAATTCATAAAATGAAAACAGGCAAAAAGAAGATAAAAAATTACTTGTAATCTCATCACTGTACAGAAGACAAAAATATTAACAAATTAATCTATTCTCTCCTATATGCCCACAACCAACCCCAATTCCATAACCATTGTCGTATACCAACATCATGGTGATAAGCTGACAGCAAGACAGACATTGGTAGGTCAAGCTGCTTGAAGTAAAGTTTATAAAAACTTATTGTAAAGTAGCATACAGTTGGGGGCATGAAGGGCTTTTAAGGCTTTACAAATTCCCCCACAGACATATAGCCATGGAGTTGCAGAAGATATATTCACCCATCCTGACCCCTCCCTGGGATTTCATTAAAATTGAGCACTGGGATTTATAATATATAGTGTTATTGAAGTTTCTCCTGGGCTGGGAGCACGTCTTGGATTTTAGGTTGCTTTTCTAATTCAGGGCAAGTTGATTGGGTACATGCTAATGTGAATATTTCAGAGGATTTTTTTCTCCTACAGATCTTATATATTTTTTCAACATCATAGTTATAGATCAACTGAAGATAATGAATCAGATAATAATTTTACGGATAAAAAAAAAAAAAAAAAAAAAAAAACCTTACTGGAAGTGGTATCTTATGAGCTCAGTAGTTGATTGCTAACATAATCTGGCCTGCCGGAGGTCAATAGGGTTCCTTCTTTATCCCTTCCCAGAAGTTCATGGTAATTGTGAAAACTAGCACTAGGTATAACAATAAGACATTCTCTCACTAATTCTAATTACTTTAAATGGAGGTGAAATAGCCACTTCTCTGCCATCTTCCAATATGAATCAATGTCAGTCCGGAAGCAGGAAGCTAACGGGGCAAATTTTCTTGAGGACTAATAGCTGAATATCCCTCTGTTTCTTTATATGAAATGATTGCCTTTGATGATCATTACTGCCAAGATGCTCTGAAGTGGAAATAAGGATTAGTGCCGATGAACAGACATACCGATGTATAAATCAAATTCTAACGAAGCCAGAAGACAGACATGCACACACCCACACCAACAGTTACCTGCTTACTCTTGTACAAAGGATAGTTAGAGCCTTTACTTGGCACTGGAAGTTTGTATGCAGCATTTATGTTCTTGTAAACACCAGAGGGAAACATTGGGGTAGAACAAAAAGGTCCTTGACCTAGGATTCTAATGACCCATGTTCTAGTTTCTTTCTTTTCATGTAGTATGTCACCACAATTCTTCAAAATTTTTAACTGGTATGACTCTGGGTCTCAAAAGCTGTAATCATAGTGTTGTCTGGGCTGCAGTCTCATGTGAGGCTTGATTGGGGAAGTCTGCATTTCCAGGCTAAGATGGTTGTTGGTAGCACTCATCCTTGTGGATCAGCAAGTTGAGGACCTCAGTTCCTTCTTGGCTGTCAGTCAAAGATTGTAGTCGGTTCCTTGCCATTGTGGGCATTTGCTTTCTCAAAGACAGCAAGAGACTCTCAGGAAGACAGGTACCACAACCTTATGTAATGTAATTATGCACATGTAATGATGTACGTCCCTTCATCTCTATTAGTTATAAGCAAGTGTGAGGTCCTGCCCACACTTAATAAGGGAACTGGATCACATGAAGGTAATAATACTATATATAGTTATAGAAATAAAGAGATCTATTTTTGAATGTAAAAAAAATATGTATATGGAAAAACAGCAAACACATTTATTTTAAGAAATTTGCATCTGGCAAATCAGAAACCTATAGGGCGGGGTAGACTGGCAGGCCAGCAGCGCAGGTGGGGGAGCTCAGCTGCACTTTTGAGACAGAAATTCTTATTCTCTGGGAAACTTTAGTTTTTACTCTCAGGCCTTCAACTGATTGGATAAGATGCAACCATGTCATTAAAGAAAGTCCTCTTTTTTTTTGTTGTTGTTGTTGATAAGGAATTTCTTTTTTTTTATATATATATATATTTTAATGTTTTTTATTGATTATATTGTTACAACAGTTCCAATTTTCTCCCCCTTGCTCCCCTCCACCCAGCACCCCCCTCCCCCAGCAATCCCCCCCAAGTCCATACCCCTGGTTCGTAAAAATTAACTATCCCCCCCCTCGCAAATATTAGGACCCTTTGTAATCTTGTAAAGGACAATGGGCGAAGGTCTTGTGCTCCTCTAGCTGCTTCAAGCTGGACATGGTCGTCATCCTACCTACCCTTGGGTCCTAGTAGAGTATAAAATAGGGCAACTAACCGTCTTAAAAGTTTCTTCTCATTTAAAGAAAGTCCTCTTTACTTCAAGTTAACCATATGTACAAAACACATTCACAATAATGCCTAGATTAGTGTTTGATTAAATAACTGCTACTATAGCCCAGGCAAATTGACAGTATTAGTTTGCTAGGGCTACTGTAATAAAGTACCACAATCTAGGTGCCTTAAAATAAGTGAAATTTATCCTGTCTTAGTGCTGGAGGCTGGAGGGCTGAAATCAAGGTGTTGGCCATTTTCCCTCCAAAGCCTCCAGGGAAGGAATCTTCCTTGCCTCTTACAGCCTCCGGTAGCCCCAGGCACTCTTTAGTTTATGAAACCATAACTCTAGGCCCTGCCTCTGTCTTCACAGGGCCATTTTTTCTCTGTGTCTGTGTCCAGATTTTCCTCTTCTTTTAAGGACACGAGTCATGTCCAATTAGAGCATACCATAAATACGGTATGACATCATCTTAACCTGTTTACATCTGCAAAGACCTTATTTCCAAAAAAGGTCACATTCACTGGTACTAGGAATTAGAACTTCAGCATACCTTTTTGAGGGATGCAATTTAAACATCATGCTGACCAGCCCAGGCATTTATACACCATCTCCTGTTTTGCATTGATTAAGGGCTGCGCACAGAGCTATTAATTCTCTGGCAATCTAGCCTGCTGTGTGAGTGGGCCAAGCACACCAAGGCCAGAGAAAACCCTCAGATAGGCCTTGCTGTGAAAAGCCATCAGTGTGTGTGAGAACAGTGAGTGCTAAAGGGACAGGGGTATGGATCGGGGCATGCACATCATTCACTGCTCACGGACAATGCCAGCGAAGAGGCCTCCAAAGGTGTTATTTACCTAAGAATGTATACTGTACCTCCAGTTGTTCATTAACCTCCCAGATCCTAAACCAGGGTACGGGGTGCCTTACGCCCTGAAACCCAAATGACTAGAGAGAAGACAAGCTACTATTTCCAACTCTTCTCTGAAATAATAAGCAGAATTCAATCTCGGGAAGGAAACTTTTATTTTGAGTGAATGCTTCATGGGCCTCTTTGGTTATGCGAAGGTAAAGCCAAAGATTATCATCTAATGAAGTTTGCAACAACTATTCTCGTTATGATCAGGATCGCCTCTCGAGAGAACTTGTTCTGATCTTGACTGTGAAATGTTGTATGAGCTACAGAGAAAGAATATTTTCTTTTTTTAGACTCTGCCATGTGGGATGCAGGATGGTTCATTGTCAGGCCTAGACAGTAAGTCAGGAGAGCCCGCATTCCTACTAGAAAGTTACAGGTTTATCTGGTCCCTGCGACATGGCAGCAGGCTGGGACCTAGTCTGCAGTTTAAAGGAACCAAAATACCTATATTAGTTTGCTAGAGTGCCATAAAAGTACCTCAAACTAAGTGGTTTAAATAAGAGAAATGTATTTTCTCACAGCTCTGGAGGCTACAAATTCAAGATCAAAGTGTCAGGCGGGGCGTGGTCCCGTGGAAAGCACTAGGAAGAAATCTGTGGCCGGTCTCTCTCCAGCTTCTTGTAGTTTCTCAGCTTGTGACAGCATAACTTTTATCTTCACATGGCATCCTCTCTGTGTGCATGGCTCTGTTTCCAAATTATTCCTTTGTGTAAGGACACCGGTCATATTGGACTAGGGGCCCACCCTACTTCAGTAAGACTTTATTTTAACTTAACTAATTATATCTGCGACAACCCTATTGCCAAATAAGGTCACATTCTGAGGTACTGGGAGGCTAGGTTTTCAAAAACTTATAACACATTCTCTCTCTCTCTTCTTCTTCTTTTTTTTTTTTTTTGGTTGTTACTCTTTTTCATAACCCCGCATCTTTAGTGAAGTTAACTGAGTTTGCTCTCAAGCCTGCTCCAGGTCTGTAGCGATGCTACACAGAAAAAGCACCACAGAAGGGTGGGGACACTGGTGAGGCACGCACAGAGCAGCTGGCAAAGGAATCTGGTGGTAGGGAGGAAGAAAGCTGACAGAAATGACAGGTGAAAACCAGGACAGGCTGTAGGATTTAGGAATATTCCTAAGAACCCAAGATATACTCCAGGGGGAAAGACAGGATTTCCTACTTAATTAAGCATAATAGAGGCTGAGGCTACTGTTATTTGCATTTGAAAGAAAGAATGAGCTCAAAATCCAGAATACTTCAGGATGTGTGGTTTAAACCTTATCTTTCCACCAGACCCTTAAAAAAGATTCATCCCCCAAGACAGACTCACATTAATAAACCTCATTGAGATGAGTGTATTTCAACTACAATGTCAGTTAATTAATTTAGAATGAGAAATACAATTATTAAGTAGACTAGAATGCTTGAGTTGGCCAATTGGTGTATATACTCCCTGAGGCGTGTTTGTCATAGATAGCTCATCAGAATGCAGACTTACTTATTTCCAATAAAAGGACATATAACCATAGGCAAATTGGGTATTGATGTTGGCCTTTCCAATGTAGTCTCTCCGGAGCCTCCACAGAAAGCCAAAGGACACCTGCTAAGTGCAGAGTCAGAAAAAGGCAAGTGTGTATTATTGATTGGAACATTCAACTGTGTCAAGTTCTAGAGATCTGATATGCCCATTACAACAGAGAGAAATGCCTCTAGACTCAGGACTGAATAGGTAAGCAAATATAAAAATCTATTTGTTCTTCCCTTTTCTATTTTCCAGGGTGATTATGCATCTTCTGTTCAATCACCTTTCTCAAAAAAAAAAAAAAAAAAGACAGTATACATATTTAAGTTTCAACACACATAGCCATCTTCAATTCCATTCCTGTGCTCCTGAGTTGTGTTCCCAAGTCCTTTCTTCACAGAGTCACATCCATTCTCCCAGTTAACTCTTCTGATGACTGGCCATAACCAGTCATAGTGTGTGGATTTTGCTACTATATCTATCAGCATCATGTCCCTCTCCTCCAACATCTATGAAGGGGGCACCTCCCAGTGACTCCCACATTCTAACAAAATTCTAGACGTTGGAATTCTCTGATATGTACTGATTTTAAAAGATCTTGTACAGACTGAAAATGATGTTGTGATGTAACTGAACCCTCTCATTTTAGAAATCATTACTTGGAAAGGTCTGTGGAATGCTTAAATACACAGAGGTAGTCACAGGATTGAAGCAGAACCTAGCCTCTCTGACTCTCATTTGCTGCTTCCCTCAATTCCAGGCTGCTACTCACTGCTGGTTTTCCCAGATTTCCATTAGTTCTGCCGTATGCCTGAGAGTGCTCACTGATAATGATCTGTCCTTTTCCTTATTCTTTCTTTCTTTTCCTCCTCACGCAGTATAGTATGTCACAGAACCAAATCACTGAAATGTAAAATCATTTAGAGGGTTTAGCAGGTTTTTTTATTTTTGTTTTTTAATTTTATATTATTTTATCTTATATTATGTTATTTCATTTCTTATCAGGGGGAGAACATACCTCTTTATCATCAAGACAAAGTAGATTCTTTAAGAGGATTGTTTTCAACAAGGCTGCTCTGTAGTGGATATTGGCCATGACCTGCCAGAAAATGAATTAA
The DNA here is from genome assembly GCF_987537825.1 of Furipterus horrens. Taxonomy (NCBI): domain Eukaryota; kingdom Metazoa; phylum Chordata; class Mammalia; order Chiroptera; family Furipteridae; genus Furipterus; species Furipterus horrens. Next base: position 174,270,546 of record NW_028327171.1, read on the forward strand.
GCCGTTCAAACATGTTAGTAGTCTAGTACTGAAAATTTATCTTCTCATCCTAATGAAAGATGATGGCTCCTTCAGTCACAAACTTAGTCTTGTTTTATTTAAGTATTTATTATAAGTATGATCAGCATAGGATCTATTGTGCTAGACTTCTGAAGATAGAAGCAAATACTGAGCTTGATTTGGCCTGTTATGATATGATGTGCAGGATAATTTATTCTTGCATTAAGTCCTGTAAAGGGGACTCAATCTGCAGGAGAGCAGAGGTTTTGATGGCCTAAATTAATATGGATTACAAAGATGTCTTTTGGAAGGAAAATTTACTTTTAGATGGCCTATTCAACAGTTTGTGTAAGAAAAACATTTTTCCTTAGAAACTGTACTGTTACTGATAAGCACCAGCAGTCAGTTTCCATCTTTGAGTTAATCACAGAAACTATAAGGCTGGATGCTCACCCATCTGTTATTGTCCCACCGGCATAAAATGTGAGAGGAAAATGCAGTTAATGCAGTTTAGTGGAAAGAGGGAGAGCACAGGCCACACCAGCTGAGGTGAGATTTTACCTCTTTCACTTCTTAGCTGTGTACCTTGGGTGAGCTACTTGATCTCTCTGTACTCAATCCCTTCATCTGGAAAATAGGGATGATGCTAGATAGTGTCCGTTTTGACAGTCAATGAAAGAATTAAATATTTTAATACCTGTAACATGTAAGAAGAGTGTCTGCCTCTAACAAGACTAAATAGATATTAGCTAATATGATTGTCACATTATCATATTTTTAACAGATAATATTCAGTTTAGAGTTCAAAGTCTGATATCATTTAGTATGGCCAGATATGAATCATGTATCTACCTTTAACATGATTTAAGTAGCTTTCAAAATTAACTTTGGGCTTTTATTTATATCAACTACTGATTTACATTCATGGAATAGAAAAATGAGTCTTGAAGTCATAGTGTTCAAGAGTTAAACCCTGGTTCTTCAATTTACCACCTCAGTAGCCAAAGGGTTAGCACTGTTGCGTCTTACATTTCTATCTACAGGATGGAATAATAATACCCCACCATAACTACTATTTATTGAGTACTTACTATGTATCAGGCACTGATTTAAGCACTTGAGATATAAGATTTCATTCTATCTTAACAACCACCCTATAAGAGAATAAATACCTTGTTCCTGATCATACAACTAATAAATAGCTGAACTGGGATTGAAATACAGGAAACTTGATTCCAGAGCTCAAGCTCTTCATCTCTGTAGGTATAATGAATTTGTTCATCCCACAAATATTTATTCATGCTTCACATGTGTCTAGGTGGTTTGAATACAGAAATGTATGAAATAGAGAAAACAAACAAATACCTCCTGGCAAATTTAACTCTCTGCAGTGACATATCAGTTCCTATCCATTTGAAATATAATGAGCCATAAATGCAAACCCCATGTGTAATTTTTAATTTTATAGTAGCCACATTACAAAAAAACATGTAAAGTTAATTTCATAATATATTTAACCCATATAGCCAAAATATCATCACTTCAATATGTAGCCAATATAAAAAAATTTTAAGGTTGATTTTTATATATACTAAATTTTCACAATCTGATGTGTATTTAACATAGTACATGCACAGAGCAAATTTATAGGATAATCACAAGCTCATTAGAAGAGCTCAGTGCAAAGGCTCTGAATGGATAAAGGACTTTGTATTCCAAAAGGGCTAGAGCAAAGTGAGGAAGAGGGAGAGTAGTCAAGATGAGATTTGTCAAGGAGGGAGAGACCAGACCATACAGGACCTTATAGGTCATGATCTAGGCAAGTCACTGGGGAAAAAGCAGGATTTCCTTTCCCTGTCACTTTAAAGCACAACTCCCTTTATCCTTCACAGTCTGAGTCCTGAATCCAATGAGTTTATAGTGAGTAACTAAGTCAACCCCAAAACTTGTTAGCAAAAAATTGTGTTAGTCATCTTTTCATCGTGGCTTGTTCACTTTATCAGAGAAAACTAATGCTTCATGTCATTTGAGATACAGTATAAGTGGCTATAATATTAGCTTCCAACACAGCTTTCAGTGTGTAAGCCAATCGAATTTTGCCTTTGCAAATAGCATACATGGATAAACAGCTTTGAGATTTGATGTAAAATGAAGCATTTTCATCCAGGGCTGGTTTAGTTCATTAAAGCATGCTTTGATTTAAATTCCAAGTGATGTTTTTATCTTGCACAGCCACTACAATGGAATGAAATTATCTGATTCCAAATACTCATTTCTTCTTTTCAGTAACCTCAGAATCCAGTAGGTGTGTGGAGTTGTCTCATATAAAGTGTGTTTGTTAGAATAAGAATGGCATGATTTCTCTATTATTTTTCTTTCAAATTTATACAGCAAGTTTAAGTTCAAGGGTGACTTAGAAGAACCCGGAAGTGTTAGAGTCTATAGAACTGTTTAATTCTAACACTAAGCCTTAACTAATTGCTAGGCACAATCACCTCTCCATAGATAGGGTGGAAGCATTTTTATAAACTGTATAGCTTTTAAAAGATTTTTACATTTGTTTTGTTAAAACTCTGTGTCCTTTGCAGCCTACTGCAAAGGTATCTTACTTTCCAAATTTAGAAGTACTTCAACATGGAAATATTATTTTAATCTTGGTAGATAAGTTTAATGATGTTGAATTATATAGCAATACTCAAAGTCAATACTCTTTTCTGAAAATGCTGATTTCTGGATTTTTCTGATTTAATAGAAGCCCAGCTACTTGTTCCACTTCTATTACATAGAGCACAAATATCTGTTTGTAATTATCAGAAGACTGAGTTCAGGTCTGCAGTGAGTAAGTGAAATTATTTGGAAATGAACTTTTTGCTAATTGAAAAGGTTCTGCGTTTCTCATAATCCTTGCATACTCCATGGTCCATTCTTTCATTTGTCTCTTCATTTGATACACATCTTTTAAAGTTTTTATTTAGGGCACTAAGCTAGATGCTGTGGAGTGCATTTCTTAGTATACAGAAGTGATCATAACTCAATTTGGAATGAGCTGAATGTCCCAAAAGATACATACCAAGTAATATGTAGAGAAAGGAGGAACTCCTGATGAGATTCAGAGATGTAGTTATTGAGGCCAGTTTTCAAAAATAGGTCGAATTCCAATAGGAAGATCTTTGAAGGGGTAGCCATTTGAGGAAAGAACCTATTTGAAGGAATAATCATTTTTATTCTGTTTTTAAGTTGAGGTCTTCAAAAAGGTGGGGGGGTGGGGGCAGTAAAAGGGGAAGAATAAAAGACTAGGCAGGCTGGCATCTAGTTGAAGAAAACCTTCAATGGCAGGCTGAGTATATCTTTATTCTATGGAAAATAGGAAGACTGAAATTGTTTCAGCAAGAGAAACTGTAATTCTTTAGACTTTTTCTAGCAAAACATTTAGGATAGATTGTAAGGGAATAGACAGGAAATAGGGAGACCAATTGCAAAGTAATTGTAACAGTTCAGTGGTAAAGTAATAGGAATTAAAGCCACCAATCTTGGTGACATTTTGGAATTTTAATCTCCAGGCTCAGATCTTTGAGACAAGCAAGTGGGAAATGTTGATAATGACACTTAAGTTTCTAATCTGGCCACTGTGAGAAATAGGAGGGTGAGTGAGAAGCTGGTTTGTGGGGAGGATGAAGTGTTTTGGGCAAATTAAATCTGGCAATCTATCCATTATCTTCTCTAAGTTGCTGAACTAAAAGCCAAGCTAAAGTGAAAAGAGGGACTAGGAGGAAAGGGTATAAGACATGGCCTTCTAGAGATAAAATGTAAAGGTCTGTGATATTCAAATTCTTTCTCACTAGATAAGACTAGGCATGTTCTAACAAAATTTCTTACAGGCCAATTTCAGATTGCAGCTATTGGTTTTCATTATATCCTTTTATAATAAACTGATAATCTAGTAATTAAAATATTTCTCTGAGTTTTGTGAGGTACTCTAGCAAATTAACCAAATTCTGTGAAGGGGTCATGGGATCCTCTGACTTATAACCAGTCAGTCAGAAGTACAGGTAATGACCTAGAACTGCAGCTGGTGTCTGAAGTCCAAGGAGGGGGTCATTGAAGCCTACAGTCTGTATCTGGTAGGTCAGAAGCACAAGTGATACCTGGTTTTCCACTGGTGTCTGAAGTGTGGCATGGGAAGGGGAAGTCTTATAGGACTGAACCCTTAACCTGTGGAATCCGGTGCTATCTCCAGAGAGACAGTGTCAGAACTGAGATGAATTCTTGGTTACATAGCTGGTGTCTGAGAATTGCTTGGTGGTGGCAAGTCCCACCCCACACAGATATGATGGAGTTTGTCTCAGAACACCAAAAGACTTCCCTTAATAAAAAATGAAGTTACATAAAAAATTAAATGTATAAACTGCTATTTGTGGAGTATCAGGTCACTGAAATACCTGATCTTGATTTTCTTCTTTAAGAAGAGAGAGGTTTCTTTTGTGACTAGAAGGACACCCTGTTTGTCTATAGAATGGACACTGCCCTTACTCTAGAAGAATAAAAGAGCCTAGATTTTTTGGAAGAGATTTTAAGATTGCCCCACTATTTTATCCTACTCAAACAAATTACTTCCCACCACTTATTATCTTCCTCTCCAAAACCTATCAGTTCTTCCAAGTTATGTCTAAATATGCCCCAGACATGAAGCATCCTTTTATCTACACAATAGATGTTTTCTATTCTTTAAATTCCTTTAGCAATAGATTTATAACCATTATTGACATTTATTTAGTAATGTGCAAGTCTCCCTATTAGATTCTAATATTCTTTAAGAGCATAGACTGTTGCTCATTTCCCCAGCCTGCAAGTATCTTGCACACAGTGAAAGGTTGATCAGTGATTGGGAAATGAATATATGTAATCACTTAGTTTGCTGAGGACCTCCTCTATGCCAGTGTTCTAAGCCCTTCCTAGATGATCTAATCTTTGCTGCAACCCTATGAGATAGGGACTGTTGTTTTGCCTAAGGGAAGGTGAGGATAAGTACTTACTAGCCATTTGAGAAGCAAGGCTAGGATATGAACCCAGGCAGCCTGGCTCCAGAGCCTATGATTTATTTACTGCATATATTGCCCCTTACATGTACTATACTATGTGTCCCGATTTGCTTACCATAGAAAGTAAGGAGAAAGGAGAGAAAAAAAGTTTAGAGCACTGCCTTTTTAATTATGGGTGCCTGACTTTATACAAGTCATAAATGAATTTCTTAGGTTTTTCACATAAAATAGTAGTATCTAATTTATGAAATTTTTGTGAGAATTAAGTGAGATAATACACATAATGAAAACAAATCTTTGTTATGATGGGGAGGGTTTTCCTAAGGTGTGTAACTCACATCGTCTCCTTCTAGATTGCAGTGTTACCTTCCTTCCATCTGGGACTAATATCTTAGCATTCGCCCATCTGTATTTGGTGCTATAGCATTATTTTTTCTGAGAGCAATGATTTCTATCGAGTATGAAGCTATCCAGTAACAGTTGTGGAAAAATACAGAAAATAGCACTTATGTACTTCAGTGACAATATGCCATAGACAAAAAAAAAAGATTTAAAGGCCTTATAATTTTATAACCAATAATGAATCTCCCTCAAATGTTAAATTGTAGGCATTTCTTAGTATCTTATCACTGAGTGATCATTAACCCATTAATGTTGTACTTTACTCTGTGTGGTGGTACATTGATGTATTTTTCTTTTCAACCAACCTGTTATGTTGTATGTCATCAGTAGCACTTAGTGCGCTTAGTGAAATAGTCAGCGGCAGCCGTCCGTCTCGAGAGACGATGGTGTAGCTTCTTAAGAGTCTATCTGCACCGCTGAGAATGGTTGTGCAGTCCAACTCGGGAGTGACACAGTATCTGTCTCCTCCCGTGCTGAATCGACATCTTGCGATGACGCTGGAGTGTCCTCTCCAGTGAAGCTGAAGCTACAGAGCCTGAGCAGGGTGATATGGAGGGTCTGCTGTTGCCCATGCAGCAGACCCCCCCTCTCTTCTCAGCTGAAGGGTCCAAGGGAAAGACGGAGTCAATACAGCTTGGCTTCAGGTGCGCCGCAGGAGTTGCCAGTGTTGACTACAACGTCAAACCGCCTTAGGGACTCCGGCTCCGGATTTTCTGTGGGGGTTTACTCCCTTAGCCTTTCCCCTGAAGAGGTATGCCGCAAGGCAGCAGAGGTTTTTTGGAGTCAGAGTTTTCCTTCTCTGATGTGCCCTGACTGGAAGATCGAACCAGCGACACTTAGCTCGCAGGCCGACGCTCAATCCACTGAGCCAAACCAGCCAGTACATGGGTAGGAAAGAAAGATCATTGCAAAGAGATATTGTTTGGGTTTATTTGCTCTTCCAAAAGCTATTTTTCTAGTTCTTTCAGATTCTCCTGAAAGAGAGAAGCAAATAGATCCTAACTTCCCTGAAGGAGAAGATATAAAAGTGCTTGAGAAAGAAATACAAGGGGGTGAAGCAGAGGCATGTAAACAAGGAGCAGACTAACAGTGACCAGGGGGGAGGGGGAGAGGACGGTAAGAAGAGGAAGGGTCTAGTTAACGGACTAGTGTAAATGGCCCATGGACATGGACAACGGGGTGGGGATTGACTATGGGAGAAGGGGTGGAGGGAGGAATGGGGGAAAAACATGACAACTATAATAGAAAAACAATAAATAAATCAAATTTTTAAAAATAAATAAATAATAAAATGTAGAAATAATGCAAAAAAAGAAAAGAAAGAAAGAATTACAAGGGGGTACCCCCAAAACTCAGAAATTATTTATTAAAGATTGTGTATTTATTCTTACATGTTTAAACTTCAGTCACCTTCAAAGTAGTACTCTTCATTTGATGCAATACACCTGTCAAGGCATTTTTTCCGCTGCTCAAAACAGTTTTTGAACACACTGATTTTGATGCCTTTTAGTGCTTCTGCCATTTGATTTGTTTATTTGTTTGCTTCACCTCTTCCACATTGGCATCTCTTTCCCTTTTAGGGCTTCTTTCATCTGGGAAAACAAAAATAAAAGTTGCTCATGGCGAGATTGGGTGAATAGGGAAGGTGGAGCATGGGGGTCATTTTGTTTTTCATCAAAAACTGCTGACGACTCATTGTGGTTCAGGCAGGTGTGCTCGTAAATCACCCACCATGAAATGGGCAAATGTGTTGAAAGAGTCTTCAAAAAAATCCACTGAAGCTGAACACAGCCTCTCACAACAACACCAGATGGTACACTGACACAGATGGGTTCCTAGAGCACTCACCTAGCAGGGGAAGCCTGTAATACAAGGGATCCACCCTCCAGAAGATAATCCAAGGTTTTTTGGGGGCCTCCTCATATATGCTTTGATCTCTTTTATTCCTCAGATAAAATATTCACCTAATGCTAATATATGAGCAGGACAATGCCAAGAGAAAGTAATCATTTGGTTGCAGTAGATCATTGTGTGCAGAATTTAAGGACAGGACATATTCTTGTCCTTGAGGGGAAAAAATATCTGATTTACAATATCTACTTATATCCTAAAAGGAATGTCTAATGTAACATTGACAAGCCTTTCCATAACATATTAATAACTTGAGAGCCAAGATTTATCAAGAGGTCCAAGGTTCATGCTAGTTTTTCTTTAACTTTTTCTTCACCTCTTTTGAATTATGGGCATGGGAGCAATATTTTTAGCTATTTAGTGGGTCTGTCAGTTTTAGCAGTAGCATTTGCCATGTATGCTTTGAATTTGTATATGTATATATGACAGCTACAACCAAATGGCCAAGAAGATATTAGTTTACTTACATAAAAATCTACCAGGATATGGTATTTTAAAAATTTACGGTATAAAATACAAACTTTCAAAATATTATTTGAAACTCAACAAGAAATGATGTAGCAATAAGAAGACTAGTTTACTTCTCTGAACTGTATTTTTAATAGATCTCACTATGATAAAATGATGACTCATATTTTGCCTTCATTAAAATCATCTTAGAAGATAATTGGTTTAGCTTATTGTAATATTTCCTGATAATATTTCTCTTGCCTTTTAAGCAAAAAATAAGGAATCATTAAATTGTCACATGGAAAAGTCATGTATTACAAATGGTACTGGGTATAGAATATAAAATGGACTTGACATGGACAACAGCGTGGTGATTGTAGGGAGAGGGGTGTGAGTGGAAGTGGAAGAAGGTATGGGGGGATAAATGTAATACAAAATTACAATAAAAGTAAATAAGTAAAATGGACTTGAGTATGGGTCTTTTGAATCCTTGATTAAATTTATTCCTAAGTATTTTATTCTTTTTGAAACAATTATGAATTAGATTATTTTCTTAGTTTTCCCTTCTATATTTAATTATTGGTGTATAAAAATGCAACTGATTTATGGATATTTATTTTTGTATCCTGCTACTTCACTGAATTTATTAATTAGTTCTAGTAGTTTTTTGGTGGAATCCTTAGGGTTCTTTATGTACAGTATCATGTCATCTGCAGATAATGAGTTTTACTTCTTCCTTTCCAATTTGGATGCCTTTTATTTCTTCTTCTTATCTGACTGCTATGGCTAAGACTTCCAGTACTATGTTGAATAAGAGTGGCAGGTATCCCTGATTTGTTCCCAATCTTAAGGGAAATACTTGTAGTTTTTGCCCATTGAGTATGATGTTGACTATGGGTTTGTCATATATAACCTTTATTATGTTGAGGTATGTTCTCTCTATTCCCACTTTGCTAAAAGTTTTTTTATCATAAATGGGTGCTGGATTTTATCAGATGCTTTTTCTGCATCTAGTAATATGATCGTGTGATTTTTGTCCTTCATTTTGTTTATGTGGTATCATATTTATTGATTTACAGATATTGTACCAAACTTGCATCTTCAGAATAAATCCCACTTGATCATTGTGTATACTTTTTAAGATATTGCTGGACTTGGTTTACTAACATTTTGTTGAAGATTTTAGCATCCATGTTCATCAGGGATATTGGCCTATAATTTATTTTTGTAGTGCCTTAATCTGGTTTTGGGATTAGGATAATGCTGACCTCATAAAATGAGCTTGGTAGTCTTGAATTTGAAATAGCTTGAATAGAATAGGTGTTAATTCTTCTTTGAATGTTTGGTAAAATACTTCTGTGAAGCTATTTGGTCCAGGGCTTTTGTTTGTTGGGAGTATTTTTGAGTACGGCTTCAACTTCACTAGATGTAATCTGTCTATTCCATCACCATTTAACTCCCCTATACCTTTCTTCACCTCCCCAACCCACCTCTCCCCAGCAATCACTACACTGTTTTCCATGTCTATCAGGTTTATCATTATTTCTTCATTTTTGCTCAAACCCTTACACCCCTCACCCAGTCCCCCTCCCACCAGCAGCTGTCATCCTGCTCTCCATCTACAAGTCTGTCTCTATTTTGCTTGTTAATTCATTATCCCACATATAAATGAAATCACATAGTACTTGCTTTTCTCTGATTGGCTTATTACCCTTAGCATAATGCTCTCCAGGTCTATCTATTGCTGTTGCAAAGGGTAAGATTTCCTTTTTTTAATGGCCAAATAGTATCCCATATCCACTCATCTACTAATGGACATGTGAATTGCTTCCAAATCTTGGCTATTGAAAATAACACTGCAATGAACACAGGGATGGATGTGTTCTTCCAAATTAGTGTTTCGAGTTTTTCCAGATACATTTCCAGAAGTAGAATTGCTGGGTCATAAGGCAGTTCCATTTCTAATTTTTTGAGGTAACTCCATACTGCTTTTCACAGTGGCTGCACTGATCTGCATTCCACCAACAGTGCAGTAGGGTTCCCTTTTCTCCACATTCTTGCTAACAATTATTGTTTGCTGATTTATTGATGATAGTCATTCTGACAAGTGTGAGGTGATATCTCATTGTGGTTTTAGTTGGCACTTCTCTGATGATTAATGACATTGAGCATTTTTTCATGTGTCTATTGACCATGTGTATGTCCTCTTTGGCAAAGTGTCTTATCAGATCCTTTGCCCATTTTTTAATTGGATTGTTTGGGTTTTTGGTGTTGAGTTTTATAAGTTCTCAATAAATTTTAGGTATTAACACCTTATCGGATGTATCATTAGCAATTATATTTTTAACCAGCTGAATATTTTCCTTCCATATAGAATAAGAGAGAAACAATCAATAGCCCATTGCTTATCTTCCAGGTAGAGGTGAATTCACTGACGTGACCAATTCTAAGGGAGTGGGTGGTTCATAAAGGTATAAGCAAGGAGTCTGAAGTTTTTCTGGCTTCCAGCTTAATGTCATGTGAACAGTTGAACCCAGTCTTTTTAACAATTCTAGCATCTGCTTTTCACTTACCTGCCCTGATATTTTACCACAATACCCAGTTATATTTTGGGGGCCTAGTGCCTTGTGAACTATTGGCAAAGTCTCCATCAGCTGAGTGCACACAGTGTGTAAATATATCAGAGAGATTATGGATGCACTGATGGATGCCTCCCAGCAAGAAAAATTAAGAGACTGTCATTCAGCCCCATGAAGGAAAGAAATGGGAAGTAGACTGACTGAGCTAAGCAGGGAAGATAGAGGTGGTATAGCTGAAGCAAAGAGGGTGTGGGTAACAATCCGGCAGCTAGTTAATGGCTGGCAGTTCCGTGGAATCCTAGTACATAAATCTAAGCAATTTACCAGATGGAGATGCTTGGGAAGGCAAATGAATAAAAGTCACCATACTTTTATTGCAACTAGGGTAAAATGAATATTTAATTTTGAGAGCTGAGAGAAGACTATTTTCTAACTACCAGCATCTGCTATCGTAAAGTGATTTTATATATAAGTATCATCCTTCAGTTTGGTTGGTTGTCAGGTTGTGGAATATGTGGCCAGAGTTTTATGAAATTAAGTGGACTTAAAGATTGAAGAAACTAAACATCTTGGTATGTGGAAATTTCAAAGCTTATTCATTTGTGACAAATCACACAGTCAATGCCTCTATCAGGAACAACAGGGAAATGTCCAAAAAGCTGAACCATAAACATGTGAAGCCTGTGCACAGTACAGTAAGTTCTAAGGAAACTAGTTGGCCATTTAAGTTGATAAGACAGGAAGGATTATAGAAGACAAATCAGCTTAAGGCAAAAAGTTTAAGTACCATTAAGACAGGTCCTAATAGAAACTGTTTGTCAGCTATTAAGTGACTCTGCAGACATGTAGTCTATTTGCTACAGAGATTTGTTCATGGTTTTAACTGTATCTAAGTAAGACTTTTAAATATTTTCAGATTTAAGTTCAATAGAAGTATTAAATTAGGAGAAAAAATTACTGTCATTAAATAATGAATTATCTAGGCTTTTGTTTCTTTTTTTTTTCTCACAGTTTTGGTTTTTCTTCTGCTTTAAGATTCAGTCCTTTTAGCTAGAGAAATTATTATATGTGGAAAATTCTAAATTTAATCATTTCTAATTATCTGCCATAATGAGTGGAAGCTGTAATATCTATGTAACTAAATAAAAATAATCCAAAAATATTTTATTTTGATATATATTATGTATTATAATTAGAAAATCTGCCTGAATTTTTGTACACATATATTGCATATTTATAGCAAAAAAATTTGATTTATATTCTCTCTCTCCACATATATATTATATATTATAATAGTATATATTATATATATATATAAATAGCTGATTATAAAAAATTATTTTAAAATCATGCTGATCCTTACAGTTAAGCCCTAGACTAGAACCAGTTATCCCAGGTTTTAATAGAATTCCTTTCCTTGCTATACACTTGGTCTTAATCATGGTATTTATTTCTCTGAGCCTCAGTTTTCTCATTCATAGAAATAAAATAAAGAATATCTTTCTTTTTTTCAGTTTTGAGAAATAATTGGTATTACTGTGTCAGTTTAAGGCATACAGCACTGATGGTTTAACTTACATATATTGTGAAATATTACCACAATAGGTTCAACTAACATCTATCTTCTCATACAGATATGACAAAAAGGAAGAAAAAAATAAAGGAAAAAAATGTCTTCTCTTTGTGATGAACTCTTAGGATTTACACTTTTAACAACTTTATTTTGTGTCATACAGTAGTGTTAGCTATAGTCATCATGTTGTACTTGATATCCCTAGTATTTATTTTCTATAAATGGAAGTTTGTATTTTTTGACAATCTTCCCACAATTCAATTCTTCCTGCACATCCATCTCTGGTAACCACAAATCGAATCTCTTTTCAATGACTTTTTTTTTTCTCTTTCTATGACTTATTTCACTTAGCACAATGCCTTCAAATTCCACCTATGTTCTCACAAGTGTTAAGATTTTCTTGCTTTTTATGACTGAGTAATATTTCATTGTGTATGTGTTTATAGATACTTTTTTACCCATTTACCCATCAGTGAACACGTAAGTTGTTTCCATGTGTCGGCTATTGTAAATAATGCTACTATGAACATGGGGTACAGGCATATTTTTGAATTAGTGTTTTCATTGCCTTTGGATATAGTCTCAGAACTGGAATTGTTGAATCATGTGGTAGTTCTCTTTTTAATTTTTTGAATATCTTTCATAATGTTATTAAACTTCAATGTGCCTTAGTTTTTTATCTGAGGTACATGAGGTTATAAATAAAATACTCTATACCTTCATAGGGTTATCCTGATGATTAAATGAATAAATACCCAGCACATGTCACAGTTAGCAGTTTTTTAAAAGCAATTATTAAATGTTATATCAGAAAACTGCAGTTCATTAAGAAATTTGCCCAAGGTCCCTTAGGAATTGAAAATGGAGCAATGATTCAAGTCTATATGAATTAGACCCATTTCCATTTATGGTTCCAGAACTTTATCCTGTAAACACCTTCATACTGAGCTGTATGGACTATTGGACTCTACTAAAGGTATCAGGTAATGGAGCAAGTTTATATCAAAGCATTCAACCAAGAAAGCAATATTAGATATCTTTCATTTATTAAATCAGTTTTTATTGTTATTCTGTTGCAGTTGTCCCAATCCCTCCCCCCTTGACCTCCTTTGCCCATCCCACCCCCTGCTCCACAGTAATTCCCACATTGTTGTCCATGTCCATGGGTTATTCACACATGTTCTTTGTCTAGTTCTTTCCCCTTCTTTCCCCCACCCCCACCCCTCTTGTCACTGTCAGTCTGTTCCATGTTTCCATGCCTGTAGTTATATTTTGTTCATTAGTTTGTTCATAGATTCCTCTTATAGGTGAGATCATATGGTATTTATCTTTCACTGACTGCCTTGTTTCACTTAGCATAATATTCTCCAGTTCCATCCATGTTGTCACAAAAGGTAGGAATTCCTTCTTTTTTTCTGCTTCATAGCATTCCATTGTGTAAATCTACTCATCTACAGATGGGCACTTAGGCTGTTTCCAGCACTTGGCTATTGTAAATAGTGCTGCTATGAACATAGGGGTGCATAGGTTCTTTTGAATCAGTGTTTCAGGATTCTTCAGTATAATTACAGCAGTGGAATTGCTGGATCAAAAGACAGTTTCATTTTTAGTTTTTTGAGGAAATTTTCTACTATTTTCCACATTAGTTGCACCAGTCTGCATTCCCACCAATAGTGCACTGGGGTTCCCTTTCTCCACAGCCTCGCCAGCACTTGTATGTTGATTTATTAATGATGGCCATTCTGACAGGTGTGAGGAGGTATCTCATTGTGGTTTTAATTTGCATCTCTCTGATGACTAGTGATGTTGAGCATCCTTTCATATGCCTATGAGCCCTCTGTATGTCCTCCTTGGTGAAGTTTCTATTCAGGTCCTTTTCCCATTTTTAATTGGATTGTTTGTCTCCCTGGTGTTGAGTTGTATGAGTTCTTTTTATATATTGGAGATCAAAGCCTCGTCTGAGGTATCATTGGCAAATATGTTTCCCATACAATTGGTTCCCTTTTCATTTTGCTGATGTTCTTTAGCTGTGCAGAAGCTTTTTCATTTGATGTAGCTCCATTTGTTTATTTTTTCCTTTATATCCTTTGCCCTAGGAGATATATCAGCAAAAATATTGCTATGTAGGGTATCTGAAATTTTACTGCCTGTGTTTTTCTCTAGTACTTTTATGGTGTTGTGACTTATATTTAAGTATTTTATTCATCTTAAGTTTATTCTGGTGTATGGTGTAAGTTGGTGGTCTAGTTCCATTTTTTTGCATGTACCTGTCCAGATCTCCTAACACCATTTATTGAGGAGGCACAACCTCCTTTTAAAATACTGATGTAAATCCTCTTTTGCAGAAGGTCTCTGATAAGCCCTTCATAATTTATAGTTGAGGATGAGTTTAAGTTGTTGATGAAGAGCAATGGACGATGAAACACAGGATCCACTTAAGAACACAGGACTCTAGTAGCCTGGGTTTCTCTTTGCCCCACAGTATTTGACTGCTTTTCTTGGAAAGGAACTATAATGATGATTTTATGTTCCTGGCCAGGAAATGTTTATAAATCATAATGTACCATTTACAAGTGATGTTACCTTATGAATATTAAAAGATTAGGAAATGACATTGGCTTTTGTTGAAAACCTTGAGTGACCCTGTAAGCAGACACAATAAATGATTGCTTTTATTACAGCGCCCTCTAAATATTATTAAAACTCTTTATAGTAGGCAATAAATAATGGCAAACAAATGCTTGATTTATAGCAATTACAGTACAGATGAGTTGAATTCATGTGCTGCACTGTAATGAAGATAATAGCTCAAAACACATGAGAAACAGTCACTCGGTAAAATATGAGCTGATTTGCATGATCCATGTCCCCTGAGTAACCTGTAATTGGCTATTACGAAATGGGCTAAGAATTATTTGGTCTGCAAATAAGAGAAGTGGTACCAAATTACCATATAATCTGTATGGATATTTTAAAATTTCAACACTAAACCATTTTTGTGGCATGTACAATAAAATCTATGCCCCCAGAGCTGACATGAGTGAGTACCAACAGCTAAGCACCATTCTCCTCTAACTCCTTTGAAAATGTGGTCTTTGAAAATTGGTATCACTTCCACTGTATTCACAGGAAACATTATACAAAATTGTTTTCTTTTAGCTCCAGTATGTACTGTATCCTGTCATAGCATAACCCTCTTAAGAATAAATTTGGGGGATGAGGCTGCACCAGCAACATGAAATTCCCAAATGAACAGATTCAAAGTATACATGTGACTTTTTATTCAGCAAAGTAACTCATATTAATATTTCAGACCTCAGGAAGCTTCAAATAAAACTTGGCTTTCTTAATTTTTTTAATGTTTACCTAAGTCTCTCATTGACTTCTCCCAACAGAAAACAACACTCAAGCAATAATAATTCATGTGAAACTTTTGTGTGTGTGTGTGGAATAAGCTGCCATTTGAAAGTCAGTAAAGGGAGCTGTGCCAAAACAGTATTTTATGCCTAGACCATCTGTCATGCCCTGAAATCTCATTCTCATTATCACACAAATAACCCGAGGGATAGAACTAGTCCCACTGGCAATGGGGATCCTCGGTGTTTATCCTAAGCTACTGTTGTACTAGTCATAATGGGAAAAGGTATACACCATAATTAAGAGCTATAGCCAACTAATTAAGTCAAATTACATTTCATTATAAATCCAGTAATCTATGCCAAAACTAGTTGTTGATAGCTAAGGGAAAAATAATACAGTTCTAATTAACTCCCATTATATATTGCTGTTTGAAGGTATGTTTTTTATTCAAAGTATTTTTTGCAAGATAAAAACTATGGCCCTCTTCTATCTAATATTTTGGTTTAGGAATAGAGAAATAAAAAAAGTAAATATTATTTTAGCAAAGAAATTTTACCATTAAAATTTATAAGTTAATTATGTTATTTATTAAATATTCCTAGAAAGCTTGAAAAGAAACTATAAGATAATACTGGTACTGGATAATTATTTAATGCACTGTCAAAAAATATTCCTAAGACAAATTAAGGATATGTTGAACTGGAATGATCAACAGTGGACTTACTAAATAATAAGATGGAAAATAAGTTGCACATAATGAGACAACTTGAAGCTATGTAATCTCCATGAAGGTTAACTAAGGACAACTTAATAACTGTCTTCAGATAATTGAAACATGGAAATAAGGAAAGTGCTGACAAGCAGTTTTTAATATTCACCATGGATTAGAGCAAGATTACATTAAAAAATTAGTTTAACATAAAAAATTTACTAATTATAAAGACACTTAATGTTATATACCCTCCTGAAGAAAGCTACGAAACTTTTATCTCTGGGTATCTTTAAAAATGATGTGTGTGTGTGTGTGTGTGTGTGTGTGTGAGAGAGAGAGAGAGAGAGCTTTGACATATATATTTAATATTCAATCTGGAATATCAAGAGACCCAAACAGGAATAATAACTCTAAATGTCTCTTTCCTTTCTAGTGTTGCTTGAATTTTAAAAATCTAATTTTGTCTTACTATGCATTTATTTGGGGATAAATCCATTTTGAAATACAAGTACACATTTCTTTTAGGTAAGAAATGTGATAGGCTATACATAACATAACCACAGAAATCCAAAAGAATGTGAGATTTCTCAAAAGTTTTTGCTTAGCCCATACCTGTGACTTTTATTAATATCCACATAGATTGTAAATTTGTTTTACCAACCTAGAACTCTATTCAGAGTTCCAGACCATATTTTAGATGCCTACTTAATATCTCATGCACCAAACTAAAACTGTCTAAAACAGAATTTGTAATCTTTCCCCAAAACCTAGTCTTCCCCTGTATTTCCTCTCTCAGTACGTGGCACCAATATCCATCTAGTTATGCAAATGTGAAACCTAAGAATCACCTTGACTACCTATCTCTCATTGCATGCCATAAGAAATTTCCCTATCAATTTCAATAACACATTTTTACTGTTGAAAAACTCTTAAATTTACCCAATTTTCCTCATGTTGCCTCACAATGCACTAGCCCTCATTACCATTTTCTTTCAAGTAGGCCATTGTAATACATTATTTCCCTGCATTGATTTTTGTGTCCTTTCAATTCATTCCACATACTGCAGCTGGAATGATTTTTGTACACTGAATCTTATCATGTAACTTCCTTGCTTAAACCATCCAAAGGCCATCAAAATTAAGACTGCATTTTTAAACAAGTATCCAAGGTCTTTCATGATCTGACCCCTGCCTAGTTCTCCAACCTGATCTCAAAGTAGACTCTCCTCATTGTCTTGAGTGAAGCCTTCATTAGGTTTTCAAATGAGCCATTCTCTCTCATGCTTTCCCTGGCCTGAGCACTTTCTACTTTGCCTATTGCCTTACTTTCAATTGATTTAGCTTCTACTCATTTATCAGCTCTCAGTTCAAATATCACTTCATTTTTTAAAAAAAACTATGCATCACCACCAGTATTTTTCCTCTGTGATTTTTTTTTTTAACTTACATACAATTCAGTGGTGACAAATAAATAATACAAAGATAAATTTTTGGTTTAACATGGTGTAGTTTCTGCATTTATTTCTTCTCTAGTCCCCAAACTCCATTCAGAATGTATAAACTCAGAGAAACAAAGAGAATAGGACATGAATCCATAGTAGACCAGAGAGTTAAACCAATGGAGAGAGGATTGAAAGTGAACTGAATGTGTAGAATCTATTTTAGCAGAGGAGGAATTACTATCACCTTAAAGACCTTTGCCAGATATGCCAATAAATATAGGCTAATTTTCTCCTGCATAAATACAGCAAATCTCAGGAACTGAAGCCACCAAGTATCATGGAAGCAGGGTGAGATGGGGAGGCTGAAAACAGAACTGTGTGAAAATCTGTATAAAAAGTTGTTGGACAACCCAGATACCACTCCCTGCCTCCATGCACACTGAACTACCAGATGATGAAACCTCTATCTATCTTCAGATGAAATCAGAAAGGTATTGTCTCAAGACTCAGAAACAACAGACATAGCAGAGATCAGGGATGAAACTCTGCACTGATAATAAGAAGAGTAAGAATTGTGAGAATTCTCTCAGTTCCCAGAGTGCAGGCAGAAGAGGATAGAATAAAATATTCCCCAGGCAAAAGATGGGAGTATTCAATTCTAGAGGAGCTGATCAGCTCTAGATAAATATCCTATAGATAATGACATTTGTTGATTACTAAATATTATAAAAGAACTTTATCTCTACACAATCAAGTTGCTGAAAGCTCACCAGTCAGCAAATCATATTCATGTATGCATAGTTTTGAATAAGCTTATTGATCCCTTACTCTTAATTTTGTTAATAATCAAGAATTACCAAATAAGTAAGGGATGTCTATTAGATGGAAGACTAAGAACAAATAAACAGTGGCATTTATAGGCAACAGAATAAAATGTTTTAGGAAACCCTCTAATTAATTACTTCAGAAGTAGGATATGATATTGCATACGGGAAACAAGAACTTGAGGAACAATCTGGGAATTGGGTAATGAAAAGCATGATATTCAAACTAATGTATTTAATAGAAGGTTTGGAAAATAAAGTCAAAGAACGTCCCAAACTCTAGATTAAAAAAAAAAAAAAAAAAAAAAATCAGCAAGGATCCAAGATGGCAAAAAAGTAAGCAGAAGCTACACTAACCTCCTCCCAGGACCAATGTGGAATTACAACTTAATTGTGGAGAAATCATCTGGAATAACCAACTGAACACTAACTGGAGAGAAGTGGAGAAGGCCACTTCATCACAACATGACTGGTAGGAATTAAAGAGACATGAAAGGGTTGGCTGGGCTCCCACAGGTGGCAGCTGAAGGGACTGAGAAACAGCTCAGCAGTTGGGGGTTCCCCCTGAGAAGGGCAGGGTCTAAACCTCCAGCTGGGATTCCCAGCCTACAGCAAGAGTGGAAAGTAAAATAGTATCCAGCTGTGAAAAGAAAAAAGCCACAGGGATTTTTGCTGGCCTGAAAGAAACAACTAGAGACAAAGAGCTCTTAAATGGATCACATATGAAAATATTTTGGCACCCACTTACCCTGAGCTCAGGCAGAGAGAAGGCAGAGAGGACTAGAGATGCTTGGGGAGAATTTGGGGCGGTGGCTTTGAGGAGAGAACTAGGAAGCCACCGACCAAGTCCCAGTGCTGACTCATTCCCCATAGTGCAGGCAGACCATTCCCCTCCAAGTGGCATCATCCTGAGGGGAAGCAAAAGCCCTGCCTGCAGGAATTAATCTGCCCTACCCTCAGTGCTTAAGCCTGATCACTGATCACAGATTGAATAGATTAATAACTAAAGGAGACAGACAAAGGCAGTAGATCTCTGGTAGTCTCCAACAGGCTGCCTAGGCCCAGACTGGTACATGATCTGATGCCACTGGTGGCAGATCCAGGAAGTGCAGATCAATCAAAGAAGCAGCAACAAACAAGAAGAGTCACAAAAATGGGGAGGTGGGGAAACAACCTCCTATTGAAAGGAAAGGAAGGATCCCCAGAAAGAGTGCTAAATGAAATAGAGGGGAGCAAACTATCAGATATGGAATTCAAAACATGGATTATAGAGAAGCTCAATGAGCTCAGCATGCTCAAAGAAAACTACAAAGGACTCCAGGGAAGCTACAAGGAACTTACTGAGAATTATACCAGCATCAAAAAGGACATGGAAGCTATCAATAAGAGCCAGGAGGAAATGAAGAATACCATCTCTGAATTGAAGAACACAGTAGAAGGAATTAAAAGCAGGCTAGAGGAAGCAGAAGATTGGATCAGCGAGCTGGAAGACAATGTAGACAAAAATTTCCAGACAGTGCAACAAAATGAAAAAAGACTGAACAAGAATGAAGAGGTTTTAAGACAGCTGCAGGACAACATGAAATGTAATAAAATCCATATCATAGGAATACCAAAGGAGAAGAAGAGGAGCAAGGGATAGAAAACCTGTT
This sequence comes from Furipterus horrens, assembly GCF_987537825.1. Taxonomy (NCBI): domain Eukaryota; kingdom Metazoa; phylum Chordata; class Mammalia; order Chiroptera; family Furipteridae; genus Furipterus; species Furipterus horrens. The sequence goes on from NW_028327171.1 coordinate 174,290,490, forward strand.
TGAAAAACTAATGACAGAAAACTTCCCTAACTTGAGGAGAGAAAAAGTCACACAAGTCCAGGAAGCACAGAGGGCCCTAATGAAGATGAACCCCAACAGGCCCACTTCAAGACACATCATAATTAAAATGGCAACATTCAAAGACAAAGAGAGAATCCTGAAAGAAGCAAGAGAGAAAGAGCTAATAACATATAAGCGAGCTCCAATCAGGCTATCATCAGATTTCTCAGCAGAAACACTACAAGCCAGAAGGGAATGGCAAAAAATATTCCAAGCAATGAAAAACAAAGCCCTATAACCAAGAATACTTTATTCAGCAAGGCTCTCATTCAAAAAGGAAGGTGAAATAAGGAGTTTCCAAGACAAAAGAAAGCTAAAAGAATACATCTCCACCAAACCAGCATTGCAGGAGATGCTAAATAGTCTGCTTTAAGAAGATGAAGAAACAGAGAGAGACAGAGAGGAACACAAGTACAAAGGGGGAAAATGACAATGAATAAGTACCTATCGATAATAACCTTAAATGTAAATGGAATAAATGCACCAATCAAAAGACATAGGGTAGCTGAATGGATATGAAAACATGACCCACATATATCTGTCTACATGAGACCCACCTTAGAACAAAAGATTTATACGGACTAAAAGTGAAGGGATGGAAAAAAGTATTTCAAGCAAATGGACATGAAAAAAAGCTGGGGTAGCAATACTTATATCATATTTCACAGTAAAGGCCATAAAAAGAGACAAAGAAGGACATTTCATAATATTCAGGTGAAAAATATATCAAGACGATATAACCCTTGTAAACATATATGCACCCAACATAGGAGCACCCAATATGTAAGGAAATTTTGAAAGACTTCAGGAAGGATATAGACAGCCACACACTTAGAGTAGGGGACTTTAATACCCCATTGACAACAATGGACAGATCTTCGAAGCAAAGAAACACCAAGGATATTGAGGCATTAAACAACACTCTAAATCAAATGGACTTAGTTGATATATATAGAACTTTTCACCCCAAGAAGAAAAATATACATTTTTTTCAAGTGCACATGGAACATTTTCAAAGATAGACCACATGATAAGACACAAAACAAGCCTCAGCAAGTTCAAAAAAATTGAAATTATATCAAGGATCTTCTCAGATCGCAATGCCTTGAAACTAGAAATCAACCTCAAGGGAAAAACTCAAAAACATTCAAACTCATGGAGAATGAATAACATGCTATTATATAATGAATGGGTAACAATGACATCAAGGAAGAAATCAAGAAGTTTTTCAAAACAAATAATAATGGACACACAACAACCCAAAACCTATGGGATACAGCAAAAGCAGTCCTAAGCGGAAAGTTCATAGCAATACAGGCCTACCTAAAAAGGATAGAAGTATCTTAATTAAAAAATCTAACCCTAAAGCTACAAGAACTAGAGGAAAAACAACAAAGCCCAGAGTGAGTAGAAGGAAGGAAATCATCAAGATCACAGCAGAATTAAATGACATAGAGACTAAACAAACAATTCAAAAGATCAATAAAACCAGGAGCTGGTTCTTTGAAAAGATAAACACAATTGACAAGCCTTTAACCAGGCTCATCAAGAAAAAGAGAGGACCCAAATAAAAAAAAATCAAAAACAAAAGAGGAGAAATCACAACCGATACCACAGAAATACAAAGGATTGTAAGAAATTATTACAAACAACCGTATCACAAGAAATTTGACAATCTAGATCAAATGGACAAATTTCTGGAAACATATAATCTTCCAAAACTAAATCAAGAAGAAGAAGAAAGCCTGAAGAGACCAATAACAACTAGTGAAATTGAAGCAGTAATCAAAAACTCCCGGCACACAAAAGCCCTGCACTGGATGGCTTCACAGGTGAATTCTACAAAACATTTAGGAAAGAACTAACTCCTATCCTTCTCAAACTATTCCAAAAACTCCAAGAAGAGGGAAGACTCACAAACCCTTTCTATGAATCCAATATTACTCTAATTCCAAAACCAGGTCAAGACACAACAAAGAAAAGAAAACTACCAGTCAATATCAGTGATGAACTTAGATGCTAAAATCCTCAACAAAATATTGGCAAACAAGATCCATCAACACATTAGAAAGATCATACACCACGACCAAGTGGGATTCATTCCAGTGATGCAAGGATGGTTTAATATTCACAAATCAATAAACATAATACACCACATAAACAAAATGAAAGATAAAAACCACATGATCATATCAATAGATGCAGAAAAAGCATTTGTTAAAGTACAACACCCATTTATGATGAAAACATTCAGCAAAATGGGAACAGAGGGAGCATACCTCAACATAATAAAGGCCATATACGAGAAACCTGAAGCCAACATCATACTCAATGGGCAGAAACTGAAAGCATTACTGCTAAGATCAGGAACAAGACAAGGATGTCCACTCCCCCCACTCCTATTCAACATAGTCTTGAAAGTTCTAGCAACAGCAATCAGACAAGAAAAAGACATAAAAGGCATCCAAATTGGAAAAGAGGAAGTAAAACTGTCATTATTTGCAGATGACATGATAGTGTACATAGAAAACCCTAAAGACTCCATGAAAAAACTACTCTACCTAATAAGTGAATTTGGCAAAATAGCAGGATACAAAGTCAATATTCAGAAATCAAAGGCATTTCTGTACACCAACAATAAAACCTCAGAGATAGAAACTAGAAAAAAATCCCATTTACCATAGCAACAAGAAAAATAAAGTACCCAGGAATAAACTTAACCAAAGAGTTTGTAAAAGACCTGTACTCAGAAAACTACATAACACTGAAGAAAGAAATTAAGGAAGATACAAATAAATGGAAGCATATACCATGTTCATAGATGGGAAGAATCAACATCATTAAAATGTCCATGCTACCCAAAGCAATTTATAGATTCAACACAATATTTATTAAAATACCAACAACATATTTCACAGATGTAGAACAAATACTTCAAAAATTTATATGGAACCAAAAAAGACCCCAAATAGCCACAGCAATCTCAAGGAAGAAGAACACAGTTGGAGGGATTACAATACCTATTACCAAACTATACTACAAGGCCATGGTAATCAAAACAGTCTGGTACTGGCATAAGAACAGACATATAGATCAATGAAACAGAATAGAGAACCCAGAAAAAAACCCAGGTCTATATGGTCAACTAATATTTGACAAAGAGGGAAGGAACATAAAATGGAGTGAAAAGAACCTCTTTAACAAATGTGTTGGGAGGACTGGACAGGGACATGCAAAAAAATGAAACTAGACCACCAACTTACACCATACACCAGAATAAACTCAAGATAAATCAAAGATTTAAATGTAAGATGTGACACCATAAAAGTCCTAGAGGGAAACATAGGCAGGAAAATTTCAGATATTCCACGTAGCAATATTTTCACTGATATATCTCCTAAGGCAAGGGAAATAAAGGAAAGAATAAACAAATGGGACTACATCAAACTAAAGAGTTTCTGCTCAGCAAAAGAAAACATCAGTGAGATGAAAAGGGAACCAACCATATGGGAAACTATATTTGCCAATGATACCTCAGACAAGGGACTGGTCTCCAAAATATATAAAGAACTTATATGACTCAACACCAAAAAGATAGACAACCCAATTAAAAAATGGGCAAAGGACCTGAAAAGACACTTCTCCAAAGAAGACATACAGAGGGCCCATAGACATATGAAAGAATTATCAGCATCACTAGCCATCAGAGAGATGCAAATTAAAACCACAATGAGATACAACCTCACACCAGTCATAATAGCATCATTAACAAATCAACAAACATGTGCTGGCAAGGATGTGGAGAAAAGGGAACCCTAGTGTATTTTTGGTGGGAATGCAGTCTAGTGCAGCCATTATGGAGAACAGTAGGGAATCCCTCAAAAAACTAAAAATGGAGCTGCCTTTTGAACCAGCAATTCCATTGCTAGGATTATGTCCAAAGAATCCTGAAACATCAATTCAAAAGAACCTAAGCACCCCTATGTTCATAGCAGCACTATCTGTAATAGCCAAGTGCTGGAAACAGCCTAAGTGCCCATCTGTAGATGAGTGGATCAAAAAACTGTGGTACATTTACACAATGGAGTACCATATGGCAGAAAGGAAGAAGGAACTTCTACCATTTGCAACAACATGGATGGAACTAGAGAGAATTATGCTTAGTAAAATAAGCCAGGCAATGAAAGAAAAATACCTTATGCTATCACCTATTAGAGGAGACTAATGAACAACACAAACAAATGAGCAAAATTGAACCAGAGACATGTAAACAAGGAGTAGACTAACGATGACAAGGGGGGAGGGGGTAGTGAAAGAGGGTGAGTAAGAAGGGGAAGGGTCTAGTCAAAGGACATGTATAAATGACACACGGACGTGGACAACTGATGGGGACTGACTGTGGGAGAAGGGGTGGGCAGAGTGCAGGGAAGCAATAGGGGAAAAAAGTAGAACAATTGTAATAGAAAAACAAACAAAAATTTTTAGTGGGGGAAAAAAAATGAAAGCAAAATAAATTAATAAATGAGGCAGCAAAATCCATATATATATATATATATCGTCGTCGTCGGCAGCCGTCCGTCTCGAGAGACGATGGTGTAGCTTCTTAAGTGTCTATCTGCACCGCCGAGAATGGCTGTGCAGTCCGACTCGGGAGTGACACGGCATCTGTCTCCTCCCGTGTTGAATCGACATCTTGCGATGACGCTGGAGTGTCCTCTCCAGTGAAGCTGAAGCTACAGAGCCTGGGCAGGGTGATATGGAGGGTCTGCTGTTGCCCATGCAGCAGACCCCCCCTCTCTTCGCAGCTGAAGGGTCCAAGGGAAAGACGGAGTCAATACAGCTTGGCTTCAGGTGCGCCGCAGGAGTTGCCGGTGTTGACTACAACGTCAAACCACCTTAGGGACTCCGGCTCCGGATTTTCTGTCGGGGTTTACTCCCTTAGCCTTTCCCCTGAAGAGGTATGCCGCAAGGCAGCGGAGGTTTTTTGGAGTCAGAGTTTTCCTTCTCTGATGTGCCCTGACTGGAAGATCGAACCAGCGACACTTAGCTCGCAGGCCGACGCTCAATCCACTGAGCTAAACCAGCCAGGGCTATATATATATATATATATATATATATATATATATTCTCATAATGATGAAATTGCCTAAAAACACATTTCTCAGAATGTCGTCGTCGTCGTCGGCAGCCGTCCATCTCGAGAGACGATGGTGTAGCTTCTTAATAGAAACCAACCTGTGGACATGTGAAAAGATTAAATCCGAAAGACTAACATCTGACTAAAAGAAGTTTAAAAGAGAAAGAACATGATTGGAAGGACAGAAATTATCAAAGAAATAATTCAAGACTATAAAACTGTCTTTCAGAATTAAAGAGCATGGGCTTCCAATTTGACATAGTCCAACAAATTCTTGGGTGGGGGGTATGGTAGGAGGAAACTTTAGATAAAGTCCTTTGTAATTTCAGGATTCTGGGAACACCCAGATCACAAAGAATTTATCCAGCTTCAGAGATTGGCAAGAATGATGATTCATGATTTAAGGTTACCCTTACTTTATTTCTTGAACTAACCAATAAATAAGTATGCAAAAAATATATACACTGCAAGGATACAATAAGCAAATGCGAATTTCTTAGCTCTTCTCAGAGGTATACTGAAAGTGTTATGGGCAAGGCAGCTCATGAGCGGTAAGGAGTAATCAAGTAGAAGAATGTCAGAAGTACAGGCTTACTGTACTTACTGTACTTACTTACTGTACTTACTGTCAACACTGGGCCAGGACAGGGCCACATTAGCACTCAGGAGTCCATTAATAACCACGTGATGAATGTATTGCTATACTCCAAGCCCACACTTTCGTTTTTTCTTTCTTATTTCTCATTAAACCAATATCTAGTCTGGCCATGACCTCCCAAACAAATGAAGACACAGGAAACAAAATAGACATTTCAAAAATAAGAAAAAGGAATTGAAGCAAAACCTTCAAAATTCTCAGAGAAATTGATTTCTGACCTAGACTTTATAACCAATGTGACAGAAAATAGAGTGTGAGGGTAGAATAAAGAGATTTTCAGACATCTAAGTCCTCGAAAACTTTGCCTGCATAAACCCATTTTTGGAACCTGAAGAATACAGTATACGTCACCAAGCAAGCTCAAGATTTAGGACATAAGTAACAGGGATCCTTCTACACATCAAAGGTCCAAACGGATTTTTCAGGAAATGGCAAGGAAAAGCCTTAGGACAAAAGCTATGCACAGATTCAACTATGAGAGCAGAAAGAGCCAGCAATAAAACAGAACTGATTGATTACTGAATTTGGTCTTGTAGAAAACAATATAACTAAAAATATTGAAGAGGCATTATTAATTTCAGAAAAGGTAAAAAAAGTACAACAAAGAAAATGTAATCATGTTATTCTGCTCGGCAGTCAATATTACTGATATTGTCATAATATTATGAACTTCGGGATAATATGCAAGAGAATGTAAAGTGTAAGATGGTCAATTCTTATTTTCTAAAATATACATTTATCCTTTGATCCTGCAATATCATTTCTAGGAATCTGTCTCAAAGAAAGTGTTGTAAAAATATTTAAATAACTTATGCTCAAGGTCATTTATTCTTGACATTATTTATATTAGCAAAAATGGATATTATTTTGTTGTTTTTAAATAAAGAATTCATTCAATAACCTGTGATACATTCTCACAATGAAATAGTAAGCAGCTATAGAAAAGGAATAAGGAAGATCTCCTAGATATATTGTTAAATGACAAAAATCAACGTAGAGACATTATTCTTTACAAAACAAATAACTAAATCACCATTTCAGAATTCCTCAAGAAATAAACAATTCAAGCTAAAATCATTATAGCATGAAACCATTATAAGAAGGTTTAATATTGAATTTTATAGTAGCAAGATTAAGAATCATCCCTGCCTCCAAGTTTCAAGCACAGAATCTTCTAAGTCTGTGAAGACCTGCTCTTACCCAGACACTCTATGCCTCTAGAGGTCTGAAGAGAAAACTTAAGCCATCATTTTAAATTCAATTTTTTGATTTTATTACAGTTTACATTCAATATTATTTTGTATTAGTTTTAGGTGTAAAACATAATGGTTAAATAATCATATACTTTACAAAGTGATCCCCCAAAAGTTCAAGTGCCCACCTGGCACCATACATAGTTATTACAATATTATTGGCTACATTTCCCATGCTGTACTTTACATCCCTGTGACTATTTTGTAACTGCCAATGTGTACTTCTTCATCCCTTCACCTTTTTCACCTAACCCCCCAACCCTCTTCTCTTCTGGCAACCAGCAGTCTGTTTCCTGTGTCTATGAGTCTGCTTCTCTTTTGTCTGTTCATTTATTAAATTAAATTTTTAAACTCTTCTTGATTTATGTTAAAATTTTCACATTAACTAGTACATCCTACTTCATAATACATGTACCTGTTTTGATAGAGCACTATCAATGTTTTAATTTATGGCACTGAGCAAAATTGATGCTCCAGAAATATGCACCTTATCGCTTCTGTAGTTTTGCGTACTTTCTGCCTTCCTAGATTTAAAATGTTAACCTGCTTAGTGCACATACATGTGTGAATGTGTGAGTGAGAGAGGGAAGGAGACAAAGGAAAGGAGGGAGAGAAAGAGAAGAATCAGCCAATGTAGCCAGCATTGATAGTTAAAAAAAAGATTAAGAGTGTCTAAGATGATCCTAGGAATGTCTTTTGTTTGGTCTAATTTTAAGAAGAAAATAATTAGGATTGTTAGCAAGTAAGGAAAAACTAAGTAGAGGAATAGGGTTGGAAGACTACAAAAAGCAAGAAAGTTTAATGGCACACTACAGAAGTGGGAAGAAGAAAACACAGAAAAGGCTACTGAAAATATAGTAGCCCAATAAACTGACCATGGAATGCAAATATCCAATCAAATTATCTCCAAATAAAAATAGGTGGACACAATTCCATTTCTAACTCCTGAATTCTAATCTTCCCCCTTGAAAATTGATCTGCCTTTCTGGATTGGCTAAACCTATTTTAATTTAATTTCACCTGTGCAAAAATATAGTAGCCAATATTTATTTAGTGCTTACCATATGGCAGGCACAGTGCCAAGTGCCAGAGTGTATTAACTCAAGGCACCCCCTGAGTAATGTTGGGTAGCATTTGTATCTCTGTTTCATAGATCAGATAACTGAGACAGAAAAGTTACGTAACTGGCACAAGCCAGCCATCTAATAAATTGTAGAACCAATATTCAAACATGGGCATTCTAATTCCAGAACTTGCATGCTTAATCAACCCTAATACGAACAGTAACTTTTGATATATTATGAATTGTTATTGTTAAATCTTTAGAACATCCTTCTGTTTTCTGACTTCTAACATCTTTAAAACAACAGCAAATTGAAGCAATTAAGTAGAATGTGGAATGAGTAAAATGAAATCATTTTTAAAAGAAAACAAAAAGAACTTGTATTCTTAAAGTAGAATAGGCTATTCTTAAGAGAAAAATTATATTCTTGTGTGGTAATTTACTAATATAAATCTAACTGGTTAATCTCAGAATTATGCAAGATGTCTGGTCAAGGTCCTAAGTGATCTATGAAAAATTAGTTTCACATATAAATAAATTCAATTGTGTTAATAATGCTCATTAATCAGTGTCAACAATGGCAATTCAAGTAAAACTGGTGACTTCTATTAATAACTAAATAAAATTGGTATTTTCTATTACTGAACAAAGATTATGTTAAACATTAAATTGGAAAAACTATTTTTTAGTCACAATATGCATAGGTTTTTTTCTTATTAGCCCTGATATATATTGATAATAGGGCTGATATTTATTAACTAAATTGCTGGATGTAGTAACTATTCTGCTGTAAAACTATGGCAGTAATAGCTATGGACATCAACATGAGAAACTGTTTAATTGCATTTTAGACATTTTTCTCGTCGTCGTCGTCGGCAGCCGTCCGTCTCGAGAGACGATGGTATAGCTTCTTAAGAGTCTATCTGCACCCCGAGAATGGCTGTGCAGTCCGACTCGGGAGTGACACGGTATCTGTCTCCTCCCGTGTTGAATTGACATATTGACATGTCAATTCAACATTTTTCTACTTGCAGAAAAAATATTATTCTTTACTTCCTTTTTTCCTTAGTGTATGTACAAAAATCTAAATTAGTTAATTGGTTAAGAAAACTCAAGAACTTTTCATTTCCTTTTAAATAGAATAAAATGTTTATATGTTTTATAATGGTGTTGTCAACTAAATCTCTTAAGATAATATACCTGAACTGACATTTAACTTTGCAGTAAGTAAATTATCTTAGTTTCATTCCAGTTTACATTGGGAAGTTGATGTTTGTAGGTTAACTGAAAGTTGATATTTTAAATGATGGCAAATTTCAGAGTTGAATGGATTCACTCAGAGAAGATTTCTGCTTCAACATGGAAAAGACTAGCAAAAGGCAGACAATACATCTACTAAAAACCACCAGAATACCCAGATTTATCTATTTATAAATGTATATATTCGAGACCATATAGGACTCCTGAGGCAACCCAAACTTGAAAAACTAAGATCCCAGAGGAAAGAGAACCACAGAAAGGTGAACCGATATTCTGTGAAGTCACTTCTTTCCCATAAGCATCTGTGTATCTTGGCTCTGATTCAGAGGCTCTGGATTCAGGCAGAAAGCCATTGTGAAGAGGTAGAGACTCCAACAGAGCACAATCTCACAGATTAGAGAGACAAATCCGGGAAGGCCCCGGCCCTGTGATTAGAGGGGTGGAGATCCAGGAAAGATGAGAGGCACAGAGCAACCGCTCCAGTGCTCAGTAGTTTTCCCCTCTAAACATTTGCCCTTTTCTTAGGCTTCTCAGAGAAACTGGTTAAGAAAGCTAAGCAGAAAACCACTGAAAAGCAGATTGGGTGACTGTTTACTATCCAGTGGAGTATATTAAACTATCACCATTTCGTCCACCTCCTACCAGTCTCTGTTGGCACAATATTTTATAAGTTAAATTTCATCATAATTGGCTTCTAATAATTATTTTGTGAGATCTAATTATAAGAACCTAACAACAGATTATTAACAATTATACAAGGCCTCCTTGAGCTAAATTATGGCTTTTTTCATATTTTAATTGGATTAAGTTACCTAGAATATTTCCTAAACTTTATACTCTGTATTATACGGTGTTATAACTCCCAAAATTACTACACATAGAAATAGGAATTAGGTCATAAAAATGTAATGGTGACCTAAAACATTAGTGAAAATAGAAAGTCCTAAAATTGATTTAGTCAACAAATATTTGTTAATGATCTTTAATTCAATTATCACCAGAAAATAAATTTCTCGTTTCTAAAAGAAAAAATCAATATCTATATCTGTAAAGAATTCAAATCAGCTAATTTAAAAATATAAAAATTAACAATATAGAAGAAAATTAGTTAATATATAATTATATTTTTCAATATTTCATTTGATGTATAATCAAAATATTGTATGTGCTCAAGCATGTGTATTCTGCAAAAAATATAGTACACAAATAACATAATAAAAATATAAATTGACCAAATGTTACATTATCCTATTTTTATTTTGTAAATGGAGCTGCATGTTGAAAAATAACAAGGTTTAAAAGTAAAAAGTGGCATACAAATGTAGCTGATTATCACCCATCATAAAATGAATAATGAATATCAATCTTAAAGCACACTCACTCATTTGCATGATAGTGTTTAGTTTCTCTTTATTTGCTCCCCCCTGTGATTTTATGTCCACTAGAGCTATGAGTTTGTTAAATGTCTATATATGTATATACTAGTAATTTAATCTTTTAACATGTTAGTTTTCCAAATCACGTTAACCCCAAAATATTGGAGTACATACATTTAAAGAGTTGTCTTATTGACAAAAACAAAAACATTCTGTTGCTTCAAATTTATAAATGTTGTTAGCATTAGTGAACTTAAACTTACATAAACATATGGTCAAATAAAAATACAATTTACCAAATATTAAAAAGATAATAAACATTTATATCAATGAACTATAAGTAAATTCTTTAAGAGGATTTTGAACATCCAAATTCATTTTCAATTTGAATGGGTTATCATTTTAATCTAGGGAAGTGTACTTAGTCTCTAGGGAAATATAGGCAAACAGGTCTATTTTGTTTATGCTTCGCATAAATGGAAGAGCTGGTATTTTTGAATTCATTTTGTTTCTGTAGCTGCGGAGCAAACATTTTTAAGATGGCCCCATCTTCACACTTACAAAACAAAGCAGATATATTTTTCTATAAATTAATAATGGCCAAACTCTAATGGACCCCAGTAAACCCAGTTATTCTAATTTCTCAAGTCAACTTTTTCCTTTTTATGACAATTGTTTAAAACAATTGTTCTTTTCTCAAGCATCTAATCCCTCTCTGCCTTACCTTTCTTTATTATCATAGCAAATAATTTCACCACTTATTTTACTAAAAAGATACTGAGCCACTTGAGGGGCATTCCCTCATTATCAAATATACAATCCACCTATACCAGCATCTATTCTATTTTCTCCCCTCTTGTTGCATTGAGAACATTCCCCTCCAGCTACCTAAGGCCAATGCCTCTATCTGTGCTTAAATCTCTTCCATTCCTGCTGTTTCAATAATCCATAGTATTGGTTCTCTCTTCCCTTTATGAAATGTTCAACTCCATATCCAACTTCACTCTTTCCCTCAAGCGTTTACATGTTATCTGATTCAGAAACAAAACTAAGCAACATCAAAATCTTCTCTGGAGAAGATTTATCCCCATCACAGCCAATTTTTCTAGAAGAGTTGTTTACACTCATGTCACTTTCTCCATTTCCCCAAACCCCTCACTCCAAACCCTCCCCAACCTCTCTAATTTGACTCCCTTGTTATTCCATCAATAGAGTAATATCTAAATGTATTGATAACCTTTACATAGTCTAAGCTAAAGGATAATTTTAGTCTGCATATTTCTTTATTCAACACTTGATAATTTGCGAAGCACCTACTATGCTCTAGGAGCATTCTAATCACGTAGAGCCTATCGTGGAGTAAAACAAAGACCCCTGCCCTTGTGGAATTCATATTCTTGGACATATCTCAGCAGTGTGAATGCTCTTGACCAATCATCTCTACTTGAATCACTTTCTTCCCTTGTTTCCTTGAAACAAAAATCAGCTGGTTTTCCTTCTATTCTATTGACCATTTCCTATTTGAACAGATATTAAATTATAAAATTCATCGAATTTCAATTCTAGGCTCTCTTGTCACTCACAATATCTCTTCTCTGAAATCTGGAACAATATATCCAACTGTCTACTTGCTTCTCCTCTTGGATTGTCTCAATTACCCCATATTTAACAAATCTCAAATTGAACTGATGAGATTTCTCCCAAATTATTGCTTCCTAGTTCAGATAATGGCATTGTTATCTATCTATATAATCTTGTTATATTTCTTTCCAATTCAATAACAAGTCCTGTCAATTGTTGAACTGTATTCTTAAATAATTAAATACCAACTATTTAAATAAAGCTGAAATATTTGTATTTTCAGTTACTTTATAAAAATTTAAAACTTAGAATGTCAATCTAATTACCAACATAAAAAAAAACTATATTCTACATTCTGTATATCTAGATCTACTTCTGTGCAAAATAAGAATATATGAATTGTTAACCTTGCAAAATGTTATTTAGCTGCCATTTGCTACTTTCGCAAATATGATGCTAATTCACAAGCCATAAATTGGATCACAAAGAGAAACAAACAAATGGATGCTCGCACTACTGGGAAATGATACTTCATTATGCAAGAATGTACTGCATTCATGCTATCTGAGAGAAAGGATTTGACAAGTTAATTAATTTTACTTTTCTTTTACCTAAGTGCCTCCATGGCTCAAATTCTCCCCACGTTTCCTAGCCATTTTCATCTCCGAGGTAAGGAGCAGCACAACATACAGATCTTTAAGGTATGAATGAAACATTTCATTTCAGGAACTTAGGACAAAATACACGCAGGAGCATTTCCTGTGTCTTAATTGGTGTCAGTTAATCAGACCTGATGTTTATAATTATAGGTAGGATGAGTACTATACTAATGTTGATGCAGGCTAAACTCTTGATGAATAGAGGAGCCTGGTAGTTTAATAAGTAAGTGTGTGTGTGTGTGTGTGTGTGTGTGTGTGTGTGTGTGTGTCTGTGTGTGTGTGTGTGTGTCTGTGTCTGGGATAAAAGGCTCTCTCAAGAATGAGGCCAAGGCAAGGGCTCTCTTGTTTGCGTCTAAGTGTAGTAAGGTCAGTAAAGGAGTGTGAAATATTGCCTTAGAAGGGTATACTTGAGACAGATATGTGAAGATTGACTAGGAATCAATCATACAAAGAGGTGGGTGAGGTGGAGAACAATCTAACCTGAGGGAAAGTCAAATTCTCTGTGGCCGAAGAGCTCACTGTTCTTCTGAACTGAAAGACCAGTGGCTGCTGCAGAGAGAAAAGGGAGCATGTTGAGAGATGGGCGGCACCAGTCTTAACCGCTCAGGGGCAGCCAGTGATAACAAAGGTGCTAATGATCACACCAGATTTTTCAGTTATCTTTCTCAGCCTAGCATTTATAAAGCAGAACTGAATAATAACCTCCAGGTTCTTGGACACAAGGAGGGCAAGGTCTCAAAATAGAAACACTAGATCTCCTAACAAAGTGGCAGAGCTTACAGTTATCAATTGGAAATTTCAAAGACATATGGCAATAACTATGTCCTGAGCTAATGAAATGGTTCATGATGAGTCTAGAAACTTATTTGAAAGATGCTTCTGACAAATCCAAAAAATTACCATATGTGGATATTCAACACAGTGTTGTTTATAATGTTGATGTACCTGGAAACGACCCAAGTCCTGCTGGTGGACTGCATTAGTGAGGTCTTGATTGTGCAGGCACCTTCACAGGCCTCTCCAATCAGGAACGCACTCCTCTCCTTGTGCCAGTTCTCTGGTTTCTAAATTTGGAGCCTTTGACTTACATTTCTTTTGGTTCTTATACACAGTCACTCTTATGGGCACCAACTGGCTTCAGGAGCACTAAGTAGGGAATTCTAATATCCCTCATATTTTGAACCTAAAACCATCATCTTTCTATCTTCCTTTGGAATATACTTAAGACAGATATTCTTTTAATTCCTCAAGATACTTAGGCTCTCATGACCTCCACCACCACCACCATTCAATTCTCCCTAAAGTCAGTGACTTTCAGTAATTCATTAATTCTAGAAGCCCTCCCATAAACCCTCTGAAAGGGTTTTTCAATGCATCTAAGGTGTTTTGCCTTCTTAGTAAAAGTCCCCAGTAAATTTCAAGATATCTATGTTTCCTTCTAGGGAAGACTATGACAGCTACTTGCATTTATTCTAAAGTTTCTCTGTTGCTGGAGCAGAAAGAAAAGATTATGTATTTAATTATAGCCCACAGCAAAGAATTACTTGGCCAAAATGCCAATAGTACCAACAAACTTCGCAAACCACTTTTGACGCATTCAATCAGTCACAGCATCTTCTCCATACACTGTACAAATCCTTGTGTGTGTGTGTGTGTGTGTGTGTGTTTTATTTTGTTTTGTTTTGTTTTTTGCATTTCAGTTGCATTCTTAGCTTTCTGGACATAGTAAAGCATAATATGTTGAAAGTATGTATTTTCTTCCATCTTCAATATTAAAATAGCTGCTAAAAATTCACCAATTCTGATGTTTTTTTTTAATGCACGCTGATATGACTATTATCACAATACAATCTAACAAAATTGTTTTTGAATGAAGTTAAAGACAACTAAGCACTACTAGAGCCATCGTATGGAAAAAAACAAACTTTATGGCCAACCCAACACATGTGTCCATAGAAATTGGTATTATCTTTGATTTAAATCCTTCTCAATCCAACACTGGCAAAGCTGGATCTTCTGCCTGGCTTGACTAGTGATGGAAATGTCTCTAATCCAAAATTGCTGTAACTCCCAAATCAAGAGTGTGTAGTACCAACATTTTGAGCAAGAAGCCCAAGAATATAGTAATATGATCTTGTGTCTCAAACTGAGATTCCAAAAAAAGAAAAAAATGGAGAGAGAAGAACAAGAGGCAAGAGCTGGAAGCAGGCACTGTGGAAACAGCAGGAAGAGGATTTTGAGGGGCATTCAGGGCTATGACTGCTGCATCCTTATCAGGTGCAGAGTATGGATGCCTGCCTCATCCGTCCCTGGTAAGTTATGACTGTGACCATTTCTTAGAGAATAAAACAGGGACACTCCCAATGTCTGAAAATCTAAAGATCAAGATGTGCCAACTCCCGAAGGTAACTAATCTGTCTTTTCACCTACCTCCCAGTATTAAACCAACCTGGGGAAAGATACTGTGAATTTTCAGAAAACCACTCAGAAAGCCTGTGGAAAGGGCATCTGTAGGTAATCAGGGCAGCCCTGTGACACTACATCAGGGTCTTATTTTGTTTGTTTCTTTGTTTTATTTATGG
Source organism: Furipterus horrens (assembly GCF_987537825.1). Lineage (NCBI taxonomy): Eukaryota > Metazoa > Chordata > Mammalia > Chiroptera > Furipteridae > Furipterus > Furipterus horrens. The sequence continues at coordinate 174,306,119 of NW_028327171.1, forward strand.
TAGTGAGTCTTCCTAGTACCAGATTAGTACCCATATTATCTAGTACTGTGCACCAAGCTGCAGGGTCCTCAGTAAAAAGATTTATAATCCAAGAGTCTCACATTAGCAGCTGTTTTATGTGAGGCCAGATGTTGACAGGGAAAAAATATGCCCAGGGACATATTTTAAAGAAATAAAATGTGTTTCTCTGCCTTCCAGAGGTAAAGATTTTTCTTTTTAAACAATTATTTTTCCTTCTAAATTAAAGAAACCTCTACTTCATCACCTCCTCTTAAGCTTTATGATGAGGTAGTTTGCCTCTTTAATGTGAATCTTTTCATGAGATTTTTCTATTCAGATTTATAATCTTTCTCAGTAAGTTTGAGGTTGTCTGTATCTCTCTGCATCTTTTAAAGGTCTCAGGCCTCTGTGTCCTTCTACTTGGCCCACAGGTTTTCTGGGTCTTTTCTCCGACATTACTCTGTTGACTCTGGCTACTGGCAGGGAACTCAGCTGCTGAATGACTCATGCTGGAGCTTACACTCATGCTCCATGTGATGCTGATGTTGACCTCTGTCCTTCAGTCTCATCATGCACTTTACAAAAAAGACTGTCAGGTCCTCCCTCTCCCTGTACCTAGAGACCTCAAAGAACTTCCATCTCAATTCATCAATCCAAACATATAAATTCCTCTTGTTGTCCATATATCTTCACGTTGTTTCATGGTAATGGTGTGCTCTCGTACATAGGTATCACCTTGCTTCCAAAGCAGTGCATTCCCTTATCTGCTCAAACAAATTAGTGTGCTCCTCTTGACTGACTTATGCGGCACAAAAGGAAGCTTTCCTGCCAAAGTGTGGGCAGACCCAATTAACTCTATTGACTGAAGTGCAGGGGAGAAAACACACACAAGAAATGACATGTATCACTGTGTTTTCTAAGGTGTTTCTTCTCTCATTTTTCTTGGCAATGGATATAGACCTAATTGGCATTCTGTTTAATGCTTGTGCACTGGAGTGTACAATGTTACAAAGGACAATTATGTCAGTCCTGATTACACAACCCATAGAGATAGTTCAGGCAGGACATAGCAAAAAGGGAGAGAGGAGAGAAACACTTGACATTGTAATTATCATTGTCTATGGTATCATTTTACTGTCTCCCTCTTCATTCTCTTATGTGGTATATTTTTAAAGGCCTTTCTCCTCACTATGGTCTCTATACATACTGCACATACCACAGCATGGCAGGATAATGTGTTGAAATATTATTACCTGTTTGATCCCTCTCACAGTTCTGGAGGCTGGGTTGTCCAAGGTCAAGGCACCAGCAGATTCGGTGTCTAGTAAGGGTCTGTTTCCTGGTTCATAGATAGCCATTTTCTTACTGTGTCCCCACATGGCCATAGGAACAGGGTTCTCTGAGGTCTCTTTTCTATTCATAAGAGCTCTGCCCTCCCATAGTCCCACTTTCAAATATCATCACATTGGGCATTAGGATTCCAAAATATGAATTGCAGGGAGAGATACAGACATTTAGTTCAGAAAGGGCCCCTCCATCTTCCCATTTTCCTTCACCACTTAAGTAGCTGTTTGGCCCTGAATTAGTTGCCTATGGGGAGGGTTTTGCTCAGGAGGAGTCAGAATCCATCCTGGGAGTTCCCCAAGCTAAGCCCAGAAGAAGACGAGAGCTTAACAATAAGAAAGGAAAAATAAAAGTCTTGGTCGGAAGTAGGAGCAAAGGAGCAAGGGAAGTTTTCTCCCCATTAAAAAAATAAAAAGTCCATGTTTAAGGGAGGAGTGAGGCCCAAGAGGCAAACTTCTTCCCAGTTTGAAGAAATTTGAAGGTAGAAATCAGGCCCTCTTAGGTTTACTACAAGGAAATATATGTAAAAGTTTGATAGAACAAATAGTAATACTAGTAGTAGCAATAGTAGTAGTCTTTGTGAGAAATTCTCTGTATGCCTTTCACTTTGCTGATATCTATTGTATACTGAGGATATGAACAAAAATCAGACCAATCATAGCTTTCATACACCAAACTATTTTTAATGGTTGTGGCATGAAGCAAGATCATCATGAACATGACTGATGTGTGTTCTGAGTTCTTTAAGCCATGTAACATTATAGTTAATTCAGTACTTTTGATTTCAGAAGCCCCCACTCTTAGGCAACAAACCATTAGTTTTTAGAATGGCATCATTCCCTTTTCTTCATTATACTCATTTTTCCCTGGACCTCCAAACCTTCCAACATGCATCTGACTAACAACAGTGCGCCTTTGACTTTTTGCCTTCTCATCAAATTCAAATATTCCCAGATTGTTTGAGATATAGGAATAAGCCATTAAAGGTTTGAAAGAAACTCCAAGTTATGGAGTAGTGAAAAATATTCAGGTGTTTTAGCGTGGTCTAATATATGCAATTGTTTCCTTTGCTTATTTTTGATAACTGGTTTTTTTATGCCCAAGATGACTTACCTTTTTCTGTCAGAAAACACATTTTGCATCGAGCTGCTTCTCTTTTTGAGTTCAGTATACTGCTTTCTCTTCAACCAGGTGAACTTGTCACCTTTCAATACATGTCCTCTCCTGCCAGTATAGTGCTTAACTTCTGCTTCTGCAACAACAATGTCATTAATTACACATAGCTTGCAGAGAGCCCTTTACTTACTTATAGGGAATTAATTCCCAAAGCTTTGTGATCTCAGTTCTTCTTGACACTACTGGAATATCCTTGCTCAAAACCTCATCAAAGATTATCTGACCCATTAAACCTGGGGATAGAACTGTTCTATATCTAAAAACCCAAATATCTAGGCTTCGTTTCATTTACCTGTTGAGTTACTGTACATTGGAATTCTTTGGGCCTCATTCTTTCCCAATGATACAGAGACAATATATTGCACACATTAAACTAATCAACTTTTATTTTTCCTATATCATGTGCCCTTTTTGCCATCTACCTCCAGTGCAGAGCTACGATGTGCATTTTCTCAGAAAGGGCACCAACAAGTATCCACAGGACAGAGAAGTTACTGCCAGATATAGCAAGGTATTACTTGAAAAAAGCCAAATGTCGTGGAATTAGAAAAAAGATTTCTAATCTTCCAAGATCTTTCTTCTGTGTAAAAAGTGCTGGACATGTAGGACTTGGTCATTGAATTTTATCCAAGCAAAAGTCCAACCATGTAAGAAGAGGAAATGGAAAAGTTCCCCCTCTTTCTTCAATAGAAATTAGAAGGGAGGCAGCATGGTTAAAGATAGCAGCAGCAAGTACCTGTGTCGTCCCCTTCTCTTTGAATGGAACTGTCTATACATAGTGTATGAAAAGGTAAAAAAAAAAAAAAAGTACTCCTTCCTTCCCCCTCCCCACACTACCCTGGAGGAAGGGGGCTTGGCTAGTGGCATACTTCCTGTGCTACCAGAGAAACTCTACAAGTGGCCACTTACAATGAGGTGCAAGAAACAGTGCAACAGTGGCAGCAGGAGCTGAGTAGTTAGCAATCCTAAGGCAGCCATTGTGCTCTGCAGGCATGTGTGGCATACAAGGAATTTAGAAGTACTCTCATAATGGGCTGCAAAGGTGCTGAGAAGTGCAGTGGGTTGCACAGGGACTTTGCGTGCTGGAGAATATTGCCTGAGACCACTCTATCTACCCCACCCTCTGAGAGCTGGGCTTAGACCATGGTAATCTACTTTGGCCACAGGTACCAGAACTTGGAGACATAGCCTCCACCTCAAAGAATCACTTGGCTCCTCAGCAGTGTGGCTACCCATCCCACCTTGCACACACACGCCAATACCTAAGTCTTCCAACATGGACAGACTAAGGGTGGGAGGATGTCCTTCATTCAAACAGAGAGGAAGTTCATGGGCTTTTCATTCTACGTGGAGGTAATAGTACACTCTGAAGTCTCAGATGACTTTGAAGCACCCGGAGCTGGTCTGACAAATCCAGCATTTCTACCTCACTTGAGCTCACAGAGTGCTGCTGGTTAGAAGGCCTCATAACCCATGAGAACTCTGTTATCAAGCTGCACAGTGGGAATTCAACTAAAGGTTGGTATTATCAATGACAGCTGCTGGCTTTGGCTCCCTTTTCTGGAAAACTCATTTTTGATCTCTACACTGACTGTACCCCAAAAGCTGTTTCTGTGCTTCTCATCCCACATAAATAAGCCCATTAATTGGTGACTGTAAACATCGAAGCAGAAAGACAGAATATATGACTCAGAAATAACTGTCTGATTAACCTGGGCCCAGCGCCTAAGTTTCTGCAAACATCTTTAATTCCTTGAGAGCCAGGAAGGCTGCTTAGGGTGTTTTTCATCTCCTTGCCTCCTTGCTGTTTTGTTTTGTTTTTTGTTTTTTTAGTGTTAAACCTGTTATTTATTTTTTAACATCAAAAGAATAATTACTTCAGCTTGCTTTACTTAGGGAGTACATTAAAACATTAACAATATTTTATGACTATTTTACATAGGAGACATATTCAAAAAAAAAAATTCTGACCTAATCAAAGAGTTTATTGCCTGTGTTCTAAGAGTTTTAAGGTTTCAGATCTCACATTTAAGTTGGAGCATTTAGTTCATTTACATTTAAATTAATTATCAGTAGGTATGTAGTTATTGCTATTTTGTTAATTCCTTTGTGATTGTTCTCATAGTTTTTCTCTGTACTTTTCCCATTCCCTTTCTCTCTTCTATTGTACATTGATGACTTTCTACCCTGTTATGGTTGGATCCCTTTCTCTTTATTTCTCGTATATCCTGTAGATGCTTGCTTTGTGGTTACCATGTGCTTCATATATACCAAGCTATATATATATGTGTATATATATATATGTGTATACACACACACACACACACACACACATATATATATATATATATATATATATATATATATATATATATACATAGCAGTTTATTTTAAGTTGATGGTAGCTTAAGTTCAAACACTCTAAAATATACAATTTCTACTCAACTCCTCCATATATATGTTTTGTCATTATTTTTACCTCTTCTATGTGTTTTATATCCCTTAATTGTTGTAGTTACACATGATATTTTTACTTTTGTCTTTTAACCTTTGTACTAGCTTTTTAGTTGGTTGATCCACTGGTTTTCTGTTTGCCTTTATCAATGAGAATTTTCTTTTCTATATTTTCTTAATTATGTTTTTGAATTTTTCTTTTCCACTGAAAGAAGTCCCTTTAACATTTCTTGTAATACTGATTTGGTGGTGATGAACTTCATTAGCTTTTTCTTGTTTAGGAAGCTTTTTATCTGCCCTTTGGTTCTAAATGAAGTCTTGCTGGGGAGAGTTGTCTTGGCTGTAGGTTTTTGCCCTTTATCACTTTAAATGTTTTATGCATTCTCTCTGGCCTAAAAGTTTTTTTTGAAAAATTAGTTGACACTCTTATGGGCACTCTCTTGTAAATAACTAAATGCTTTTCTCTTGCTACTTTTAAGATCCTCTTTTTCTTTAACTTTTGGCATTTTAATTATGATGTGTTGGTGTGGTCCTCTTTGGCTTCTCTGGTTTGGGACTGTACTTCCTTGACTTGTATGTCTCTTTTCTTCACTAGCTTAGGAAAGTTTTCAGTCTTTTTTTTTTTTCAAATAGGTTTTCAAAACCCTTTATTTCTCTCCTCCTACTAGGACCTCTGTAAATGTGAATGTTGGTATGTTAGATGTTGCCCCAGAAGTCCCTTAAACTATCATTTTTTTAAATTATTTAAAAAATTTTTAAAAACGATTTTATTTATTTTTACAGAAAATGGAAGGGAGAGAGAAAGAGAGGGAGAGGAACTTCAGTCTGTGGTTGTCTCTAGCACATCCCCAGCTGAGGACCAGGCCTGCAACCCAGGAATGTGCCCTGACTGGGAATCGAATTGGCGACCCTTTGGTTCACAGGCCAGTGTTCAATCCACTGAGCCACACCAGCCAAGGCTAAAAATCTTTTCTCTTTTTGCTGTTCCAATTGGGTGTTTTCCTTTACCTTGTCTTGCATGTCTCTGATTTGATCATTTGCTTCATCTAATCTGATATTGATTCCCTCTACTGTATTCTTCATTTAAGTTATTGTACTTTTCAGTTCTAATTCACTTCTTTTATGTTTTCTATCTCATTTTTTCATGTTTTCTATCTCTTTGTGTAAGTTCTCACTGAGCTCATCATTTCTACTCCTAAGTTCATTGAGCATCCTTATAATCAGTGTTGTTAACTTTTCACCTGGTAGATTGCTTGTATCCATTTTATTTAGTTCTTTTTCTGTAGTTGTGTGTAATTCTTTCATTTGGAACATACTTTTTTGAAACCTCATTTTGGCCGACTCCCTGTGTTTATTTCTATATATTAGTCAGATCTTTTTTATCTCTCACTCTTGAAAGACTGGCCTTATAATAGAAAATGTCCTGTGGGGCTATGTGGCATTGTCTCCCTGGTCATCTGAAGCAGGTGCTACAGGAATGTCCCCTGTGTAGGTTATGTTTACCTCCCTGCTGTGGCTGGCCATAAGTACAGCAGATGAGCTATTATACAGAGGCAGACTCCACAGAGCAGTAGTCCCTTCAGCAAGGCTCAGGTGTGTCAGTTGTGGTGTTGGTCAGATAGGCTTCTGGTTGGTCTAAGGCTGGCCATCAGTTCTTTTGGGACTGGAGCTTCTTGGGAGGGACACTGGTTCGGGCCAAGGTCAATTGCCACTTTCGCCAGATTTGGGGCTGTGTTGATAGGAACTACAAAGTGATCTGCAGTTGGTTCCAGCTTATGCTGGGCTAGGAGGCATTTGGGAGAGGCTGCACTGAAACTGAGGCTGATAGCTACTTGTGCCGGGCTTGGTACTCTTTGGTGGGCACTACGATGAAAGCTGAGGCCAGTGTCCACTTGTGCTCTGCTTGCGGTTGCTTAGTTGGAGCTACGTTACAGGCCAAGACTGGCTTCTGCTTATGCCAGACTTGGGACCACCTGGTGGGAGTTGGTACTTGTGCTGGGCTTAGAACCTCTTAGAACAGTTCACACTAAGGTCCGCTGCTGCTTGTGTAGCGTTTGTGGCCATTTAAGAGATTCTGTTGCACAAGCCAAGGACAGCCATCACCTTATGGGGTTTTTGGTCCTTTGAGTGTTTCGGCAGCACAAGCTGAGGCAGGCTGCTTCTATGCAGGAGCTGCAGAAAGAGGCTTAGGTGTGGCAAGCTCTTTGGTGGAGAGAATCATGGAATCACCAAGGCAGGTAAAATGTGTTAGCAGTTACCAGAGAGCACAGATTTAGTGCCCACCTGTGCTGGGCTGGCTAGGTGGAGAGAGAACTCAACAAAGGAACTGTGGCACCTGATAGCACTTCCATCTCCTGACAGAGTTACCTCCCCACCACCCTTCCAGCCCTCAGCCTGAAGTTAGCCCATTTATTTCCTCTGTTTGTCCTTGGAACTTTTTGAGCTGTTTCCCCTTGCCCTGGAGCTTAGAGCAAATGAGCTTTTGAGCAAGTGAGTCTATGTATGAGCCCTTTAAGAGCAAGATCTCAGTTTCTAGCAGCCTTTTGTCTTTCCTGGAAGCATTCCCTGCTGGTTTTTATAGCCATATGTTATGGGGACTCTTTTTCCCAGCACTGGTGCCCTGGGGAGTGCAGCATGAGGCTGGGACCCCTTGCTCCTGAGGGAGGCCTCCACAGCTGAGATATCTCTCCCATTTCTTAATCACCACACCATGAGTGTGTGACCTGCCTAGCTCGACAAGGTTTCTTTATATCCTTAGTTATAGGAATTCTGTTTAGCTAGTCATCAGGTATTTCTCAGTAATTGTTGTTCTATAATTTAGTTGTTATTTTGCTGTGGTCATTGGAGGAAGTGATCTCAGAGTTTACTTACTCTGCCACCTCAACTGGAAGTTCCTCCTTGCGGTTTACATGTGACAATCTTTAAGAATCAAGAGAAGTGTAATCTCCTCTAGGAATTTTTGCTCAATCATCCTATATCAAGGGTAAGTTAGGTGCCAACCTGTTTTCACTCTGTGCATAGTCGTATAATTGCACTTCATTATATTGTATTATAATTATATCAAAATTGCCTCTTTCCTTTCAAGATTTAGAGACTTAGCACAATGCCTTGATATTATTATTGAGTCTGACTATATATTGTTACATGACTAAATGAATGATTGAGTGAACAAATGAATAAATGAATGTGTGATGATTCTATCTGTCAATCCAAATACAGAGCATTCAAAACGCTATGTAAATCTGGAAGAAGTTTTGGTTAAAGGTATGAAAGGTTGTGGTCATGCAAAAGACTCTGCTACACACATTATTTTGCTTCGAGAGAAGTTTAAGCAAAGTTGGAGATTTTAAAAATAAATAAATAAAATAACCATGGATGATCCTTAGATACATTTTAGTAATATAAAACATGTGAGCTAAGACTGTATATATGTCATTGAAGCAAATTAAGAGGCAATTTAATAGTCCACTCAGTTGTATGTCATCTTCCTCTGGTGAGGACCCCTTTATGGTGTCATTTCATTACCTTTACCTGTTCACTCTTTAATCAATTGTCACAGAGCTCCAGGGCTCCACGGGGTGAATATAAAGCTATCAAACTAATCCTGGAGTCTAATCCTATCCAAGTAAAGCCCTTCTTAACACTGCTGTTAAGACCCTAAGTGGACTTCCAGCCAAGATGGAGGCCTAGACAGACATGCTGCCTCTCCCTCCACAACTAAGAAGGAATACAACTACCTCAAAACTAGAAACAACCAGAAGTTACAGAAAATCGAGCTGCATGGAAGTCCAACAAACAAAGAAATAATGAGTAAATATTCATCCAGAGAGGTAGGAGGGGCGGAGCTGGGGTGGAGAGGACTCGGTGTGGTGGTGGCAACAGCAGTGGCGGCAGTGGCAGGCCAGCAGAAAGCGCAGTCACATGTTTTAAATAAAAGTCAGGAGGGACACCTGGGGAGCGCTCCCAGCACCAGACCAGACCAAGCAGCTCATTGATCCAGCACCTGGGAAAATCAAGCCTTATTGCTTCTGACTATGCAAACCAGGGGGGTTGGGGTGGAAGGAGAAACTTCTGGTCTCTCAGCAGAGTCCACTTGTTTAAAGGGCCCCCACAGTCCTAGAATGTCCACAGATCGACCCACTTTGGGAACGATAGCCAGGGCAACAGCTAGAGAGGTGCCAGTCCCATACAGAAGTGGGTGAAGGGCCTGGAAAAGGGGTGAGTGCTGAGCAAGTGGCATTGTTCCCCATCAGGCCCCTCCCCAACATGCAGTGCCACAGTGTGGTGAAAATGGTCACCCTGTACTGATAGATACCTAAGGCTCTGCCCATTACAATGTAACAGGTGCAACAGCTCTACCTAAGACACAGAGGCAAACAAACATAGGAGCCTGTTGAGATGAAGAGACAAAGAAGTATGACCCAAAAGAGGGAACAGGTCAAGGTTCCAGTGGAAGAACCAAGGGACGAGGAGATAGCCAACCTAACAGATATAGAGTTCAAAATGATTTGGAACATACGGAAGAAAAAAATAGTCAACCAGTACAGTATGAGGAAACAAGAATTGAAAAAAATGAGGATAAGTTTAAGAACCTCTGGGTCAACTTTAAACATGACAACATCCAAATCATAGGAGTGTAAGGATAAGAGGAAGGGCAAGAAATTGAAAGCTTATGTGAAAAAATAATAAAAGAAAACTTCCAAAATTTGGCCAAGGAAATAGACATACAAGTTCAGGAAGTACAGAGATTCCCAAACAAGCTAGATCCAAAGAAGACCACACCAAGACACATTATAATTAAAATGCCAAAGGTTCAAGAGAAAGAGAGAATCTTAAAAGCATCAAGAGAGAAGCAGAGAGTTGCCTACAAAGGGGTGCCTATAAGACTATCAGCTGATTTCTTAAAAGACACTTTGCAGGGAAGAAGGGACTGGCAAGAAGTATTCAAAGTGATGAAAAGCAAGGACCCACAACCAAGATTACTCCATCCAGCAAACCTAGCATTTAGAAAGGAAGGGCAGATAAAGTGCTTCCCAGACAAGGTAAAGCTAAAGGAGTTCATCATCACCAAGCCATTATTATATGAAATGTCAAAGGGACTTACTTAAGAAAAAGAAGATGAAAACTATGAACATTAAAATGACAACAAACTTACAACTATCAACAACTGATCTAAAAACTAAAAACAAAATCCAACTAAGCAAACCAAAATAGGAACAGAATCATAGGTTGGGGATCATTTAGAGGGTTATCAGCTGGGAGGGGGAAGGGGGAAAAAATGGAGAAATGGTGCAGGGATCAAGAAGCATGATTGGTTGGTACAAAATAGACAGGGAGAAGTTAAGAATAATATAGGAAAGGAAGAAGCCAAAGAACTTATATGCACGACCCATGGACATGAACTAAAGGGCAGGGGGGTTGCTGGAGGGAAGGGGGATACTGAGTGAAGGGGAGCAAAGGGGAAAAAATGGGACTACTGTAACAACATGATCAATAAAATATACTAAAAACAAAACCAAAAAATAAACATAAGGAAAAGGATATTTTTTAGAGAATAAAAACAGGATTTTTTTGTTTTGGGGGAAAAAAAAAAGACCCAAAGCAACAAGGCTTTGAAAATGGGGATTTGAAGGTGAGAGAAGGCCACAGTTACTACTTCAAAGATTAGAGAGAGAGGTCTACCTACAAAGTCAATGGGTTATATTATTAGCAGTTTCATTATAAATGAAACATTGTTTTAGGTTGTTTGTTTCTTGAGATGAAAAGGCATGATGCTTGAAAGAATATCTAATGAAGTTTTTTTCTATTATGAACTATATACTCTTCATCGTCGGCAGCCGTCCGTCTCGAGAGACGATGGCGTAGCTTCCTGAGAGTCTATCTGCACCACCAAGAATGGCTGTGCAGTCCGACTCGGGAGTGACAATCCCTGCCGCACTTGTTACAGGTGAAGGCAGATGGCTGTTGTTGCTGCTGTTGACGCTGCTTCCGCCTCGATCTTTTCTTGGCCGCCTCCTCGTTGCGCGCAGCCTCCGCGCGTGATATACCTTGCCTGACCGCGAGCCTCCAGGCTAGGCGGTCGTCTGCTTGAACTTCCCATGTGTTGAGATTGATGGAGCATTGTGTCATGTCCTTTTTGCAGATGTCTTTGAACCGCAGTTTTGGGCGCCCTGTCATCCTCTTGCCTTCTGCTAGCTCGCCGTAGAGGAGGTCTTTGGGGATACGGCCTGCATCCATTCTTTTGACATGGCCGAGCCACCTGAGGCGTCTCTCACTAAGAACTGCATGCAAACTGCTCATATTGGCTCGCTTCAGCACCTCGGTGTTGGGAACCTTATCCTGCCAGGCGACATGCAGGACGCGTCGCAGGCACCTCATGTGGAAGCTGTTGAGTTTCCTTTCGTGCCTTGCGTAGGTGGTCCACGTCTCGCTGCCATAGAGGAGAGTGCTGAGTACGCAGGCTTGGTAGATGCGCAGTCTGGTTTTCTCAGTGAGGCTGGAATTGTTCCACGCTCGCCGGTTCAGTCTGGCCATAACTGTGGCTGCCCTGGCGATTCTCCGGTTGACCTCCAAGTTGACTGACAGAGAGCTCGAGATGGTGGACCCGAGGTAAGTGAAGTCGTTGACAACCTCCAGGGTGTACCCGTCGATGGTGATGCATGGGGGAGTCCCCGTGCCTTGAGCCATAACATTCGTCTTCGTCAGGCTGATGGCTAGTCCGAACTCCTTGCATGCGTGGGAAAGGCAAGTGACTAGCTGCTGGAGTCCCTCTTCGGAGTGTGATGTCAAAGCTGCGTCGTCGGCGAAGAGCATCTCACGGATGAGCACCTCTTTGACTTTGGTCTTGGCTCGTAGACGGGCCAGGTTGTAGAGCTTGCCATCGGATCTGGTGTGAATGAAGACACCCTCGCTGCAGTCCTTAAAGGCGTATTGGAGGAGCATGGAGAAGAAGATTCCGAACAGCGTAGGCGCGAGGACGCAGCCCTGCTTTACTCCGCTGCTGACTGGGAAGGCCTCAGAGGTTGCGCTGTTGTAGGACACCGTGCTGTGCATGTTGTCGTGAAAGGACATGACCACAGCAAGCAGATGTGGTGGACAGCCAATCTTCCGTAGCAAGCTGAAGAGTCCGCTTCAACTGACCAGATCAAACGCTTTCGTGAGGTCGATAAAGGCGAGGTAGAGTGGTTTATGCTGCTCGTGACACTTCTCCTGCAGCTGGCGTAGGGAGAAGATCATGTCCACTGTTGATCGGCCAGCTCTGAAGCCACACTGGGACTCTGGGTAGACGCGGGAAGCAAGGGTCTGCAGGCGGGCAAGAGCGACCCGGGCGAATACTTTGCCGACGACGCTGAGGAGAGAGATGCCCCGGTAGTTGTTGCAGTCGCTGCAGTCTCCTTTGTTCTTGTACATGGTGATAATGTTGGCGTCTCTCATATCCTGGGGGATGTAACCCTCCTTCCAGCAGAGACAGAGTAGATGGTGGAGCGGCTGTAGCAGGACTGGTTTCCCGCTCTTTAGGATTTCTGGAGGGATTCCGTCGCTTCCTGGTGCTTTCCCGCAAGCGAGGCGGTCGATGGCTTTGCCGAGCTCTGCCGCAGTAGGTGGGGTGTCTAGCTCCTCCATGACTGGTAGGTCTGGAATGGCGTTAAGAGCAGTGTCTGTTACGGTGTTCTTCGTTGCATACAGCTCGAGGTAGTGCTCGGTCCACCGCCGCATTTGCTGTTCCTGGTCAGTGATGACCTCACCTGTCTTGGACTTAAGGGGGGCGATCTTGGAGGGGATTGGGCCTGTTGCCTTCTTGATACCCTCATACATTCCTCGTGCGTTGCCTATATCGGCAGCTTCCTGAATGCTTCTGCACAGGTTTAGCCAATAGGTATTGGCACAGTGGCGGGCGGTCTTCTGGACTTTGTTCCTGGCAGCCCGTAGAGCTTGAAGTGTACTGGGAGTGGGCGTGACCTTGTAAGCCAGTAGGGCCTTCCTCTTAGCCTCGATCACGGGTTCCATTTCTTCCCAGTGAGCCTCGTACCAGTCAGCGTTCTTCCGCTCTTTCTTCCCGTAAGCAATAATGGCGGAGTTGTATATGGCGTCGCGGAGACGTGACCAATTGGATTCGATAATGTCGTCTGCCACCATTCCCTCGCCGAGTGCATCTTCCATCTTGTTGATGAATTGCTGGGTCTTAACTGGGTTGCTGGCACAACTGGTGTTGATGCGTGGGCGACCCTTCATCTTGGAGTGGTGCAACCTCTTCGGCATTATGCGCACCTTGCTTACCACGAGGGCATGGTCCGTGTCGCAGTCTGCACTGTGGTAGCTGCAGGTGAGGAGGGTGCTGCCAATATCCATTCTTCTGGTGATGACGAGGTCAAGCTGGTGCCAGTGGCGGGAGCGGGGATGCCTCCATGACACCTGGTGGATCTCTTTGCACTTGAAGAATGTGTTTGTCACGCACAGGCCGTGGTGACACGAAAGCTCAAGCAGTCGCTGACCATTCTCATTGATCTTTCCTCTCCCAAAGTTTCCGAGGCAGGTGGGCCAGGCCATGTGGTCGGCTCCTACTCTTGCGTTGAAGTCTCCAAGGAGATAAAGAGCGTTACTTCTGGGGATCTTGGATAACGCTTCGTCCAGTGCATGGTAGAACTGTTCTTTCTCTTCAGTGGTGGCGCAGAGGGTTGGGGCGTACGCGCTAAGAATGCTGACTGGGCCGAAAGTTGTTGACAATCGGAGGGTAAGTAATCTCTCTGTGCCTCCTGTGGGTGGCTCTATGGAGTTAACAAGCGTGTTCTTCACAGCGAACCCAACACCGTGCTGTCTTGGTTGGTCCGGAGACTTCCCTTGCCAGTAGAAGGTGTAGTTGGTTTCTCTGATAGTTCCGTTGTCGGCCAACCGGGTCTCCTGTAGAGCCGCAATGTCGATGTTTAGTCGTGCCAGTTCCCTATCGATGACAGCGGTTTTCCTGGCACCATTGATCCACGGAAGGTCTGCAGTAAGTCCGGGGCACATGGTCCTGATGTTCCAGCTAGCGAGGCGAAGAGTCGGAGGCTTCTTTCTTGTTGTTTGCTTGGAATTAACTGGTGCGGGTGTTTTGTGGCCCACTTTTCGAGAGGCGCCTCTCTGATCCCCACGCACCCAGTGGGGCAGGCGAGCCATGGCGAGACGGCACCTAATTGGCTGGGGCTGCCCAGCTTGAGGCGGGCGGTAGCTGTCCAGTGAGGTGCAATGACCTCTCCCACCGTCAGAGGAGACCCCTGGCGCTCGTTTCCTTCACCAATCGGATGAGCTTATAACCGGTATCTGTCTCCTCCCGTGTTGAGTCGACATCTTGCGATGATGGTGGAGTGTCCTCTCCAGTGAAACTGAAGCTACAGAGCCTGGGCAGGGTGATATGGAGGGTCTGCTGTTGCCCATGCAGCAGACCCCCCCTCTCTTCGCAGCTGAAGGGTCCAAGGGAAAGACAAAGTCAATACAGCTTGGCTTCAGGTGCGCCGCAGGAGTTGCCGGTGTTGACTACAATGTCAAACCGCCTTAGGGACTCCGGCTCCGGATTTTCTGTCGGGGTTTACTCCCTTAGCCTTTCCCCTGAAGAGGTATGCCGCAAGGCAGCGGAGGTTTTTTGGAGTCAGAGTTTTCCTTCTCTGATTTTAGAGATGTCCTTCCTCTTTCCTCCTTTACAGGAGTAGAGTAGCACACTGATGGAAAATCGCTGGTCTAGAGTCTAGAGAGGCTGTAGGTCTAGAACAGGGCTGGCTGTGGAACACAGGTCCCAGGAGTAGAGTAGTCAGTAAATAAACCTGAGAGCTCTTGGAATCCAGTCCATTTGGGTTTGATGGAGGCTTTATTACCATGAACTATATACTACATATATGTATATGACCATGGGGCAAACATTTCTATGTGAAACAGCCTCCCAAACTATATTTAATATTAATATAATCTTATTTAAAATTTTAAGCCAATTTTATTTAAAACATCATGATTCTATTTAAATAGTCAATATAGCCATAACTTTTATTCCCTCCTAATACACTATACATTTAATATCTGTTTATTTCCTTTTGCTGCTCACTAGAATTTCAGTTCTATGCTATTTTATCCAATCCCTAGAAGTATTAATTTCTCAATAAATAGTTGTTGAGCGCATGTTACTTTTTTATAACACTCACTAACCTCACTTTTTTCATTATTTCACTTTCTCCCATCCCTCTGCATTCTTTCCATAACTTTCCTGTGTTCAATTTTCTATTCTATTAACTTTCACATTTTTTAGTCATACCCATCAGAAACTTGTTTTTAGGCATAAGTTTCTTTACTTAATACCAAAAGAAAGGCTAAATATAAGTAAGGCACTTATGTGTATTGAATGTATTCAATGTCAAACAACCAGTAAATTTCACAGATCAAACTGGTTATGTGGCATATGTAGAAAAATTCTGTTCCAGCATAAGTACACATATGCAAGCATGTCTGCTCCCTTTCAATTATTTGATTGTTTTTCTTTTACTTTTTTAAGCAAATTGAGTTGCTATTATGTAAACATTAGTTCACTTTATCAACATTGAGAATTTGGTTTCCTATCTAAGGAATAATTGGGGCTGCTCAACCTTTATCCAGTTAAGTCTTATTTCAACAAAATATTAACATTAGTACTTTAAAATGCAGTAATTACAGGGACAATGGCCTCTTGAATTCTTACTATCGTTTAAATTCAAATAATACAGCAAGGTAGGTACTAGTCCTTGAGGACATACTAGGTCCATGGGCACCTGACACATATAATACTTGAAGATTTGACAGGGTATTTAAACAGTTGGCACAAGCTGATATGAGAACTGCTTAACTTGCAAAGTATCTGTTGGCAAGTTGAAGTCTGCTGAACTGGGCATCAGAAATCCAGAGAGCCAAGAAACCTATTTTAGTTCTGAGTCACACCGTGACAAGCTGCATTGCCCTAGGCAACTTGGTACTGTCCCTCAGCAATACCAGAAATGATGTCCATTGATGTGTGGTGAGAATTCGTATTTTGAAAATATCTTAAAATCTAGACATTTACAATACTTTTTATGCAAAATATTTTTTCATATATTTATCAATCAAGGGCATTCAGTCAGAAATCTTTAAATTTAAAAAATTCTCCTTTTTTTGTACTCTCCTCTACCTCTCCTTCATTGCTTCCTCACATTGCTGACAAAGAAACTAATTTCCCTCTTATTTCCAACAACCTTTATGTACTTATAGACCAGTTAACTTTTTTTTTTTTTCTTGGAGAAATGGGCTCTCAAGAAATTTCCTGAAGACATTTTAATTAACTTCAGAAGCAACTGTCCAGAATATCTTAATCCTAGTTCACTACAGTTACTTTTTGTCTTTCCAAAAGGCTTTATTATAATTACAAGTTGACCTGGGATGGGGGAGTGCTTATTCTGTGGATAAGCATTTTACAATTACAATGAAGGGTTTCTTGGAGAGGGAGATATCCATCAGCTCTTACACACTGAAGGGTCCTTGGGGACTGGCACTGACCTTGGGTCATCTCTGTATACTACTTGAGACCTAGCATGGGGTTTTGACCTCAAGGTGCTTAAAATGTTTGAATTCATTTGATGTAAATAAGTGCACACAATTTACTTTGCTCTCCTTGATGATCCATTGACATTTTTAAAATATGGTTTTGAAACTTGAAAATCTTAGCACAGATTATGATTAAGTCTGTTTGTGTATACACCATGCAATGTACATGATTGTTCTACCACTGGAATTGATTTATGGCTCTTTTCTGCCTTTTAAACAATTATAACACGAGTTGGAAATTTTATATTCTGCTCTTTGGGTATTGCTTTGGAAATAAGATTATTCCTGTGTCCCGTGAATTTCTCAGAGAAACAACTAGGTCTCCTTTAACATGAGCTTAGTAAAATACAACTTTACACTAGAGGGAGGTGATGCTTACTTAGGAATTCAAAAATTGGAATTATAGTTAGCATAAATGTTGCATTTTTTTAAAACAAAGTTGAATTTGGATTAAATTAAGTCCAGGAAATTAGTATTGAAGATTCTTATGGACGCTTTAACTTCATTCTACATCAATCAATCATCCATGAGGATAAAATTCTATTGTACTGTAGCCGCATCTGGTCAACATAAAGTACTCCAAAATTACAATATATAGTCCATTTACCAAATATGTTTCCTCCAAAAAGCCATGCTGATATGTTAAAATCTGTTGAATATTTATCTTTTTTCTAGACTTAAAAGAAAATTTTTAAATATTATTTTTAAACATCTATATAAAAAAGTATGGTATATCTGCCCTGTGAATTTTAATATAGTAAACCTTTAAAAAGATTAATAAATAGAATAAATATATTTGTCCTAAATCTTTAAAAAAAAATCCCTCAGATAGATTAAGTTTGAACAGATATCCCAGACTCTGATTTGGGACATACTACCCTGTAGGAACTTGGCTGGAGTATGCAGTTGGAATCCATTAAAATGCATATTTAAAGTCCCGTTACTCATTCATGTTCATCAATATGTTCTCCTTGCTGGCTTCTAGTTAGGTAGAACTCTCCTTTTCCCTATTTTGTCTCTCTCCCTCAGGCCACAAATCTAGCTTATCAAATGACTTCCAGTGCACAGACATGCTAGCCTCTGTCCCAACACTGAACATTCACACGCTTTTCCATGTACTTAGAAATCTTTCTGTAGTTCTTCACATTTAAGTCCCATTGTTCTTCCAAGGGCATTGGGCATAACCCCCTTGGAGACTCACCTATTGGGGATCAGACACCTTTCCTAACCCAATGCTCAACACTTAATACCCTCTATTGTAAAGATTTATTTTCTTGTTTTTTTCAGAGTAGGGACTATGTCATTTATCTTGCCTTTCATGGCACATAGTGATTAATCAGTAAATGTTTATTGAATGCCTCTCTGAATGAATGGATACCTTTTCACTTTACAGCTGCCCTTGACATCTATTTTATCCAGAATTAATATTATCATCATGAATAGTATAAATAGTTATGGTTACACATACTTTTTCACAGCTGTAACAGTCTTTGGGAAATGGACAAATGGTTATATGTTCTTGTCCCTTGTCCATTTAATGTTAGCCACTTACTTCATGAGATCATGACAATGTTTATGTCACAAACAAGTACTGGGTCTCTGCTCTTAGCCTGGAACTGAGGAAACATGTAAAGCAGTTATCAAGCAGTTTAGAGCTGAGTAGAGTTGAAGATCAAAACAAATAATCAATATTTCAATGGAAGTGTGTTCATTAAGGATATGTGATAAAAGAACAGAAGAGGTAGCATTTTTCACTACCTTAGAGAGTGCCAGGAAAAACTTCACCCAGAAGGTAACATTTAATCTGAGTTCTTCAAGCAGAGAGAAGTCGTATTTCCAGGCAAATAAAACAGCATATGCAAAGGCATGAAGGATCGAAATTGCTATAGTGCTCATGGCTGAATAAGATTCATCCATATTTTCAACTCAGTCAAATACCTTATAAATTTAGAATAATAATTTCCTTCTTACAACAGTGCTCTTCCATGGGGCTATTATTTATTATTGGAGTTAGTAAAGGTTTAATATTTTAGTATTATGGCTTGGAAATCTGTGTCCGCTGAATTCAAAGGCAAAATCTCTTTGTGGTGAGGAACTATTCAGCATATTCATTAGAGCCTCCTGTTTGCCTCCATTGAGGGAGCTAGTGCTGATGTCTGATAAGAGTCAGGTAGAGTTGTTACAAGTCACTGGAAGTCATGACACTAGTCTTCACCTGTCTCTGTTCAATTGTGCAGACAAGGTGTGAATCAGGAAGGCAACATGGTAGGTGGCAGCTACTGGTTTCTGCACCCTCCCCCTCCACATCCATTCCTATCCGTTTTATGCTGAAACTTGAAAAGACTTGGGGTCTTTGATGAAGGACTTGGTGATCTTCCTGACTTTACTATCAGCAAAATAGAGCCTTTAAACAAAATTTAGTGTTTTCAGACATTGAACAGGTAGCAAACAATAAAACAATGTACCTTGATATAGTGAGAAATTAAATAATATTGGAATTGTACAGAGACCTTGATAAATAATTTTCAAGACAAGCTATGATACGTCTTTGGATCATCATTTCCTAGAAAGCACCTATAACATCATGGGCAGTACCTAATATTTTGTTAAGTGAACATATCAATGTGTTCTGGAATGGAGGGAATTCAAAGGTGCAATTAGTTTAAGATGAAGTTTTTGCTTAATAAGTAGTAAATAGAGAGGTAGTACAAAAGTGATTCAATATCATCACAAATCTACTTTGTGATTTCTTGTGATGAGAACGCCTCATAGGACTAAGTGAACTCCCTTAAGTGAGGGTAAGAAGCATGTAGGAGCTTCCCTATGTTGGGGAAAAGTATGTTCAAGAATACATTATAAAAAGACTTCAGCGTGCCATATGTGAATCTTTTTTGGTTTTTGAGATACCATGATAAATTTTATGGACAAAACCTGTTTGCATGATTGCCCCAGTTAAATGATAATTCCAAATATCACAATGGTGTTTCTCTTCTCCCTAGGTCCTTGCTTCACTTACTCTTATGCCAGAGTTACTCTGGTCAATCATACCAGTGCTGTATGAATCAATTAAAGCAAAAAGTCCCCATATTATTCTTAATTTGAAAATATAAACAGAGGTTGGAGTCTGCAAGATACTTCTCCATGTGGGAAGGCCACCCTCCCCTCCACACCCCCACACTTATTAGGGATATCTAGTCCCAAGGGTAGGTAGGACAACGACCATGTCCAGCTTGAAGCAGCTAGAGGAGCTCGAGACCTTCGCCCATTGTCCTTTATAAGATTATAAAGGGTCTTAAGTCTGAGAGGGAGGGATTGTTATTTTTTATTGTTAAAAAAATTAACTAATTAGTTAATTATTTTTAAAAAAGAATAATATAGGAAAGGGTGAAGCCAAAGAACTTGTATGTACAGCCCATGGGCATGGACCGGGGGGCTAAGGGTGAGAATGCTGGGGAGAGGTCGTGCTGGGCAGAGGGGATCAAAGGGGGAAAAATTGGAACTATTGTAACAATATAATCAATAAAATATACTTAAAAAAGAAAATATAAACAGAGATTGGATTTGGAAAAGTGGCTGTCACGAGATTAAATTTGAAATATTATATTGTCATTTTTATCATTGCTTTCCTAGCCATGAACACATTAATTAGTGTGGTAACCTGTTGCATGGTGACAGGCTGCCAAAAATGGTCTATGCTACTTTTGGTGGAAGAAAAGCAATGAGAAACAGGAGGTATTAGGTGTTAGAGAAAAAAGTGTTCTCAATGATTTGTTGGTCTTGAATTCTTCCACATATTACTTTTGGGTAGAAGAATGCAGGGATTCAAATTTGTACAAAAGACAAGAATGAGAGAGTTTAGGGTTTTTTAAAGGATCTGGCCATGTTACCTGTGATAGTTCATTCATTCTGACATTTCAGCTTCCTGTACCTGCTGTTGCCCCTACTAGATATTTTCTCTGTCTTGCTCTTTTGCTTTACACTTATTTAAATTCTCTTCAGTTATTCAAACACTATTGATTATGAAGCTCTCTCTGATTATTCCAGTTTACACTGAATATTTTCTTCTTTAAGAAGCTATAGTACTTAATGCTTATAGTACATGATATTCTTAATTAGTATGTTTTTAAGGTCATCTTTTATAACAGAGAAACACTGCAATATACAAGTTTATATCTTCCATAGTATTTAATAAGGTCCTGTTAAATTCTACACATTGAGTTTGTCAACGTAAGAAACATTCAACCATGTTAAGAATTTTTGGTGCGTTTATTTCAGCCAAACTGACAATCGCCAGGAAGCAAAATCTCAAGGAATTGAGACATGCTCTCGAAAATGGGAGTTTAATACCTTATTTTATACATTACAATCAAATAGGAGGCATAAGGGGGTTACATGAAATCTATCGGTAATAGATTAGGGAAGTGGGAGAAAGCAAAGTGGGGAAACCTCCGGGATTGGGTAAAAGGTAAAATGATAGCTGAATACTTTTACATGGGTGGGTATAGGATAGTTAACAGTGGATAGTTAACAGTTAACTATTAACATGATAACAATAACAATGAGGGGATTTGCTATCTCCCCCTGTTGAGGTGCCTGTGCTTTGAGGGGTCCAGGAAAAAGGAAATTTGACATTCCAAAGGTATGTTATTATAGATGCAAAAAGACAACAGTCAGAGAAGCCAAGGAACTTATATGCATGACTCATGGACATGAACTAAGGGGGGGTGGGATTGCTGGGGAAAGGGGGGTACTGGGCAGAGGGGAGCAAAGGGGAAAAAATGGGAACTACTGTAACAACATAATCAATAAAATATACTTAGAAACAAAAGACAACAGACAGGCTCAATTATGGTAAAGAATGACCTTTTCTAGGGAAAAATACCAACCTAGGGCCTGACTTCCTGCCATGACCTGCTTTTAGTTAATAAGTTTTAATTTCAGACCACCCTATATGGTTACTGTAGGTCTCTGATTTTGTAAGGCCACCATGCAGGCCTCCCATAGGTTTGTCAGGTTTGCTATGCGGCTCCTTTTCTTCCACAAGTTTAATAAAATAAATTTTTAGAGATCAAAAGGAACAATACCTCACATTTGTAAATTTTTTATATTTAAAAAAAATTCCACTTATGTTGTTTCATTTGATTCTTAAAGCCATCTTGTGATGTATGCAGCCCAGACAATTTTATTCCCACGTACAAAATACACACAGAAGCTAATAGTGATCAGATGACTTGACAAAGTTCCAGATGTTGGTATGTGGTAGAGCCTGGGCTAAATGATGGGTCTTCTGACTTGAAATACTTAGGAAGATATATATCTAGCCCCAATTTGTAGAGTGGCTTGTTGAACCAAGGTTAGACTTGCTACTATTAAGCTTGACTTTGGCACATTTAAAAGGACATTTTTTGACAATGAAAAATGGGGAAGAAAGTTTTATGTAGCTCTAAAAAGGAAATGCTTATAGAAGTTCTTGCACAGCTCAGCTAACTGGAGAAACTTAAAAGCTAATTTGAACATAGTCTCAATTTGTCACATTATTATTTTTCCCCAAGAAATCAAGGAAGGAACTACATGTAATTGCCAGGTCAAAATAGCACCAGATGTGTGTGGACTAAAACAGCAAACTGTGGCAAGAGCTTTCCAACTGCTACACATAAGGAAATGTCTTATTAAATCCATATTACTAAAGACAGATTAGACATACATGGTTCACACAAAAACTTTTTCTAAAGATGAAACAGCTAAGAAACAAAAGTGTGGCTTTTTCATAGAGATTAGCTGGGAAACGACATTTAAAATAAAAATGTGTTAATTTTAATTAATATTTTAAAAATCATTGTAATATTTTGAGGTTATTTGAACTTCAAGCACATTACAGAAGTTTTTCTATATAAAATTCAACACAATTATTTTCCATATAGTGCTCACTAAAGAGAATGTGGACTAGAGGATTCATTCTCTATCCCAAATGTTTTGTGTGTGTGTATGTGTTGTTTTTACTTTGAACATAAGTTTTTGAGCTAAGAGGATGCCTTTTGTTGGATTATGTCATAGCCTAATGAGTACAATAGCTTTAATCTTCCTCCTGGCAATAAGTAGCAAAATTGCCTAATGTAGATTTTATGGCTTCCATTTCCCATAGTATCACTCAAATGGAAGGGGTAATTAGCAACTATATTAGCAGCAAAGAGAGAGGGGAGAGCAATGGGTCCTGGATAAATCACAAGCAATATACTCAAAATTTTTAATATTTTAGTTAGACTTGTTTAATGATAAAATACATTGCTGGAAAACTCACTGAATATCAGTGAATTTAAACATCATTTTCAGATGAGGAGACAGAGAGGTTAAGAATCTTCCTCAAAAACAACCCTTTGAACATTGTTTGATTCTCAGCTATAAACTTAACTCCTTTTTAATCCACCATTTTGCACGCGCCTCTCAAAAAATGTTCCCCTGAAAAATGATTAGTGAACAAATTATGTTTGTAAATAATATGTATCTTAGCCTCCTTAGCTATCTACAACTCTCCTTGGAATTTTATTTCCAACTCTCTTGCATTCTCACATTTGCAGGTTCATTTTCATTTACATGATAATCAGCTGGATGTTGGTCTCCCTTTAATGGGGTGAATGCTACCTCACTGCAAGGATTATTTCTAGTTTTGCCCACCATTGGATTCCCAGCATGTAGTACATTGATACATTGACACATACTAGGAAATAATCTTGTAGTGGTTGTACATATCAAAGACTGAGAAGTGGTACCAAAGAAAAAAAAATCATTTAGCTTAGAATTCCCCCAAAGCTATTTGGCCAAACAGCCACTTATTTTTTAAAATTTAACACCTATCAATATTTTTATTTTATCACAAATGAACTCAACATCTTGAGTTATATGCAAAAACACAGAGAACATACTTATAAGACACTTTAATGCATTTTTCCTCTTTCCCTACTCTAATTCATACACACTCTTCTTATGCAAAGCAAAGGAAGTTTAAATACAAAATAGAATACCTTTTAAGATTGAGTCTGGAAAATTAACACTCAAGTTCTTGGTTAATTTGGCATTAAAATTTTTTAGTGTGCATTAGATGTACTTACATAATTGATAAATGCTAAATCTTATATTGTAAAATATTGGTCATATCATTTTGAGATTTGACTGGAATGTAAAGTTTATATGTTACACTCACACCCTGTATTACCTAGAAAGCAGGCTTAAGTTCTGTTCCTTTATTAGAAAGTGCAAATTCAGAGAACAGAAGTGAGATACAAGATGGAAAAACAGGAAGTAGGTAAAACCAATAGGGGGATGTTCAAATAAGCTGTCCAGATCACTTGATCCAGAAGACTTAGACCCCAAAGAACCTTTCCTGTCAGTTGGGAGGGACCTTCCTTGTGGGTTTCAGAGGGAGGCAGGTGAATAATTTTCTAGTAACGCCCTTTTTCCACTTCTGAGTTGTGCAGGCTTGGGTACCAAGCATGATTTTATGGGGCCTCCCCCACCCACAGCAGTAGGGAAGCCATGGAGGCAGTAAGAGAGATAGGACATTAGGGTAGACGGTACAATGCTGTCAGCATATTGCACCTGTGTGAGGTTGGCTGGAGCCCGCTCAGAGCTGGGTCCTGCAGTGGTGTCCAGAGGAAGAGACAGTTGCAGCTGAGAGGATCGGAAAGGTATATAGAGGATTAGATGTCTGATATATCTACAGATAGTGATTCAGTCAGAAGTTAAAATGTCAAATGTCTTACCTAATAGTTATGGGTTTTGTTTTGTTTTTATGGCTCATCTTTATTGCAAAGCTGGACTTTTGATGCAGATACTTTTAGTAAGGACACTTGAAATGTCCTGTCAAGATGAAAACCTGTAATATTTAATAATAAGCAATAGATGTTTTTACTTCCATTGCTTATTTCTAACTCTGTACTGTCACATGGCTCAGGACTGGGGAGAGGCTGAGGGATACATGCAAGGAGGAGGATCAGAGATGGCTGAGAAAACTGAGGAAAAAAACAAAGGCAGAGAGGAGGCTCATGGAGAAAGAGGAAGGTGTGATATTCAGACAGGAACTAAGAATAGGGCACTGGGTGGGAGTCAGGCACACTATTGCAGGCTTAGTCGCTTCATCTTTTTAAGTACGAAGGCAGTTAAAATGTCATTGCTGTCAAAAATGTGGTCCTTTTTTTTTTTAATAGCTGATGATGCTATGTCTTAACCAGCTGTGTGTCCTTACCTTAATTGGTTATTTCCTTATCTGGAAACCAAAGGATTTGGATCTCACTCGATAATTTCTAAGTTCCAACTGTAGAATAAGATAGTTATAGCTAGCATTAATTAAGGATTTCTGTTCAAGCACCACCTCATTCACTGATGCCTCACTTAGTGATGCTTGCAGAGCAGGCAGTGTTTGGAACACGACTATGGTCACTCTTTCGGTGCCTTGACCCGCGCCAGATGCATTACCAGGCCCCCATAGTGGGGAAATGTAGCTCAGCTGCTGTCTGAGAAGCTGGGCCCCAGGGGCTGTCACAGCTTGTTACCTGAGGACTTGTGTTTCCATTTTTGTTTTGCTCTCCGAACCCATGGGAAGAGGCCTTTGACTCCCGTCCCTAAAGCTGACTTTAACAAAATTCTCCTTGAAACAAAGAATTTTACCTTTTTCCCTCTTTAATGTTTGAAAAAAAGTCGCAACAGAAAATAAGTGAGAACTAAGAAAAGGATAGTCAATTACACTTCCTTAGGTTTGGGGCTTTATTTTTTTATTTTTTTTTTTTGGTCTTTTTCTCTTTGGAGAAACTTGACACAGATGTGATGTTATATATGTTTAATTGTGTGTTGCATACACTCACTCTGCATTCCATGCCGTGTGAAACTATATGCAATACAGTTTCTGAGTTAGAATAAACTTTCCAAGTTAGAATGAATGCATACTTACCTATAACTAAATCATGTGAGAAAATAACTTAAGCAGGGCCAAATGAAGTTATAGCAATGTCAAATCACATACTAATGTAACAATTGTTAAAAAGTTTATAAGAAACAGGAGATGACTAATGTGCCTATGAATAGAAGTAATCAGATCAAAATGTCAGAATTAATCATGAGTATTTTTCTGCATAGTGTTATCCCGTAATATCTGAGAGATTCTGTCTTGGATTTCCCTAATGTGTAGCATGGTGAAAATTTGCACACAAAAGAAGGTGATGTGCTCCAAGTAGTAGATGTTTAAAATCCAATTAAATTATAAATAAAAGAGAGATGAAGCCCCAGCTGCATGTACTAGTATAAAAGGAGCTTTGATTTTCTGTATGGGAGTATTAACAGCTCCTCGATTTTTCTTGAAATCTTTCCCGATCAATGGCACACATTTGCAAGGCAACTGGCTGGAGACCAGGTTGTGGTCTGTGACCAGACAACCGTTTCTGTTTGTGGAAATCAGACCTGCAGCCTTGGCGACACCAGTACTCTTTTCCACCAGAAGTAACTGGGTGAGCCTAGTCCAGCAGGAAATTCCTGAGAGATGTCCTGATCCTTTCTTATCACAAAAGGAAAATGTGCCCCTCAGGGGTCTCGCTCCACTCCTAAATAATGAGAATTCTTGATGGATTTTTATGTCTCTGTTCCAAATGAATCAACTTAGCATTTACTTGGCAGTATGTTGCGGGAGTTGCACGGCAAACAAGTTTCTCAAGTATAGACGAAGTACATAATCCAATAGTTTAGACCACGGCCTTGAAAACAGCCAGGACTCTAGTGCAGTTACACTAAAAATCACCTCAATTTAATACTTACTAAGAAAAGCAAATATCCTTTTTTGGATTTCCCCTGAAGCTTGTCCTCCCTAGTACTGGATTTTATTCAGGGCCTTAGTCCCTGCACGTTGTATGTGGCCATATATACACTTCCTTAAACATCTATGTAACTGCTTGGATCAAGGAAACAACATTCTCAAAGCAGCATCACTTGGTGCCCTCCCTATTTTGAGATGGTCCCTGTGAAAGAACTTGTAAAAGTGCCACGTGGACGTAGGGAAATGTCATCATTACAAAGCTACCTGTTTATATGTTTAACTGAGAGAAGGCTCTGAAATCTCACCTAAGAAGCTTGGAAAATGGATATAATGTGCAGACTAAAAGGGTTGTATGTAGTATCTATCATGCCAGGCAGTAGATCTTTAAATTTCTTATGGAAGCAACTGCAAAACCGCTTGGGAGGGATTCTTATTAAATTGTTGACTCCTGGGCTTTACACCTTAGACCATCCACATCAGAACCTCTCAGGCTTGAATACCTGTGTTTCACATGGCCCCATGGTTCCCTGTGCAAACCAAAGCCAGAAAGTCATTGCCTGGGGAGGAGTCTAGCTCCTGGTTCTCTTCCCTGTCACTCAAATGCTGGAGATGCTGCTCTAGTATCGGTCACCCCCAGGACAGTTTATTGGGCAGGATGATGGAGTTCTCTGCAGTATTATAAGCTAGTGGAAGTAAATATTTTTAAAACTTTTTCTTCTGATGAGAGTAGCAGGAGGGGTCAGTCTGCGGCCTCTAGGAGATTTCAGACATCCCTCCGACTTTCTCATGACTCCTCTCCGGTGGGGACAATGGAAGGAGACCCTGGGGTTTGCAGCCAAGCTCCAGCTAGTAATGCTGTTTGTGTCTCTTTTCCCTGCATTGTCCTTGGTGCCAGCGTTTCTCAGTCTGGAATCAGGAGATACGATGGAAGTAAATGACAGAGTTGGAAGCTAATGCCACCATAATGTAAGCTCAGAGGGCTCCTACACTAGAAGGGATCAGCAGTGTGCAGGGCAATTGTTCTTACACATCAGAAGCACCTGCAGGGCTTGTTAAAACACAGATTGCTGGGCTCCACCCATAAAGCTGGGATGGGCACACGGATTTGTGTTTCTAACAAGCTCCCAGTTGATGCCGCAGACTGTACAATGAAAACCTCTGGTTTAGAGGAAGCCTCCAGCTGCAAGCACAGGTAAGACAGTTATTCCAGTTAAAATACAAGAAAGTATTTTCTTGTCGACAGTAGTTTGCTCTCCCATCTAGCTTTGTGTAAATACACTCTATGATGTTCACACAAAGCCAAAATCACCTAAAAATGCATTTCTCAGAACATCTTCATCTTTAGATGGTGTGTGAGTGTACGTACAATGGAATATTATTCAACCTAAAGAAGGAAGGATGGTTCCCCTCCATGTGAAGCTTGCCACAAGCAAGCAGAGCTGGGTGTGCAAGTTTCTTCTTAGTTTTGTTCTGTTTTGTTTTAGGAATTCTAGTGCCAATCACCACAAGTTACTACCTTGTTGGTTGCCCTAGATTCTGTCATTCTGTACCTGCTCTGGGATGTTTTACCATTTTTGGTTAGAAACAACCATGCCAGATGCACCTCAGGGGATGCCCTTCGATTGCTTTCAGCCAGCCGGAACAACCCCAACCATGAGCTCTCAGTTTATCCATTATATATATAAAGCATGGTCTTCTGAAAGTTGTGTATAGGAGAGTTGAAGTGAAACCAAAAGATGAAACACACACACAAAACAACCAGG
The DNA here is from genome assembly GCF_987537825.1 of Furipterus horrens. Classification (NCBI taxonomy): domain Eukaryota; kingdom Metazoa; phylum Chordata; class Mammalia; order Chiroptera; family Furipteridae; genus Furipterus; species Furipterus horrens. The sequence continues at coordinate 174,334,223 of NW_028327171.1, forward strand.
GTCTTCTGTAACTTCCTTCCTGATCAAGGCCCTCAGAGATCATAAACTAAATTCTTTATTGTATTTGTGGAGTTTAGAAAGCTAGACTGTGGCAGAGTTAATACTGAACAAATAAAGAGGGATAGGGTCCTAATTTTACCGAGTATGATTCATAAAACTGGGTGGAAATAGAACTCTGGGGTTACCTCATACTCAAAGATTTAGCAGGAATAAAAAGGTCCATATCTGGAACACTTTGGCTTCAAGAACCAGGTTTCCTCAGAAGCGCAGAATGTATCCCAGTGAAGGGTGAAAAGCCTTCTGAACTTGTCATATGAACTGACATATTGTTGAAGCTTTGAACGAAAAATTCAGACACTCAGTGAAGAAGGAAATCAGTTTAAAATCCGGTTTTTGATCTTTTAGTTAGAGTGGGGGGAAAGTTAAAAAAAAAAAAGAAGGATCAAAAGTATAACAGTTTTAACCCTACCTATGGTAGAAAAGAAACCAACCCCAGAAGCAGTCTGAGTTTAAAAAATACACCTGGATGATAGGAACGAGACAATGCTGGAGAAAATGTAAGGAACCAGGAGATAACAACCCTTCTCCAATGTAAGTCTGTACGTCGTCCCAGGATGATGTTCCCCTGGCTCAGAGATGACTGAGGGTAATTTTCTTTCCTAGCCATACTGATAAAGCTGTAGTAATCCTCCTCTTTCTCTTACCCATGATCCACAACCCTTGACCTTATTTTATTTTATTTTTTTAGATCAACATAGTTAGACCTTAAATAGGACTTGGAACAGGAGTATGTAAAGCAATCTGATTAGAGTTCTGGGTCATTTGCAATGACCACACTTGGACAAAGTCCTCATCTGTTCACTGCATGTGTGTACACACACCCATGTGGTTCAGATCAGCATGCTGGCGTTCCACATCATAGTTCAGAGTTTGGGCCCATTTTTCAATGAACATTAGTTCCTTTTCTTTGTCTTATTTTCTAATTAAATGTCTCACTCAGAGGCCTTGCAGGGATGGGTAGTTAATCAAAAACAAAATTTGGGTTTTAGGATATCTATTGGCATTCCATTTGAACAGTCCTAAATTCTCTTTGCTTGGGTGCTATCGGATTGGGAAAATCTGGGATAGGAAGAATTAAAATAAAAATTGTAATTTTGTTCCACGCAGAAAGATTTATTTTTAATATGATTCTATCACTCTCCTGATTCCATCACTTATTTGCTAAAGCCCAGTGCTATTAAGGAAATAATAGCATTGTTTTTATTTAGAAAAAATACTGGGTCATTTTCTTCCATTTGCCAGAACTCAAATCTCTCCCTATACCTCAGCACATACAAATAAAGGACTCCTAGTTAAATGTAGATTTCAGAAAACAGCCAGTCATTTCTTAGTACAGTATGTGCCATACAATATTTGGGATATACTTATACTAAAATATTGTTTGTTGTTTATGAGAAATTCAAGTTTAACCAGGCATCAGGTCACCTGGCCACTCTTAGTGTTAGGTCTCTACAATCTGCATCTGTGATTCTCAGCTTGACTGTACATTAGATTTAGCTGAGACACCTTTAAATAAAACTTACGCTCAGGATTCACCCGCAGCAAATTAAGTCAGAAACTTCTGAGATGGAGTGCAGGCAAGGGCATTTGTTTTAAAGCTCTCAGGTAATTTTGTTGTGCAGCCAGAATTGAGAACTACTGGTCTACACACTTTTATCCATTGTTTTTCTCGTACTTGCTTCCAAGTATCTGTTCTGGTTGTTCAAATTTTACATGTCTTCCTATCTTTCTACATCTTTAGTCACATATTTGACTCCTTGAACACTTAGAACCTGGATTGTTGGTGCAGATAAAGACCGTAATTCTAATTCTTACAGCAGCAAGAAAGTGTGTGGGTGGGAGGAGGGACTGAGTGGAACCTAGAACAGGGACCAAGCCCATGTGCTGTTTGAAAGCTACAATGCAGCATCTTTGGGCAAAGGGTAGCATACCTTCAACTGTACTAACAGTGTAGGCAGTTCAAAGTCCACATTCATGGGAGGAAGTATGTATGAATATTTGAACATTTAGTAGAGAAGACTATTAACTCTATTTTTTAAGATTGGGTTTAGAGTTCTATTTGGAACTATAATAACATACTAAGTGTAGTTGGGGTTTCCTCAGTTTATTAATTACCTGTCCAATAAGAGATCATCAGGTTGAATTTTACACAAGTTTCACAGGAATTTTTTGGTTCAGTCCATATTTTCACAAGAGAGTTATCAATGCATACGTATATAAGAAGATTATCCTTTATTATAGAGCTGTAGACAGACGTCTAATTTAAATGGGTATGCTAATAATTCTTTTCTAATTATGGCCATTAGCTGTCTATTATCTTTAAACATTCATAATAGAGTCCTCACTGTACTTCTTTTTTTTTTTTTTAAGTATATTTTATTGATTATGCTGTTACGGTTGTCCCAATGTTTCTTTTCTTTGCCTCCCTCTACCTGGTATCCCCTTTTCCTCCAGCAGTCCCCACCCCACCCCTGCTTAGTTCATGTCCATGGGTCGTGAATATAAGTTCTTTAGCTTCACCCTTTCATATACTGTTTTATTAAGTATATTTTATTGATTATGTTATTACAGTAGTTCCAATCTTTTTCCCCTTTGCTCCCCTCTTCCCTCCAGCAATCCCACCCCACCTTAGCTCATGTCATGGATCATGCATATAACTTCTTTGGCTTCACCCTTTCCTATATTATTCTTAACTTCCCCCTATCTATTTTGTACCAACTGATTATGCTTCTTAATCCCTGCACCATTTCCCCACTTCTCCCCCTCCCCCTTCCAGCTGATAACCCCCCAAATGATTCCCATACCTATGATTCTGTTCCTATTCTGGTTTGCTTAGTTGGATTTTGTTTTTAATTTTTAGATTCAGTTGTTGATAGTTGTGAGTTTGTTGTCATTTTAATGTTCATAGTTTTGATCTTCTTTTTCTTAAGTAAGTCCCTTTGACATTTCATATAATAATGGCCTGGTGATGATGAGCTCCTTCAGCTTCACCTTGTCTGGCAAGCACTTCATCTGCCCTTCCATTCTAAATGATAGCTTTGCTGGATAGAGTAATCTTGGTTGTAGGTCTTTGCTTTTCATCACATTGAATACTGCTTGCCAGTCCCTTCTTGCCTGCAAAGTGTCTTTTAAGAAATCAGCTGATAGTCTTATAGGTGCACCCCTTTGTAGGCAACTCTCTGCTTCTCTCTTGCTGCTTTTAAGAGTCTCTCTTTCTCTTGAGCCTTTGGCATTTTAATTATAATGTGTCTTGGTGTGGTCCTCTTTGGGTCCAATTTGTTTTGGGACTCTGTGCTTCCTGGACTTGTATGTCTATTTCCTTCACCAAATTAAGGAAGTTTTTTTTCATCATTTTTTCAAATAAGTTTTCAATTTCTTGCTCTTCCTCTTTTCCTTCTGGCATCCTATGATTCGAATGGTGGTACATTTAAAGTTGTCCCAGAGGTTCCTCATCCTCATTTTTTTCTATTCTACTGTCTTCTTTCTGTACTGGTTGACTGTTTATTTCTTCCCTTTGTTCCAAATCATGGATTTGAATCCCAGCTTTCTTTCCATCACTGTTGGTTTCCTGTATCTTTTTCTTTATTTTACTTTATATAACCTTCACTTCTTCCTTTAGTTTGTGGCCATACTCAATCATTTCTCTGAGCATCCTGTTCACCATTGAACTCCGCATCTGATAGGTTGGTTATCTCCATTTTGTTTAGTTATTTTTTGAGGATTTTGTTCTGTTCTTTCATTTGGGCCACATTTCTTTGCCTCCTCAATTTGGCAGCCTCCCTGTGTTTGTTTCTGTGTGTTGAGTTGAGCTGCATTGACTCTGTATCTTGGTAGTGTGGCCTAATGTAGTAGGTGTACTGTAGGGTCCAGTGACATAGCACCCCCCCATCACCCAAGCTGGGTACTCAAGGTGTGCTCTTCATGTGAGCTGAGTACACCCTCCTGTTGTAGTTGAGCCTTAGTTGCTATTGGCAGATGTGGGATGGATTTACCTAGGCCAGTCAGCTGCAAGGCCTGGCTGTGACCACTGACCACAAACCTCAGCCCTCTGTGGAGGATCAGCTTTTCAGGAGCAGGGTGTTGGTGCTCCAACATGGTCTGTAGCTGTCCACTGGGTGTGCTGGCCCTGGAGTTTCCTGGGTGATGCAGTCCAAGGTCAGCCCCCACCTGTGTTTTGCCTGGGGCACCCTTTCTGAGCTATAAAGTAATCTGAGATGGTTGCTACTTCTTCTGGGCTTGGAGATCCCCAGGTGAAGCCAAGCTATGAATCTAAGCTATCTGCTTGTAGTGCCAGGCCCGGACCTCGTTGAGCCAGTCGTTGCTTATTTCATAGGTTTAGAAAGTTGTGAAGCATGAGCCAAGATCAACCATTCATATAGAAAAGCAGCTTGGGTGGACCTATAATTCTTGTGGGATGGAGTCTCTGGGAATTTCCAGGGCAAGGCAAAGAGTATTAGCCAGCTTGATAAAGTCTCAGATATTGTTCTGTTTAGGGGAGGGTTTAGAAAAAAGACAATGGCCTCTGCTGGCCTTGATACCAAATACTTCAGTGTCTCCCTCTATACCACTGGTGTCGTTCAAGCTGCTACCCTGCTGCTGGAGCTCAGAAGGAGTGAGTCTGAGTAGGTGAGTCCAAGTGAGGGTTCTTTAAGAGGAACTGCTTGGGACTTATCTGTTTGTCCCACCAACTCAATCCTCGCTGGTTTTTGCAGCCAGAAGTTGTGGGGACTTATCTTCCTGGCACTGGAACTCTAGGCTGGGGGGCCTGGTGTGGGGCTGGTACTCCTCACTCCTGAGACATCCCTCCTATATTTTTATCCATCACACATGTGTGAGAGATCAGCCTGTTCCTTGTCTGTGCCTCTCCTACCTGTCTCAATGGATGTGGTCTCTTTAATTCCGCAGTTGTCAGACTTTCATTCAACTTGATTTCTGACAGTTCTGGCTGATGGTTGTTCTGTATTTTAGTTGTAATTTTGATGTGGTTGTGCAAAGACATGAGCCATGTCTACCTATGCCGGCATCTTGACTGGGTCCCCTCATTGTATTTCTTCACCTAACCAATAGCCCTTACATTTGTATGAGAAAACTTTAGACCTGAGAATTAATGGTACCTTAGCTGGAACCCTGCCTCTCTTCCTAAAGAAGAAAAACCTTACTTAATTGTTAATGCTCTTGGTACTCCAAGCCAGAGTAGAACCTGAAATTGTAGTAAGCTTTCTGAGAAAGAAGGGACTTAATAGCTTGAGAATGTTAGGCCCAATCAAGGCCAGACAAGACAAAAGCTCATTAACTTTGGCTGTGTTGTATGAAAAGACATTTGTGTTTCACAGAAACTTGCTTTCATTCCTTATTTAAGTGAATTATAAAATTTTGTAACATCTAGATCTGGACTTCCGGCCAAGATGGAGGCTTAGACGGACACGCTAGGTCTCCCTCTACAACTATAGAGGAATACAACTACTTCAAAACAAAGGATAACTAGAAATTCCAGAAAATAAAACTACACGGAAGCCCAACACATGAAGTTATAAACCAGCGGTGCCATTTGGGCAGGTAAGAGTTAAAGAAGGCAAAGCTGTTTGCGGAGCGGCGGGCGGGGCGGTGAAAAATCCCGGAGGCAATCAAGCCCCTGGCGTGCGCGACTCCGGCGCTGGGGAGCAGCCGCAGCATCGCCTTGAACAGTGAGGCCCAGGGGGGCGGGAGGACGGATCCCGGTCTCCTAGCTGAATAACTGTGTGAATCCATCTTGGACCCCCGCCCCCAAAGAAAGCACCACAGGGCGGCGAAATAGGTCGCAGACAGACACAGGTCGCTAATTTGTGACGCGTACACAGGCACCGCCCCGGACAGCCGGCCCAAGAAAACAAAACGCATCTGTCAAAATGTGGCAGACAAATATAGAGATCCCGGTGGCACAACTCACCAGACAGCAGATAGAGAACCTGACAGATGAACAGATAAGAAACCTGTCAGAGGCTCAGTTCTGGGCCATTGTTATCAGGTGGCTTACAGAATTCACAAAAGAGCAGGAAAAAGATATGAAAGAAGCGAAAATCTTTCATAACGAAAGGAACAAAACCACATATGAGACAGAAGGTGAGGAATCCAGAGTTCATTTCAACAAACTGGAATATGGAGAAGGAACAAGCAGTCAACCAATGCAGCGAGAGGAAATAGGAAGCAACAATGAGAGGATCAGAAACCTCTGGGACAGCTATAAAAGGCCCAACATAAGAATCATTGGTTTGCCAGAGAATGAGGAAGATGAACTAGAACTTGAAAAATTGAGTGAAAATATAATAAAGGAGAACTTCCCAGAATTGGGGAAGGGAATAGACTTGCAGGTCCAGGAAGCAAGGAGAGTTCCCAAGAGACTGGACCCAGGGAGAACCACTCCAAGACACATTATAATCAAAATGTCAAAAATTAAAGATAAAGAGAGAATCTTAAAAGCAGCAAGAGAGAAGAAAAGAATTATGTACAAAGGGGTCCCAATTAGACTATCAGCTGACTTCTCAAGGGAAACCCTACAGGCAAGAAGGGACTGGCAAGAAATATTCAAAGTAATGAAAATCCAAAACCTACAACCACGAATACTCTATCCAGCGAAATTGTCATTCAGAATAGAAGGACAGAGAAAGTGTTTCCAGGACAAAATAAAACTGAAAGAGTTCATTAGATCCAAACCACTGTTATATGAGATGTTAAAGGGACTGGTTTAAAAAACAGAAGCTAGGGAGATGAAACAAAGGCAAACGAAACAGGCAACGAGAGTGGAAAAGGAACTGTGGGTAAGGGAAGCATAGTGGGGGGAGGTCAACAGGGAGGGGGAGTGGGGAGAGGGAGGGAGATGATATAGGAATTGGGGATCATGGTAGGAGGGAATGGAATAGACGGAGAGAGGTTGGGAGGAACTGTATGCACAATTAATGGACATAATCTAAAAGGGGGGGACAACTGGAGGGAGGGGGGCCACCGGGTGGAGGGGAGCAGAGGGAAGGGAAATTGGCACAAATGTAATATTTTAATCAATAAAACACATTAAATCTGAAAAAAAAAATTTGTAACATCTAGGCCTTTCTTGTTTATGTTGTGAGACTGCATTTCTAAATAGACATATTAGATATATGCCATTTCAAATATTTTTATATCAGATAAAACCTTTTATCTGGAGTTTAGATAGTTTGTTCTATTTAATTTTTAAAATCTTCTTAACATGATAGTGTTTTATGATGCACACAACTAGAAAAAAATGAACATACAATATTTCTTAATTAGACAAGGGAAGAAGGATGAGATACTTTCAGACATAACGCCTTCATTCCTCTAAATTATGATACCTGTACTTTAAGCTCCTCTGAAAAGAGGACTGTCTTCTGGGGAAGATAGTTCATAGGAGAGAAATAGGATCTATCAGAAAAACTGTTTACAATAAAACATTTTGACAGCTCAAATAATTAAACGGGTTTCCCAGGTGCAAAGCTGTATCTTAAATGCCCCCCTGGCTATAATAGTACACAGATTTATCCTTCTGAAAAAGGAATCTACTGTGAAAACAAGTTAATGAAAGGAAAGAAAAAGTAACTAGAATGATTTGCTGAAGATATTAGCAATTTAGTTATTAAGACACTTGTAAACAGGATAAACTAGTATTTCAGTTAATTTTGAAAAATTTAGTGTCTGTTTCTTTTTAAGCATGTAGGGGGAAAAAAAGTGTCAATTTAAGCCATAGAGTTCCTGCTAAGCATGCATATACTTGCCTATGTGGAGCAATGAATTAGTGAGAAGTGGCACAAAAAATATTGGGACCTCCCCATTCTCTAGAATTTGATTATGCATATTTCTTAAAATAATCTGCCCGCCTGTTTGCTTCTCCTGCATAACTGAATTTAGTATACTGACCATGGCACCTACACTAAAGTAAGGATTACAAAAGGAAAAAAGGTAAAATTCAAGTACAAATAGACAATTGGATTGATTGGTTAGAATTCTATTGCTTTTGGCCACAGGCATTGCATATCTTATCTGGTAAAGGATTTGTTGCTAGTTGTGCAATAGGCATTCAATAATTGTTTCATGAGTGAAGGAACAGGGTTAAAAAATGTTAGGGATTTCCAAGAAACTGCTGTTTTCTTTATATTCTCATATTTCTCTGTTTCATTAATTGGGGATTTGTGGAAATAATCCCTTTATTTAGGCATGTCATGTTTGAGATACATGCTTTTGTGTTTTTAAAATATATTGTGCATGACAGAAGTTATTCCTTCAACAAATATTTACTAAATGCCTCTAATGTATGCATGTAGATGGTGTGTGTGGTAATCCTGTTGTCTGTCAGTCGTGTCTCCTATGTGTACATGGGCATACACATAGAAGAGAATGAGAAGGAGAGTTTAGCCTATTTTATCTCATTTCACAATTAACGGTAGAAAACATTTATAGAGCATATTGAGCATACGGAGAAAGTCAGGTACCATAGCAAACATTTTAAAAATATCATCTCTGATCCTCCAGAAAATGCTATAAAATAATTTGTATTATTTTCCCCTTTTTAGGATGAAAAAACCAGGGGCTTAGAGAGATAAAGGAAATTGACCAATGTTACACAATGCTGGAGCTGGGATTTGTAACCAGACATCCTAACTCCAGAGACCAGGGTCTTCATCACTGCAAGACAGTGCTTCAGGAGAGAGTTTATCTAATGATAACAGGGGTACAGCAAATATACGTTAGTTTGTACCATAGTTACAATAGGTTTATAGAAGGAGAACTGGGGAGTCATAACAGAGGAAAAGGAAATTTGAGAGCACAATAAAATTCTAAGATAATTACATTGGTGCTTGATTTTTGCATTGGTGCTTGATTTTTGCACAGCACTATAACAATGACTACAGAAAACAACGTGCTAGTGGACAGAGTATATACAGGATTATGAAAGAGCAGATAATCAACCTGAATCTTAAAATACAAATATGTGTTTGTCAGTGGTCAATGGCAGTTTCTGCATTTCTGTCAGAGCAAACAGTATGCAATTGAAAATTCCCTGAGCTGTTTCAACAACATAAATGAGAGATGAGAAGGGAGAAGAAATTATAAAGGTGATTATTAAGATTTCTGGCCATGGCTGGTGTGGCTCAGTGGATTGAAATGTCACTCGTTTAATTCCCAGTTGGGGCACATGCCTGAGTTGTGGGCCAGGTCCCCAGCTGGGGGTGTGTGAGAGGCAGCCAATGTCTTTCTTGCACATCAATATTTCTTTCCCTTTCCCTACCCCTCCCCTCTCCCTAAAAATAAATAAATAAAATATTTTTAAAAAAATATTTCTGTATTCTATTATAGTCAAAGAATAAATGAGATGGTGAATGCAAAGGATGTGAGATATAAGAGCCCAATAAATAGAGCTATTTTAATCATTAATATAGTTATTATGGTGGATACTAAGCACCTGAAAAAATAGAAAGGTTTTTAGGGGAAGTAACTAAAGGGAATAATATGATTGATATAAAATTTCCAACAAAGAATAATCAAAACAGAATAGATGTGTATATTTTTAAAAGTTCAATCAACAAATAAATACAGGGTGGGGCAAAAGTAGGTTTACAGTTGTTCATATGGAAAATAATATAATAAATAATAATACAAGAATAAACTCTGTGTTTTGTGTACTTATAACTATAAACCTACTTTTGTCCCACCCTGAATATACTAGGTGCTTAGTATGTGCCATACATTGTTCTAACTGCTTCACATGAATTAGCTATTTCAATTCTTTCAAGAACTTTATTATTTCCAATTTACAGGTAGGGAAAGAGAGGTACAGAATTCACACAGCTAAAAATTGATAGAACCAATATGTGATCTCCGGTAGCTAATCCAGCACTTCATGTTTAAGGACTGCCAGTTGCCACCTCTCAAGTATCTCTGTCTCTTTGAAGGGATAATATTATTTAGTGACACAGTGAAGAGAGCTTAAGTTTTAGATGTCATGATTTTTTAACTTTATTTTTATTGTTTACACTATTAAGTGTCTTCTATTTTAAAAGAATGCCACAAAGTTTACCATACTCATGAAGTTCATGTGCCTAATTTTTCTACTGTATACTAGATATTTTCCCTTGACCTCTATGTCATGTTCACTGTGAAAGTAATATTTCAGCCAAAGAAGTAGAAATAATCTCTAGGAGGACATTTCAATGTTAACACCTGTTTTTCACCTTTTAAGATGTGTATTTAAATGAAAACAAAGTGAAGATAGAAATAGACCTAATTCTTAAATGACATTCACATTCTACAAATAAGTTAGCAGAATCCTTTGGGTTATCAGGAGCAGTCACTAAACCATTCTGACCCTGGCCTTGTGGTTAAGTTCCTGAACCCTCTTGACAGTTGGGCCTCAAATATACATCATCAAATTCCCTCTAGATCCTTTCAGCTGCTTCTTTGATTGCCCAGCTGACCCGAAGTTCAACATTTTAATTTTAAGTCTGTTTTTACCTGAGGGCATAGAGAGGGATTGCTTTAATTTATTTCACTTCCTGCTACTGCATCCCCATAACATGCTCTCCTAGCTGCACATGATTTTATCTTCTCATTGAAAGTCAAGGAGGCTGCAAAGCCATTTAGCTTACCAGGAGCAGGTGGCGCCAGGTGTTAGAATATAAGACTCCATTACTTCAGAAGAAGATACAAATCACGCAGGAAGGGTTCTTGGGTCCACAGAGCAGCTGGCTAATAAGGGATAGATGTTTTGATAACAGTAGCAATTTTTGTTTACAGAATGAATAGTCTTTCTCACATATAGATTTCTCAAGGTATAGGTTTATGTTTTTCTTTTTTTTTTAAATGTCATAAGGAGCTGGAGATCTATCATTTGCTAAGTACTAAACATATATAGTCTTCTAAAAATGGTCTTTGACTCAAGTTTAATATTTATCAACCTGAGAAATAAATATAAACTGCAAATACAATGAAGTTTACTATCTAAATTAAAGTCCATATTTCTATTTCTGATACATTTCAAAAAGGGCAGTGACTCCTAATCAAAGGAAAGGGCATATAGGTCCCCGTGAGCAGGTCTGGCACATAGAAGGCACTAAATGAATCGGCAATATTAATTTTAATAATAGCTGCTAATTAAGTACCTGCTGTAAGCCAGTGATGTACACAATTGTGTTTTCTATGAAGTCCCTGATACCACTTTACATCCCTATTTATGGATGAGTAGACTGAGTTTCAGAGGCATTAACTGATAGCCACATAAGTCTAAGACAGGTCATTCTGATTCCTGTGGCCTCAGCTACATGTTGGTTGCAAAATATAGCAGAAATTCCTCTAAGATATACAATAATACATAGCATCCAGTGGTCAGCCTGTTTGGATGGAATAGGAGCTTTTTTTTTTCTTTAATAGGAGAGTTAGACCCTTAAATTGCACTTTGGAGGATATGTCTGGATTCCTTCCCATGTCACAGAAAACTCCCCTCATGAATATTCAACATGTTACTTGTTGATGATCCCTTGTGCAAAGTGAAATTAAAAAGAAAGAAATAAACAAATGTGGGGGGAAGGGAGATAATTTTGATCACCCAGTCTTTTCAAGGCACTCTGCTAGACGCAAGGACATAGGCAGGCATTAGGGACAAAGTACTCTTCCCTGCCTACTTCTAGCATTAAAGGAGACAGACAGGTGACATGTGATTACCTATACAAGTGTGAATGGAGATAAGCAGTGTAATAGTGGTACAAGTAAAATTCTAAAGGAGATATGAAGAAAGAAAACAGTTGATTCTGTGAACAGGATTAGGAAAAACTTGCAAAGGAAGCAATGTCTGAGTTGAAGTTTGAAGGATAAATCAGAATTTGACAGGTTAAAGAAGGTGAAGAAAAGGATCAGGTCTTACACATTCAACACATATTTAGGCACTGAAGATAAAATGATGACTAAAGACATGGTGTTAACTTGGTGATAGATATTCAGATGATAGGGTGTCTCTTGTGGTCCAGCGGGAGATGGTATTTACGTGGTCTGGTGTGTGTCAAGATGTTAAAATGGAACTTTTTCTAAGTCAGTTTTCTCTAAGGTCCAAAGGCCAAGATACTGCACCGTTCATACAGGAAATGATGAGTCTGCCAACATTAATGATCAACAACCTTCTTGACCTTAAAACTTGCATTACTAAGGGTTGGGGAGCAGGGGAAAGGGAAGGAGTTTTCAACTGAATGAAGTTTGAAGTTTTGATTATCAGTATGGATAGAAATTTTCTTTCCTAAAATAAGGTTCTTTTCATGAAACAAATTGTCAGAAGAGAAATAGTTCACAGGGCTCTAATCAAGAAAAAAAAATTAGAGTGCCTTGTGTCCAGAGTTATATTTATAAAACCTTGAATCATGTTAAATGACCTTGGAAGCTTTGACAAAATCCAAATGCCCTTCAGTGAATGAACTGCAATTTTTCCATAAGATTTTTTCCTAAATGTTTTTCTCAATAACTGAATTTTGATCCATGATGTGGAGCAGTGGAGTCAAGAGTTTAAGAGATAGAATAGATACACTGTTCTCTCTGTGGTGCCATGAGGCAGTGTTCTGTGTTGCATCAGTCTTCCCAGCCTTTAATGCACACAGAACCATCTGAGAATCTTGCTACCCTGCAGATTCTGATTCAGTAGGTCTGGGGTGGGCCAAAGGATCTGCATCTCTAAAATGTGCCGAGGTGAAGTCAAAGCTGAAGGGTTGAGAACTCAGATTTTGTGAGACAGACAGTTGGAGCTGGATCAAAATTTCAGCTCTGCTTTTTATTAGATTTGTGTACTTGGGCAACTTACTTAACCTCTCTGTGCCTTAGTTTCCTATTCTATAAAATTGGGCTATGGTAATAGAATGTACATCACAGAGTTGTTTTAAAGATTAAATGAATGTAATACAATTCAAGAAGAAAACACTGTATGTTTTCTATTCCTTTATGCCTAAAACTGGTTCCTCTCCTACAAAGTTTACTTTTGCTTTTGTTTTCATTTTATTTTTACTTGTTTCTTGTGGTAGCTAATATATTCACACACTTCAAAATTTAAAACACCCTAAAATAAAGCCCTCTTGCCACTCTTTTATACTATCTTTCAGTTCTCTTCCTGACAATTAATAAATATTACCAGTTTAAAGGATTTTTAAATGGCTTTTATAAAGTTTTTTTTCTAATTTACAGGCTCTTTACTGTGTAGATTTTCAGAACCTAAGGACTATAAAAACCTACTAACTCCATCCACTCCATTAAAAAAAAAAAAAAAGTTGATTTTGATCTCTCTTTCTAACTTGAAAAACATCTAAGTACACAGGGCAAAAATCAAACCGGGGGTTTCCCATCTCTTCAAAAGAAAACTGAAGCTATTAACTTCATTCTAGAACAATTTAATTGACTTCAGAACTGAGGCCATGATATTGATTACAAACTTCCATGAAGTTCTCCCTGAACTTGAACACAAAGAACCTTTCCCAACCCAACTGCACTCACCTTCCACTGGTAGAATTGGCATTGCCTTTGACCATGGAGCTAAAGGAGCTTTGGTCCAACCCCACTTTCCGTAGGATGGCCCACAGTTATTCTTATTTTACTAGTTTATTTTTGAGCCCCACTTCTTGGCTCCTAGAAAATGGCTGGGCGTTCCTCACTAGGTGATGGCTGCAATGGTTGGGGGATTCAGGACAAGCTATGCAACCCAAACACAATCAGGGCTTTACATGTATGCCAACAAGACACACACACACACACACACACACACACACACACACACACAATTCTATGGCTATATTCTTTTAATTCTGCATGACTGGGAAGCAACGTGTAGAATATCGTAGGTTGAAATAATTAAGCTAAAACTCACTCAATGTGTTGGGTGAATGAGCCTTTGTAAAATGTCTGAAAGAGATCTGCACTCTAGAAATACATTTCCCTCTGTTCAGCATTACAGATCTATTTGTTGTTGTAGCCCTAACAAAACATTTTGGCTAAGAAAGTGTAAAAGGGCCTCACCTTTCACTGTCAGTCTAAGGGTGACCTGCTCCCAGTTCCTCAGCTCATGATTAACAGAAATCTTTTTCCTCTTGGAATTCAGGTCCTTGTGAAATCAGGTGTTATTTGCTTTAGCATACCCATAACCTGCTGTCAAAGTGCGTGCTACCTGTTTGGATGTCCGGTCACATTTTGAAGATCTTTTAACCTTTATTTGTTCTCTCAACTTCATTATTTCTAAGGAGCTAAATGCCAAGATTGGCAACAGTCCTAGTAGGACATGACCTGGCAACAGTGAGAAGTAAAAGAATTGCTTTCCTCTGGAGATGTAATCCAAGGATTGAATCTGGAGGAAACCTTGTATGTATTCTTAGGTTGGCTATTCTGAAGCTGGTTAAAAATAATCCTTTTTGTCATCCTTTAGCCTTTAGCATAGACTTTCTGGAACCATTTTCTACTCCTAGTTCCCTTCTGACATTAAGGATATGAAATAAAATGAAAGAAAGGAAAAAGCTTTCAAATCTTATTAAGGGCCTTTTGTTATCCAAAGATATTTTATCATGTTATGCTCTATACAGGTTTACTTTATTTGAAGAATTCTTTGTGAATATTTTTTGTGTAAAAAAATACTTTTCTATATAATGTGTTGCTAATATTGATTATAAATCATTCCTGATGATGTACATTTAAAAATGAAAATTGACCACCCTGGCCAGTGTGGCTCAGTTAGTTGGAGCATTGTCTCTCTCTCTCTCTCTCTCTCTCTCTCTCTCTCTCGTCATCCCCCCATTCTTTTCTTTCTAAAGGCAATGAAAAAATGTCCTCAGGTGAGGATAAAAAGAAAGTTGGCCTAGTAGAGTTTATTCATTTGGGGTTCTGTTTTGTTTCATTTGTTTTAGCCTTAAATGAATTATTACATAGAACTCTAATATGTAACTACCCTGGTAGAAAAGGGGTGTGGGAGAAATTTGGCACCATCCAGTGAGCTCTTCCTTGCCTTACCACGCCACGGGCAACCCCCAAGGTAGTTCTTCTCTGACTCTCCCCCAAAGGCCCTATGGAACACAGTTCAAAAACTATTGCCCTGATACATGTATGATGTGATTCAATTTACCAAAATCATTTTTATATAGGGTTACAGGAATTCTTCTCTTGGTGAAGTTAGATGAATTTGTATTGTTACATGTGAGCAGCAATAACTCAGTGAGAAAAAGGTGGTTCCAGAGTATGTCATTTTTAAAGTTTGTCAGTTTTTACATTTGGCACATTGCAAGCTAATGAAAATTGCCCGTGCTATGGGAGAAATAATCAATGAGGAATGTTTATTCCAATGACACAATGTAAAGAAACACATTAAGGCAAGCTATTGCTCACATTTCCATGCTTTCAAAAGAATGGAATAAATGCTTTATCATGCATTTATTCTTGTTTCTACAGAAACTGATTTGTACTAGCAAAATAATAAATATTCAGCTCATATGGATTTTTAAAGGTGACTGATTTGTAAAAGTCAGTAACTGTCTTTTGCCAGCTCGTGGACTGACATGATTGCCTTCATTTTCAAACATAAAATGACTGCATTAAAATAACATTAAGAGAGAAACATCAACTGACACAGGAAGAGAAATTCTTAAATGAAAACTGCTCCAGCCAGCTTTAATCAGGTCCTTTAATGCTTTTTATTATAGTGCAGAAGGGCTCTATTAAAGGAAAACCAATTCTAGATGAGGATGCAAATAATTATAGCTGCCTTTGGCCTCTAGTTAGTGTTATTAACTAATGGTTTCAAAATATGAGAGTTATTTTAGAAGGAACATTTCCCTTTAACAAAGAAATTTGAAAATTAGATTTGTCTATCTAATGTCAACTATTCAGATAAAAACTGAAAAAATAGTCTATTTTTAGATATTTTACAAAATTAGAGCAACTGACTAAATTACTTCATATGGGTAAATTTAAAGTTCATTAGTTTGGCAATTTCCAAACTAGTTTTGGTTCTATGTCTCATTAAGTGTAAGAAATTTTGCAGACAAGAGTTTCCAATTATCTGAGGGAGCTACATTCCAAGACCTCCAGTGGATGCCTGAAATCATGGATAGAACCCTGTATAGGGATACTATGTTTTTTTCCTATTTATTCCTGCCTATGATATAGCTTAATTTATAAATTACACAAAGTAAGAGGTTATCAATGTTAATGAATAAAATAAATGATTATGAAAATATGCTGTCATAAAAGTTTATGTGAATGGCTTTGGGACCATTATTGACTAAAATGAAGTTTACTTGAACACAAGCACTTCTATACCGCAACAGTCGATCTGATAACCGAGACAGCCACTAGTGACGAAGAGACAGGTAGTGTACACAGCACAGATACCTGGACAGAGGGGTGATCCACAGCCCCAGGGGGGTGGAGTGCAGTGACCTGAGGTGTCATCACACCACTCAGAACAGTGCTCAACTCAAAGCTTATAAGTTGCTTATTTCTGAAATTTTCCATTTAATAGTTTCAGGTCACGGTTGACCAAGGGTAAGTGAATCTGTGGAAAGCTGAACCACAGATTAGCGGGGACTACTGTGCTCTATGTACTGTGCCTCTTTCACCATTTGAGGATATAATGTATGTTTGCACATTAGAAGCCCTGAGAAATTTTGCAGTAAAGGTCTATGTCTATCTTGTTTATCCTCTGTCTTTCCTTAATTCATTTAAACATGGAAATATTTTTAAAACATATAGGTTACTATTTTGTGTTACAGCAACCTTTAGAATTCCATTTTGAGAAATTCTGAGTGAATTTATAATCTAAGGGTGTGGATTTTAACAAATAGCAATGTTATTAAAATCAAACATCCAGCCACTTGGTCATAAAATTGCAATTATGGAATCAGAAGTTTTAAAACAATTTAAAAATAAAATTAGTATCTCTAAAAAGTTTTGATCTTTGAAACATAGCTCCTAAAATACTTGATTTTTCACTCTTCTAAGTTCTAATGAGATTCAAATTGACTGTGCTCAATGCTTCATTTCTTAGCATTGCTATAGTACATTAATTCAACTCCTTTAGCATATATATACTTCTGTTATTTCGTATGTCACAGAAATTGCACTTCCTTTGCCTTTATCTCCCAATGGAAGCTATGGAAGTGTGCTACTAAGTTGTTCCTTCCAGAAAAAAACTTGTTTAGCTGTAAGGAGTGTAGTGAGCTGTCAGCCACCAGCTGTTACACCTGCAGGCTCTACTAGCCAAGGCCATGCTTTTGCTGAGCAGCACCTAATGATCTAGCTCTGCAGGGATACTGGGCCTGGCCATTTCTACCCAATGCAGGACCCCTCTAACAGGCAGTGTTTGCTCTGGAGCTCCCCAGTGTGTTAACCAAGATTTTGTCAGATCGGCATCATGACTTGGAAACTCTCCCTGCTCAGTTCTGCTCTGTCCTCCTTTCATTACCCACAGACATTACTTACAATAAACCTTTTGCTCCCCTGTCTCAGCATGCTTTCAAAAGAACTCTACTGACAGGACATTCCCCTGTTACTCTCCAAGATACTTTAGAGACAGGGTCATGTTTTTACCATTGCATTTTAAGTATCTATCATACAAGGATTAAATAATAAGCACTCAATAATCAGGTAAATTTTCAGTATAATTTAGGTTTAATAGGAAGCATATATACAGGTACAGATTCTGATGGAGATACTACACGAGTCATTTTGTTACCTGAGTTTTGTGTATGTAAATGCTGTGTAGTAATTAGTGGTATGTTTGTATGAAATTTAAATTCACTAAGGTGCAAGGCAACCTTTTCAGATACCCATTTCTTGAAGCATTTCTAGTCTGGATGACCCCACTGGAGAAAATTTAGTCCTACTATCTATGGATTCAAGTTATTAGAGCTTTTTATTCCATGTGCACCACTGGAGATCATTTTAGGTATTTTAATTCAGGAGAAAAAATATCATAGGAAGGTTAATTCAATATTTGTGTACATAAAAGGTAAAAGGAAGAATAGTAAAAGCTGAATCATTCTAGAGATGATTAGAACAGTCCTGATTTTGGATTATCATCAAACAGATACTGGCAAATATTTACAACATGTCAAACATTTTCTATATATCTACATGTTTAATCCTTAGGTACAGCCTGAAGTATAGATATTAAGATTGAGGGAAGAAAGGCTCAGAGAGAAACTTTGTCCATGTTATTTCTGGTAGAAAGTTGGTAAGTGATGATTTGAATCTAGTTCTATTTGACTTCAAGACTGTAGTGTTTCATGGATGTCAAATCGCCTCCTGTGTGAAAACTGGAACTCCTCTGAAACTAGCATTGTTTTCAATAATTTTGTCTAGTAAAACAAACAAACAAACAAACAAACCCTGAGGGGTGGAGGATCTCTCTGGGGCTTGGGCTGCAGAACAGATAAGTAAAGAAAGATCAGGCATGCTCTAATGGGTAATGTGAGTACAGGAAAGCAAGAGGTCATTGCCAAGAAGTCTAGAAATCTAAAAAAATGGAAGTTCATATAGATAGCTAAATCATGGTATGTGGCATAGGCAATATAGGGATAAAAAATACCATAATAAATAAACTGAGTTCAGAAAGACCAAAGCAAGAATATAATGAGAAATAAAGCACACAGATCAAGTTCAAGTTCAAGAGCCATCTTCTAGAACAGGGCTGAGCAAATTGTGACCATAAGCCAAATCTGGTCTGCTGTCTTTGCAAATAAAATTTTATTGGAACACAGCCACATTCATTCATTTACCTTTTGTCTATGGCTGCTTCCATAGTACAACAGTAGACTTGAATAGTTACAACAAAGACCATATGTTCCAGAAAGCCTAAAATATTTACCCTTGACTTTTTACAGAAAAAGTTTGTTGACATCTGTTCTTAAAGGCTCTTATACTTGGGCTTGTGATCATAGATCTAAATAAAGCAGGAGTCAGCTAAACATTTTCTGTAAAGGACCAGATAGTAAACATTTTAGACTTTGGGGCCACAAATTGTCTCTGCTGCATAATCTTTTTTGTTTTCAATCATTTAAAAATATAAAACTATTCTTGGTTCACCAGGAGTACCAAACAGCTGCAGACCAGATTTGTCCTTTTAAGTCATAGTTTGCTGATTCCTGATCTAAAAGAAGCTTTCTATCCTCTGCCCTTATTTCATGCTTCATATTAAATATAGGCAAGAAATAGGTGAGTGCCTTAGGTCAGAGAGAAGCTGAATTCAGCCAGCACTTGTAGTTTCAGATTACAGCTGAGGCGGCAGACTAAGTCATTTGTGAAAACTAATTTGCATTACAAACCAAATCTTGCTATTATTTTACTGGTCCCACAAATTTATAAAATGGCTTTTCTCTTACTTGGATTAATTCGTGTCTTCTACTGACTTGAAGAATTTAGATATAAGAATTGAGGTTATCACCACCCCATAATGTGTATCCATTCAAAGGTTATTACTATACACTGTTTTATCCTCGAGACTAAAATATTGCTTCAGCATAAGGTTTGAGAATGCAGGACCCTTGAAGTGGGATGTGACTCTGCATCTTTTAGGACTATTCAAGGCCAGTGTGGCTTTTGACTCACCTCCCACCCTGTAATTTCCTTGCAGGTATTAGGCACAGTTAAGGGTCTACCGTGGTGTGTGCATATGCCCTGCTCCTTGAACCTGCTGGAGGCACATATTCTATCAAACAATCTACTTTTCTGGATCAAAGTTCGGTTATCTAATAATTAGGAAAGCAGAAGGGAAAGCAAAGTCTTACTTCCCTACTGATATCTATCTAGTCAGTCTACTCTTCTTTATGATTCTAACATGCTAAAACATGTGTTCACTGTGGTAAGTTTATATTTTGAATTGGTAAATTTATCCTACAGTAATCTTATAAGTAGCCAGAGTTTATTGAATGCTATTTGCCAGCTACCTTCCTCTGTAACTTTATTATCTCATTGACTCAGAAGAGGTCTCTCATTAAATAACCACCTTTATCCCCACTTTACATATGAGTGAGGTTTAGAGAGATAAAGCAACTAACTCAAAATCTAACAAGTTGCAATGCTTGTATTTGGGCCCAAGTCTGTATGACCCCAAAAGCAATATATTTCCTACTATACTAACTGCACTTGTAATGAAGTATAATGCTGCCCTTTGTCATTCTGATGCCTTTCCTGAAGGTGTTTCATGACATTTTATAATGACTTTAAAATATCATGGAAAGGGAGATATTAAGAATTAGGCAAAAAAAAAAAAAAGGGAATATTTTAATAATGTCTTGATAGTTTTGAAAACATAAATTAGTATATTATCTTCCTTCTACATTACTGGGAATCTCTGAAGGTTAATTGGTTAGTTATATTTAAGAAATTAAAGAAATATTTAAAGTGTATAATATCAAAATGAATTACTGTATTTTTCAGGTCCTTTTAATTCTGAAAAAAATTCATGTTTTCATGCAGTATTTCTACCTTGTTATACACTACCTTCACAAAAGATAAAAATCTCAGAGACTAAGTTTTGGGGAAGAATTCAGATTGATATTTAAAAAATGAGAATAGTCTGAAATATGATGAAATTCAGGAAGAACAAATGTAAGGTAGTGCACTTAGAACTCATTCATTCTCCTCACAAATATAAAATGAGGGTGTATTCTGAATAACATTATAGGAAAAAAGACTTAAGAAGGATGTCAAACCATGTACTAAATCATAATGTATTGAATTTAATTATGTACTCTATGAGAATACATTGATAAAACTTTGCAGAAATATTTTTATATTACTATGTGTTAACAACTCCACAAGAAGGAATTTGGTAATTAGTTGATATCCATGACTGTAAAGCATAAATATGCCCTTACAGTATATAAGACATTTTGCTTCATAATTAATATACATTATCTCATTTGATCATCATAAAATCTTACATTATTCACATACTTGGAGATAAGTAAACAAGAACTTAGAGAACTAGATGGATAGTTTGGCTATAATATAATTATCTAAAAGAACTGCATTGAAATTATGATGGTCTAGTCTTCTTTAGTGATGCCATTATAAATTTATAGAAGTTAAAATAGAACTGTATTAAAAGATAACCTGAGGCATATAGAAATATTTAAGAGTTTATTTGAGCAAAAAATCAATTTGAATCGGGCATCACAAAAACAGAAGTGGTTGAAGGGCTTTTCTGACAAGAGCTAGAGGAAAGACTGTTATAGAGAAGAAGCAGAAGCAAAGAAAGGAAATTACTTGATTGGCTGTAGCTTAAGCTTGCCTAGTCTGCTGTTTGTGATTGGTTGTCCTTTAGTGTTTATTTATTCACCTTGAGCCATTTCAGGCTTAGGATTTGGTTTGCTCATGTAGGTTACTAAAGCATTAAAATCACCTCAGTCTAATGCAGTTATCTTTTGTACCAGTTTATTTGCATCTCTACCAGACAAGGTTTCCAAATTAATATGTGACTTCACAATGTCTGAGCCCTTACATAATAGTAAATAACAAGGTCAAACAAAGCCACATCCCCTAGGCACTTAAATAATCTTTGGGTGTACAAATTACCATCTGTCCTGGTTTTCTAAGAACTGAGGGGGTTCCTGGTTCCCAGACATGAAACTTGGACAGTTATAACCAGGCACATCCTGGGCAACCCAATGTGAAGTTATAAGGACATCCTGCATACTTTTGACCTTATGCCAAGATAACTTTTCTTAATAGTGAGATTACAATAATGATATTGTCTTGTTAATGACATCAAACCTTGAAAATGCCTATAATAGATAAACATGTTTGGGTTTTGTCCTGATTTGCATTACACTCATAAAAAATAAAATTTTCTTTTTAGTTATTTATTGAAATGCTGCTGCTCTGAAAATAAAGATTAAGAAATGCCCATCACAGCTTTCTCCCACAGCACAGAAGCACAGTCTGAACTGAGTCACTAGTAAGGTGCAGCATACAGCCTACCTTCTTTATCCAGGTGATATCCATCTTCTCACACTTTCTGTGTTTGTGTTCATCCGTAATGCAAAATTTGTGTGTAGCATAGTAATCACCTGTGATTTAGTTACAATACTGAGTGTCATTCTGGTAACATAAATGTATTCATCTCATTACATAATGCAATTTGGATCAAACAACAGGATGACACCAATTCTTGAGAGAGCAGTGCAAGAAAGTAAAAGAAAATAAGGCAAAGTGATGGGAATTCATTAAAAAAAAAAAAAAAGGAAAGGAAGAGAAAGAAGGAAAGAAAGAAAAGAAAGAAAAAAGAAGAAGAAAAAAAACCCTCCTGCTAATACCCTCAAGTTAGAGAGTGGGGCTGGGACAAGAATGGATGCTAAAACCAGAGAAAGGGAACTAGGATTGCTGTTACACAGTGATTTTTTTTTTTTTCATTTTTTCTGATATAGCACCAGCAGGACAGAAAAATAATAATCTCCTGGGAGCCATTGTCATTGTTAAGGACCAAAAACAACCAAAAAATTGTCTGTTCAGGGACAATAAACCCAAAAATAAGAATCATGAGGCATCTCTCCAACCGAAATTCTTACCAACTCATCAATATTTTCTGAGGTCAAGCAAACAGTTGAAAATCTGAAAAGCACCCAACTCAAGTTTAAGGACAGTCATTTGCTCTGGCTGAGCTGGTTCCAACTTTAATGAACTGGAAGGAACCAGATGTGAAAATTACGGTTCTCTGACCACAGTCTCTCTAAACATTTGAATAGCAGAACACAGACCATAGAGTGTCTACAGTAAACCCTCCAGCCCAGTTTCAAAGGGGTGGAGCCAGAGATTTTCAGGTACAGGAAAGAATTTCACTCGGACTACTTTTAGACTTAAAGCACTTTCCAGGTCAAACGAGTGCCCATTTACCTTCCCAATCTACCCCCTTTCTGTGCATTTGTGTTTGAAGTCACACACCCTGAATGTATGTAGGATAAGCTGGTGTAAAATCTAACCTAACCTAACCCCCTCAAAGGCGGCAGTCTGCTCTGTACTCTCTGGAGTCAGCTGTGATGGTTGGGGTTGGGGAAGGAGGTGCCACTGTCTGAAAATTTCTCCTGGACTCCCAGGTCTTAGTTTTCATTATTTGCTCTTAGTGAGCAACTTCCAAAATCTCAAGGACAAACTCTAATCCTCTGTCTCCAAATAGCAAGTATAAACATAATTATTCTAGATTTAGGAATCAGGACGTCATGTTAGAATCCAAGTTCTGCTGTGTGTCTTTAGATCATGCATTCAACCTCTTTGACCTTCAGTTTCTTATTTGTAAAATAGGCATAATAATAGTGCCTAAAGCCATTGAGGATCTAACAAAATAACATGAGAAAATACCTTGAAACTATAAACCTTTATTACTTAATTTTTAATTTAATATTGATGTTTTATTGTTACCTCAATTTTAGTAAGTTTGAAATCACATTTAATAGCTTACCACCCAGAATTATTATTCTTATATTTTTATGCTACAAGTTTTCCATTATTGTCTTACTTAGCTATAAAAACTTAGGGTTATCTTTGAATCTTTCCCATCTATAATTTCCTAAGTCCTGCCTATTCCTTCTTTGTAACATAGACCACCATTTCCTTTTATACTGTTATTGTGTCTGTCTCTCAGGACATTATCTTTCATTCCTGAATTGGAGCCACTGTTTAGCTCATCCACCTAAGCCACTGCTCTTACCATTTTGTCTTTCTTTATAGATTCTTTCAGTAGTTCCTCCATTTAAAGTAAAATTTTCTTCTCTGGTCTTCAAACCAGCCACAGTCTTGCCCTGCCCGAACTGTGGAGAGTGTGTTCTCAGTGTGAATCCTGTGGGCCTCCCAGATACTTTCAGTGCAGAACAGCATAAAAAAAAAGTATAATGCTGGTATGGGGAAGGGTTGGGCTTGGGGCCCTGAGATAACTGGAGTTACTGTATTAGGAGTGGTTGGCAAGGCAGCAGAAAACATCACTGGACGAAGCATCAGAGAGATGCAAATTAAAACTGTTGCTGAACAGCAAGTGGGGTCCTGCTGCCCGCTGCCAGCCTGTAGGCAAAATTGCAGAGGCAAAGCTTTGTTGATAAAGGAAAGGAGTCTTTATTCAAAAGTTACACAATTTTGGAATAACAGCTTTCCACAAGCATTAGTCACTTAAGCCTGTCAATTAAAGGTAAAATCTTTAATACAGCTTTAATCACTTAAGCCTATCAAGTAAGGCTAAACTCTTTAACATCTGAGTTCTCCTACCACTCCCCCTGTTAGTTTTTAATTATCTTATTTCTATAGATTTAGTTTGTACATGAAAACAACCATAAGGTACAAAAGCTACACAGTTTTGGAAGAATGGCAGGCTTCTGCCTCAGAGTTTGTCCCTTTAGAACACCCAAGGGAGAATAATCCTGCCACCCTCTGCCAGGCCAGCTTGGTCCTAGGCTGAGCTCAGAGTTTCTTCCCATCCAAAATACCATCTGTTGGGGAATGCAGGCAGCTGCAGCATGACCATCCAGGCATCCTTGAGGAAGAGGAGAGTGCGAGAGCCATTCTTTGCCCTCTTTTTATTTTAAATCTTCTGTCCCATAATTCCATGCATTCTGGAGTCTTTCAGTTTCTCAGCCACTCCCATCCTAGATGGTTTACCATTGTCTCAGGAAACCTCCTCCTACTCCTCCCCAGTGATCTGATCAGATCTCTCTGTATCAAAACCACAAAGAGACATCACCTCACCTGTCAACTTGGCTACTATCAGTATGTCAACAAACAACACGTACTGGCGATGATGTGGACGAAGTGGAACACTTGTGCTCTTTTGGTGACAATGCAAACTGGCGTAGCTGTAACAGAACCGCTGGGCTGCTCCGATTGAAACGGAACCCACAGGCCGTTTAGTTAAGGGCCTGATTGCCAGCTGCCAAAATTACAACTCTCAGTACTAGAGTTTAGTGAAAAGAAAAAGAACTGTTTATTTAACAGTTAAATAGATTTAGATTATTTGCAGATTTCTGCTATTGAGTCTTATGTTCTTTAAAATACCCACAAACACATAGTTCTGCCTCCCCCCTACCAAACCAGGCCAGCCTTAGAAAAGTCAGAAACACCACTTCCCTGCTTCCTAGGCATAGTTCAGCTTTACCAGCAGCTGCCAATCACTCAATCTGATTGGGGAGGTCCTTTCTGTGCTGTGGTGCCCTCCAGCTCTCAATGCAGAATCGCCTGGATTCTCAGCCTCCTTGCAAACTGCCTTCTTCCTGCAAACCATGTGGATCTCCTCTCCTTCTCAAAACTGCATGGCGAGAGCCTCTTAAAGAGGCCTGGAGAGCCCTCTCAAAACTGCATGGAGAACTCAGCTTCTTTAATCTGGAAGGAGAAGGCCCCTTCACCAAGCCACATGGAGGGGGCCGCAAGAGAGAGAGAGAGCAAGTGAGAAAGAGAGAGAGAGAGAGCAAGAGAGAGAGAGAGAGAGAGAGAGAGAGGGAGAGAGAGCACGAGACCGTGAGAGAACCAGAGAGAGCGTGAGACCCGAGACCGAGCTAAAATGTCCACAGCTGCTTATATATCCCTGACTTCATCCTCTGACACAGTGTGTGTTGCAGCCAGTTCTGACCATTCACAGAACCCTACGCAGGCTCTGTAGGCTCCTTCCGCACCACCCCACAGTTGAAGATTCCTCCCATCTTCTTGGGCCTCGGAAGTATCAAAGCCATTTTGCATAACAAGGACACTAGCAACTAGCCCTAGGCATGCAAAGGCATCTTAAAAGCTGCTTCCTTTTCCCCATCCCCCAGCCGCAAACTTTGGGGTTTGTTTTTGGACACCTTTGTTTTAGTAACATAGCCACTGCAGAAAACAATATGGATATCCTCAAAATATTAAAAGTAGAACTCCCTTTTGACCCAGTGATTCCACTCCTGGGAATATATCCTGAGAATACCAAAATACAAATATAAAAAAATATATGCACCCCTATGTTCATAGCAACATTATTTACAATAGCCAGGACCTGGGAACCACTGAAACAAAGCTGTGGTACAATTGTACAATGGAATACTACACAGCAGTAAAAAAGAAGGAACTCTTATCTTTTGCAACAGCATGGATGGCCAGTCAGTGAAAGATAAATACCATATAATCTCACTTATATGTGGAATTTAATGAACATAATAAACTAATGAATAAAATAGAAACCAAAGAAGAGATACATGATACAGACTGATAGCTGTCAGGGATGGGGTAAAAAACTGGATGAAAGAAGGTGAAGGTGAAGGTGAAGGGATTAGCCAAAGAACATATATACATGACCCTCAGATAAGGACAGCAATAAGGGGATTGCCTGAAGGAAGCAAGGGGAGGGCTCTGGGTAGACAGGGAAAAGGGAGAAAAATTGAGAACTATAATAGCATAAATAATAAAATACAGAAAAAAGCTTTCACAGAGGGAAAGAAAGCAACATCATGGGATCAAGGCTTCCTAAGGATATTTGTATTTTTCAAATGCACATGGAATATTTTCAAAGACAGACCACATGGTAGGACACAAAACAAGCCTCAGCCAATTCAAGAAAATTGAAATCATATCAAACATGTGCTCAGTTCACAATGGATTGATACTGGAAACCAACCTCAAGGAAAAAAATTTAAAAACATTCAAATACATGGTGACTGAATAACATGTTATTAAATACTGGATGGGTTAACCATGAGATCAAGAAGAAATCAAAAAGTCTCTGAAAACAAATGAAAATGAGCACACAACAATCTAAAACCTATGGGACATAGTGAAAACAATCCTGAGAGGGATGTGATGGGGGACTCAAATGTTAGAAAATTTTAGTTTCAGATAACAGCCAATAAGCTTAGTAATCAATTTATGTAAAAAGCTATTGTTTCAGGAACTGGAGGTATGACCCACCTTGACTCCAGGAAACCATAACCAGTTCCACCTTTGTGCCTGAGGAGGACTACAAGCAGTCAAGATGGTATCTGAGCCATTGTACTCCAGGGTGGGATGAGCACCCCCCAGGACACAAAGACCACAGCCCAGGGCACAGAAGAAAGAATGCTGCAACTTTTATCTAATTAAATTTTCCCCTGAATTATAAACCCCTTACCTACTCCTTTCTTCTCCTTATAAAAAGGGTCCATTTATAAAGGAATTTAAGACAGTCTGTTAGGGTACAAACCACTACTGTCTTCTCAGATCACTGACCATCTGAATAATGTGCCCATAAAGATTCAATCCCTGTCTCTATTTATTGGGTCTGGTAGATGACAGGCAGCATGAACGTTGACTTTTCTGGTTTCAGAAGTTCATAGCAATACAGGCCTACATATACAAGATTGAAAAATCTCAAACAACCTAACCCTACATCTACAAGAACTAGAGGGACGACAACAAACAAAGCCCAGAGCGAATCAAAGGAAAAAAATAATCAAGATTGGAAGTAATTAAATGACATAGAAACTAAAAAATAATTCAAAGGATTAGTGAATCCAGGAGCTAGTTCTTTTAAAAAAATAAACAAATTGACAAACCTTTAACTAGACTCATCATGAAAAGAGAGGACCCAAATCAATAAAATCAGAAAGGAAAGAGAAGTTACAACCAATACCACAGAAATACAAAAGGTTGTAAGAAATTAGTATAAAGAACTATACACCAAGAAATTGGACAACGTGGGAAAAATGGACACATTTCTAGAAAGATACAATCTTTCAAAATTGAATTAAGAAAAAGAAGAAAGCCCAAACAGACCAGGAACAACTAGTTAAATTGAATCAGTATTCAAAAACCTCACGGCACACAAAAGCACTGAACATTTGAAGAAGAACTAACTCCTACCCTTTTCAAATGATTCTGTAAAATTCAAGAAGAGAGAAGACTTCCAAACTCTTTCTATGAGGCCAGTATTATCCTATTTCCAAACTCAGTTAAAGTAACAACAAAGAAAATTATAGGCCAATATCTCTGATGAACATAAATGCTAAAATCCTCTACAAGATACTGGCAAACTGGATCTAGCAATACATTAAAAATATTGTACACCAGCATCAAGTGGAATTCATTTAGTGATGCAAGGATGGTGCAATATTTGAAAATCAATAAATGTAATATACCACATAAACAAAATGAAGGACAAAAGTTACATGATCATATCAGTAGATGCTGAAAAGCATTTGATAAAATCCAATGCTCATATATGATAAAAACACTGAGCAAAGTGGGATTAGAGGGAGCTTACCTCAACATAATAAAGGCCATATATGAGAAAGCTATAGCCAACATACTCAACAGGCAAAAACTAAAAGCTTCCCCTTTAGATCAGGAACAAGACAAGGGTGTCTGCTTTCACCACCCTTATTCAACATAGTACTGGAAATTCTAACCACAGTGATCAAACAAGAAAAAGAAATACAAGGCATTTAAATTGGAAAGGAGAACGTAAAACTGTCATTATTTGCAAACAGCATGATAGTGTACACAGAAAACCCTATAGTGTCCATCAAAAAACTACTTGACCTAATAACTGAATTTGGCAAAATAGCAGGATACAAAATCAATATTAAGAAATCAAAGACATTTTTGTACACCAACAATGAAATATCAGAAAGAGAAACTAAGAAAAAATTCCATTTACCATAGCAATAAGAAAAAGAAAATACCTAGGAATAGACTTAACCAGGAAGGTAAAAGACCTGTACTTGGAAAACTATAGAACACTGAAGAAAGAATTTGAGGAAGACACAAATAAATGGAAGTATATACTGTGTTCATGGATTGGAAGAATTAACATCATTAAAATGTCCATCCTACTCAAAACAATCTATAGATGTGATGCAATTCCTATTAAAATATCAGTGGCATATTTCACAGATCTAGAACAAATATTTCAAAAATTTATATGAAATCAAAAAGACCCTGAATAGCCTCAACAATCTTGAGAAAGAAGAACAAAGTAGGAGGAACCACAATACCTGATATCGAACTGTACTACAAAGCCACTGTAATCAAAGCAGTCTAGTACTGGCATATGAACAGACACATAGATCAATAGAATAGAATAGAGAGCTCAGAACATAGGTGCAGGAATCAAGAAGCATAACAGATAGGTACAAAATAAATGGAAATGTTAAGAATAGTATAGGAAATGGAGAATCCAAAGAACTTATATGCATGAGCCATGGACATGAACTAAGGGAGTGGGAAATTGCTGGAATGAAGGGAGGTACTGGGCAGAGGGGTCAAAGGGGAAAAATTGGGACAACTGTAACAGTATAATCAATAAAATATACTTAAAAATGTGCCAGGTAATCAAAAAAAAATGAGAAAATAAATATTAAATAAATAAATAAAAAGCTTCTGCACAGCTAAAGATATCATCATCAAAATGAAAAGGGAACTGACTGTATGGGAGAACATATTTGTCAATGGTACATCAAACAAGAGCATGATCTCCAAAATATATATAGAACTTACATGACTCAACACGATGAAGACAAATGATCCAATTAAGAAATGGACAAAGGACCTGAATAGACACTTCTCCAAGGAGGATATACCGAGGGCCCATAGATATATGAAAACATGCTCAATACCAGTAACCATTAGTGATGCAAATTAAAACCACAATGAGATATCACCTCACACCTGTCAGAATGGTCATCATTAACAAATCAACAAACAAGTGCTGGCAAGAATGAGGAGAAAAGGGAACCCTAGTGCATTGTTTTGGCGAGAATGCTGACTGGTGCAGCCACTATGGAAAACAGTATGGAATTTCCT
The DNA here is from genome assembly GCF_987537825.1 of Furipterus horrens. NCBI lineage: Eukaryota > Metazoa > Chordata > Mammalia > Chiroptera > Furipteridae > Furipterus > Furipterus horrens. The sequence goes on from NW_028327171.1 coordinate 174,364,058, forward strand.
TAAAAAATTAAAAATGGAACTGCCTTTTGACCCAGTGATTCACTGCTGAGAATATAAGAATCCCAAAACACCAATTCAAAAGAACTTATGCACCTCTATGTTCATAACAGTGCTATTTATAATAGCCTAGTACTGGAAACAGCCTAAGTGCCCATCTGTAGATGAGTGGATCAAAAAACTGTGGTACATTTACACAATAGAATACTATGTAGCAGAAAGAAAGCATGGATGGAACTAGAGAATATTATGCTAAGTGAAATAAGGCAGTCAGTGAAAGACAAATATATGAATCTCACCTATAAGAGGAACCTAATGAACAAAAATAAACTAATGAGCAAAATAGAACCAGAGGCATGGAAACATGGAATAGACTGACAGTGACCAGAGGGGAAGAGGGAGAGGGATAATGGTGGAAAGGAGTGGGACTAGTTAAAGAGCATGTGTGAGTGACCCATGGACATGAACAACAGTGTGGGGATCGACTGTGGGAGTGGTGGCCAGGCTGGTTGGAGTAGGGACAACTATAATAGAATAACAATAAAATAAATAAATAATAATAATAACTGAAAGTCACCAATAAGTTTCTCAGAAAAATGTCACTATCTCACCTTTAGCTTCTGAAAAAGTCTGAAGTTTTTCATAGATATCGTGATTATTGCCCAGAAATTGTTCAAAGCAGGAGTAATCAATAGCCCAAGAGAACTTAAAATTGTCCTAAAATCCCCTCCATTGATGGTGTCATAATTAAGATATAATGTATTTTTTGGTTAAATATTATGCTGTATTTAAAGTTCTTTCTGGTAGTAAGTTCTATTCTGAACAACTATCTATGTAGATAGAAGATCCAGTCTGACACCCAATGGTGGGGACTGTAAGATGATCTCTTATTTCAGTTGCCCTAGAGTCATATAGGAATTACTCAGAGTACACAAGTGTGAATAGACATCTTACTTCATGAGAAAATATGAATTCTGTGATACAAATAGCTTTGTGGTTGTGCATAACTAACTACTGAACAAATAGAACATTGACTCATATGGGGTTAAGTATAACTCATCAGAGTTGACAAAGGAGATATTGGGACTCGGTCAACCTTAAAGTTACGTTGATACTTTATTTTGACACTTTTTATTTGATGACAAAATGTAATTGAACATTGTTATTATGATGTTGAAACTAACCAAAATATAACCTCCAGTTTTTCTTTTGCCTTCTTGAATGAAATTGAACTTGAGAAGAAAATGTTTCCTTTTGTTCCTTCTTCACTCCTTCCATCTCTTTCTTTCTTCTTTCTTTCTTTCTTTCTAGATATATATAGGTCATTCTAGCCATGAGTTGTTTGTGAAAGTATATTGTTCCTGGATCATTGATTGTTTACAGGTGTCTACAAAGCTTGTACACTTTTAGCTTTAATCATTAGGCCCTTGGGAAATTTTACAACATACATTGTTTTCTCCTCCATTGATTTGTGTGTGTGTGTGTGTGTGTGTGTGTGTGTTATTTATGAAAAGGATAAATTGCTTCTGTGTTTCAAATCATCATATGTAATGCTTGTAGGTAGTTTGTATAATATTTCAAAACATAAACTGGTAACCAAGAAACATATTTCTTGTTATGACATTTGTGCTTAACAGTAAACCACTGAAAGTCTATCTGAATCCCTGAGTGGTACCAGGACTTAAGCCAGCACACCTGAGCTATTGGATTTCAGCCTCTGTTTCAGACTAAGGGGATGCTAGACATTGCTTTCCAGTGTATTATTTAGTCCTAAGGGGAGTTTCCCCTCAATGGTGTGAGAACATACATCAGTCACAGGAGTGCCCAGTATCACTGTTCATTGGACTAGTTTCTTCTACGGAAACCCACAGTAGCTAGCTCTGTGGCACACGCTCCTGAGTAGGTGAACTAAAAGCTCCTAGAGGAAGAAAATATGTCTTTCTCTAACACTATTATTCCTTAACTCCTACGAGAGTGTTCTGCATTCAGTAAGGGCCTATCAAATGTATCTGTAAGGATAACCATATTAGCTTTTCAAAAGACAGTTACCAGGACTATGTGAATTGTGCCTTTTTTTTTTTTTTTGCCTCCCCAAGCAATATTCATTTATCAAATCGTTACCTAGTAAAGGTCTAAAGAGAAGCCCAGTAAAAGGGCAGTCTGTGTAGCTGCTGGTGAGAATCTCTCTCAATGAACATCAGGCTTGGGGAGGCACTACTATTCACTGCTATTTTGTTATTTTTGTTTAATTCGTGACATGTAGAATTTTATCTAAAGTCCATTTGTCAATGTTGTTAATATTTCTCTTGCATACTGGGAATTTATATGAAGAAATGTTATCAAGTTAATTTTGTATTATGCCACAGAATGTCCTCAAAGCAGAATAATGGTTTAATAAGAGCAGTACTCCGTTCTCTAAGACTGTCAAATATTCTGTAATATATTTGTGTTAGGGTGAAGAGAAAAGAATATGGGGAGTCAGAAAAACAAAAGAAAGGGATGGCTGAAATTACACCAGAGGCCACCCAAGATGATGGATCTGTTCATTGCACTGGGAGCTAGTCTGCCGCAGTCTGTGTAACTGCTGAGAAAGATACAGAAGTAGCTGAAATCATGAGTTTTGGGACTCAGAAGCTCTCGGTCCTAGTCTCAATGAGCATTACAATTTTTGAGAAATTACAGAAAGTCTCTATGCTTTTGTGTTATCCTTCTAAAATATTTTTTAAGCTTGCTTAGTTCTAACACAACTATTTTTCTGAGTGCATCCTTCTGTTCACAAAGCACTAAAGTAGTTAAGCTATTCTCTGCACAAGTCTCACAACAAGACCATTCTAGTAACAAAGTAATCTCTATAACTTCTTATATTCATCTATAGCAGCAATTTTCAACCTTTTTCATCTTATGACATATAAACTAATTTCTAAAATTCTGCGGCACACCAAGAAATATAATTTTTGCCAATTAGACAAAAATAGGTATAATTTTGATGATTTACAAAAATAAAAATAACAATAATAGTAATTACCTACACGTTCTACTCCAAAGTGACTTTTTAAAAATCAGGTGCCTATACCTGTATGTAAGGGTTTCTGGTACCTAGAATTAACCAATCAGACTCAAGCTTATTATGTGACGTGACCAATAAAATGTAATTCTGTTATATGACCTAGATATTTATGGTTCAAGACAGGGCATTCACACCAGACAGCTATTGTTGTATTGGTTGTTGTCATTTTTTTATTTGACAATCTATGGGAAAAGAGGTCAGTGCCTCTGACTAAATACTCAGGTATTGTATGTTTTAAAAATTCTTACAGAACTGTTTGAAAATCACTGATCTATAAGATGACACATCTCAGAAACCACAAAGCAGAAGGCAGAAAAATATAGCTGAAAAATGAACAGGTTATTTAGTCTAGCTCATGGCAAATGCAGCAAACCAAGGCTAGCCCATTATAAGACTTGTAGAATTTGTCAAATTTATATGAGCATTAAGGCTCTTTATTTGATTTTATGAATGCAATGTTTTATTTCAAGCTGCCAAGCAAAGCATTTGCATCCTACACAAATAAAAGAGTATTAAATGGCCTTTTCATTGGCAGATTACAGGCTGGGATGTAGAGATGAGGAGCTTGACTCCATGGAGACTGTATCTGTTGCTGTATCACCTCATTCTGGAGATGAAGTGATATGATATGACTGATTGTAAAAAATATTATCTGGTCAATTTCCCATATTGCAATAAAAATATATGAATATTTTCCCCATTTGTTTAAGTTTCTTTTCTTTGAGAACGACAACAAACAATCCTTTTATGCAAAGTCTAATCTTAAAAGGTTAGCCATTTTTAACCATTCAAATGGAAGAAAATCTCAAATTGCTCTCAGGGGAAAATAGTTCAACTCCTCCTTGTTTCACAAATAAAAATAATCATCATTGAACCGAGAAAATATATAAACAATTTTTGGTAAATTTTTTTACAGAAAAAATGTGCAATATAAAATTATTAGAGTAATATTGATAATACCTGCTTGAACTTCAGAAATAAGTTAAATTTTTCAAACATTATTTTAAAACTTGTTTTCTAAATTTATTGTAAAAATTTTGGATTAGATGCAATAGATTTCTTTTGTTCTTTTTTATTTTTATTTTTATTTTTTCAATTTTCAGGATGCTCATTCCTTGGGTTTTTCTTTCAAAATTTTATTGGCCTTAAACGATGTATACATTCAGAAGCTGTCAAGATTAAAGTTTGTGGCTTTTTAACATATACAATGTTAGCATTATTCTTTGTTCACTTAACATCCACAGCCCTCCTTGTGACAGGCTGTCAAGAAACATGTCTCTAAAAAGACAGGGTAGCTCCTCAGAGACAGTGATGAGGTTCTCAGTGATGTGCTACACCCTGCCACAGTGCCCCTTCCTGTTCCTGGGTGCAGTGATGTGATGTCTGAACTATTTGTTTGCTCTGCAATAAGATAGCATTAGCAGATGTAATGGGGACAGATCACTCATTTGAAGAAATATTTATGGTAGTGCTTTCAAAGGAGCATTTAATCCACAGATGCAACTGATGGAGCATGTAGCAAGTACCGTTTTTAAAACTATGAGGGCTAAAATATCTCCCTACAAGGCATTAAAGTGTGTTAACTTAATATGTCATGACCAGAGATTAGAAAACAGTAGTTGTCATATTTGAGCAGATTCAGTGCACATGCACTTTCAGTAAAATAAGAGTAATCGTGTTATGTTGAAAGGACTGGGTTAAATTGCCTTACTTGAAGAAGAAATCTTCTCCATCACATATTTTATGCTGCCCAGCAAGAAACCTCTTCATATCCAAAGTTCACCTTTGTTTACCTGACCAAGCTTTTTAACATTACAGACATTGTTTTCTGAGCAGTACTTAAAATCACACTTCACAGCACTTGAATGCAACATGTTTCAATGTGAAACTGAACCACTCTTATTCTTTAAGGCTGCTGATAAATTTTCTATCAAAATGAGAATAAGCTATAGAATATGAATTAATTGAACAGATTCACGTAAGTGTGATGTTGGCCACAAGCAATAGCTTTTATCCTTTGTAGGCAACACTGCATTATTTTGCTAAGCACCTCACCGTGCTCTAATTATTAAATGTCTTTTAGTCCAAAGCTCCCTAGAAGCAGGTCATAAAATATTATGCCCAGCCAAAAGATGCTGGCAAGTCTTTGTCAAAACTTTGCCAGAGGTACTAAGAAATCCCTGAAAGGACAAGCAGAAGAAGCTAAATGCAGTCAGCTAAAAGCCCAGGAATACCACTGGGATGTAACTTTTGGACACTTTTTAATACTTTCATTCCTTTTGGCTACCTAGTGCAGTGATAATTTACTAAATAGGAGCAATTTACTAAAGGGACTCCAGAAATGTAAAAGAATTATGGAACCTCTGAAGAAAGTACACAGCATTTGCTTTGAAGAGATGAGACCCAGCATTTCCAATAAAGTTGATTTACTACTTAATGCACATCTGAAACAGCGTGGTGTTGGTTCAGAGAGCAGTTTGTAGCAATTTGATTTACACTAATCAAATGAAATGGTACATTTTCCTGACACATAAATGAAGTACACATTTTAAAAAATTACTTAAGAAAATAGCTATTCGAATATTTTGTCATTGTGATGGAATCTAGTGGACATCTCACACTTACATTAAGTTGATGAAGTTTCGTTGTCTCTAAAGATACATCTTTGTATTCATCCATCTTGTAACTTTTCTTTAAGAAATAAAAAGCTCATTCTTCTAATGTTATTTAACATTATATCAAAAGTATTTTTAAAATACATGAGACATGGAGGGTAGAATGAATAAGGCTAGACAAACAGGAGTTTTATAGGAGAAAATACTATATAAGAAATGATGCCTTTAAATGTTTCTCCTAAAAAATGAATTGGCTGCATGAGGACAGAAAACGTATAAGGTTCACATTCCACACACAGGTCCTCAGCACCTGCTATATGCCAGGCACGAGGCCGAGTGCTTGAAATGCAGAAGTGTACACACCTTGGTCTTTTTATTTAACAAACTTATATTTAATGTGGAAGATAACTTGACGTTATCTTAAAAGGACATCCAAACCAGATCTGACAGGTTTGGGAGAGCTAAGCTGGAAGAACAAATATTTAGTCATTTTTCAGGTTAATAGTAAGTTATATGTTTCTGTTTGGAGTCAAGGAGCAATGGGGATGCGCATTATTGTGGACAGAAAATGTGGCTTGGACAAAAGCGTGGGTATGTGAACATGTCCTCCGGTGAGACCCGGCCTTGTGTGGTGGGAAAGCACAGAGCAGATGGAGAGAAACCAGAGACAGGGCAGGGTGGAGGTAGTAAGCAGAGGTCACATCATGAAGAATTCGTGGACTTTGCCAAAAACCCAGGACTAATTCTGAGAGTCCTGAGGAACCAATGACGTGGTTATATTTGACTTTTTGGAAAAGTGAAGAATAATTTAGATGGATAAAAAAAGTAGAGGCAGGGAGATATGTTAGAAAGCTGTTGGAATGAAGGTGAAGACCAAAACTAAGACCTTCACAGTAGGGAAGACTGGACAGATATGGAAGTGGTAGAGATGAATTCAACATGAGGCAAATTCTATGTAGGAGATCAATGGCAGGGACGACTCACATGCAAAATCCAGTTTGTGGTCTGTTTGTTATTCAAAGATAACTAGAAGAATAACACTCAAACCAAAACATGAAGAGAAAAAAAGAAGGAAGGGCAAGTTTGTGAGGGCAGGGGGCGGGGAAGATAATTATATTGTGCTTAATGCTGGTCTGGAGATTATCAAAGAGATTTGGGCTAGAATATAGATTTTGGAGTCAAGGAAGGATGCTTTTATTTTTAAGGAAAGGGAGGTTTGAACACATTTCTATTTTGAGAATGCAAATGAAATGAAATGGAAACATGACTGAGAGGTTGAAGATGGAGAAAGAAAAGATGGTGATGGCTCAGTCTCTGAGGTGGCAGAACCCCCCAGGGAAGGAAGAGGCAGAGAGAACACTCAGAGAAGGCAAGGAAGAGATTTGGATGCAGACAAGTTTAAAAGTGAGGAGGACCAAGGTACTGAGTGGAGGTGGGATGGGGCACTTACACAGAAGTGAATAGACTGGTGTTATTACAAATGAAAGATCTCTAACCCTTGCCAGGTCTCAGCACTGTGAAAATCCATTTACGTGTATCTAGCCTGTCCCTTAACCCCAGAGTGGGATAACTCTGAGGAGTTAATGTTCTGTCCTGGCTCTTTTCCATTTTATCCAGATTTTACCTGTGGTGGTAACTTGTTTGATGATGCCCACTTTACTAGATGCGTTCCCTTCCCTGGGTCTCTTCCCCACTACCCACTAATGTTTCCTGGAATCACTCCCCAAATAAACAATTTTTACTCAAATCCTTTTTTTTCAGGATTGGCTTATGGATAAACTCTAAAATAAGATGTAATGTCTGACATATAGTAAGAACTCAGTAACTTTTTATATGTAAAACATAAGGAACAATAAAAGGAGTAAGTGGTATTATGTAAATACAGTACTTAGTTTAGTGCCTGACACAGAATCTGTTCCACAAATATCCATATTATTTTGGGGAGCTGGGAAAAGCCATTTAGTTTCTAGGATCTGTGCTGCATAGGGTTTAGGAGAACCAACAGCCTCTACTCTGGGATGAGTCCAGAGAAGCATGGCCTCCAGCCAGAGCCAAGGAAAGAGGTGGAGGCAGCCTTCTTTGGGCGGGTTGAGGAATGTAGGGCAGTCTTACACTATACGAGGCTCCCTTAGGATGCTGTGGGCAAGTTTGTGAGGTCAGTGAGGGTAAGAGCAAAGAATGTGCATGTGAGCAAGGGAAGATGGGTAGTCAGAGGTTTTCATTTGAGGGTGGGTGACCAAGGATGACTGAGGTGTGAGGCAGAGCAGGATGACCTGACCATGTGGTACCATATAAAGTTGCTTCGCTTTATCCCAAGCTGGGATTGCAGAACTAACAGAGCTGGCATTTGACAGAGGGAGCTGGAGTTCAGAGGCAGAGCTCATAGGTCAGACCTAGCAATATACATTGGCAGATGGATGTCATCACCCAGAGGTCATTGGCATCAATTCAACACCAACAGGAATCCCCACTTTCTGGTGCAGTGAAAAAGGAAACTTGACTCAGTGTAAACAAGTTAATTGTGATGCAGTATAACTGAAAATAGCAAGGCTGTTAGGAGGCCCTGGGGCCAGGATGCCCTGGTGCCAGGCCCCTCTCCGGCTGCACTGGTCTGCTCCACACCACTTTGGGGAGGCATCTTCAGTGTTTCAGCTCCAACGGGGAAATGCAATCCAGTGGAAAGGGAAAATGTACCCCCAGGGCCAGAAGGGAGCTGACTTACATAGACAGAAGTCCCCACCCCTGGACCCTGATTGGCCCATCCTCATGGAAATAAGAATGCCAAATCTTTTCAGCTTGATTGGTCCAAAAGGTACTATCCTGATCGGTCAGAATGAAGCTGATCTGTTGGTTGGTGAAGAAGCTGACAAGGACAAAGCTGCTCAGCTCCAAATGGATGGAGAAAGCCTTAGACCTATTCACTGAAATAGGGTTCCAGTAACTCCTTTATAAAAGCTGGCTCAGATAGCAGAAGCACAGTGCCAGCAGGCAGTTCAGGGCAGGCTTCTCCCTGAAATGCAATTTGTGTGAGAGGCCCCTGGGTAGAAATGGCTGCTAGGCTCTATTTTTTAAAATGTGAGCCCAGCTTGCCACTGGGAGCCCTTCTTAGTGTCTTCTTGTCAGGATCTGTGGCGTCTCCAGGTTAAACCAGGACTAGCAGTGATAACCTGAAGGAATTAAAACAGCACATTCATTAACCTGTCTTCTGTTGTTTCTGTTGTGCATAATAATCATATCTAGGTTTATGTAACACCTTGTCCTTTGAGAGAAATGGTCTGTAATTGCAAGTAAATATGGGCCAAGTTCCTACTGCAAAGTCAAGTGTGTGCAATACACCATTAGAGAAATTTGAATGCAAAAATGGGGGTACAGGGGAGAATTGATTTCGTACCTTTAGACTATAAGTCCAGGCCCACAAAATAAGTCCCACTTGCTGCCTCAGAAAGCTGCAGTGAAACGATGAGTCAACAAGCATTTATTTTGTACCTACTGAGTGCTGGGAACTTCCTTTGCATTGCTGCATCTATAAAATGTCTTAGGTAGGAAACACGGTGGTTGCTTTAACTGCAGTTTTGCACACAGGATTGCTTTGGGTTGCGCAGCACTTCAGCAGCTGGAAGAAGAAGGTAAAGGCTCACTGCTCCCAGGAGGCAGGGGTTATTACACAACATTGCTACCACCCTCTGTCGGGCTGTGATAACCACCCTTCCCAACTTGCAGTCCTCTGAAATCCCCACTGCAGGTCAGATTCCTCTGAGAGGATGAATTGCAGAAATAAGAGAAGGTAGAAGGAGAAAGGCTGAGTAAGATTTTAAAGAGAGAAGAAAAGTGAGACAAGAAAGGAAAAAGTAAAATAAAATGGAAACCCAGGAGTGACAAGTATATGTATATATAAAGCAAAAGATGGTGTTTGAAAATGAGCCTTTTGCTTATGTCAGGATACTTATCTCTACACCTAAAATGCATATTCGACCTAGATGACAAAATAGCATGTAACGTAAGTCCCATGGAAGAAAGAAAGTTACATATATTTTCCCAAAGCCATTACAGAAAATGTGACCAGCAGAGACCTTTCATTTCTACTCCTGTTCCAGGTAATCTTTTAAGTCAGTGAAGGTGGAAGCAATGTTTCATGTTTCTAAAACTGTGTCTGTGAAGAGAACTAGGTTCTGAGTTCAGAGCCCAAATCACAAGCTCTTTGTATTTAATTGTGACAAAAATGGAAGGTTTTTATTAGGTAGGTGTTTGTAAAGAAAAATTCAAATAAGCATTAGAGGACTTTAAACCCCTGATGAGGTAGTTACCTGCTGCATTATTTAGACCACTTGGGACTCAAACTGCTGCCCTTTGTATGCCAGGCTGCCACTGACTTATATAAGGGCCTCTGAATTTCTCCCTTAGGAGGTATAATCAATGAAAATCATTTACCGTGGCTAGTCCCTGAGGTGTATCCCCCCAACTAGACATCTAAAGGATGATTTTTTACATATCACTTTAACTTGCTAGCACAATAACAGTAATGCTCATAGTAACTTGCTGTATTTTGCAACATAATGAATGACAAGATGATGGCATGTGTCAGTGATATATATTATGCTTAATTTTGATCGTTTTATTTGCATTTTATAGCTCTGCCTGTCTGATTAAAAAGGTAATGAGAGTACAGGTACCAAACATCAATAGAGCTCCATGATTATATTACATTTTTGTATAAAATGGAATGAAACTCTTTGGTGTTTAATAATTACTGCAGTGTATTAGTAAAATTTTATTATGCAATTAAAACATTAGCTATAACAAATATAAATATGTTTATGTGTTTTCAGTTAGAGCACTTTAATAATCACTGTTCACTTGTAGATAAGTAGTTCACATACAACTACAGGCATTTCAGAGGAATTAAATTTATATGAATTAATTAATATTTAATTTCAAACTTTTGAATCTGCTTTTCCTATTAATGGGAATTATTATATGGTTGAAATGTATAGTCAAAGTGGTAAAACTGACACTGAACAGCAGTGTGAGCTGGTGGCCATAAGTTCCCTAACCTGGGTTCAAATTCTTGCTCTGCCCCCCATTAACCATTGACACCTGGAAGAAGTTGTTTCACCCCTCCGCGCCTCAGTTTTCATATTAGTAAAATAAGAATGCCAAATATAATTAAAATACTTCCTAAGCCTGTTGTAAGTGTTAAATGCATTGATTTATTGCAGCATTTACAATGGCACCTGACACATAATAAGCACTGCGTGAATGATGGTGATTAGTATCATTATTGCTTGACTGTCAAAGGAGCTATTAAGCTAATTTATCAAGATTGGGATCTTTACTAAGCTTTTTCAATAGATCTCAAAGAATCTCTAGGTATGCAAAACAAGTAATCAACAGAAAAAATAAAGAAATTTTTTTCTCTTAGATGTGCAAGTATAAATCTGCTGGGTCAATTATGTCAAGTCAATGCTAAGGGTCTCAGACTTCCATGCAGATGACACCATGAAACAATAGCAGGGGTAGAAGAGGCAGAGGAGTCTGCCAAAGAAGGAAAATTCTTCCTTGCTTCTCCATCTGGGAGTCCCCCACCCTGCCTTACTCCTCTAAAAGGGAATCTCAAGGGCTAGAGCTGAGGAATCTAAGGAGGCTATCTTTACCAGTGGGGAATGGGGAAATGGGGCCACCATCCATTGGGTTCCTCTTGTAACACAAGGAGGGGGCAAACCCAGAGCCTATTTTCTTGAAGCAGAGCCATCACTTACAATCTTTTCTTTAGTCCTTCCTGCAGCCTGCCAGAGTGTGGTGAAATCTTGCTTTAAGGTTTCAGGAATAGGGAGAAAAAAACTTGGGCTATATGCTCCAGTTCAGTTTACAGAGCATTCTTTAGAATTTGGACAAGAACCCAGCTAATAGTAAAATGATAATCAGCTTCCTTGGGCTACCATTCCTTGTTTGTATCTCTTATTCCGAGATGGCTATGGTCTGGGGTAAGATTTATACATTCCTGAAACTTTTCACAATTCCACCTAAAAATATCCCAATTCCAACACATCTAGCACCATCTAATGAGGAAATTAAGGCCCATGGAGGAAAAGTAACTTGAATAAAGTCACATGGTAGTTAGGAGTGGCACTGTGGCTTGACGTAAAGTTTCCTGGTTTTTAGGTTAGTATTCACAAATTTGGTATGATAGATATAAGGGACAAAATACAGAAAACTCCCAACAATTTGAAATATAATTTTTGAAGTGCACAAGCATACATTCTGCCTTTGTATACAACTGAGGTCCTAGCCATACTTTATTCTTTCTTTGCAAAGTCCTTCTCAGAAAAGCCTTATTTTCTTAGCCAGATCCCCAGTTAGGCAATCACATCCTGCTCATATAAACTGTCTGTACATCCCAATTGGACGAAGCATGCTTCCATCTAATTTGTCTTACTCCCCTAATAGGCTTTGCAGAATGGCTATGTGAACTTAAAATTGCTCTGCTGCTTCTTTGTTCTCCAGCATGTCCTTGGGGAGCCATTGAATAAATTACTTATTTCAGTGTGCTAAATGGTGCCCTAGTGCCCTGAAAGAGTTAATTCACTTCAGAGAGGTGAGTAGTTATTCATCCAAGAACCAGGACTGTTACTGACCCAAAGGGGACTGTAACACTCTGGGCATATGGCCAATTAGCCACACTCTGGCTCAGGAGACAATCAATAGGTAGGTACCTAACCATTGCTCATGCTCCACTGAAGTGACTCAACCATGGGGAACATGTGGCTTGTTCAACTGAACCCCAGGTCACCCAAGGAGTCGAGGTTGGAAGTAGTTCTGCCTAAGAAAACCTGTTTAGATTTAAACCTGACTTCTGGAGGCAGAATCTGTTTTGTTGTTCACAGGAATCCTGAGTATACCAACTAGTTCTGCAACGGCCCTGCCCAAACAGGACATCATATTCCCTGAAGGAGCACCTCAGAGGTTCCAACTGAAGGGGAAATTAAGTAATTACAGGGCATGATTCCATCCTCTAGTACTGCTCAATAGAAAGTAGTGAACCACATATATAATTTCAATTTTTCTAGTGGCCGTACTGTGAAAACAATAGGTAAAATTAACTTTAAGTATATATTTTATTTAACCCAATATATCCAAAATATTGTCAGTTCAACATGTAATAAATATTAAAATATTATTAATGAGATAGTGCACATTCTTTGTGTTTGTACCAAGTCACCGAAATATGCTGTGCATAGCGCACCTCGTTTTGGTACGAGCCGCATTTAATTGGTGGGTAACCACACACGGCTGGTGGCTACTATATTGGACAACATAGCTCTAGCATTTCTCTGAACCGGTCTAGCGTCGGAGAGAACCACGTCTTCCTCTCCTCCTTACTGCTTATTTGTTTTCTTGCTTGTTTTTTTGTTTTTGTTTGTTTTTGGCCAGGCAAATTCAAATACTCTGAGCTTGCTCAATTCTTTGTTGCTTTGGTCCTGCATCTTCAGAATGCCCTACAGAGTTTACCAATTTTTCACAAACATTCGCATTATGAGACCTTTATATGCTTTTTATACTCCAGAGTTCAATTCCTGAAATAAAAGCTGGGCTGGAAAAATGATGGAAGTAGAGTGATAGCATTTCCAGAAATGTGGAAATTATAAGAGGTAGAGAATCTGCTTTTTAAATTTTTTTCCTAGAGGGGAGGTCAGAAATATGGGGAAAATTAACTAAAATTGAGTTAAACAGTTACATGAAACATTAAGAATCTACTACAAGCCAGGCCTTTATGATGCCAAGTTAGCATGCCATAATTGAGAAGCTTGTAGTTTTGCAAAGGAGACTGTCCAAGAATGATTTGATACAATATAGAAGTAATCAATAAAAAGTAAGCACAGACTCTGTTTTAGCAAACTCTGTGATATTTAACCTAACCTGTGATACAAAGACACATTCCTAGAGAAAAAAGAAATAACAAAAATAAAAGCTGGATGCCCCAAATGACAGTAACTGGAAGTAGAGTACACCTAAGACCTAAAGTTTCTACGTCATGCTATGAGTTCGGACTTTTTTTCATAGGTGATGGGAAACCATTGGGCGTTTCTAAGGGAGTCACCAAATTAGGTTTGTATTTCAAATGAATTATTCTGTTTTGTGGAAGCTGAATACAAGGGTAAGGAGGGGGGCATAGAGCAGAGCATTAGAATAGAAGAAAGGAGACAAACTAGGGGGCTGATAAAAAAGTTTGGGTGACTGACCAAGAGGGAGGGGCTAAATTAAGGCAATGGTAGACACATATGAAATAAAATCAGTAGGTCTAGATGATTGGTCAGATCCAGGAAATGAGATTCAAAGCAATTAGAGATTTGACAGAGAAAGTCAATATAGAAGTAAAGACAATTAGTTCTGTTTTTGAAGAGCCCCTGAATCATTGTGTGTTGACAGCGTCCTTGTGAACCTTGCCAGCAGACAGTTACACACAGGTCTGATGTTTACATATGTAGATAGTAAATGATACCTACTATTTGCAGATAATTTAATGAGGACAAGGATTTCTTATTTGTAACTCCATTTAATGACCAGAATGACCTTATAAAGAATAAATTATTGTGAGCAATTTTACAGATGTAGAAGATCAGGTGTAAGTGTCAAAGTTAGTAAGTTAATTGGTTCACACAGTTAGAAGCAAGGATTCAAACTCCAGGTAATCTGAGTCCAAAGCCTCCACTTGTACTAAAAATTTTATGCTGTGTCATCTAATTATAATACCACAGAGTAAAATTTATTAGTGGATATGATATTGCCCAAGATAAGGATGAAAAGGGATTAGTGGTTTAAGAACTAAATATTTTTTATCACTTACAAGAAATCTAAAAGTCCATTGCTTTTCACAAACATTTAAATATGCAATAAATAGCTTATTTCCTTACAAATGTACCATGTTTGGTTTGAGAGCTTGAAAGAATAGATTGTTCATAAATTATAACTTTATCAATTAAATACACATCCTCTTTATAACTAAAATAAAATTTTTAGTCTTGAAGTTATTTATAATTAATTGTGATGATTTAATTTTAAGCATTTTATATTCTTTTGTAACAAATAGTTCAATTGTTGAATATTTACAATATCTGCAATCTCTTTGTTTTTGCCAAGTTATGAAGAAGTCTAATCTTAAGGAAAAAATAACTAATAGTATTCAAGAAAAAAAAGTGAAACTTATGCCAGTTTTAAGACCTGATAACTTTTATCATGTTTAGTAATCATGAAGACTATCACTGTCAGGAAAGAAATCTCTTCCACCTACTGTCTGCTAGCAATCCCCAATACCACCTCCCACCATTCTTATCCCCAGCAGTAAGGAAAAAAATGATTATGAAAATTATTTATTATAACTTTCCCATAGGATTATTGTCTATGTCTATTTATTTTTTATTCCTGACTGTCACTATTGGGGCTTTTTGCTTGGTGTCTCACTTGAACTTGGGTTCTGAAACTCAATGCCCAAGGTCTTCGCACTCCATCTTGGCTTCCATTTCTATTTTATGTACCAGGAATCTCTTTAGATAATGTTATGTATTTGCTATTATATACAAAGTGAGACATCACTTAGGATCTGGACACTGTCAGCCACCTACCTGAACATTATCACCCACTTACACTAATGTTACCGTCACCCACTTTAGATGGCCTGACTGAATCCCATTTGACATGATCTTTGGATGTTATAACTGGATGACTCTTATGGCTTAATTAGGCCTCTGAGAAATAGTCTCATATGTGTCTAGCTTCCCTCTTTCAGCATCAGCCTGCCATGGAGTTGGCTCTTGGCAATAGATGTTCATACTTTTATTGTAATTTTATTGCAATTGCTCTTAGTGTACAGGGACTATAATCACACAGTAGTGTATCTATTATAGAAAATCTTTCTCTTTACAGGCATTTCAGAAAGTATTTTAAAGAAATGAATTCTAGGTTGCAAAATCAATGAATCTCTTCCATTTGCTTAAAGTTCATAAAGCAACATTTTCTTTCTTTCTTTTTTTTTCAGTAAAAAAATATGAAATGGCCTTAATAATTCACAGCTAGAATCTCTCCTAAAATTCAACTAAGCTATAATTAAGTTGTTACAATACTGAAAACTACAAATAGAGTGTTGGTTAACCAGCAAGTACTTATTTAATAAAATTGTCATGGTTGAGTTTGGCTCTTCTTCTCTTCCTCTCAGTTATGCCAATTAGACCCCTCAATAACTCATCTGAAGAAGATTTAGAGGCTTTCTACTCATGAGGCTGCCCAAGTAGCTGCCCAAATTACATTTTCTGAAGGAGCGCAGATCTAAGTAAAATCATCTCATATGCCAGCCTTCCAATGTATCTACAATCACCATTAAGTAGTATTGGGAACAAAAATCTATGACCTGTTTAGCTAATAAAGCTAGGATTCATTTGCATGAGTAACCACATTTATTCACCCCATTACAGTCTATTCACCATAGCAAGAAGTAGAGTCCTTTAAAAAACAAAATACATTTTTTTATGATTATTGCTCATATTCTAAGCACTGTACAGGCACTAAAGATATGTAAGAGAACATTACAACATAGATAAAGTTTCTGCCCTCAATGAGTCTATGTTTTACTGTGCACTAGTGAGGAGCAAGAAGTATTAGATGGTGTATTAGTTAGAGTATAGGCTAGTTATGCTACAGAAAAATACAACCCTCAAACTTACCGGCTTCTGAAAATAATGCTTTATCTCTCACTTCCACTTCGTGCCCTTTGAAGGTGAGCCAGGCTCTGCTCCACATCTTTCACTGTGGGATTCTGGCTAATAGAGTAGTCACTCTCTCAAATATTACTGGTCACTATGGCCCAGGGTAAAAAAAAAAAGAAAAATCACTCTAGAAGGTCTTGCAGTACTAATTCAGTCTCTTAGCCTAGAAGAGATACTTCTTTTGCTTCTACTCTCAACTCAATGACCAGAACTAGTCTTATGAACTTACCAACCGCACAGAGGCAGATATGCCTGAGAGAGAACTGGACTATCTGAAGTTTTAATGACTTCCAAAGACATGAAAGCTCTGAGGCTGAGGAGGAGACAGGCAGAGAGAGGCCTTCAGTGTGGACAGCTTCCTACACCTGTAGAATGAAACCCTTGGAGCTTGGGCATCCAAGATGAAACCTAAAAGTACGAGGCGCTAGAGAAAGGGGTGAAGGAGCAGAGGAAGAGGGAATTATAGGTACTGATTATCTACCCTTCTCAGTTACTTTAAATTCGTTATATTGTGTAAATATTGAAATTTAAGGAATGGAGGGGAAAAACAAAATATTTAGCAGTGAACAAGGAGTAGAGGTAATATTAAAAGGTAAATTAGGTTTAGAGCAATCTCACTTAGCAATGTAGTACCAACTGTGATTGTTAACAAACCAAATGCATTTTCCAAGGTTTACCTGAATATTTTACCATAGGTCTAAGGAGAAACTATCAAAATGTAACTCATGGAAATACCTAGAATAGCAAAGCTTACTCTGCCTTCACACCCCCACTCTGTCTGACTTACGCCAGCCTTTGTTTAAATGTCAATATTCTTCATTATGCTATTATAGTTGTCCCAGTTTTTCCTCTTTTGTCCCCCTTCACCCAGCACCCTCCACTCCCTCAGGCAAATATATTTACAAAATAATAAGTAAATGTCAATATTCTTTATAGAAAGTATTGAGAAGAGAAGCGTTCAGCTTGAAGTGAGGCCAGCAAGAGCTGTAGATTTGCTTTCACTTTATTTTTTTTCTCTTTTTACTCACTTTTGTCCCATTGCTTCTTCCTATTTCTTTCTGGCATCTTCTCACTAACTTGTTCTGTTTACTCTTCTTCTGATATTGAAAGGATAAGCACTCTGTGGATTTCAGCTTGTAGTAATCTATTCCTTTGTCTTTGTTTTTGTTTTCCTTTTCATAAGCTTTTTTTTTTTTTTACATGTATTGCCTTGTTATATCTTAGAATTAAAGAATGCAGTGAAAAGTCAAAAGATATGTTATCAAGTAAACACATTTTGGAGTAAAGAACTATTACACTCTTCAGTATGCTAATACTCAGCTAGCTCTAAGCATTTGAAAACCAGTCCCTAAGTTAAGACATCAATTCCAGCCCAGTTCTGTGTTTGTTTCCTTGTTTGTTTTTTGGAATTGAATGTTAAGAAAACAGCCTTATAAATTGGACAGTTTTACATTGTCATAAGAACATCATACTGACAACAAATAGAACTATGTCCTAGGATTCCTGAAATGGACTGTATCTTTTGGAAGATAAGCATAATTGGTCAACATACTTGAAATTACATTTTTAGGGAAATTTAGAGGAGAATGTATAATTACTGTTTATAATTATCAGAGATAATTTTGGAGGGTGAGTGGAAATGAACTAGTTTACAGATAACCCCAAACTACACACAGTTCAGCTAAAACCACAGTCAGCTTTTCATTGCCTCAAAGTAGATAAGCCAGTTTGCAGATCAAACTTTGGACAAACCACAGCAGGGATCTGAGCAGCTCTCATTTGTTAGTGACACTGAACAATTAGATAATTATAAGATTAGAGTTCAAGGATAGCTTTTCAAGGAGCAGGAGCTGAACAGCTAAACTTTGGATAGAACTATTAATAGATCAGATGAGGTGCATCAGATTGTGTGACTGCAGAACTGGAGTATTTTTCTGAAAGCCACTGGGGAACTGATAATCAGGGCAAATGGCCCAGGACTTGATTACATGCCTCTGTGGAGGATGTGACCCAATCCTAAATCTGCTGCACCTTGACCACCTCCCCCTGAAAACAGACTAATTCACAAACCCATTACGCCACAAACCAGTTAATCCACTTTCAGATAATCAAGAATTAATTATACCTACAATGTATGTGTATGCATTTAATATTTAATAATTAGGGGAAAAGAAGCAGTTTTTCATACTTGACAACCTAGAAATTTTACTTAGGATATAATAGAAAGATTTCTTGATCCTCATTTTAATCCAAATGTAAAAATACAAATAGTATTGAAAAATGTACCTCCTAACTGCTTTCTGTACTCCCAAAATTGAAAATTTTTAAGCTTTCTGAATTTGGTAATTACAGTATTCCCTCACTTATCACAGGTATTACGTTCCAGACTCCGCCGCAAAGTAGGAGCCTTACATTTATTCTACACCCTTAAACCTACGTAACTTTAACAACATACGTATACAGTACCTCAAAATCCCGTGATATAGCAAAAAATCCGCGATAAATAATTAAATATAATATTTTTTTAAATGTCGCGATTCAGTGAGGCTGTGATAAGTGAACCGCGAGGGACTACTGTATTTTCTAAGTGAACAGAAATTTACCTTTGAATGGAAATTTTATCATGATTATTAATTGACTCAAATAACATGTATTAAGCAACTATTTTACATCAAGCCAAAAAACATATACTGCATGCAATGGGTTATGGCTTTGTAATGAGAAACCTATATTCTTAATTCCAAGTATTTAGGGAACTTGTTGACATAAGGACTATCCAAACCTATAGAAAATGTATGTGAGATTTTATTTGAGTCAAATTGATGGTGATGTCAGGAAGCAAGCTCTCAAATGCTCCAGAGAATGACAGTTTCTTTTATACGTTTGGAGTTAAAAAGGGAACATAAGGAAAATTAAATGAAGGTAGGAGAAAGCAAGGCAGGGATTGGATTACAGAATAGTGAACAAGATTATTTTATCCCTAGAGGGTGGTTATGCCTTCAAGGGGTATGAAAAAGAGGATTACTCTGATATTTCGAAAGTGTGTTAACCTAGATGCACAAGAACAATGAACGGGCCTTGCTCTAGGCAAAGATAAATCTTTTACTAAAGAAGTTATGTGCTTTGGGCGTGACTATCAACCATAATCTTCCCAGTTAGAAATTTATGATCAGATCACCCTGTGAGATTATTTTCAGTTAGATTTATTACAGTGTCCTCTTTTTTAGCCCACAATTATAACCAAACTGACAAGTGCAACAGAAAAGCATATACTGAGCTCATAGGACTTAGAATAAAAACACTGAAGGCAGTAATGAATCAAAGGTTTATTTTCTGAAACAAAGAACATGTTGTAAAACCAGATTTTATAATAAAGGGTGATGTGATTGATATGTCAAATTTTCAGTCTTATTGAAAGTGCTTTTGCATTTGTGATAGAATGGTGAACTAGTTAGTAGTATTGGCCACTTCTTTTCACTTTTCTTTGCAGACTGAACATTCTTTCCTTCTCTTATCTAACTTAAGATATCCCCCTTGAGATATTCTAATCTAGAACATAGGTTGTTGAGACAAATCCATGCCTCAAGTTTAAGAATAGTTTTTACATTTTTAAAATATTATAAAGATAAAGGCTATAAAACAGAAATTGTATATGAATCACAGTCTAAAGTGTTACTAACCAGCCCATTATTACAGAAGAAATTCACTGACCCCCTGCTCCAGAATATTCCAAAACTCCTTCCTATCTTTCGCTCCTCAAATCCAAATTGGTATCTTCCTCCTAATGTCTCTGCCACAAGTCCTCTCTTCTCCATCTCCTCAAACCCCCTCGCCACTACCTCTTGCTTAATGGGGTTCTATGTGTCCAGTCTCACCCTTCTCCAGCCATCCAAACTAATGTCAACAGAATAATCTTTCATAGAGCAAAAGTCACCATATCCTTGTCAGTCAACTTTCTCTTAACCATTACAATATACGTCCTCGCTTCTCCTAGTCCCTGCTCTTGTGTGGATGTCTATTTAACACACTTCACATAAAGGATTTATTTGCAGATTAGCTTTCCCACTAACCTGTGAGCTCCTTTGAGAATAGAAACTGTAGAGTGCCTGTCACACAGAAGATGAATGTCAAAGACAAAGTGAGTTATTGAGTTTAATCCTGTGTTTTCTGAGTGCAGGTTTTAATAGAGTAAAAAAAGTTCCTAGGACCCTGAATTTTGTCGCAAGAAAGAGGATAGGTATGTGCTACCAAGAGAATGTTTGGCAAAGAACAGCAAAACTAGGAGAACTGAAAACTGACTTCTCATCTGCTTTTCATGCTAATGTCTCCTTTCATGAATGCATTTAAATACATAAAAAATTTTAAAGTGTTTAAATTATGCACAAGACTAAGCTGTGTACTTCATACATTTTCCCAGTTATTTTGATTTTATGAAGTTGACATATGTGTGAATTTAGAACTGAAAATTGACAGAATTGGTTCATTTTTTTGTGCATACAGTAAGAAAAAAAAGCAGGAGGACAGAAGGAAGAAAGAAGAGTTTATCAGTAGCTGCTATCCTACTTCTAATTTCTATTCTCTCACTCCAGAGACAAGGCAAACTCCTTGTTTTTCCAGCATATCTTTTTATTAGTCAGGATAAGCTTTGCTATACTGTGAAAAAAAAATTCACTCTAAAATCCTATGGCCTTAATATAGCTAAAGCTTACTCTTTCCTCTTGTTACATGTTTATTTTTGGTCAGCATAGACTCTCTTCCATATGGTCACTCAGGATTCCAGACTGATGACAGATCCACCATCCAGACCTGTCTGTGGTGAGGACAGGGTTTCAGATGAACTAGTTGTGTTAAGTAAGACAAAACTATTCATTATAGCTTAGTTTGGGAGATGTCCTACTCAGGGATTATTAATTTCACACACATTTGGTCAGTAATCTAATAACTTCTTGTTTTGGTTCCAGTCCCATGTTTCTATACCTTTAGATGATGTTGCAAATGTTTTTTGCTAAGCACCCCACTGGCTAGTCAAGAAAATAGCAGATATTTACTCCTAGATTCTGTACCTTCTCTGGTTATCTAAGCAATAATTCTCTAATAATTTCCCATTTCTCCTGATTTCCCTGGAAATAGAACAGTAGGCCACAAATTAGAGATTAGAATAGTTCAGGACCCTGAATGCTTTTCTGTATTTGATAAGGACTAAGAGAGGGGATAGGGTGGAAATAGACTGTTGGTCTCTGGGCAACAATAACATGTATCTCTATACTTCTTCATTAGTATGAACACAAATAGGGGAGTAGCACTTCACATTCCAAAGGTTTATGTTAACCTTCTTGGAGCCTGTCTTTCCTTTTCTCTCTCTTTCTCTCTCTCTCTCCTTCTCTCCCTCTCTCTCTCCCTCTCCCTCTCTTCCTTCCTTCCTTCCTTCCTTCCTCCCTTCCTTCCTTCCTTCCTTCCTTCCTTCCTTTCTTCCTTCCTTTCTCCCTTCCTTTTTGTCTTGGATGTTTATCTCAGCATGCTCCCACCTACAAATGTTGGGAAGGAGAAGGCCATGTGTTGTCAATCATGGACCTTCCAATCTTGAAGGCCTAAATTAGAAAGACACCTTTTTTATTTGTATCAACGATCCTCTGTGTCCTGCCCTGAAAATCTAAAAGTG
This sequence comes from Furipterus horrens, assembly GCF_987537825.1. Lineage (NCBI taxonomy): Eukaryota > Metazoa > Chordata > Mammalia > Chiroptera > Furipteridae > Furipterus > Furipterus horrens. The sequence continues at coordinate 174,386,150 of NW_028327171.1, forward strand.
GAATATGTCGGGTAAAGGAGATTACCACAGTTTAGAAGAGTCCATGTTGAAAGCATATATACACATTTTGTTAACTGAATGGACACTTAAGTTATTGTTTCTCCTTAGGATTGTAAGGTTAATTCAGTACCTGCCTGGAGCCAGATTTCTGGCTAATCACATTTTCTGGAGAGAAAGAAACCAGAAGACCCTACTAGTTTTTAAAAGGGAAAAGTAAGAAAGCAGGCAGGTAGAGACCGTTAGCAACACAACCTAATTTCTGGAAAAAAGAGTTTCCTTCCTGCAGAGGAAGATCTTATATGAGAAGTGAAAGGAGCATAATGCATTCCTAAGAAGCCTAAGTGCCAACCACAGTGTTAGTCAATGGATGGAGGGAAGATACTTCTTGTCATGTTTGGTTATGGAACTTTTCTCTTTATTCTCTTCCATGTGTCTTTAGATGGACTCGGGTGATCTCCTACTTGTGAAAGTCTCCACAGTAACTCTCTCCTCTGCCATTTCTCGGAGGTCTATGAAGGAGATCATAGGGTGCCCACGTATGTCCATAGTTTGGCTCTCACGGTGTCAGCTTGCACAATATGTTTCAAAAATTTGAATTGTTAGTATTTAAAATTCAGGAGATTTCATATAAAGTTCAAGATACTTGACTACTCTGGTAATACTGGGACTGTATTCCCCTGTGGCAACTTTTGGCTGGATCTGAGTAGCAGCTGCTTCCTTTAAAGAAGACAAGAGCTCCCAAATCCTCCAGTCTTTTTACTCCCTGTTGTCTTGTTAATAGTGGGGCTGTACATTTAATGTCAGATTTGCCTTGATGGTTTCCTTGGACTTCCAGCCTGTTTTACTTAATTATTTTTCCTGCCTGGCCCTGTTTTCCAATATCTGACTTTGTGCCTTTAGCTAACAGAACCAAGTTTTAGTCAAAGAATCCAAGTTAGATAGGGTGTTCTTGTATGTATTTTGCATGCTCTAGCATGCCAAGATCCAGGTATCAGTTTAGAGGAAAGAAATCTAGAAAGTCACTTGCCTTGCCTCAAGCCTAGGCAACAAGGATTGTGAAGGTCTACATGTGGTTCAACACAGTGTGCCAAGGTATGCAGGAGTATGGAATTAAATCCTAGATAGTATTCATTTGACAAAATATTTACAAATGTGTTATCTGATTTATTATTGCCTTTGTTAGCTTATAACAAAAATAAACATAATCCAAGATGATCTAACTAAAAAGGGATTCTGTTGGCCCTATAACTAAAAAGTGTAGGAGTGCTGACCAGTGTGGCTTAGTTGGTTGGTTGTCGTCCTATATACCAAAACGTCATGGGTTCAATCCCTGGTCAAGGCATATGCCTGGGTGTGGGTTCGGTCCCCAGTCAGGGTGCATACGAGAGGCAACCAATTAATGTTTCTTTCCCTCTTTCTCTCCCTCCTTTTCCCTCTAAAATTAATAAGCATAACTTTGGGTAAGGATAAAAGAAAAAAGTGTGTAGGAGTAAGTCTGGCTTTATGTGTAGCTAGACCAGAGGCTCAAATGATATCATTAGCATGAGACTTGTGTCCATCTTTTAGCTCTGCTTCCTCTGGTTCTACTCTCAAGACAGCCACCCTGCCTCATGGGTACAGTATGTATTTAGAAGCCTAAATATATCACATTAGCTCTGATGGGGACAGATCTGTTCCAGTCTCTGTGTCCAGGGGAATGCCAATCAGGCACCAGCAGAGGTCAGGTGCTCCACCAAAAGTAAAAGTGGAGTAGGTGGTGGGTGTAATTCCCCAGATGGAAATCAGGATATTGTTGCCAGGAGAGGAGTGAACCCAATCTGTGAAATAGTATCCCTTTAACTTTCCTAAAAATATATTCACCTTAAATCCAAATCAAACTCTAATTTAGTGGTTTTCCTATGTTATTATGCTTAAGAATAACTTGGTGAGATTGTGAAAATGCATAGTCCCAGGATTCCCTCACAGACTTTCTGATTTAGTAGGTCCAAAACAAAGTCTTGGCCCTGGCCGATGTGGCTTAGTTGGTTGGGTGTCACCCCACAAACTGAAAAGTTGGTGGTTCAATTCCCAGTTGGGGCACATGCCTGGGTTCTGGGTCTGATCCCCAGTCGGGGTGCGTGTGGAAGGCAGCCAATCAATGTTTCTCTCTCACATAGATGTTCCTCTCCCTCTCTTTCTCCTTCCCTTTCCCTATCTCAAACATTAAAATTAAATTTAAAAAAAAAAAACAGTTAAAATGTGCAGTCTGTAATAACCTATATTATTAAAAAAAAAAAAAGACTGTAGAATACACCTTTTCAACAAAGACCACAGATTCTCTGCAAACTAAACTTTGAAAAATAGTCTTTTTATTAATGAAAATAGCAGGAAATGAAATAAAACATTCAGATAGAATACAGGAAGAAGTATCTTTCCCACACCCTTTCTCCTGGCCCTCTTCACTTGCCCTTGCCCTCTCTCTCCCCGTGGGCCTACAGTACCTAAGCTTCCAAACCAAGTGCTCTGCTCTGGCATCACCACGCTGTCCCTGCTTCACCCAGGCTGTTCCTCTTTATGTCTCTTTGAAATCAAATGGAAAGAGACATGGGATGGATTTTCCCTCTTTGAAATCAAATCACATTACTTCCACCACACATAAATTCTACTCTTGAGGGCCATTTTACTTGGCAGTGAAAAAGCTGGTATTCTAGTGTTTGGGGAAAGCAATTGAGAAAGCGTGAAAGACCTTGTTTAGTGAATTGCTTTTAAAAGGTGTTCAAGCATTGTTTGTACCTTTGAAACAATTTGTAACATTTTTTGTAAGCTACCACATTTTCCCACTCTACCTATACTGAGTTGAATAGTTTTCCCCCAAATTCCTGTCTCCCTGTAACCTCAGAATGAGACTTTATTTCCTAGTAAGGACTTCGCAGATTTAATTGGTTAAAATAAGGTTATAGGGTTTAACATATTATAGTGGGCATTAATCCAATGGCTAATGTCCTTATAAGAAATAGAGACAGAGACACTTCCGGCCAAGATGGAGGCTTAGACGGACACGCTAGGTCTCCCTCTACAACTAGAGAGGAATACAACTACTTCAAAACAAAGGATAACTAGAAATTCCAGAAAATAAAACTACACGGAAGCCCAACATATGAAGTTATAAACCAGCGGTGCCATTTGGGCAGGTAAGAGTTAAAGAGGGCAGTGCTGTTTGCGGTCGCACCCGGAGCGGCGGCCGGAGAGGAATCCCGGCTGCGCAAGCCCCTGGCGGTGCGCGACTCCTGCGCTGGGGAGAGCGGCCGCCGCATCGCCTTGAACAGTGAGGCCCAGGGGGATGGGAGGACGGATCCCGGTCTCCTAGCTGAATAACTGTGTGAATCCATCTTGGACCCCGCCCCCAAAGAAAGCGCCACAGGGCTGCGAAATAGGTCGCGGACAGGCAGACGCCGGTCGCTGATTTGTGACACCAAACGGCGCCCGCCGGTCGCTGGGTCATTACGAGTACACAGGCACTGCCCCCGACAGCCGGCCCAAGAAAACAAAACGCATCTGTCAAAATGAGGCAGACAACTATAGAAATCCCGGTGACACAACTCACCATACAGCAGATAGAGAACCTGACAGATGAACAGATAAGAAACCTGTCAGAGGCTCAGTTCTGGGCCATTGTTATCAGGTGGCTTACAGAATTCACAAAAGAGCAGGAAAAAGATAAGAAAGAAGCGAAAAAATTTCATAACGAAAGGAACAAAACTGCATACGAGATAGAAGGTGAGAAAAAATCCAGAGTTCATTTCAACAAACTGGAATATGGAGAAGGAACAAGCAGTCAACCAATGCAGAGAGAGGAAATGGGAAGCAACAATGAGAGGATCAGAAACCTCTGGGACAGCTATAAAAGGCCCAACATAAGAATCATTGGTTTGCCAGAGAATGAGGAAGATGAACTAGAACTTGAAAAATTGAGTGAAAATATAATAAAGGAGAACTTCCCAGACTTGGGGAAGGGAATAGACTTGCAGGTCCAGGAAGCAAGGAGAGTTCCCAAGAGACTGGACCCAGGGAGAACCACTCCAAGACACATTATAATCAAAATGTCAAAAATTAAAGATAAAGAGAGAATCTTAAAAGCAGCAAGAGAGAAGAAAAGAATTATGTACAAAGGGGTCCCAATTAGACTATCAGCTGACTTCTCAAGGGAGACCCTACAGGCAAGAAGGGACTGGCAAGAAATATTCAAAGTAATGAAAATCCAAAACCTACAACCACGAATACTCTATCCAGCGAAATTGTCATTCAGAATAGAAGGACAGAGAAAGTGTTTCCAGGACAAAATAAAACTGAAAGAGTTCATTAGATCCAAACCACTGTTATATGAGATGTTAAAGGGATTGGTTTAAAAAAACAGAAGCTAGGGAGATGAAACAAAGGCAAACTAAATAGGCAACGAGAGTGGAAAGGAACTGTGGGTACGGGAAGCATATTGGGGGGAGGTCAACAGGGAGGGGGAATGGGGAAAGGGAGGGAGATGATATAGGAATTGGGGATCAAGGTAGGAGGGAATGGAATAGACAGAGAGAGGTTGGGAGGAACTGTATGCACAACTAATGGACATAATCTAAAAGGGGGGGACAACTGGAGGGAGGGGGGCCACCGGGTGGAGGGGAGCAGAGGGAAGGGAAATTGGCACAAATGTAATATTTTAATCAATAAAACACATTAAATCTGAAAAAAAAAAAAAAGAAATAGAGACAGAGATGAGATGCAGACACAAAGGAAGAAGGTGGCCTGAGACTGGAGGCAGTTATTAGTGGTGCATCTACAATGAAAGGAACCTCCAATTGCATCAGTCCTTGAAACCAGGAGAGAGACATGGGGTGACTTTTCCCTCAGAGTCTCTGCAAGGAGCCTACCGTGGTAACACTTTGACTTTGAACTTCTGGCTTCTAGAACTGCAAGAGAATACATTTTTGTTCTTTTAAGCCACTTAATTTGTTACAGTAGCCCTAGAAAATTGATATACTGCCTTTTCAGTCTTAACTCACTTCACTCTCTTATCTTTATCATCTCCTTGGTAAGGGGCCTCCACATCTTGCCTTTCTACTCACCCTTGTAGAATTGCCTCCCTTATCTTTCAGCCAGTTCAAATTCGGGTAATCCCTCAAGGTGCAATTCGAATAGCACTTTTCCTAGAATATCTTCCCTTATCTCCCCAGCTCAAACTCAGATACTCAGATATTTTTCTGAATATTTACAGTAAGCAGTATTCGTCGGCAGCCGTCCGTCTCGAGAGACGATGGTGTAGCTTCTTAAGAGTCTATCTGCACCGCCGAGAATGGCTGTGCAGTCCGACTCGGGAGTGACACGGTATCTGTCTCCTCCCGTGTTGAATCGACATCTTGCGATGACGCTGAAGCTACAGAGCCTGGGCAGGGTAATATGGAGGGTCTGCTGTTGCCCATGCAGCAGACCCCCCCTCTCTTCGCAGCTGAAGGATCCAAGGGAAAGACGGAGTCGATACAGCTTGGGTTCAGGTGCGCCGCAGGAGTTGCCGGTGTTGACTACAACGTCAAACCGCCTTAGGGACTCCGGCTCCGGATTTTCTGTCGGGGTTTACTCCCTTAGCCTTTCCCCTGAAGAGGTATGCCGCAAGGCAGCGGAGGTTTTTTGGAGTCAGAGTTTTCCTTCTCTGATGTACCCTGACTGGAAGATCGAACCAGCGACACTTAGCTCGCAGGCCGACGCTCAATCCACTGAGCTATACCAGCCAGGGCTTAAGCAGTATTAGAACAAACCATTTATTATGTAAACATAACTCAGCAGTATGACACTTCTTATTGACTTGAACTACTAATTAAATCCCATATTGGTCTTTTAATATTTTATACACACACACGCATGCATACACACAGAGGGGCAGGCCAAAGTAGGTTTACAGTTGTGAGTACATGAAACATAGTACATTCTTGCATTCATTTAGATTATAAATTGTATAGTAAAGGATTAACCTTGCCAAAGAGAAGTTTGACCTTTGTCCTTGGCTCCTGGGAGGTAACCTCTAAACCCTTGGAATGTTCTGCCTGATTAGAGTGCTTGTTTCCCTGGGACTTGGGGCCACACACCAAGCATGGTGCTAGTGCTTTGCTTACAATACCTCTTAATCCTCATAGCAGCCATTGGAAGTATTATCATTAGATTTGCCTCTTTTACAGATAGGAAAACTTTTAACAAGTACATACAACTAATTCACTAATATCATCTTTTTAGAAATCCTTGAATCCCTTCTGTTTTTCTGGCTACCACCCTATTTCTCCGTGCTACCTCCCAGCCAATTTCAAACACACACACACACTCTCTCTCTCTCTCTCTCTCTCTCCCCGCCCCCACAAGTTAACTGCATCCCTCACCGCCACTTCTTCATTTCTCACACATTCCTTCACTCACCCTAACTTACTTAACTCCACCTTTCCATCAGTATGGGTCTTGTCAAGGCCTACCAGTATCTTTTCACTCACAACTCCAGCAAAAGTGCCTCAATTTTCATAATACTCAAGTCTCACAGTTTACCAAGTCTTTTTTCTTTAACCTTTTTTTCTTTCCTAATTTTTCTCTTACTTGCTGATCTTAATTAGTATCTTCTGATGACACCTGTTCCTTTACCTACACTTACTTTTAAATGTTGGCATGACCCTGGACACTTACACATTTAAACGTGTATGTATGAGCATGTGTGTTATGGCCAAAGCTACTACAGGCAAACCTACAGACTCAGGTTAGAATCTATTTCATGAGGTGAGATAGGAGCTGCTGGCTCCTACCCGTTAGTGCCAAAACATTGTTAGAAACCCAGTAAATGGGAATCTTTCTCTTTGTTCATGTTTGCCTGAGTTATGCCATAATACCAGCATGGCTGATACCTGGTAGAAAGAGCAGTGGAAACTGGAGGCAAGGCTGGACTCAAGGTCTGAGCAAATAAAATGCTTTTACTTTGCAAATAAATTGAATTAGGCATTCTCCAAAATATTCCAGCTTGTATGTTTTCATCTCATTTCCAATAGTATACCACTTTCATTTCGAAGTCTAGTGTTAAAAAAAGAAAGCCTAATTACTATATAGGAAAAAGTATGTCACCTCACTCAAATGCTTAGAAAAATAAATATAGCTGTACACCCCATGATTCACAAATGAAGCTGAAGGCCAACTACAAACTATATACCTCCCACTCAGAGATAATGAAGCATGAAATGGCACTTTAGAATTAAAATTACATTGAGAGAAATTGCCTTTATAAACTCAAGGAAAAAAATAGTATTGACGTGTTGAATGAAATTACAGAGTATACATTCACATGTTATTAACCAATAAATAGTATGTTGTTTGTAGTTGTTGTCTTTTTTCCCCCCTTTTATAGGAGTCTTTGCTTTTCCTAAAAAAAGTTACAATAATTCCTAATGATTTCCTATGGGAACAATGTAGTGATAAATTTGATTTAAATCATTTTCAGAAAGAAATACATCTGGGTCCAGATTTGTATTACATCAGGTAGCTATTGTGGTCAAATTCTAAACATACACTCTTTTGAGATATCTCCCTAAAAAATTTCAAATCTCTCTGAATCTTGAACTGTCATGTGCTTTTATGTCATTTGAGTTTTTTACTAGTCTACCAGTAACCTGAAAATTTCAGCTGCTCCTTAACTTTTCCCAAATATTGAAGATATTTCCTCATGATCCAATTGGTAAATAATTCATATATGCAAAGTCCAAAGGAACCATTCACACTACTGTCTGATCTTGTGTTATCCAAGAAAGAAAGAATAGTATCTTTATTCAAATATTTTATTTAACTCCTAGGTATGTCATATTATGCCTGTAAACTAATTATATTCTTATTTTTCTTGATGTCACTGTTATAATTAAATAATAATTTCATATACTTATTCATTATTTTTGCTGATTTTTAAAAAATTTGCATGAGAATGAAGTATTTTGTATAGCAGGATATAAAAAATTAATAGTGATTTTATTTTTCTCCCTAAATAACAGGAAATGTTTCCAATTATTTTTTAGAGTAGGACATTTGGTACAGATAATGTTGCTATAGCAACTTTAGAACAGGCTTAATTTGGGCCACAGTGAGTGCACCCACTTGTTTTAAATTCATCATTCAGCCTAATCTACCATTTACATGAAGAGATACATTTACAAACAGTGCAGCAGGAGTGCCTGTGTGGAAAGTTGTTGAGAGATGCTATGCCTCAAATTTCCACTTGCAATCATGGCATTTATTAGGAGTTTATATCACAGTACCAAGAACTATAATGTTTATTAAGAAAGAATAAAATCTTATTACAATTTTACTCAAGATTAACAGCTTTGAAAATCAAACCTAACAGAACTCTGAAAATATTTTGACATTAAAATACACTTTACCTTTTAATGTTAAGCCTTACAAAATCTTGGAAAGGAAATATTTATTGTATTTGCCCGAAGAAAGATATTTTAGCTTATTCTACATTAGGTTATTTCTACTATAATGATACCATGTATGTATAGGAATCTTGAAAGTATTATACATATTTAGGATCAAGATGGTTTCAGATGAGGATCCCTAGGGTTTCCCAATTCTAGGAAAGCATGCTAAATGCGCAGTAGTTTTTAAGTTTCATTCTCATAAAGGCTAAAATCTTCAGTTTATGGTTCCAGGTAAGATTCACTCTCACTTACAACTCAGGTATTGCCTTTGAGGCAGCAGATACCTCCGAGCACTTTTACCTCTGTTTAGAATTTATTTCCTGTCCCCTTATGTTAGGATTCCACTCAAATGTTAGGTCCTCTTCCCAGTTTTTCCTTATTTGCACGGCAGAATGGTCCCCTTCTCCAGAACATTGGGTCTGGGCTGGGCTCTGCTATTTCACATTCATATTTGCATATTTACTACAGTTACTAGACAGAGAGTTTCATGAGCAATACTTGGTGTCTTCTTCCGCCCAAAGCAAAACAAAATCAACAAACATTTGTTTTAATGAATCAACACATAACTATTGACCACCTACCATAAACCATAATAAGTATTATGGACTTACTATTTTCATTTGGGGCACTAGGCAATATCCTGAAATGCTACCTGAGAGTATAAAATGACTAAAACTAACAATAAGAAAAATAAGCTATATAAGAGTTTAAGAGACAGTCAACTCACGAGATCAGAGAAAGTTTTAAAGACACAGGAAGATTTGAGCTGAACCATAAGTATAATTGAGAATTGGGAACTAGCCAGAGAGTGAGAAAGTTTTTGTTTTTGTTTTCCAGCAAAGAGCAAGAACAAAAAGCAGTGAAAACAGAATAGCTGACCCAGGGACAGCAAATACACAAATGTGGCTGGGTCCAAAGCTCTATGAAGGAGAGGGATTTCTTACATTCCAAGAGAATGGTTAAGATGAAGTACCTTAAAAAAAAAAAAAAAAAAAACAAAGACCGCCCTGGCTGGTGTAGCTCAGTGGACTGAGTGCTGGCCTGAGAACCAAATGGCCGCCACTCTGATTCCCAGTCAGGGCACATGCCTGCGTGGTGGGCCAGGTCCCCAGTTGGGGGTGTGCGAGAGGCAACCACACACTGATGTTTCTCTCCCACTCTTTCTCCCTCTCTTCCCCTCTCTCTAAAAAAATAAGTAAATAAAATATTTAAAACAATAAAAATAAAAATAAATGACTGCAAATTATATAGAAAGATTTAAAATAATAACTATAGTGTTTCAGTGTCCAGACCTAGAATTGGTTCTGATCTTTATAATTATAAATTATTACTTTTCTCTCAGAGCATTTTTAGAACAGCAACAATGAAAAGAGTCATGACAAAGTAAAATATGAAATACTAAATTTTTTCTCAAATCTATTTTCCAGTAAAACTCTCTTAAACAGACATCTCACACAAGACAGGACTGCAATGAAACAGTATAATACAGCAAAGGTAAATTTAGTTGGCATCTCATCTGCTCTGAACTACTAGTTCCATATTTTCAGTTTGCTTAATCTCTTCATTGACATGACAGAAATGCCAAAAACACAAACAAACAAAAGTAACTACATAAAAGAGAACCAAGAAAGAGAAAAGATTTGAAGATCATCTTCATGGTTCAAGAAATACAACAAAGTGGGCTCTTAAACTTCGCATTATAAGTATTATATCCAAGAAAATTGATTTCCTAGAAAAAAGAAAATAGGTATTGACATTTTTTATCTAAAGTAGTCATTACATATACTCAAAAGGAGTAGAAAACACAGAATTTTAAATAAATCATTAAAAGGAAAAAGTGTGGGAGGTTGTAAATCTAATTTAATGAGAGGTCAAGGCATGTAACTTTGCATTAAAAATACTAATTCTGAGAAACATTAAATAAACATTGTGTGGAAGTCAACTATCATGGCAAATGAAGACTGCATTTAGAAAACAGTGAAGAATACAGGTATAGATGTGACTAATGCAACAAATATAAAACCCTAATGTTTAACCTTTAAATCGGTATTTTGGGAGGCTGAGACACACTATGATTGGTATGAAAAGAATAAATAAAATAATATAAAAATCTACATCCTAAATTAACACAATATTATGATTCAGGATCAAAAATCACTAGTCTATTAGTAGCAATAAGAAAAAGGTAGGAAACTTGATTCTAATAACATGATATTAAATCAATCATGACAAGAAGAGGCAATATAAAATGGGATAGATCATTCTACACCTCTGCCTCCTAGGAGCATTAAGGATTAATGAGATGACATCACAATTTCATTTGATATAAAAGGAAGGCTATAAAATTTCAATGGAAAAGTGTCTTTATTAATGAGGAAATATGTTTTGTTTGAACATTAAGAATGCTAAGCTTGGAATTTCTCATACTAGAGCCCTAACAAAATAGTCTTGCTTTTATTTTAGGGGCTTAGACTTTCATTTCAAAAGTTAATCACAGGCCAAGATTCTCCCTAACCTATATGAATTAAATAAGTAATTTTTCTTTTTTTAGCTCTACAGAGAATAGATTCTGCCTCATCTTCCTGAACATTATTCATTGTCTCATGTCAATTAGACATTAACTGGAGCCCTAGCCTCATTTAATAATAAAACTAAAATGTGATATATAGAAAATTTAATAATAGTATAACAAATATTAATCACTTACCATATTCCAGGCACTGTGCTCAACAAGTTCAATGTTAACCTATTGCATATTCATTACATAATCTCATGTGATTCTCAGTGTGATTGTACTATTTATCCATTCATTGTCTCTCATTTACAAATCTACCCTTCATTCCCTTTAAACTGAACCATTTCAGTATTTTTCTTTGCCTAGTCCTGCAAGGTTAAACTTTGTCTATAGAGGGTGTTGGATGACATTGAAGGAGAAAGGAATCTTTCTCTTCCTGGGTCTGGTTTGCTCCCCTTTCCTGGCCCTGGCTCCTGCAACTTGCAGCACCTAGCAGCACCCCATCAGTCAGACAACTGCACAGCCCAACCACAAGGGAGGCACCTCTTGCTACCTTCTTGGGCCACTTTGCAGCCAGCATGTCCCACTGGTTCTTTCCTGGGTTCTTCTCTCAGCCCGCAGTAGCTTATTAACTGCTACTACTGCATTCTGTAGAGTTATCTTTATGTCTTATTAGGCAGTCCTCTATACCTCTCACCCTCCATTAAAGCTATTCATTGCTTATGTTAAGTTTACTCTGTTCAAGTAACTGTGAAGTTTATGTCTCCTGCTTGGAGCATGACTGACAGAGTACCTTGGAGATAGAAATTACTAAGACCATTTTATGGAGATAATAATTTTCCAATATCATATAGCTAATAACTGGAAGAACTGGGATTCAAAATTTATTTTTTCTAACTTTACAGCTCAAGTACTTAAACCATTTATGACCAGGTTTAATTAAAAATAGCTCTCCCTTGTGGGGTGGTGGATGGGGCAGGGGACAGCAACGGGGTGGGGGGGGATGGGACAACTGTAATAGAACAACAGTTTTTAAAAATGAAAAAAAAAAATAGCTCTCCCTTTTATTCTTAGAAGTGTCCCAGTTTGATAAATTACATGGTCTCCCTAATTAGACCATTTCTCATTTTGTTTAAACCAGTCATTCTCAAACCTTTAACCTAATGATACAAATGAGAATAACTCTCTATCCAGTTCCTTTAATCCCTTTCTCTCTTCTAGAAAGCACCAAGAGAAATTCATGAGATGTTAATATGGAGGTAATCTTAAATCAGCTCTTATTTATTATAAAGGCAAGCCTTCCACATATTTTTGTACTTTGTCTACTATCAGTAATTAATTACTTATGATACCTTACAGCTGATTGAGACACTATAGTATCTGTTAACAAAATGCTTATTCTAACCTATTCACAAAGGAAACATCCTCATATATGAGCTAAAGCTTCTCAATTGATTTATACAACATGCAATTTATTATGTATAATATACAAATTATTAATATCCAATGCATGTTTTATTAATATACTAAGTGTGTGCTTTATTAATATACTTTTTAAAAGAGTTATTACTTCAAGGGTGCCGAATTACATCTCAAGTAGAATAATTGCTTGACACTTTTCCTGAATATTAACTTTTTACATGTAAATAGCTCAGAGTAGGGTCTCTGGATAGCAAGAAAACACACAAAACTGTACAACTCACTGAGAACATCCTACAATAAGTTTTTTTTTTTTTTAGTTGACATGACCTTGCCTTTACAACTTCAGATAAACTACTAAATAATTTTCCCAGTAAACCAGGAATAAAGATTCCTTATCAATATGCTATGAATTTCCCACGTTCTCTTAGGGTTATAAAATGCAATTTTTTTCTAACTTTGTATCTGATGACAAGGACTTGAACTCCATTAAAGTGGTAGTTTTTTACCCCCAAAGTTTAGAAACCAGAAGATTCAGAAGAGAAATTGAATGTATGGTAATTGGGGAATGAGAGAGTGGCACATTGCCATTGCTCAATAACTCAATAATAAATAAATGTATTGAGTGCATAGATGAATACTGTTTCTTCATATAAGCATCACTACAGTCACCCAATATGTTAGTGAGATATTGTGATTTATAATGAACATATATTTGGTTTCAGTCCCTTTTCTGGTACAGAGCTCGTAAAACCCTTGGAATTTCGTAAGTAATGAGAGCAACAAAGGTGTCTCCAAAAAGGGAGTCCTTCGGACCTCCAATCTATAGTTGATTGGTCAGAAGCACAGGTCAATAGTCTGTGATTAGGACTGGCATCTGTAGTAGGGGCAGGCAGTCTTATAGGACTGAACCTTTAATCTGTGAATCCAGTGTTATTTGTAGGTACTGTTCAAGAATTGCTTGCTGGTTGGGGAACCCCTCCCCCCTCCATGTTGAAATTGAGTCTCAGAACACTAAAATAGCGTACCTCAATATTGTGTAGGCTGAGCAGCTAAAACGTGCCAGGTGTTGACAATTGCAGACTCCGGACTCCTCCCATTTGGGAGTTACAAGAAGTGCTCTGAGAATCCTACCTTGTCATCGTTTCTGTTTGTTTGTTTTTGAGGGGAAGAGATCCATTTGTTGTTGCACTTATTTACGCATTCATTGGTTGATTCCTATATGTGCCCTGACCAGGGATCGAACTGGCAACCTTGGCACCTGAGGACAACACTCTAACCAACTGAATTACCCGATGAAGGCCAATCTTATCATCTTAAGGATTGTGCAGCCCATGTGTTTGAATGGGTATAAAAGATTGACACCAGGCCTTGCCTCACCGAGTGTCTTCCCCTAAGGAGCAGCTGGGACCCATCACTCTTTGAGGCTTTGCCTACAGGCTTCTCAGCAGAGCCATGGCTTATGTGAGCCACCACATCTGCTTGCTGCATACTAGTGAGATCTGCTTCCCTTAAGATATTTAATATCTATCACAGAGGCACCAGATGCCTGACAGCAAAAGAATACTAATGAATGCTGTAGAAGCCGGTCCAGGAAAGATTACGGAAATTGTTTATACTGCTCACATGGATTTCTGTTGATTGCTTTTAGAAATAAGCTATTATTGTTCATGTGATTTTTTTAGAATGATTTGGGTATTTGGATTCTCTCCAGATATCCCAGATATTCTTTCACAGAATCACAAACAGTTGATAGGATTGACTATTACTTCAATGCTTAGCAGCGTGTCTCTAGTTCTCAAGCTCCAGTTCTCAGCCAGAATATTTATCTGAAAAATACTTGGCACATATCTCCATAGCAAATATTTGTGCTCATTACAATGTGAGAGTTTACCTCTATGGTTATGCAACCTCATTTTAGTAATATACTCATAATAAAAATAAATATACATGCAGTCACAATACTTTTATGTACCTTTTAGAGATACTTGTTTCTGGTGGATGTTCATTCATAAAGGTCTTTGCATATTTAGAGCCATTATTTCTGAAAATTACAGAAATTCAACAGTTTTTAACAGAAAATTGGAAGTCCATGCTATAGACTGTTTAGAGAATAATAAATTTAACATCTTAACAAGAGCTACTGGCTTTATACAGGCACTGGTGTTAAAATGAAACAGTAGGTGGATTTGATTTTTTGAAAAAAACTGTCTTCCTTTCATTCCTCTGTAAATTAACAGATACTGTTTGATTATAAAGAAATAGGACTAAGGAAACCAGTTTTATGCACTTCTCTTCTGCCACATTTTTACTGAGGTGACGAGAGAGTAACCTCCAGCCCACTGTTGACCACTCAGCCTGGCACTGGGTCAGCACCAGTTTTTGTTTGTTCAGTTATGTCAGCATCAAAGCCATGCCTGGATGCTCCAAGCCTTTCAGCTAGTATTAAAGTGCGAGGAGAGGATGAAGGAAATTTTTTAAATACACAATATCAATAGCACTGGTATGGGGTTGGGGGCTCTGAGACATGAATACTTATGCTGTTAAAGAGGCTGAAATGGCAACAAGCAATTGTTAAATAATAAAAATTACTAGTCTCACTGCCTTGGCTGTAAGAGGTAAAATATTCTGCATGCCATTATATATCCCATGATCTATCCCATCTCCCATGAGACAGAGATTAATGCTGCAATACCAAAGAAGGAAAATGTGATTACACCAGATTTTATTGTAATACCATTATAGATTTGTTGCCATAATAATGTTGGATGTACATTGCTTTACTTCAGTAAATTTTTATTTTTCTACATTTCCCTCTAGAGATTTGAGAGCCTATATGTCTATAAAACTGCAACCTTGAGTCTGCAATTGGAAAGCCTATCTATTGTTCTAAAGTTACCTTTAATCTGACTATACAGGTAGGCATAAACTATCATATAATAGAATGTATATCCTTTGCATTACACATTTTCCATCATTGAGCTCCTTAGTATTTAAGGTGTATGTAGATACACTGAGATTTTTCCTCCATTTTGGTCCTTTTGATTCATGGGATGAAATGGATTCTGCAGTATTACAGATTTCAAACTTAAAACAACCAAAAAGCAATGATGCCAGCATTCCGCACACTATTCTCTTTAAAACAGAAAACATATTTCAGTTAGTCTTACTGAAATAAAACAAAAAAAGCTTTTGACTTTTTAGAACTTTCTGTCTTCCCATTGTTGACTAACATTTAAAAGATACATTTCCCTCTCACATTTTTACTTGTTCCTTTGCCAGTACTATTTTAATACCATCAAATTTCATTGTAAATTATTACTTAGTATGTGGAGTCAGATGTATTCTGAATATTACATTTTATGCAATAGGAACCTTTTGTAACACAAATAGTACAAGTATATTATGAGCTTGTGTTTAGAGCACACATTACTACCATCACTCTCTCCCTAGGCTACTTCATCAATTGTTGTGGCTTTGTATACTACCTACATGGGAGTAGTTTTCAGGTTCATAATCTCTAGCTCAAATCTTTTCTCTGAGTTCAGGCTCTTACAGTCAACTATCCAATTAACTTTAGATATCTCAAAGGTCTGTCAAACTTCTCACATCCAAACTGAAGCTCTTGGTTTCCCTTTACACCTGCTCCTTTTTCTCATCTCAATGAATGTCATCACTATCCAACCAGCAGTTGACACCAGAATGCAAGCTCCTCATTCCCCACTGCCAATCCATCAACAAGGTCTAATGGTTCTATCCCCCAAAATACAGCGGTGGGCAAAAGTATGTTTATAGTTTTTCATATGCAAAAATATATAATACAATAGTAAATAATAATACGAGAATAACGTCTATCTCTTGTATACTCAGAACTAAACCTACTTTCACCCCACCCTGTATATTCCAAATTCACCCATCCCACTCCATACCCACCCCCACTACCCTGCCCAATGACACCTAATCGCACTCACAGTGTCTTTTTATTGTGTGCTCATATCCACTCCCCACATAGGAAACAAAATATTCTTTAAAAATATAATTTAGATTATGTCACATCCCAATTTAACTTAGGTTAAAATGGAAAACTCTTGATGTTATATTTAAAATCAAATCTAAACTTTGTATTCTGGTTTATAAAACCTGACCCCCGCCCATTGGCAGCATTACTTCCTATAGTCTCCCCTGGGCCAGAGAGGCACCAGCTATACTTCAGCTCCCTGCTCAGGGACAGTTCTAGTGCTGTTCCCCTGCTGTGCAATTCCTCCTGCTTTTTGAATTCCTGGTCCCCTCTTTGCCCTCCAGGTCTTATTTTAAATTACACCTGCCTGTAAAAGTTTTCTTCCTGACCACCTTATTTAAGTATGCTTCCCAACCCCCTACATCATCAACATTATTCTTCCACAGCACCCCCAACTCTGTTTTCGAAATCTGTAATTATGTCATTAATATATTTACTTTGAATTTTCTATCTTTCTCTCTGGATTAAATGTTCAGTCAGGGCAGGGATGTTGTCTACCTCTTTCACCTTTACAGCTCCAGAGTCTAAGACAGAGTCAGTCACATAGGACATGCTAGACAGACCAATGTTCCCCTGGATCATCGCTTAATATGATCTTGTCTAGTATTCCTATTGACTTCTGTCCCCACCATCTACTTCACTTTCTTTATTCAAAATAAACATATCAAAGTTATTTCAAGTTATACTACCTCATCACTGCCCATTTGTAATTCAAAAATAATCTTAATGTTATTATTTTACTAATTTGCTAAGTATTTTCTTCTGTAACTTAGGTAATTTCTACACATACCAAATATGTTAATTTATGTTCAGTAGCAAATGACCACAAACTTCAGTGACTTATACAATGAAAGTTTGTATATACTTTTGCTCCATATCCCAGCAAAGGTCTCTGTTCCATGAAGTCATTCAGGGCTACAAACAGACAGACAGAGGCTTCACTATATCATAGCTGCAAAATGTGTCATAGTGTCTCCTTGTTGCCTGGGAAGAAAAGAGAGAAATTAAAAATCACACATACATTTTTTTCTTCATCCAGAAGTAGCACATCATACATCTGTTCACAGTTCTTGGACTATAGTTAGCCATACGGCCCTGCTAGTGTCCAGCAAGTGAAAAACTCAGGGATCATTCCTCTCGGCCTCTCCTGTTTTCCCACCCAAATAGAATAACTCACAATCTAAAAGTTTCTAGAGTTCTTTGTTTTTCTATTACTTATTAAGGGTATGTTTATGTGTATATTGCTCAGCTTAAATATATGTCAGTAATTCAATTTAGAAGGGAGTATTTATAAAAAAGCATGAGTACTTAATATACATAGTACACACGAAAAAAAACTTTGAAAGATAATGTTTCAAATGTACTGTTTAAATTCATAGAGTAAAAACAATAGTGTAACTGTGGGTGGGAAAAATAAAAATAAGAAAAATGAAAAGAATATTTTATTGAGCCACAAAAATGATTACTACCTCAAGAGAATTTGTTCTTCTAATCTGACAAAAGCATATATGCATAAATATATAAAAGAAGAAAGTTACAATGGATTTCCATTGCTCTCTAGATCAAAAAACTTTTCACTATAACTGTCAAAGTCTTCTATCAGTTAATAATACCCTGTCTGTTCTATTCTTTCAAAAATAAATCTTTATTTGTGCTGAAGATGACTTAGCATTAGCAGTGGAAATCTGATAAAAATATATGGTCTCTGACTTCAAGAAATCCATATAATGAGGGAAGGCTAACTTGTAAATGATTAAGAACAGTGTGGTAATGCTTTCAATAAAAGTATTTGCAGAGAAGAGAGATAGGGAAGGCTTCATAGAAGTGGCAATATTTGATCAGAATCTTAAAGAATTGTTTGGGAGGAGCAGGCAGTGAGTAATCCATTACAAATCACTGGACTAAATCCAGAAAGTGGTTTATGCCTAACTATATTGCATATCAAAACAAATCCCGTGCACACATTTAATATTTTAAAAATATTTCAATTACAGTTGACACTCAATAATATATTAGTTTCAGGTGCATAACATATTGATTAGATATTTATATAACCAAGGAAGTGGTCACCCAGATAAGGCTATTACCCTTCTGACCCCACACATAATTAGCACAATGTTAGTGACTACATTCACCATGCTGCACTTACAACCCTGGGACTACTTTGGCCCATTTTTAAAAAAGGTTATTTGTTTTCTTATTATTGATTTTTAAGAATTCTTTGTGTATTTTGATTAATAGTCCCTTATCATATGTATCTTTTGCAAATGTTTTCTCTAGTTTGTGGCTTGTGTTCTCATTCTCTTGACATTGCCTTTTACAGAACATTTTTAATTTTAGTGAAGTCCAACTTATTAATTCTTTTATGGATCATACCTTTGCTATAACTAAGTCCTTATCGTGATCAATAGGTTCTGCAACTTTAAATGAAACAACAGATAATGAAACCAATTTTACCATTGACTAAGTGATATAAACAAGAGTTAAGTTCCTACGGAATCTCATTAACATTATAATAACATGACGTGGAACTAAATGACATTATTCAAGGACCTGCTGTATCCAAAAAGTCATTGCCACAGCCTCAGTCATTTATGTTTTCTTCTATGAGTTTTATAATTTTGTGTTTTACATTTAGGTCTATGACCCATTTTTTTAAATATATGTTTATTGGTCTTAGAGAGAGAGGAAGGGGAAGAGAGGGAAAGAAAGGGAGAGAAAGAGAAACATCAATGTGAGGGACAAACATCACACCCCGACTGGGGATCAAATCTGCAACCCAGGTATATGCCCTGACCAGTAATCGAACCTACAGCCTTTTGGTGTATGGGACAACACTCCAACCAACTGAGCCACACCAAGCAGGGCTATTATTCGTTTAGAGATAATTTTTTGGAAGGTGTAAGGTCTGTGTTTGATTTACATTTTTTTGCATTGGATATTCAGCTGTCTCAGAGCCATTTGCTGAAAGACTCTCTTTGCTCCATTGTGTTGCCTTCGCTCCCTTGTCTGAGATCAGTAGACTGTATTTATGTGGGTCTATTTCTGGGCTCTGTATTCTGTTCCATTGATCTATTTGTTTATTCTTTTGCCAATGTTACACTTATCTTGATTACTGTAGCTTTACCATGAGTCTTGAAGTCAAGTAGTGTCAGTGCTCCAAATTTGTTCTTCTTTTATTGTGTTGGTAGTCTGAGTCTTTTACCTCTCCATATAAACTGATTCAGTGTGTTAATAACTAAAAACTAACATATCAAGATTTTGGCTTGGGTTGTGTTAAAGATCAAGTTGGAAGGAATTGACGTCTTGACAATATTGAGTCTTTCTATCCATGAACATGGAATCTCTCTCTACATTTTTTTAGTTCTTTGATTTCATTTATCAGAGTTGTGTAATTTTCCTCAAATAAAAATACATAGTTTGTTAGCTTGTATTTAGGTATTTTCTTTTTTGTGTGTGGTAATGTAAATAAATTTTTTTAAAAGATTTTATTTTTTTAAATTTTCAGAGAGAGGGGGAGGGAGGGAGAGAAACATAAACTGGCTGCCTCTTACATTCCCCCAGCTGGGGACCTGGCCTGCAACCCAGGCATGTGCTCCGACTGGAATCGAACCAGTGACCCTTTGGTTCGCAGGCCAGTGCTCAATCCACTGAGCCACACCAGCCAGGGCTGTAAATGAAATTTTGTTTTTTATTTCAAATTTGACTTGTTCATGCTGGCATATAAGAAAGTAGTTAACTTTTGTATATTAATCTTGTATTCTGCAGCCTTGTTGTATTCCCTCATTATTCCAGGAGGTTTTTGTTTCTTCTTTCAGATTTTCTACATAGACAATTATGTCACCTGTGAACAGAGTTTTATGTAATTCTTCCCAATTTGTGTACCTTTTATTTCCTTTTCTTGCTTGTTGTATTAGCTACAAATTCCAGTACAACCAATGAAGCCACCCAGCCAGGGCTGAAATTATTTTTTATCTTGATTCAAACAAATAAAATGTATACAAGAAAAAAATATAGTCACATAAGATGACAACCAGAGAAATATGAACATAATGGGGTATTTGATTATTAAATTACATTCATTTTTTAGATTTGTGATAATGATATTTTGGTTACTGTTTTATGTTGTTGTTGCTGTTGTTTTAGAACCCCGCACATTTTCGATTGCCAAAAAAGTGAAAGTACTCTGAATGACTTTCCTCCTGTGGCTAGCTAATGAAGTGGCTACTTTTTGTCATTGCTATACAGGAACACTACTTCTAGAAAGCTTTCTCCAACTAACGCCGTCACTTTAAACATTTAGCACAATCAGATCTTCATAATAAATATTATAGTTACAACATATAGCTATAGTCATGTCCTTTGCAAAACAAACAAACAAAATTTAAAAACTCGGATATTCTAGGCAATTTCTAGAAATCAAAAGAAGCAACTTTTTCTTCTGTGGAACCCACACCTCTTGGCTTTGCCTCATTTTCACCCCCTACAGTATCCCATCTCCACTCTCCAACCCAGAAGGGCCAACACCAGAAACCAAAGGTTTAACTCTGGAATGACTGTGAGCATTGGATGGTTGTGGTGTAACCTTGCAAGTGATCACCAGAGAAACTGCACAATACCTGAGGCTAGACTACATTGCTAATTGGAATGTAAAAAGCTCAATGTACATACCAAAATAGAGTGGTTATAACCAGGAAGAAAGTTAGAATAGGTGTTGAGAAACTAAGTTTACCTTAGTAATACAAGGGGAATCCAGGTTCAAGATAGAGTCAGGAGAAACAGATGGAATGAGGTGAAGAGTAAGAAATGTTGAATAACTGGAACAAAAACAGTATCAGCACTAAAATAAAATAAAATAAAATAAAGAAATCAACTCACTGAAAAAACAATGAACATCAGAGTCTTGCGGACTTGTTATTGAAAAACTGAGGGGAGAAGAAAAACCTTTCCTGGAGACACAGGATAATTTTTGAAGTATTAGCTAGAAGCTTCACTTGCCTTAAAAGAACTTTGGTTCTTGGTAACCAGGAAATTATATGTTGTTTATGAGCCACAATTATATATTATTTATTATACCTGTTGGCTGTGGGAGAACTTAATAACACCGTATCATAGGATTTAGGTAAGTCTTAAATAAAGTTAAGTATGTGTATGTAAATTATATCTTGTTAAAGGAGGTTACCAAATCCTTTTCTATTCCTAAGTCATTTTACTCCTCTAAAGTCTTTAAACATATTTCTCTTGGACGTCTCTGCTGACATGACCTTAGTTTATTTAAGTCAGCTGTTCTCAAAGTGCAATTTAGGGATCCCTGGAAGGTCTCTAAGATTCTTTCAAGGAGTCTGTGAGGTAAAGATGATTTCATAATATTAAGATATAATTTGCCTATTTCACTCTCACTTTCTCCCAAATGTTCAGCAGACTTTTCCAGAAGCTATGTGATATGTGGTAATACCATTACTCTAATGACTAATAGAATATGTGTTTGAATGCTCTTGTGCTTTAAAATTTCATTTTTTATATTTCTAATATGGTATATATTGGTAGGTATAACCCATATAACCATAAGCTCTTTGAGATCCTCAATACTTTTTAAGAGCGGAAAGGGATCTTAAAACCAAAAAAATTGAGAATTGCTGCTTTAAGCCATCATCTATTACCTTAACTTTTACAATTTTTTTCCTAATATATCTCTATCTTTTTATAATTTCTGCCATGTGCTCATTTGAAAATAAAAATCTGATTATATTGCATCTCTGTTTAAGGTTTACATATATCTAATAACCTGTAAGATGGGATAGTATCATGGCACAGTGGAACGAACAAGAAGACCTTTGATTCCACCTAGAGCTGAATTTGAATTCAATGTATGTTGGACTCCACTAATGGTTCTCCAATAACCATTTCTCTTTTCTTCATTTTTGTAATATAACCCCTGACTTTTAGCTTAGCACATGACATTACCACTAGAAATCACTCTCTTGGAGCTGAGTGTGGACATATGAAGATGGGCATTGGGAGATGAGCAGAAGTAATATATATGCAACTTCTGGGTCAAGTTGTCCCCCAAAAGAAGGTGGTTTACTTCCACTTCTTTCAAGCTTCCAAGGGGATTAGAGGGTACTGAGCCAGCCAGCTTTAGCTATGTGGATGAAGACCATACTTACCTATTTGAGATTGTCTCCCTAAGTCTATGTTGTTTAATGGAGGAAAAATTAACCTCTACCTTGAGTCCATTTTGACCATGCAGGCAAACGTGGGCTTAACCTCAACTAAGTGCCTATATGACCTAAATCCCTGAGGTAAATGTGTATAAAAGGCTCTTACTATATATTTTCAGGTTCCTATACTGTGTTTCCATTAACCTAAGCTTGCTCGGAGCAATCTTTCATTTTCAATTTATTCTTTCTTTTAATATTAATGAAGTATGCTAGGCACTGCACACAACAGTATAACATATATTTAGTCACCATGCAGTGGGTCCATCAACAAAATGAAGAAAACAGTGTCCCGATAGTCAAGCAGAGCAAAGTGATACTTTTTGAGGTCCTGCTACTTTTGGACAGACCCAGAAACCATGAGACTGGACTCTTGGCTATTGAGCCTCAATAAGTAAAAGGGTTTCAGATTTATTAGAAGGGGACAATTAAGAAAAATGTGGGGCACTAGTCCCTGGCTCAGTATTTGAAGTATAAAGTGAGGTCTGTGCAGGATATATATGTGTGACTAAAAACGTCTTTCATCAAGCCTGGGCTATTCTATAACCCAGGGCAAGACTGAATGCGCCAGTAGGAGATCAATGATCCAAGCACATCAAGAGCTGGGGAGGCCACACAAGGAGAAATCTTATGTAATAACAGAGGATACATGTGCAATGCTAGAATTATATATTTTATAGACATACCTTTCCATGTGAAAAAGGCACATACTTTGCCAGCCCATTTTTTGTTTAAGATGGAATTTTGGCCCATGTGAAGGATTGACAGTGTTATTATTACATTTTTACTAAAAATAATTTTATATTATTTTTAGGTTGAATCATATGAAATTGCTGCTTTGTGAATCAAATATGGTGTTAAAGGTCCATACAACTGGACTGAAGACCAGGAAGTCCTTTTTTCAGAAATCTCAACATACAAGGATTTTAGGTAAGTCACCACCAAAGGTCTCAGATACCTGCAGCATCAAAGTGGCTGAAACTCTGGAGGATATCAAAATGCCAAACATAAATCCTTACTTCTGACATCTACCTTGGGTCTGTGTAAAGCCAAAAGATATGGTTTTTCTTCTCTTCTTTACAAATCTCATGTAAGTGCCTCTCAATTGTAGATTTTAACTAGAATCCTGCTGGCGAGGGAATCTGTGGAATTGAATTTCTAGGTTTTACAACTTTGTGATGTAGTGGGGAAGCTAGAAGAGCTTTAGCTATGTTAATATAATTTTTATTAGACTATGGGTAAAGTTTCTGGGCTAGAATAAATAAGAGTTAGTCAAGGCTCTTGCCACGTGCTGGTGTTGGAGGACCCTCCCAGCTTCAGATTTACCAACAGCATGAATCAAGAAAAGTTAGCCAAACTTCAGGCTCAGGTCCGGATAGGGGGCAAGGGTACAGCTCGCAGAAAGAAGAAGGTGGTGCATAGAACAGCTACAGCCGATGACAAAAAACTTCAGAGTTCTCTAAAAAAACTGGCTGTGAATAATATAGCTGGTATTGAAGAGGTAAACATGATTAAAGATGATGGAACAGTTATTCATTTCAACAATCCCAAAGTCCAAGCTTCCCTTTCCGCTAACACCTTTGCAATTACCGGTCATGCAGAAGCCAAACCAATCACAGAAATGCTTCCTGGAATATTAAGTCAGCTTGGTGCTGACAGTTTAACAAGTCTTAGGAAGTTAGCTGAACAGTTCCCTCGACAAGTGTTGGATAGCAAAGCACCAAAACCAGAAGACATTGATGAAGAGGACGATGATGTTCCAGATCTCGTAGAAAATTTTGATGAGGCATCAAAGAATGAAGCTAACTAAAATTTTTTCTGTTTTTTGGAAGCTGGCATGGACTAGATTTAACATCAGCTATGTGGTTCCAAAGTTTTACAGACACGAAGAACATCAACTGTTACTAGTTCAGTAATATAAATATTTTGTATATTAATAATGCTGTTTGTTCAGCATTTTTCGGTCATTTGATTTTGCATTTTGCACTTCCTCCCAGGATCTAGTCTTTTGGTCAAAATACGAAGTATTGGCGCAGCTTGAGGGTGTTTGATTCTTGGTTTTTTTGTTTGGGATATTTTTGGTGTGTGTGTATGTTTATGTATGCTTGTGGGTATGTGTATATATATACAGTGGAGAGCAAATTGGAAAACAATTCTATTTATCCTCCTCCTTCCCCCAGTAGAAATAAAACAAATCTTTACATTTGAAAAAAAAAAGAGTTAGTCAAAAAGAGATGATAAATGAAGAGTACGTCCGTTCAGACCTTAGACTCTTCCTCTCAAGTGGCCCTTTCCATTCACTCCCTCTACATCTCCAGCTCCCCCTCTGTTGTGGACAAACAGAGATGCTAACATCATACCCCAGGAGTGTGTGTGTGTGTGCTTCCTGTTGGATTCACAATTGAAAGATCTTTAAGGTTAGTTTTCTGCTAGTCTCTGTATCTTTCTTTACTTGAAGAAAAAAAGTTACGTTCACAATCTTTAAATTGGGGGAGTTGGAATTGTTTGAAAATATACATTAACCAGAAATGAGAAATATCTGAGATTCTATGCTATGACATTAAATATGCACTTTATTCATTAATGTTCATTCAAAAAATAAATTGATGTGTTATTGTTAATGAAAATGCAATTTTTGGTTTGGTAAATATACCCCAAGTCTCACTATTTCTGCTTTTTAGATCAATTTTTTTTTTTTTTTAACCGGTGGCAGATCTAAGCCATGGAGCTTTCAATGTAATTACATCTGATTTCTGGACATTATATTAATGCTGAACTATTAGTATAGTAATGGCCACCGACATACTTTTCATTTGTATTTTCATAATAGCCTCTATCCATGGAAGGCACCTAATTTGTCATAATGGAAAGCTGGTGTTTTTAAGATATATTTTAAAAGGGTAATTCCTTATGACTTGACCACAGCAGTTCATGCCAGAAGATTGTATCATTTTTTTCAATATGTCAATGTTAATTCATTTTGCAATCTGTTTAAACCTGGCTTGGTGGTCAGTTGTTAAAGCTGTCTGTAATTGTCAAAGGCCTCACACATTGTCCTTTAGACATAAATTTGAGGGCAATTATATGTGAAAATAGTTTATTGTTTCTTGGAATTTAGAATTGTTTTTTTTAATAACTTAAGATTTGAAGAAAAAGAGTTGAGTAAAACTACTTGGGAAAAATACCAATGCATATTTTTTCTCTTCAAATTACTTTCTTTTACTTTTTTTATGGATCTAAATATTCAGACCCATTGTAGAAAGAATATTTTAAAATGAAAATTCAACCCACATATAATTCTACTACCTAGAAATACCATCACTTAAAAATGCATTTTTTTTCTTCTTCTTTTATTTTTTAAAATCTGTGTGTATATGTAGATGTGTGTGTTGGGGTATGCTCACAGAAATAAGGATGTATTTTTTGTAAGAATTCAAATTAGGAACATGCTATCTTTTATTTATCATTTAAATAAAAGACTTCATCAGCATTTAATGTTAGGAAGTAAAATTTGGGAGCAGATTGATTTTTTACTGCTTTGTAGATAACCTAAAAGTTTTATAGATCTAGAATTTAGTTGTTATGGGTGGATTAACTCAATAGATTTTCAAATGTTAAACCAGCCTTGTGTCCTTGGATAATAACCCCAGCTTGTCCATAATGTATAATACTTTTTAAAAATTTCATAATTCAAAAAAAATTTCATAATTCTATTTGCTAATATTTTGTTAGAGTTTTTCTTTCTATATTTATAAGGGACATTGGACTATAGTTTTGCTCTGTTTAGTTTTTGTACTGTGTTAATCTGATTTGTTATGAGATTATACTGACCTCATGAAACAAGTTGGAAATGTTTCTTAGTCTTCTGTATTCTGAAAAAGGTGAGTGTACAATTCATGTTTATTTTTCTTTAAATGATTAATAGAATTCTCCAGTGAAGCCATTTTGTCCTGGAGATATATTTTTAAGGAGTTTTTAAATTACAAATTCAATTTTTTAAATGGTTGCCATATGGCTATTTAGATTATTTTGTCTTGGTTGAATTTTGGCAGTTTATGGTTTTCAAAGAATTGGTTCATTTTTCTAGGTTGTTGAATTAAGGAGCATAAAATTGTTCATAGTATTTTTTTTTTCTTAGCTTTACATTTTATTTTTTTTTATTTTTATTTTTTATTTTGGTTTTTCAATTACAGTTGTCCCCTTTTCCCCTAATTTCTCTCCCCCACCCAACCCACCCCCTCTCCCGCAATCATATCCCTCCCCGTTGTCCATGTCCATGAGTCTTTTATACAGGCTCTTTAATTAAACCCTTCCCTTACTTATCCCCCTTCTCTCCCTCTCCCCTCCCCCCTATTGACTGCTATTCTGCTCTTTGTTCTATTTAGTTCCTTTGTTTGTGTTGTTCTTTAGTTTCCTGTATTAGGTGATATCATATGGTATTTTTCTTTCTTTGCCTGGCTTATTTCACTAAGCATAATTCTCTCTAGTTCCATCCATGTTGTCTCAAATGGCAGGAGTTCCTTCTTTCTTTCTGCTGCATAGTATTCCATTGTGTAAATGTACCACAGTTTTTTGATCCACTCATCTACAGATGGGCACTTAGGTTGTTTCCAGCACTTAGCTATTGTAAACAGTGCTGCAATGAACATAGGGGTGCATAAGTTCTTTTGAATTGGTGTTTCAAGATTCTTCGGGTATAATCCTAGTAGTGGAGTCGCTGGTTCAAAAGGCAGTTCCATTTTTAATCTTTTGAGGTAATTCCATACTGTTCTCCATAGTGGCTGCACCAGTCTGCATTCCCACCAACAGTGCAGTAGGGTTGTTCATAGTATTTTATAATTGTCTTTTTAATAGCTATAGGAATCTGTAGTGATTCTTTAAAATCAGGTTAATTTTACAAAAATAAAATGCACAGACCTGAACAGCATAGTCTAATTTGTTTTGACAAACATGTACCTATATAACCATTGCTCAAATTAAAAAGAAGACTGTTTTCACACCTCTGAAAATTCCCTTGTCCTCCTTGTCAATCAATAAGCATCACTTCTGAGGAAACCATTGCTATGATTTCTATCCTTCTAGAATAAGGGAGGGCAAACTACAGCTCAGATTAGTTAAATCTGGCTTGTTGTGTAAACAAGTTTTTATCGGAATGAAGTCACACCCGCTTTTAAAAGATTTTATTTATTTATTTTTTATTTAGAGAAAGGGGAAGATAGGGAGAAAGAGATGGAGAGGAACACAATGTGAGAGAAAAACATCAATTGATTGATTGCCTCCTGCACACGCCCCAACTGGGGACCTAGCCCACAACTCAGGTATGTGCCCTGACTAGGAATCGAACTGGTGACCTTTTTCTGACCAGGATGTCACAGCCATTTTTTAATGTACCTGTACTGCTACTTTCATGTCACAAGGGCCAAGTTGAGTGGTTGAGACTGAGACATTATGACCCTGCAATGGGAAAGCCAGTCTCTTCTGGATTTTTAAGTGTTCTTCTGCACAGCCATTCTCGGCGGTGCAGATAGACTCTCAAGAAACTACGCCATCGTCTCTCGAGACGGACGGGCATGGGCAACAGCAGACCCTCCATATCACCCTGCCCAGGCTCTGTAGCTTCAGCTTCACTGGAGAGGACACTCCAGCGTCATCGCAAGATGTCGATTCAACACGGGAGGAGACAGATACCGTGTCACTCCCGAGTCGGACTGCACAGCCATTCTCGGCGGTGCAGATAGACTCTTAAGAAGCTACACCATCGTCTCTCGAGACGGACGGCTGCCGACGACGACAACGACGACGAAGTGTTCTTGCAGAGGCCCCAGCCTGCGGCAGAGCTATGGAAACTGACATGCCATAAAGAGAGAGAATGCCTCCTTTTGTCCCATAGAAACATTTACTCTTCACATTTGAAGGGTATATATTTACATTTCAAAGAAGAATGAAATGGGGAGTCATTTGTTTTCATTTCAAAGGACTGTAAAATAGAAACCTTCCTATTTTCCTTCCCAGTGAAGATTTACATACATTAGGGAGGTAAGATTTATGTCCTTCTCTCAGGAGAAGCGAGCTGTATAGCAGTTCCCATATGTGGAGAGCAGGACCTGAAGCCATGTTTAGAGCATGCGCAGGGGGATGATGCAGCCCCTCAGCATGCTCAGTACAGCATGGCAGACAACATGTGCTTATCTGAAAGGTAACATCACCCTCTCAGAACATGCACAGTAGAGCGACATAAACCACATGTGCCTGTCAGAACTGATGTAAACATGTGCCTATCAGAGCTGATGTATACAACATGCGCCTGTTGAGACTGAGGAAAACAACATGTACTTATCCAAATTAAGGAAAACATGTATACAAGAAACTACAAAATCAACATGACTTTACAAGAAAAAGAAACATAAAAGCAGAGGACTTGAGACCATGAATGTTGCATCAGGGGAGAGCAAATCACTTTGGGATGTCCTGCACGTTCCACCTTGGGAGAGAAAGATCTCCACTGTGTTTCTGTCCCTCTGACTCTGCCTTGCAAGCTGGGCACTACCCCTGTTGCCTCTCGGACCTGGACCTGATCTGGACTCTTGGGACTCAGGTTCATTCTTCCCCCAGTTCTCTCGTGTTATGTTACTACTGATTGTTACTGAATGATTATTATTGTTTTTAGGTTAGTATGGATTTGTATTGAGTGTGCATTAATAAAAGGTGAGTGAATAGCATAGTCACCTGTGTTGACTCACTGTTATTCCTTAGTGCTGGTGTCACCTGTAGGGCCGAGTATCGTATAGGGGGCCTGGCGCTTTTGGTTCCTAAGGCCCAGGTCAGACCCAAGCAGAGACCAAGGGTTGACTTATAGGAAAGACTACATTACATATGCCTGTGACACCATATAAACTCCCAGATTCATAACTGTGGGGTTCTGTGGGGTTCTCCTGTATTGCAAAAACTTATTTTTTGTATTTAAGGTCTATTCTTCTGTTTATCATTACATTAGCCTTAAGGGAGAGAACGGGGCATAAGGAGGAACCTATGCACTGATTGCTGTCTGCCTTTGATCCAGAAACTTGCTTGCTTTCAGGACAAAAATAAGTGAATATAGATACTAAAAATATACCTAAAATATTTATTATCTGGCTCTTTACAGAAAAAGTTTGCCAACACCAGTTTTAGAATAGTATTGCTGTTCTTGAACAGAAATACATGGAATCATAAGTTTATTTTCTGTCTGGTTTCTTTTGGTCAACATAATGCTTTAGAGGTATATCCATATTATATGTATCAATAGTTCTTTTAATCTGTAAGTAAATTTCATTATGTGAATATTTTATAATTTGGTTATTCATTTTCTGTTGATGAACATTTGAGCTGTTTTTAGTTTGTGTTTATTAGAAACAAAGTTATTATGAACAGTCTAATACAACTCTTTGTAGACATATGCTTTCATTTTTCTTGCGTATAATTTCTGAGTCATAGGGAAGATATATGTTTAACTTTACTTTAAAAAAATCTCCTTTGCCAAAAGTTGCATCATTATACACTATCACTGTCAATGTATTAGAGTTCTGGTTGGTCCAAACTATTGTCAGTACTTATTATTATCAGTCATTTAAATTTAATCCATTCTATGGGCAAAAATTGATACCTTCTTGTGGTTTTAATTACATTTTTCTAATTACTAATGATGTTGGTCTTTTTTTATATGCTTGTTAACAATCAAATGTCTTTTGTGAAGTGTATATCAAGTATCTATTGTTTTTGTTTTAATTTTATTTTTAGCAGTTAACTTTATATTTTGGGTGAAAGTCACTTATCAAATATATGTATTGTGAATATTTTACCCTAGTGTGACTTGTCTTTTCATTTTCTTAAGAATATTTTTTGATGAGAGGTTTTTTTTTTAATTTTGATCAAGTCCTACTTATCAATTTATTCTTTTGTGGTTAATGATTTCTGTGCCTTAAGAAATCTTTGCTCACTCTATAGCCAGGAAGGTATTCTCTTATGTTCTTTTCCAGGAGCTATATCCTTTAGATGTTACATTTAGGTCTGCAGACTGCTTTGAGTTAACTTTTATGTATGATATTAGGAAGGGTATCAAAACTTGTATTTTTCTATTTTTTTCTATAGAATACCATTTTTCCAGCAACATATGCTGAAAATATTTTTCTTTTCTGTTTAATATCTTTGATACCTTTATTGAAATTCAATTTGACATTTATGGGTGAATTGATTTCTGAACTCTCTATTCCTATCTGTTGATTTGTTTGTCTATTCTTATGTTACTACTCACTGATTTAATATTTGGCTTTATGTTATATCTGAAAATCAAGTTGTGTCCCAATTATTTTTCTTCAAGATTTATTATTATTATTATTCTAGTTCTTTTGCATTTCAATATGAATTTTAGAATCAGCTTTTCTACTCCTATAAAATAGTCAGGTGGGATTTTGGTTGAATATATAGATAAATTCGGGAATTAATTAACATCTAAAAATACTGAGCTTTTTAAATTTATGAACATGTGGTGTGAAAAAAAATAATTTTCCTCCCACCTTCTAAGTTCTTCTAGCTGGGCTAATAATCAAATTAACAAAGACAAATGAACAGGAGAAAATTAAGTTTTAATATGGGTGCACAAGGAATTCACATAAGCATGGAATTTCCAAGACAGTGAGGCAAAATGAGGTATATATGTCATTTTGGACAGAGGAACACAGGAGAAGGAAGGGCCTAGGCTTTAAAAGAGGAAATGGGCAATTCATAAGCAGCTGAGAAAGTGGCAAATAAACTCTTGTGGAGGTAACTCAGAAATAACGGGACAGAGGGGAATCCAGTGAACAGATTTTTACATGGAAACTTTTCATCTATCCTAATTAATTCATATATGCTAAAGTGAATATGCTCGGGGAATTAGGCTAAGGTTCCCTTCCCAAAGCAGGTTTTATTACCCGAATCTCTTTAAGGAGAAAAGGGAAGATAAAAACAAAACAAAACACAAAACTCTTCCTGAATTTGTTGGGCTTTAATTATTTTCAGTTTGAAGTAATCTGTGAGTCAGGATAGCACATCCCAGCGATTCTCACTCATGAACCCCCATAAACATCTCTTTATTTATGTATAGCTTTTTAAATTTCTCTAAGTAACATTTAGTAAATTTCAGTGTACAAGCCTTGTAAACTTTAATTTATTCCTAAAAATTTCATGGGGATGTTTTTTAATGCTTTTGTGTTTCTTCTTTTATTTCCAGTTGGTCAATGATAGAATGTAAAAATAGTGTTTATTTTAGTAAATGGGCCTTGACTCATACATTACAAAATTCACTTAGCAGTTCTAACAGTTTGCTTCTAGGTTCATCTGAATTTCCTCAGCACATAATCATATCTTCTACAAATAAAGACAGTTTTACTTCATCTTTTCCAGTCAAAACACATATGTAGATTGGATTCAGTTAACAGGCTACCAAGATGATACCCTCAGGAGTCTAAACTCTTCATTGTGCAAGTAAAAAATCTGAGATCCAAGAAATGACATGCTTAATCAGTGTTCACTTGAGCCTAGAACATGGTCTCTGGGTCACAGGCCAGAAGTCTCTGTGACCAGATTACCATTTATGTGAATACAGGGCAACTCTCAAATAAATGTTCCACTTCTATATTCCTGATGAGTTAAATTTAGCTTCCTTGGCATAAGAGCTTCCATCTAGGATGCCCGTTAGCAATATCTGCTCCCTCTATACTGAAAAGTTGTAAAAAGGATGCCTTTCCTATATTCTCATAAATATTTTTTCTTTATTCTTGGAATTAGACAAAAATCCTGGAATATCTGTAGATATGAGGGTCCTGATTTTGCCTCAAACTAACAAATAGCTTTCAGTCCACACCCATACATTTTATTTAAGCCCAAGCATTTTTTGTTTTGCATGTTTTTAATTTTTATCGATGTTCTTCTAATTATTGGATTTCAATTTTTGCTAGCTACTTCTATTCGTTCACTAAAAGATCTTCAGTCTGTGTATTCTGGGTATTGTAGTAGGTCCTGGATTATAAAGTGTCCACAAAACAAGTCCATTTCCTGCTCTATGATACTTATAATTGAGTGAGGGGACTGCTATGCAGTTTTGTGCATGGTTCAAATTCTTAATTTCTAAGATACAAGTCAGAGAATAGAGAATAAATAAAATGCCTTCCCTTTTCCCCCTCCCTCGCCACTTTTTTTCCAAGTAAGTGATTCTGCTTGGTTACACAAGGCAAATATACGCTAGCCACTAATCTCATGCTTAGTGGATCTTATCCCCAAATTCCATTAATAGCATGTCAGACAGCATTGTTTTTCAATATTATTGAAAATTTCTGTCTCCTTTTAGTGGGAAATCAGAAGCAGATGTGTCAAAACCTATAAGATAGACATTATTTTAAGACAGAATTTGAAATGAATTTTTAATGTAATCAACTTATTTTCCTAAATAGATATCCTAATTTCTAATGGTTTCTAATATATTTTGTTAAATTTTATTTTAGGATGCCTGTAAGTGAGTATTTTATTGTTCAAACCAGTTATCTTTTCTGAATGATTTTGGAATGTACTGCTTTTTTAAAAATAGTCTAATCTTCTATGACTATTACTATCATTATTTCTAAAATAGATTCCTTGTTTTGAATTCAAAAAACAAAAAAAAAAACATGACTCTATAAAGAAAAATGGCTCAAACTAAGACAAATTATCTGCGTAAGAGGTTACTTACAAAAATCAGAAAAAATATTCTTTATACAGAGTCACTCAGCCTTTGATTTTCTGCTAATTCTCTTTAGTAGAGCATCCATTTCCTGTGGATCAGTTTTATACTAGTTTTTTTTTTTTAAATCACAAAATAATTGCTGCTTCTATAGAGAACTTTCAACTGTAAGTGAATGTCTTTTTTGGGTATATTTTATTGATTATTCTGTTACAGTTGTCCCAATTGTTTTTCCCCTTGCTCCCCTCCACCCAATACCCCCCTTCCCTCCAGCAATCCCACCCACTTAGTTCGTGTCTATTGGTCGAGCATATAAGTTCTTTGGTTTCACCCTTTCCTATATTATTCTTAACTTATAAGTGAATATGTCTTCTATATCAATTTTAAGTCTTTGTTTTTGGCAGCCTTTTCTTCATTTTGGTAATAAAATTGATATATTATTTGCAGAACAATTATATGCAGATTTCTGCATGTAGTATTGTTTATCCTTTTTCAAATTATACATTTCTCTCTCAGTCCTAGAATCATGTACAGTGTAAAAGAGATGTACAGGAAGGAATCATTAATTTACTTTTATTCTAAGCACCAGAATCCTCTGTCCTAGTGCTATCAGTGCTTTGACCATGTCAGGCCTTCACCTCCTCAGCAGGGATGACAAAGTGAAGGGAATTTCCTCTGTCAAAGGAGTCTGACCTACAGTTCTGGAAGATCAGTTAGCAGCAGTACAGCATGATTTTGAATTGTAGTTAGCAGGAGAAAAAATAAGAGAACAAGAGCAGTTTGATGTAGTTTGATACTAAAGATTACTGTGTGTGAGAATCTGCTGTCAGTGGAAGAACAGATTATATATTTTAGCATTTAAAGAAAGAATTTAGCAATTATATAC
Organism: Furipterus horrens; assembly: GCF_987537825.1. Lineage (NCBI taxonomy): Eukaryota > Metazoa > Chordata > Mammalia > Chiroptera > Furipteridae > Furipterus > Furipterus horrens. The sequence goes on from NW_028327171.1 coordinate 174,420,397, forward strand.
CTCTCTTCCCCCAAAACCAAACTTACGTTTCTTGCATTTCTATTTATTATTAATTTTTCTGCTAACTGGTTTCTTATTTGCCTGAGAAAAGCAGCATAATCTAATGCATTGTTCCTTAACCAGTGAGTTTGGATGCTTGTGTATGTTAAGAAAGAATTGCCATCTCAAAACACTCTTGGTTTGTTTTCATTTCTTCTTGCTGACTTATTTCAGTGATACAGATTTATAGATCAATAAGGCCCAAGAAGATAATAAGAAGTCATGATTGCAACTTGGTATAAAACACTAGAGGTTGGGAGGTCCTAGAAATTATGAGACCACTTAGAACCCCTCAAACCCTAACTTTTAAACATTGTTTTAACCAAACCAGAACTTTGGAGGGAGTGTGAAGAGGGATGTGCAAAATTCAGTAATGAAGATACCAGTTTCTCTCTCTGATCTATGTGTCTGACACTAAATATTCTTTCTCTTTAATCTATCAAAACCCTGAGAGGGAAGTAATCTTGTCCCCACTTTGTCAGTGAACAGAGAGACCAAGATTGTAGACATGCATTTATAAATATATGTAAATAAATGTGTCTATATGTACCTATATAAATTATTATTGTATGTGTAGAAGAGGTAGACTTATATAGCAAAAGTAACACCAAATCTAGAGACAAACTAGACTTCTATATCCACACTGCCACCAATTCTATTTACAATATAGCAAAGTCAGCCCCTCTTTGCCTCATTTTTCATCTGTAGAATGGGAATTTGTATACTTAAATATTGAGAGGTAATATGTGTGAAAATACTTCATAAACATTAAAAAAGAAAGCAAGAGCAAACCAAGGTATGAATTAACTTTTACACAGAGACGACATAGAGCAGGTGGAGAACTGTGTTAGAAAGAATGAAGGTCTCCCCTAGATGTTCCCATCCTAGTCTGCAGAAGCTATGAACAGGCCGTGCTACATGGCAGAGGGGAATTAAAGTGGCAGGTGGAATTAGAGTTGCTAATCGGCTGTCCTTAAGATAAGGAGATTATCTGGATTTTCAGGGTAGGCCCTGTAAGCACATGGGTCTTTAAAAGAGAGACAGAAGCCTAGTAGGAGTCAGAGAAGGAGAAAAGGATGACAGAGAGGAGACTGGAGAAATGTGGTATGAGAAGGACTCAACCTGCCAGCAACCTGGAGACACAGGAAAAGACCAGGAAGCGCTTCTCCCCTGGAGCCTTCGGACTGCAGCCCTGCGGACTTTGACTTCAGCCTGTGCATCTAATTTCAAAACTTTGACCTCCAGAACTATGAGATCATAAATTTGTGTTGCTTCAGCCCAGAAGGCATGGCAATTTGTTGCAGCAGCAATAGGGGACTAGGGTGAGAGCTTCCTGACAGAGGGGCTGGTGACCTTCTCTGCCCAGTGTCTCTGTGACTCCCAGCGATTCAAGGGAATGTCAGAGCCTGAGTACGACTGGTCTAAGCCTTGCCTTCATACCCAGTGGCTTTCTGGCTGCTTTGCTGGGGCTATTTCACTGCTGAAACAAAGGTGATCTTTCCCTCCTGGTCATGACAGTACAGGAAAATAAAACTCAGGAAGAGGCATATGGATGTTTTTCTGTTTCTCTATACCACATGAAAGCTATAAAGGGAAAAAAGAGGATTAGCTATTGCTATATTAAGAATATGAGGTGCCAAGTGAAACCCCAAATCTCACTTTCTAGCCTCCAAGAAGTTGAAGTTCAGGATTCATGCTGGAAAGCAAGCTGAGAATCACATGAAATTCATGGTTCATGTCATAGATCAGCGCCAGAGATGCTTGAAAGTCAGAAAAAGTCTACATTTCATTTTCTAAAAGCAGCGTTATTGCAGTATAACTAATGTACAATAAACTGCAAATATTTAAAGTGTAGAATTTTGTTTCAGGAGGAGTGTGTGGGGAACAAATTCGCTTCCAAGTGAATCCAACTTGCTTGTCGGGTTAACTCCACTCACTGACTGTCAATCCTACTGGGCACTACTTCATTTCCAGAATTCACAGGTCAAGATATATACCTTGTTGCATGGCATCGCTATAATATTGGCAGGAGCTGTCTCTTTATGTTCCCTTTTTCTGCCTTGGCCCCCAAAGACAGACACATCACTGGCTTATTTTCCACCTTCCAGGCTCTACAGGTACGGCGGTGGGCTCTGGGCTAATCAAGTCACGGAACTTACTTTATCCACCTGCATATACTTCAGGTCCTTTCTATACACTTGAGCAAATCAGTTTCTATTCTCTTATCTATTATATGGAATGCTGTTTCATGACTGCTCTCTCCTTCATATCATAAACATGATTAATAATGGAGGCTGAAAATAGTCACACAGTTATGACTTCTCAGAGATGTGGCTAAACAGAAATTATGTGGTATATATAAATGTTTGTTGCAGGCATGCCTAATGAAAAAAAAAAAAAAAAGCTAAATGGAGAAAGAGAGCACTGTGGACATGAGGGAGCGTTATAACAAATTCCACAAGTCTCTTTTCAAAGTCGAGCTTAAGCCTGAGTATCATTAGGAAAAGTGCCTAATGCACTCGATCACCTAAACTCTGGGAGAGTCCGAGAGCCTCTTCTGGTTTCTTTTGCTTCCTCTGGACACTCCCCTGTTTTCTTTAGGATTTTCACACAAGTAATTGTATGTACCCCAATGTTTTCTTCTCTCCATCATTCTTTTCCTTGAATATAAATTATTAATTTAAATATTCTTATATCAGTAGTTACAGAATGACTGATATTTCAAAATTATATTTTGGATTAGTAAGTATTGTGAAAAGTAATAAACCTCATATTAAATGAATTTAGGGGCAACTAGAAAAGGGAACAGTGACACACTTACCATTCAACGTACTCTACTGACCCCAACAGCAGGAAACATAACAATGCCTTGCCCCTCTGCAGTGAAGTGATACTACTTACCTACCTCAGCAGGGGGAAGTCAAGATTCCCATCACCCAGTAAGGGCCTAGTCATTGGGAGACTGCCATAGCTCAGCCAATGAAAAGTCATTATACTGCAAACTTTGAGTTTCCTCCAATGGCTCTTTGTTTAGAGCAGCCCCTTCCAGGTCCATAAAAGAGTCTTCCTCTCCTTTGTGTCTCTGGACTTGTGACTGATTGATCATTGGACCATATGTCCTGAATTACAATTTTTTGTTGCTCCTGAATAAACCCATTTTGCTGGAGAAATATATGACTGTCTATTTGTTTAAGGTCAACAGTATATTACAAAATTGTGTTTCTAGTCTCTTCTTAGAGGCAAGAAGAAGGGTAGCATTTAAAAGCAGGCTGTGAGAAAAACTTTTCTTTCTTTCTTTCTGTCTGTCTCTGATAGACACACATGAACACGTGCACACAAATGCTCTACTCCAAGGGTTATATAGCTGTGTGTTAAACTTTAGGAAAACCTCAGCTAGCACTGTCTTTGAAAGCTTTTGTATTTGCTTATGCTTTTAGACTTCAGAGTTGTTTTCATCTGCTCTCTTTCCAGATAATGAAAGAGATGCACACAACATTCTGTATATTAATGTCATAAACACCTGCCTCTGGCAAAGCCTTAATGTGTGAACAAAGAAAGGAATTGTTCACACAGTAAAACATACAATGAGAAATGACTATCAGTGGTGGAAACCTCTCTGTTAGAGGAAATTTCAGATCATTTCAATGTTTACATTTGCAACTCAAGCATATTGACAGAGCAATGCAAATAGATGTACACTAGGAACTGCAGGAAGAAAATTATTTGCACAGATACTGCAAAGATTTTCTAGCTATGTGAGAAATGAAAATGCATTTCTGCCATATTTGGTAAACTGAATGTTACTTAGAGGACAAACCACATGTAAAAGGGAGATAAGGAAAAATTGATTTGAATATTATTGCAGGGCAAAGTAAATAATCATGATGCATCCAACCTTTATAAATGTGCAAAACCAGATTAATTTTCCCAATTACAAACCTTAATAATATTAAATGACTTTTAAACATGAAATAGGATAAGAGATTGATGGTAATGATAATCCACAAATGTATTCTAAGGGATATTAATAAAAGTTTGGTTGAACCAAGTGGGGAGGGGATATGGAAGAGAGGGAGAATGCTGTGTTAAAGAGGGATCCTCAAGACTTTGCAGATCTTTAAAGGCTAATACACACTCTAACTCTCTAAACAGAAATAGAGTGTGTGATGTTTCCAAACTTTTTAAACCCATAAACTCTTTTACTTTAAGGGACCATGAGTTCCAAAGAACGTATAAGTAGCCGAATGTTTTTCCAACTGATTTAAACTTCACTGCACATTCTACTCTAGTCAGTGCCACAATGGCCAGCAGTAAAGTCTCTATTTCTACAAATAAATAGAGTGTTTATACAAATGCAAGCAGAGACATTATTGTTCTACAGTTCAGTACCTGAAACTCGTGTCTCCATTGCTGAGAGTTGCAGAGGTCATGCCAGAGAAATACTGACCAGATCGTCACAAAGGAGCTCTCCGGGTGGGCTCACAGTATGTTGGTGAAGTCACCATTATTCTGGCCAAGAAATTTGACTTTGTCACAACCAACATCATAATATCAATCCCAAAAGTATAGGCTCAGATTAATTTTTTTAATTTTATTTATAATGAAAAACAAAGTGGTCAAAGCAACCAGGCATCTTTATCCTCTCCCTAGTACCTCTTCTTTTTATAGTTCGATCCAGCTGGGAAGTCAAATTCAAATCAATTATTTAGTGACAATAGTTCAGAGCAAGAGGAGCTAGCAATATGACCTACATCGTTAATGGCACGAGCTCTAGCCTGTCATAGAGTTCATGGGAGCACTAACAACTGCTTTCCCTTTTAATTGCAGGCTTAGACATGATGTTACAGGCAGAATTCACCTAAAGCTTCACCTGAATTAATAGATTGGAAGAACCTATTTTGCCCACTATGATTTTCCATAATATTTTCACAGTCACCTTAACCCCACATCCTGAGAATTGTTTGCTGTCATATAATTTTACTTGATACAGTAGCAAGAACCTGGTAAATTCAGACTTCCCCCATTGTACTACCACTTGTCCAGAAGTATTAATTAATCAGTTCCTTTACAAAAATTAAACAGAAACACCCAGATTTTGTTACATTTAAAACATACTTTTATTTTTAAGTGAAGAACTGTGCCACTGTATACAACTGAGCACGTGCCACACACATCCATTAGGATTTTCTCTAGTCGAAGTCCAGAGCAGGGAAGACCAAAGGCTAACACCTCTGGGAGCAGGCCACAACTAATAGCAAACTTCAGACTCCTTATCCCCAGACATGACAACACTGAGGTTTATTTTACAGCATCTCCCATGAGTCTCCAGTGGGATTGAGTTACAATTGCCCAAAGTGATAAGCTGCTTATTGAACACTTTGTATATTGACTTCCTTTCCCTGTTTCACTGCTCTACTTTCCGATTGTTGTTTCCTATGATCATTTCCTAAATAAGCTCCCTAATACTAGTCTCAGAGTTCCAAGGGAACCCAACATAACACAATATGTAACTGTAGAATTTAGTTGGAAGTCTGCTCTAGATCCAGAAATATTTACTTATTTTTTGACGGCTCACTTTATTTTAACTCATTTTAATAGTCTATGCCCTAACTTATATGATTCTGTAGAATTTCAATTTGCATATATATTATTGATCAATCCATGACATGTAGTGGCGATTCTATCCTTCTTGGAAAAGTCATGCTTACCTCAAATGAATCAACAGTCTACCTGTGGTTTGGTTCAGGTGTGGAGGCCACTGCATGTATCAGGAAGGAAAGCTAAATGACAGCATTCCAAACAGCCTGGCTGACTAAGTTGTGCATTCTGAGTGGGGACAAGCACTGCCCTGGCAGTCCACAGCATTGTTTCCTCACCTATAACAGAGGAGATTGCATTTAGTATTTTTAAGGAATCTTTCTAACTCTAAAATTTTAATTTCTGTGATTCTAACTCCGCAGAATTATTAAGTAGATAGGAATTATAATTATTAAAACCACAGAGAAATATTTGCTTCTAGATTCTAGAAACTAGAATATGTAAGATTATTTGCACAATTTAGCTTTTGAAATTTAGCGTTAGGCTAATTTTAGGCTAATAATGTGTTAAAAATAACTTCTCGTTTAGGCCAGGATGAAACATCAAAACAATGTATGTAGTGTGATTTCATTTTATGTCTTAAACTTAAATATTTAAATTTGAAAGTGTATTGCAATGAATCCTAACATAAGAAGGAACATCATAAACTTGGGTTTTGATTTAAAGAATTGCTTATTTGATTGAACCACTATGGGTTTTTTTTTTGTTTGTTTGTTTGTTTTGAGGGCCAGGATCTGGACACTGGGGATAACGTAGTTGGGTGATATGTTAAGATTGATCTTCACCCTTTGATATGATAGTTAAGGATATGTTGTACTAATTTATAGGATAAAATGGTCTTTACAATAAAAAAGTATCAGAATTTTCAAAAGGCCCATAAAATCTTTAAACTTTATATGATCCTGAATTCCTTTACATAAATTAATCAGAAATACCCAGATTTAATTATGTTAAAACATACACTTATTTTAATTTTTACTTTATTGTATTTTCACTGAATTTATTGGGGTGACATTGGTTAATAAAATTATATAGGTTTTAGGTATACAATTCTATAATGCATCATCTATATATTTTATTGTGTGTTCACCACTCCAAGTCAACTCTCCTTTAAAACATACATTTATTTTAAAATGGAGAAGAGCCCTGCCTGGTGTGGCTCAGTGGATTGAGCACCAGCTTGTAAACCAGAAAGGTGGTCAGTTCAAGTCCCCGTCAGGGCACATGCCTGGAATTGCAGGCCAGGTCCTGAATTGGGGGCGAGCAAGAGGCAACCTATAAATGTTTCTCTCCCTCTCTTTCTCCTTCCCTTCCCCTCTTTCTAAAAATAATAAAATCATTTTTAAAACTGAAAAATAAAATGAAGAAGAAATATGCTTTCCCATTTTCTTAAGACAGCTTCATAAAAAACCCAATAAACTTCATAATGTTTAAGAAGCTACAAGCACAGCAGGGAGCTACTCAACTACAAAGAACTCATCCTATGGAAGGTGTTATCTCTGACCATGTGACCCTGTGGCATTTTATTTTGTAAGTTTTACTCTTCCCAGCAATATAAGATTAACTTAAAAGCTGATGTTTTTCTACAGCCTGGAACTGGAAGATGGATAAGTAAAAGAAAAAAAAAAAAGTTAGCATCCAAGTGACCTAAGAGAGATAGTCTTTTGTGACTAGATTTCAAACAAAGAAGCTTACCTTTGGGCCAGTGTCACACCTGATAGGGTGTCCAGTGGCCTTGATAGTGTCTACTCTCCACTCTGTTCCTTTCCAGAATGGATTCTGGATCCAAGGTATATCACACTTCACTTCCTTCAGCAAGTACTGTTTGTTCATCTTACTTTGTTTTCTCAAACATTCCAAGTTCTTATTCTGTATTTCAACATCTCTGAGCAAAATAAGAGACCATCTATTTATGTTCCTAGACTTTTTAATGTAGTAAATGTAAATTGTAGAACTACTTCCTGGATACTCTGGACACAGGAAACAGATGCCTGCCGAATGGATTCCGGAAACAGATACTCAATAATGTAAAGTAATAACTATTCTGGTATTCTTCATTTTGTTTCACATAATCATGAGACTCCCCGGTGGCCTTTCCTCATTGCTTGGGATATAGGGAACCATTTCAGGGAAAAACTGAAGGAACACATTTACATGCCTGGGCTCTCACAAATCCTAGGTTAAATGACAGATTGTTTTTTATACAGAATAACTTTTGTTAATGTGTTTCTTTCTCAGACTATTTCTTGGAAATTATTCACCTTTATCCTGCTAATTTAAGCTTCTCGAGTCTGTGACGTTCTAAATTTGGTCATCATGTGATTTCTGAGTTACATTTATATTTGCTTTGGCCTCCAGGTTTATCTGGATATAGTCAAACTAGGCTGGATAATAATAGCAAGTTAAATTTTGTTGAGGACTTATTATTTGTAGGTACTGTGTTAAGTGCTTGGCTTCTCAGTAACCCTATGAGATAGGTCTTTATTAACTACATTTTACAAATACATTTCATGAAAACTAAGGCCTAGATTTTAAGTATCATGCTCAGGGTTGCTCACCTAGTCCTTTGTAGAACTGGAACTCAAACTCATATTGACTACAAAGCTCTACATAGGGAATTTTACCTAACTTCTCAATTTCTCTTGAACAAAATATTTCAAAGAATATACTTGCAAAATATTAATCAACTGGAAATAAATTACCAGCTGTCATGATCCTCTCATAACTCACACATTGCACACTTCTACCATATAAATACACATCAACAACAAACATTTGGATGCACTCCAGTGTCAATTAAAAGAAAATGCAGAATAGAGTACTCTCCATGAGCATTTCATATTCAAAAGCATATTCCATTACTGCCCCCACAAATGCCTTTTTCTCCCTCAAATCAGGATGAACTAGGGCTTACTTGTTCACTTTTTCTTCCTTTTTTTTTTTTTAAACTGCATTTGAGGTCATGTTTGTCAAACATTTTTCTTTGCCTCTGATGTGACTGAAATGATCTAATGAGTCAGTGGCCCTCCTCTGGCACACTGGGGCATATGGGGATGTACCACAAATGTTTCCTGAGCGTGCTGCCAAATTTTGAGCAATGTGTAAAATTTATTTTGGTTACAGCTAAAGATACATATGGTCATTGAAATGCCTGTCAAATGGAATATGGAGCCAAAGAGATCCAGTGATTTGCTCTGGAGCAGGTTACGATTTGCTGAAAGGAAGAAGTAAAAGCTGATTGGTGAGTTTTCAAGCTGGCTTCAGAGTGACATGGAGGGCTCCTTAGTAAAGTCCAGATCTTTGCCACTTCGGTTTTTAAGGAAGCATTTATCTGCAGTAATCAGTTATTCTCAAGCAGAGACCCAGTGCTAAAGATTAGTTGTTTGAATCCTGTGATGACTATGGCTGCTTTTGAATCCTATGCTGTAGTTTTACATCCTCATGACTATTTTGTAACTACCAATTTCTACTTCTCAATCCCTTCACTTTTTTTTTAACCTAATCACCCAAGCCTCCTTCTTTCTGACAAGTATCAGTCTGTTCTCATTATGAGTCTTATTTCAATTTTGTTTGTTCATTTATTTTGTTCTTTATATTCCACACATTAATGAAATTAATTTGCATTTCTGATGATAAGTGACATTGAAAGTCTTTCATATGTCTTTTGGCCATCTGTATGTCCTCTTAAGAGAAGTGTCTATTTAGGTCTTTTGCCCATTTTTTAAATCAGATTTATTTTTTTTTGATATTGAGTTGTGAGTTCTTTATAAATTTTGGATATTAACCCTTACCAGATGTGTCACTGGTGAATATCTGTCCCCATTCAGTAGGTTGTCTTTTTCTTTTGTTGATGGTTTCCTTTGCTATGAAAAAAACTATTTAGTTTGGTGTAGTTCCATTTGTTTTTGTTTTTTGTTTATTTGTTTGTTTCCCTTGCCCAAGGAGACAGAAAAAATATTGCAAAGAGAAATCTCAGATTTTGCTGTCTATGTTTTCTTCTAGGATTTTTATGGTTTTGAGTCTTCATTGAATTATTTTATTCCTTTTGAGTTTATTTTTGTATATAATGTAAGAAGGTGGGTGTAGTAACATTTTTTTCATGTATCTGTCCAATTTTCCCAACACCATGTATTGAAGAGACTGCCTTGACCACATTGTATAGCTTTGCCTCGGTTGTCAAATATTAATTGACCATGTAGGCATGGGTTTACTTCTGAGCTCCTTATTCTGTTCATTGGTCTATATGTCTATTTTTATGCTGGTACCATTATATTTTGATCACTATGGCTTTGTAGTATAGTTTGATATCAGCAGGTGTGATACCTCCAACTTCGTTCTTCTATCTCATGATTGCCATGGCTATTCAGGTCTTCTGTGGTTCCACATAGATTTTTGGATTACTTGTTCTAGTTCCGTGAAATACATCACTGGAGGCTTTATAGGAATTGCATTCCATCTATAGATTGCTTTGGGTACTATGGACATTTTAATGATGTTAATTCTTCCTATCCATGAACACTGTATATGCTTTCATTTATTTGTATCTTCTTCAATTCCTTTCATCAGTGTCTTAGTTTTCTGAGTACAGATTGTTTACATTCTTGGTTAAATTTATTGTTAGGTATTTTATAATGCAAATGTAAGTGGGATTGTCTTCATTTCTGTTTTCTGATAGTTCATTATTGGCATATAGATATGCAACTGGTTTCTGGATATTTATTTTGTAACTTGCTGCTTCACTGAGTTCATTTATCAGTTCTACTAGATTTTTGGTGGACTCTTTAGGGTTCTCTATATACAATATCATGTCATCTGCAAATAATGATAGTTTTACTTCTTTCTTTCCAATTTGGATGCCTTTTTTCTTCTTCTTGTCTGATTGCTGTGGCTAGGACTTCTAGTACTATTTGAATAAGAGAGATGAAAGCAGACATCCCTGACTTGTTCCCAATTTTAAGGGGAAGACTTGTAGTTTTTGCCTATTGAGTATGATGCTGGTAGTGGTTTTGTCACATATGGCCTTTATTATATTGAGATATGTTCCCTCTAATCCCACTTTGCTAAGAATTTTTACCATAAATGGCTGCTGGAGTTTGTCAGATGCTTTTTCTGCATCTATTGATATGATCATGTGGTTTTTATCCTTCATTTTGTTTATGTGTTTTATCATGCTATTTAATTTGCAGATGTTGTACCAACCTTGCATCTCCAGGATAAATCCCACTTGATCATGGTGCATGGCCTTTTTATTGTATTGCTGAATTTGGTTTCCTATATTGTCTTGAGGTTTTCTCCATCTATGTTCATTAGAGATAATGGCCTATAATTTTATCTGGGTTTGGAATCAGGATAATTCTGACCTCATAAAATGAACTTAGGAGTCTTCCCTCCTCTTGAATTTTTTGGAATAGTTTAAGAAGGATAAGTATTAGTTTTTTTCTTTAATGTTTTGTAAAATTCACCTGTGAAGCCATCCAGTACAGGACTTGCATATGTTTGGAATTTTTTAATTAGGTCTTTGATTTTATTGTTTATAATTGGTCTGTTCAGATTTTCTGTTTCTTGTTGACTCAGTCTAGGAATTTATCCATTTCTTTTAGAGTGTCCAATGTGTTAGCATATGGTTGTTCATAATATTTTCTCATTAATCCTTTGTATTTCTCTGGTGTCTCCTCTTTCATTTCTGATTGTATTTATTTGGGTCCTCTCTTTTTTTCTTGATGAGTTTGGTTAAAGGTTTGTCAATCTTATTTGTCAAAGAACCAACTCTTGGTTTTATTGATCTTATATATATATATTTTAGACTCTATTTGGTTTCTTTTTGTTCTGATCTTTACTATGTCTTCCATTCTACTCACATGGGCTTTGTTAGTTGTTCTTCTTCTAGTTCCTTTAGTTTTAAGTAAGGTTAGATTATTTATTTAAGTTGTTTGTTATTGTTTTTGTTTGTTTGTTTTTTAGTTTCTTGGGGGTAGGCCTGCAGTGCTATGAATTTCCCTCTTTGGACTGCTTTTGGTGCCTTAGAGGTTTTGTGTTATTGTGATTTCACTTCTTAATCTCAGGTATCTTTTGATTTCTTTATTGATCTCATTGTTAACCCATTTACTGTATAATAACATGCTATTTAGCCTCCATGTCTATGTGTACTTTTCTTTTTTCCTTTCTCTTTTTTCTTATGGTTGATTTCCAGTTTTACACCATTGTGGTCAGAGAAGATGCTTATATGATTTCCCTCTTCTTAAATTTACTGAGGCTTATTTTGTGTCCTAACATGTGATCTATCCTGGAAAATGTTCCATATGCACATGAAAAGAAAATACATTCTGCTGCTTTGGGATGAAATACTCAGAAAATATCAGTTAAATCTATCTGGTCTAGTGTATCATTTAAGGCTACTGTTCTTTTGTTGATTTTCTGTCTTGAAAACTATTCATTGATGTCAATGGGGTGTCAAAATTTGCTACAATGACCATATTACTGTTGATCTTTCCCTTTATGTTGGGTGCATAAATGTTTATAAGGGTTATATCCTCTTGTTTGATTGATTCCTTTATCATTATATAATATTCTTCTTTGTCTTCTATTATAGGCTTTGTTTTAAAGTTTATTTAGTCTGGTCTTGGACAGGTGACTCAGTTAGTTGGACCATAGTTCCTGTACACCAAAAGGTTATGGGTTTGATCCCTGGTCAGGACACACACCTAAGTTGCAAGTTTGATCCATAAGCAGGGCACACAGGGGAACAACCAGTCAATGTTCCTCTCACACATTGCTGTCTCTCTGTCTCTCAGTCTCGCTGTCTCTGTCTCTCCCTCTCTCTCCCTTTTCCCACACCCTCTCTCCCTCCCTCTCTTTCTCTCTCTCTCTCCCTTTCTCATATCTTCTCTCTCTAAAATTAATAAGCATATCCTCAGGTGAGAATTGAAAAGATTAAAGTTTATTTTGTCTGAATATAAGTACTGCTACCCCAGCTTTTTTGTCATTATTATTGTTTCTATTTGCATGAAACATCTATTCCCATCCTTTTACTTTTAGTCTGTACTACCTTAGGTCCTTTGATTAGAGCATTTAAGCAATTTACATTTAAAGTGATTATTGATAGGCTCATATTTATTGCTACTTAATTCTTTTAACTATGTTTTCTCCTTGTTCTTCTTCTTTTCTTCTTCTTCTTCTTCTTCTGGCAGGCCCTTTAACATATCTTGTAATACTGGATTGGTGATAATAAACAGCTCTTTTTTTCTCCTTCAATTTTAAATGATAGCACCTCTCCCTGGTTCTGGATCTTTGGACTGGGGAGCCCAGCATAGGGTTGAGATCCCTCGTTCCTAAGGGGAGATATTTGCAACTGAGGTGTTCCTTCAGATTCTCAACCTCCACATATGGGGGAAAAGCCGGCCTTTTCTTCATGTTCACCCTTTCTACCAGTCTCGATATGGCTGTAAACTTTTGATTATAAGACTTCTGTTCAGCTAGTCTTCACTTGGTTATTCAGGTTGGTTGTTCTATAATTTAGTTGCAATTCCCGTTTGTTCCTGTGAGGAGGTGAATGTAACTTTCTCTTATTCCATCACCATCTTGGGTCTTTTCTCTTACCTAAATTATTAAATGTTGAATAATTGAATAACATTTTCTCAAATATTAGAAAATAACATGAACACCATTTGAAATATCAAAAAATCATATGTATATGCACCTATTTTTTTGTTGTTGTTGTTTTTAGAATTTCACATGTTTTTACCAGGACCCCAATGTTGGAGTTTGTCTGCCTGCCTTCACCAGCCCAAATAAATGCATGAGCAAGAGTTTGCAGTATAGACAGAAAATAGTTTAATATTAAATTGGCCAATCTGGAGAACAGAGAGCTAATGCCCTAAAGACCTAACTCCAGGATGACATGTAAGTTACAAATTACATAGGGCAAAATCACTAGACACTGTTGGTTAGGGGATTCAACTTTGTACTGGGAGCTGGTTGTTTGGAGGTGAGGTAAGGCTAATAAATCATTTCTTCAGGTCTTGAAAAACAGTTCTCAGGTCTGTTCCAGAGTCCCTCTCTCTTGTTCCACCTTAGGGCTCAGGAGCTGAAACATAACTTAGGACAAGATGTTATCTTTAGCCTGCTAGAGATCCAGACCCCTCAAATCTGTGATCATTAGTCTGGTTCAGACTATTGTTTTCTGCTTCCTCGGGGTTTGCTGATTATCCAGGATAATATATTATATATGGAGGGGTGGGGGGAGGAGAGAGAGAGAGAAAGAGAGAGATGCTTTCTAGAGTAAGAATTTAAAGCTGAATGTAATCAGTCATAAGGACCCCTGGTTTCATTTTGACACACCTATTTGCCTACTTTCCACTCTCTTTACAGGAGCTTTTACTTACTTTTTCTTTTTTTATCAAATGCAAAAATTGCTCTGCAAATGTGATCCTGTATTTGCCTATAAATGTAATTGTGTTCTAGCCAAAAGCACAAATTTATATTTGTATGACTCATCTGCAAATCCTACTAGTTGCCCTCAGTGAATGTGCTGATTGCATTTGTTAACTATCCATTTTCTTATCTTAGCCTTTGTGGTTTTATGCACATTTTACTAGATTTACACGTTCTTGTGTTTAGGTTTTCTTTTCACGACACCAAAGTATGAGTCAGTTGGTTCATTAAATTTTGCATATATTGTACATAATGATTTCCAAAATGAAAATTATCTTTTCAATGAGAAAAACTGAAAACATGTGTTTCTCTGCCAGATCTGCTTTGATGAACAGCAGAGAAACCTAAATGTTGGGCCATATATGGTAAATTTGCTACAACCCAGTGTTCTTTGCCATGGGAGTCTTTGTTATTTGCTTTCTTTTATGTTATACATACCTCAATATTCTTTAGTTTTAACAAGTGAGATAAAAAAAGCCTATTTAAATTCTTCAATTTAATAAAAGCATACATCTCCATGTATACATGTTTGTGTATATGTGTATATATGGGTTCATCCATGAGATGCTCTTCGCCGACGACGCAGCCTTGACATCACACTCCGAAGAGGGACTCCAGCAGTTAGTCACTTGCCTTTCCCACGCATGCAAGGAGTTCGGACTAGCCATCAGCCTGACAAAGACGAACGTTATGGCTCAAGGCACGGGGACTCCCCCATGCATCACCATCGACGGATACACCCTGGAGGTTGTCAACGATTTCACTTACCTCGGGTCCACCATCTCGAGCTCTCTGTCAGTCTACTTGGAGGTCAATCGGAGAATCGCCAGGGCAGCCACAGTTATGGCCAAACTGAACCGGCGAGCGTGGAACAATTCCAGCCTCACTGAGAAAACCAGACTTTGCATCTACCAAGCCTGCGTACTCAGCACTCTCCTCTATGGCAGCGAGACGTGGACCACCTACGCAAGGCACGAAAGGAAACTCAACAGCTTCCACATGAGGTGCCTGCGACGCGTCCTGCATGTCGCCTGGCAGTATAAGGTCCCCAACACCGAGGTGCTGAAGCGAGCCAACATGAGCAGTTTGCATGCAGTTCTTAGTGAGAAACGCCTCAGGTGGCTCGGCCATGTCAAAAGAATGGATGCAGGCCGTATCCCCAAAGACCTCCTCTACGGCGAGCTAGCAGAAGGCAAGAGGATGACAGGGCGCCCAAAACTGCGGTTCAAAGACATCTGCAAAAAGGACATGACACAATGCTCCATCAATCTCAACACATGGGAAGTTCAAGCAGACGACCGCCTAGCCTGGAGGCTCGCGGTCAGGCAAGGTACGTCACGTGCAGAGGCTGCGCGCAACGAGGAGGCGGTCCAGAAAAGATCGAGGCGGAAGCAGCGTCAACAGCAGCAACAACAGCCATCTGCCTTCACCTGTAACAAGTGCGGCAGGGACTGTCACTCCCGAGTCGGACTGCACAGCCATTCTCGGCGGTGCAGATAGACTCTCAAGAAGCTACGCCATCGTCTCTCGAGACGGACGGCTGCCGACGACGTATATATGGGTACCATTTGATTTTTCACTTTGATAAAATATCCTATATATGTTGTGTTATAATGAAGATTTATTCTTAAGAATATAGAAAAAAGAAACAATCTTAAAGAAAAAAATTAAAATAACCCAAAATTTTAATAGCATTAGCACGATTTTTTAAAACACCATTTTTCTAATGCTGAATTTTTGTTGGCACTAAGGCCTTCTATTATTGTCTCAGTGTCTTCTTTTCACGATTTAAGCTTACAATACATTTTAATATCTAATATTGCAAGTACCTCCCTCAATACTTTAAATTGAATTGCATTGCATCTCTGGAATAATGTGGGAGAGAACTATGGGCCATTATCTAATACAGTCCTGGAAAACATTCTTCCTGGAGGTTTCTGTTGCTTCAGCTTTCCACCCACGTCTGAAGGAAACCAAACCTCTGCAGGGTTTCTCCTTAGAGAAGCACCTGTCATTGTGTTTTCCATCTGCTTGCTGACTTGCTCATGTGGCTCCGCATCCTGCTCAATGGCCCTGCCATACCCTCACCAAAGTAGGGGCTGTTTGGGTTTCCTGGAATTATTTTTCAGGTATCCCACACTTCCACAGGAAGGAGGACATAAACTTCTTTAATCTGAGTCCCACTGAGTAGTTCTAGAAGAAATTTCCTAAAGCTTGGAGTCTGTAGATAGAAACTTTCAAACTTTATAGCATAGATAAAGGTCGTGGTAGGCAGAATAATAGCCCCTCAAAAGTGTCCATGTATAGTCATGTGCTACCTAATGATGTTTTGGTCAACATTAGACTGAGTACAAAGGTTGGTCCCATAAAATTATAAAGGAGCTGAAAAATTCCTACCACTTAGTGATGTTGAAACATCGTAGCACAATGCATTACACACATGTTTGTAGTGATGCCTGTGAAAACAAACCTATCGTGCTTCCAGTCATATAAAATATAGTACATACAATTGTGTACACTACATAATACTTGCTAATAATAATAGACAACCCTGTTACTGGTGCATGTGTTTACTATACTATTTATGATTATTGTAGACTGTTCTCTTTCTACATGCTCATATAACAAAAAAAAGTTTGCTATAAAACCGTATGCCCTTTATTCTAGCAGCTACCTAATATAGCTTGTGCTTGCCACATCTCTTGGTTATATCAGCATGATTTCCCCCTTGTGCTTGATTTAACCTCATGCTCTTTTGTAGAGCGACATGCTGTACAGGTGTGTAACCTATGAGCAATAGGATAAACCACATGGCCTAGGTGTGTAGAAGGGTATGCCATCTAGGTTTGTTTAAGTGTACTCTGATGGTCACACAATGATGAAGTTGCTTGAAAATGCAGTTCTCAGAATATAACCCTGTTCTGAGGAAAGCAAGGAAAGACAAGGAATCAACTTCTCTGTCTCCAGCTTGATTTTAGTCCAGTAAGACCTGTGGTAGGTCTCTGATTTACATAACTTTAGATATTTAGTTTGTGTTGTGTTAAGCCACTTAAGTGGGTGATGATTTGTTGCAGCAGCAATGGAAAAGTAATACACAGGTTTTTTCCAGTTTTTTAAAAAAATCTGTTGGACATTTCCTTGCATTTGTTGGAGAGAAAAGGGGGTGCAAGAGAATTAGATACCTGTGCTCACTGACCATTGTATCAAAAAGTTCTGTAGTAGGAGCATTCAGGAAGGGAGAGGAGAGGGGAGGGAAGAAGGAAGAAAGAGAACGATGAAAGAGGGAAGGGAGGAGATGCTCTAGACATTGTAGTTACTTCCCAATTTTAGGTTTTGTCCCCAGGAAATAGAAATTTGCCAAATAATCTTTTTAGATACTGCAGGATCTTAACCTGACACATGGCACAGCGGTCTCTACAATGGTAGTTACGTCATTGGCAGAAAACTAGGGGAATCACGTTCTACATTGTCATGCACAGATTGACTGCTAGTTTTATCAACAATCGTAGTTGAAAGGATTCTTGAATTCTTTCTGTTACTATTATTGAAATACACAAAATTCTATTTTCCAAGGTTATCAGCATTGGTAAAAACTCTCATAAATTACAAAATAAAATTATCTTCCAAGAGCTTCCCCAGAAATAATCTATGACTTTTTTTATAATGAGTTCCACTTTTAAAGTATTATCTTGATTTAAAACTTCTAAAATGTAATACTTCCTTTCTATTAACAAGTATGCAAAACTTGAGAATAAGAGAAAGAATGGCTGCATATCCTTTCAGTCTCTTACTGGAGCATTGTCTGACAGGCACACCCAAGGACTATTTAATTGTGTAGGGAATATACTTTTGTTGCACTTATATTTGCTATTGAAGAGAGTGCAACTCTGAAGGTTACATGTGAAACTATGTTTTTGTTTAGTTGAGATGCAAATTACTTCCTTAGAGTAGAAAAGAGAACCACAAAAATAATGTTTTATTGCCCTATAGGACATTAATCAGTTTTGCTCCTAACATAGCCAATTTATTTCAGCATTCCTTTCCTGGCTGATAATATAAACTGCTGTTCATGAAATTATTCTCTTCATCAGTTTAACATTCAGCTGGTTTACTCTTTAATGGCTTCAAAAATCCTGACTTGTGTTCATTTTATATTTGTATGAGAATCATGTTTTTAAATTTTTGAATATTATATTTGGCATTACACAATATTTTAGCTGTGTGTTAGTGTGTGTGAGAGAGCAACAGAGAGAGAGATAACTAATGATGTCATGTAAGCAATATTAATAAAAAGATTCTATTTTATGTTGGTCTTAATTATATATATGTACATATATACATATACATTAGGAATATTAAGAAATATTAGAGAAAGTCTAGACAATCCTTAATGTCTGAAAATCATTGCCAAAATAATTATTCAACATAATAAATTATGTACTCCTATACTGTTTCTTATTCTAGAATTAAAATATTTATAAAAATATTATTTGAAAAAACAAAACATAGACTCCTAACCTTTGAGTTGGGGCCTCAGAAAATGATTTCTTGTCCTCTTTTACTCTCCATATAGATTACATGCAACAATTGTTTAATTTATAATTTAAATACTAAGCAATGAAGAGATTTACATAAAATATTTTATAACTGTAGTCATTTGCAGTGTAAAAATGTGGTTTCTTATTATTTCAAACTTTAAAAATGTTAATGTAATACATAACTGTATAATTTTATGAGACAATTTCATTTCCCTTGAAAATATAGACTTCAGTAGAGAGTCCAAATGAAAAAGAAATTAATATGTTTCAAATATTAACTTATCTTTCTAGTCCTCTGAATTCTATAATATCTAGGCCTGATGAAAATTTTTACTTTAAGAAAGTATCCAACAAGCAATCCTGGTTAGATTTTTTCACAATATCAGAAAATAAAGATGTTTTAGAATGGGTGTTCTATATTTGTTTCATTGTATTAATTACCATCAAATATCATAACAATAAAAATTCTGTTGGCATGGAGACTAGTAGAAACATATCCATCAAATACACTAGCTCTTTACCAGCTATTCCCTACATGGAATAAAAATTTTCATCATTTGCTCTGGTCAGAATCTTTCCAGCTTGGGACCATTTTCTATTTAGAAGGTTATGTTGATCCATATATGTGAAAAATTTACCTGATAGTTTTTAATTATAGATAATATTCAGACTTCAAGTTTTGTATACCCATTTTATAGAAGCAAGAGTTATATTGAAACTGTAGTAACAGATTATGGCCCTTTTTTTTGGGTATATTTGATTATGCCATTACAGTTGTCCCAATTTTTTTACCTTTGCTCCCCTCCACCCATTTACCCCCTTACCCTCCAGCAATTTCACCCCTCTTAGTTCATGTCATATTATAGCTTTAATGACAACTTTGAAATATCTGAGTATTGTCCTGTACTGTCCAATATAGTAATCATTAGAAACATGTGATATTTGAGCATAAGATTGAATTAATTAGAATTAAATAAAATGTAGAATTCAGTCCTTTATGGAGCATACTTCTAGTGCTTGGTATCCTCGTGTTGTTGTTGGCTCTTGCATTGGATAATGCAGATGTACCACATTTCCACCACTGCAGAAAATGATTCTAGGCAGAGCTGTTTTAGACTTCTGTCATGTTTATCATGCTTTTATCTTTTGAAATGTTAAAGATAGATTTGCTCTTATCTAAAACTTAAGCAATAGAAGATTGGACAGATATCATACAAGGCAGTAAGCTCAATATCCTTAAATTCATAAAAGAATTTTAATGTGCTTTACATTTACCTACCTATCTTTTAAGTACATAAAATATTCTCTAATTATTCTTTAGATTAAAATGCATAGAATGTATTTCATTTATCCTTAAGATGTCTTAAGATTGTTTTGGTTTTGAGTGAGAATCATTTATTTATTAATTAAAATTAATAAATACTCCAAAAATCAAAGAAAGAGACATTCATGGAATATAAAGTGTTTAATCATTTCAAATTCATTAACATTGGACCAAAGCCAAACAGTAATCAGAATATAGATTATCTCATGATGACTTGATTCTCATACTGCAAAATATTTACTAATTTTCTTTAATACATCTATGATTTCCCTTTCTTGGACCAAATTAAGTAGTCATGATTCTATAATTCAGCAAAAATGAAAGCTTAAATCAGTTATTGTTCCAGGCATCTTTTTTCCTGTCCATTCTAGTCATAGTCAGGTGAGTCATACTGATAATGATTTTTAAAAATAATTTAATTTAAATCATTCCTGATATAAAATAAAGGAAAAATGGCATATCTTCTACTTTATGCCATAGAATTTTACTTGACATTTATCACTTAATATTAAACCTATGTTTTAATCTTTTAATAGATTATTATGTTTTTATTTAACTTAATGGAAAGAATGTAGAAATCCTGTAGAATTCCTGAAGAAAATATCCTTTTATGAAAAGTTATAGACATTATTTATAATTATAATAACAGAAATTTGCACGAAGATTAATATAACTTGAGAAGATCTGGAAACATGTTTATATGTTTTCAGGTTTCAAGCAGTCATGCCAATCTTTCCAACATTTTGTTGAGAAAAACATGAGATGAGAGGGGTATTACTGATAGCCTACCCCTCCCAGGATCAAAAGAGTCCAACATTATGTGGAAAGAAAATGTTATTTTGAGTCTTGAGCTAAAGATTCTAATCATTTAAATGTTATTTTAAGAGACTAGATACATGGTAAAATGAAAATTACATTTAACTATCTCATACATGTGTGAGTTTAATGTAATCTCTCATGTAAAGAGAGCCTAATTGAGTAATTATAAAACCAAATATTAGCAGTAGGGAAAAAATTTAACCTAAACTAAAATTGAAGTATGCTTTTCATTAAATTATATTGAGTTACATAAAACCACCTTTATTCAAATAACTGGTGTAACAGTGAAAGTTTCATAGTCTTACCCAATTAAAAATCAAAAAATGAAGTTCTGAGTCTGAGAAAATGGTTACATCTCTTCTAGAATGCATCAAATGCATATGACCTTGAGTTAAAAGCACTCTAATTTCCAACCATGTGTTTGAAATGAAACAAAGTGCTGACATGAAAGAATGGTTAACTATCAGAAGATTTATCAATGTAATTTAATTTAATTAACAATGAGAGAAAATTATTTTATTTCATAAGATGCAGAAAAAACCATTTGATATAATAAACATTCGATCATGATTTCTAAAAATAAGATTCTATTAAACAATAAATAGAAGGAATATCCTAACCTTATAAAGTATATTTAGCAAAATCCTATGGTAAATTTCATAGTAAATGGTAAAATTTAAGGAGCTCTCATCAAAATAATAGGACACTAACTATGACTGTCATGTCTAGGATAATAAATATTATACTGGGGTCCCGGCAATAGGGCAACAGAAGGGGAAAAAAGTGTAAAAAGAATAAAAGAGACAAAATTTTTGTGTTCAAGCAATATAATTGAATTAGAGAAAAATCAAAAGATGTTCATAAGCAAACTTTTATTAATGAGAGAGGACTGTAACTTTCTTGGCTGCAAGACTGACAATAAAAATTAATAGCTTCCCAGTACACAAGTGGGAACTAATTAGAAAATATAATAATAAAAACAATGATAAACTGTAATAGTAACAATCAAAAGGGACCTAGCAGAAGATGAGAAAGACTTTTATTGAGAAAATTGCAACCATTATTGAAAGACATTGAAGGACATAAAAGACCAGAGAAATTGTCAGGAGTACTGAGCTCACTAATGAGGTGACTCAATATAGTAATTAAGTGAATTCTACACTAACTGATATGGAAAGTGAGTGCAATTGAAACAAAAATTCCATAGGATTCTATGTGCAACCAGACAAACTGAGTCTAAAATTCCTGTGAAAGAATCAAGTGTCAAGAATTGGCCAATTTTGTTGAAAATGAGATAACTTGTTTTGCCAGATATTAAGATCCATAGTAAAAATATAATAAAGCAACAGTTATTTATTGGGGTGAGACTATCCAAATAATCTAGTCAGCAAAATAAGGAGCCTAGAAAGGTCTATATCCATGCAGAAACTTGACACATGACTGAATTCATATATGAATATCATATGCAAGAAAAAAATGGATATCTACATCATAGCATAACAAAAAATAGTTGTCAGTGCATTGAAAACCTAAATGTGAAAACTAAAACCTTTAAAATGCATTAAGATAACCATAATAGAAAATATTAATACATTTGTCTATATTCAAATTTTAATTTAAAAATAAGCCACATTATGAGGGTGCCTTAAAAGACAAACCACGGTATGGGAAAAGATATCATACTGTATACATTTGATAAAGGATAAGTGCCTGAAATCTATAAACTTTTTTTCCAAATCAACAAGTAAATAGTGAATGGCTGGGACTTCTGGCCAAGATGGAGGCATAGACAAACATGCTGTGCCTCCCTCCACAACTAAGAAGGAATACAACTACCTCAAAACTAGAAACAACCAGAAGTTCCAGAAAATCAAGCTGCATGGAGCCCAGCAAACAAAGATATAAAGAAAAAATACTTATCCTGACAGGTAGAAGGGGTGGAGCCAGTGCGGAGAGGAAGCGGTGTGGTGGCAGCTGCAGCAGCGACAGCAGCAGTGGCAGGCTGGCATAAACTGCAGTGACACATTTTAAAAAGTCAGGAGGGATACCTGGGAAGATTTCTCAGCTCCTCACCAGACCTCAAAGCTCACCGTCCCAGCACTGGGGAAAATCAAGCCTTATTGATTCTGACTGTGCAGACCAGTGGGGGTTGGGGTGAAGGCAGAAACTGCTGGTCTCTCAACAGAGTCGACTTGTTTAAGGGCCCCCACTGTCCTAGAACATCCACAGACCCACCCACTCTGGAAACGACTGCCAGGGCAGCAGCTAGGGGTGTGGAAGTGGGAGAGGTGTCTGGAAAACGGGAGAGTGCTGGGCCAGCAGCATTGTTCCCTCTTGGACCCCTCCCCCACCTACACCAGCACAATGTGGTGAAACAGGTCGCCCTGTACTGACAAATCTCTAAGGTTCCACCCCTTACAACATAACAGGAGCAACAGCTCTACCTGGGATGTGGAAGCAAACAAACACAGGAGCCTGTCAGAATGAGGAGATAGAAAAGTATGGCCCAAAAGGGGGAATGGATCAAGGTTCCAGTGGGAGAACTAAGCGATGAGGAGATAGCCAACCTAACAAATGAGACAGACAACCTAACAGATGCAGAATTCAAAACACTGGTGATAAAGATGCTCACAGGCTTGACAGATATGCTTGAGTATGGCAAACACATAAGAGAAGAAGTGAAGGCTATGCTAAGTGAAATGAAGGAAAATCCGCATAAAACCAAAGGTGAAGGGAAGGAAACAAGGTTCAAATCAATGATTTGGAATGTAAGAAGAAAAAAAAGGTCAACCAGTGTAGAAGGAGGAAGGAAGAATTGAAAAAAACGAGGAAAACTTCCCAAATTTTGTGAAGAAGATGGACATACAGGTCCGGGAAGCATGGAGGGTCCCAGGAGAGCTGGACCCAGAGGGGACCACACCAGGATGCATCATGATTCAGATGCCAAAGGTGAAAGATAAAGAGAGAGTCCTGGGGGGAGCAAGAGAGAGGTGGAGAATTGCCTACAGGCGGGTGTCTATAGGACTATCAGCTGGTTTCTCAGAGGACACTTTTCAGACAGGAAGGGACTAGCAAGCAGAATTCAATGTGATGAAAGGCAACCTGCAACCAGGATTACAGTATTCCCTCACTTATCATGGGTATTACGTTCCAGACCCCCCCCCACACACACACAAAGTAGGAACCTTACATTTATCCTACACTTTTAAACCTATGTAACTTTAACAACATACATATAAGTACTGCAAAATCCTGTGATATAACAAAAAATCCACGATAAATAATTAAATATAATATTTTTAAAAATCACACAATACAGTGAGGCAGCGATAAGTGAACTGCGATATAGCAAGGGACTACTATACTCTATCCAGCAAAGCTATCATTTGGAATGGAAGGGAAGACGAAGCACTTCCCAGACAAAGTAAAGCTAAAGGAGTTCATAATCATCAAGCCATTATTATATGAAATGTCAAAGGGACTTACTTAAGAAAAAGAAGATGAAAACTATGAACATTAAAATGACAACAAACTCACAACTATCAACTGAATCTAAAAAATTAAAACAAAATCCAACTAAGCAAAGCAGAATAGGAACAGAATAATAGGTTTGGGGATCATTTGGATGGTTATCAGCTGGGAGGGGGGAGGAGAAGAAATGGGGATATGGTGCAGAGATTAAGAAGCATAATAGGTTGGTACAAAATAGACAAGGGGAAGTTAAGAATAATATAGGAAAGGGTGAAGCCAAAGAACTTCTATGCACGACCCATGGGCATGAACTAAGAGGGGTGGGATTGCTGGAGTGAAGGGGGGTACTGGGCAGAGGGGAGCAAAGGGGGAAAAATTGGTACTGTAACAACATAATCAATAAAATATACTTAAAAAAAATGGTGAATGGCTGAGTGGTTGTAAATATCCAAAAAGATGCTGAGCTTCACTAATAATGAGCAAAATGCACATTAGTACACTACCATTTTATAACCATGAGATTAGCAACATTCAAAAAGTCTTAGAACACTAAGTTTTGTCAGAGATTGAAGAAAAGAGTGAACTCTCATATACCACTATTGAATACATAAATTAGTATAAACCATTTTGGAGAGAGATTTTAAAATATCTAATAAATATGAAGGGGTATATATACATTATAATCCAATAATTCTTCAAAGGATATAGATCTCCCTCAGTATGTAAAAATTCTCACTCATACATGTGAGTACAAATATGTAAGTATAATCATTAAGGTATTATTTGTAATTAAAAATTAGACACAACTTCAACACTCCTCAATAAGAAAATAAATAAGCAAATTATTATATGTTTATAATAAAATACTATTTGGCAGTGAAGTTAATGAACCAGTAATAAATGCCTGGGCATGACTACATCTCAGAAACATGATTTTTAAGTAAAATTTTTAAAACTTCAAGCTTCTTCAGGGAAGAGTTTTTAGACACTAACAAAACTGAAAGGGAACGCTGCATTCCTCCCATGCAATAGGCAACAGCAGGCTCCCTTTTAAAGAGCATCTGCTCTCCCATTCACTTTGGTCTCCATCCCACCCTTCTATACCTCCAAAAGGAAGGCCAAATGTCAGTTGACATTTTACATGATTTTGATAGTTATTCTTATAGTATATACAGTGTTTTATTTTATCAGTGCCTCCATCAAAAAGTATATGGTCTTTTTTTTTTTTTAATCCTCAGCCAAGGACTTTTTTTTTATTGCTTAGAGAGAGAGAGAGAGAGAGAAACATCAATGTGAAACAGAAACATTGACTGGTTACCTTCTGTATGCTCCTGGACCAGGGATCACATGCGTCGGGACCAGGGATAAAACCCGCAACCTAGGTATCAAATCCATAACCTTTCAGTTATGGAATGACACTCCAACCAACTGAGCCACACTGGCCAGGGAAAAGAATATATGAAGTCTTTTGATATAAAGATTTAAAACACAAAGAAAAACAACATGTTATTTGTAAACATGTACACAAATTGTAAAAATGTAAAAACATGGATAGGAATGATATATATTTTAAGGAAATTGTTTATTTCTAAAGAAAGGAGCGATTTGATTGGAGGAATAAAACTTGACCTGAAGGCTTGATTAAAGGTAAAAGATCAGCAAATCTGGCACAACATTAACTTTAGTTAAATCTATATGATGGATTTACAGTTATTCATTACATTATTCTTGCTTGTACTTTTGAATTATTGTGAAATGACAAAAATAATTTAGAAAGCATTCTGTGGTAACAGAAAAACAATAGAGAAAAATCAATGAAATAAACAGCAGGTTTTTTTAAAGATCAATAAAATTGATAAATCTCTAGCAATACTCTCAAAGGAGACACAGAGAAGACTGAATTTACCAACATCTGTAATGTAACAAAGAATATCACTATGGACTCCCCATATGTGAACAAAATAATAAGAAAATTCTAGAAACAGCTCTAAATTCATACATTTGACAACTTAGACAAAATTGACTAATTCCTTAAAAAACTCAAACAACCATAGCTCATCCAATATGAAGTAGATCATCTGAATAGCTATATAATTATTAAGGACATTGAATTTATAGCTTTAAATTTTTCAAAAAAAATATCTCCATGCCCAGATAGTTTCACTGAGAAATTCTACCAAATATCAAACATTCAGAGAGGTAACACCAATTCTATACCCTGTCACTTACCCCCCAAAAAAAGCAGAAGAAGAAACATTTCCTAATTCACTTTATGAAACTTGTTTTACCCTGATACCAAAGCCAGACAAAAAGAAAAGAAGGAAAAAAACCTGGGGACTAATATCCCTCATAAATATAAATGCAAATCCTTAACTAATATTAGCAAATACAATTCAGATATATCTTATATTTCCTTTAAATTACACACCATAACCAAGTGACATTCATTCCAGAGATATAGGTTTCGTCAATAATAAATAAATGGAGAAGTTTTTCAATTTGATAAATACAACAAAAATCCTACAGCTAACCTTATACTAAATAGTGAGAAACTCAAAGCTTTCCCACTAAAATCAAGTACAAGGTGAGGATATCCCCTCTCACTACATCTCAGCATGATACTGAAAATTCTAGATAATACAAGACAAGATAGGAAGAAAAAAAGAAAGGAAAGAAAGAAAGAAAGAGAGAGAGAGAGAGAGAGAGAGAGAGAGAGAGAGAGAGAGAGAGAGAGAGAGAGAGAGAAAGAGAGAAAGAAAGAAAGAAAGAAAGAGAGAGAGAGAGAGAAAGAAAGAAAGAAAGAAGAAAGAAAGAAAGAAAGAAAGAAAGAAAGAAAGAAAGAAAGAAAAGAAGGAAGGAAGGAAGGGAGAAAGCAAAAAGGTATAGAGACTGAGAGGAAGAAATAAGACTGTTTGTTTGCAGGTGACATGATTGTCTATGTAGAAAATCTGAAAGAATTGACAAGAAGACTAAACAGTTACTGTATAGCAAGATTACAGGATACAAGCTTAATATACAAAGACAGTCACTTTGCTATATAGGAGGAATGAACAAATGGAATTTAATATTAAAACACAGTACCATTTACATAAGCATCAAAAATGGATATAATTAAGTATAAACCTAATAAAATATGCATGAGAAAAACTACAAAACTCCAGTGAACAAAATTAAAAGACCACATATATGGAGGGAGATTTCATGTCCATGAATAGGAAGACTCAATATTATTAAGATGTTAGTTCTTCCCAACTTGTTCCATAGATACAACACAATTCAAATAAAAATCTCAGTAATTTATTTTATAGAATCTAAAGTTTATATGGAGATGCAAAAGAGCAAAGAATCCAACATAATATTAAAAGAAAAGAACCAAGTTGAAGGGTAGACACTACCCAACTCAAAACTTTCTATAAAGCTTCAGTGATCAAGACATGTGGCATTGGCAAAATAGACAAATAGATAAATGGAACAGAATAGAGAATCCAGAAATAAACCCCCATGAATACTGTATTCCCTCATTTATCACGGGTATTACATTCTAGACACCCTGCAATAGGTGAAAATCCATGAAGTAGGAACCTTACATTTAATTTAGTACTTATAAATATATTAAGGCTTTATAAACCCTTCCCACACACTTATAAACCATTCCCAGTCCCTTATTAACCTTTCCCACTCCCTTATTAACCTTTTCCACACTTTTATAAACACTACTTATGTTCTTAAACATATTCTACATCTTAAGCCTACGAAACTTTAACAACATACATATACAGTACCTCAAAATCCCGCGATATAGCGAAAAATCCATGATAAATAATTAAATAGAATATTTTTAAAAATCCCGTGATACAGTGAGGCCACGATAAGTGAACTGCAATATAGAGAGGGACTACTGTATAGTCTACTGATCTTGGGCAAAGGAGCAAAGGCCATAAAATGGAGAAAAGATCATCTTTACAACAAATGATGCTGAGACAGCTGGACATCCACATGCAAAAATATGAATCTATATACAGAATTTACATCTTTCACAAAATGTAATTCAAAATAAATCACAAACCTAAAAAGTGTAAAACATAAAACTATAAAACTTCTAGAAGATAACATAAGAGAAAACCTAGATGGCCTTGGCTGTGGTGATGCCTTTTTATTGATAAGCTAGACTTCACTAAAATTAAAAATTTCTGTTCTATAAAAGACACTGTCAAGATAGTGGAACACAGGGTGCGATAAAACACAAAAGGTACACCTATATCTGGTAGAGGACTATTATCCAAAATACACAAAGAATTCTTAAAACTTAACAATAAGAAAGGAAATGATCCAATTAAAAACAGGCTAGAAACCTTAAGAGACACCTCATCAAAGAAGAAGGACAGATGGCAAACAAGCATGTAAAAAGATGTTCCACATCATATGTCACCAGGTATCTCATGATGAGATACTATGACATACTTATTAGAATGGGCAAAATATGGCACGATGACAGCACCACATGCTGGCAAATGTGTGGAGCCAGAGGAGCTGCCCTTCATTGTTGGGGGGGCGTGCAAAATGCTCCACAGCCACTCTGGAAGACAGTTTGTCAGTTTCTGACAAAACCGAACATGGTCTTACCATATGATTCCGTTATTATGCTCCCTGGCATTTACTCAAAGGAGTTAAAAACTTGCATGCATACAAAGACCAACACACAGATGTTTATAGCAGCTTTATTCATAACTGTCAAAACTGGAAACAATGAAAATGTCCTCCAGTAGGTAAATGGATAAATTATATTCCATTTATAATGGAATCACAGAAACAAAACAAGTAAGCTATCTAGTCAAGAAAGACATAGAGGGACCTTAAAATTCATATTACTAAGTGAAAGAAGCTAATCTGAAAATGCTGCATACTGTAAAATTCCAACTATGTGACATTCTGGAAATAGCAAAACTAGAGAGACAATAAAAAGATCAGTGGTTGCCAGAGGATAAGGGGAAGGAAGGAATGAATAGGCAAAGCACAGAGGATTTTCAGGGCAGAGAAAATACTTAAGATACTGTAATGGTGGATACATGCCATTCAACAATTGTTCAAACCCACAGAATATGCAACACCAAGAGTAAACTGTAATGGAGAGTACAGACTTAGGGTAATAACACTATGTTTATACAGGTTAATAAGTTGTAACAAATGTACTACTCTGCTGGGGGATGTTGATAAGGAGAGAGGTTGTGCATGTGTCGGAACTAGGAGAATATGAAATATCTGTCTACCTTCCTCCCAGTTTTGCTGTGAACTTAAAACTGCCTTAGCCCTAGCTGAGTAGCTCTACTGGTTTGAGAGTCCTCCTGGTACACCAAAGTTTCAGGTTCCATTTCCAGTCAGGGCACCTACAAGAATCAACCAATAAATACATAAACCAGTGGAAAAACAAAATATCTCTCTCTTCTCTCTCTCTTCTCTCTCTCTCTCTCTCTCTCTCTCTCTCTCTCTCTCTCTCTCTCTCTCTCTCTCTCTCTCTGTCTCTCCACACACCCTCCCTTTATAATCTCTCTTTAAAATCAATGGAATTTTTTTAATTGCTTTTAAAAACTTAATAAAATGCTCAAGCGTGGAATAAACATTGAAACTCAAATATATGCTAACCTATAACTGCTCCTCTTTACTTATCATCCAGGTGCAAACTTCTTAGACTGGTCTTCAAGGCTGTCAATTATATGAATCTGGCTTACTGCCCACTGCTTTCCGAAACATCCATCCCTTATCATCCACCCCAGCTAAGCTACTGATCTCACAGCTGCGCCTCTGTGTTTCCCCAGTGGAACTTCTTGTACCTAGTGCCTTCTCCATCATCTCTACCTGTCAATATTTTGTCCATTCTTCAATGCCTGGCTCACCTGGCTCCTTCTCCCTGAAGTATTTCTCTTCTTGTATATCAGAAGTCGTCGCTCATTTCTCTAAACATCCTTCCATTGCTGCTGGACCTCTTTTATGGCACCAAGAGGCAAGACACTCCCATGTGGCGTGTGTGTGTGTGTGTGTGTGTGTGTGTGTGTGTGTGTGTGTGTGTGGCTGATTTTTGTTCATTTTTAATCTCCTCCCAGATTTCCCACCACAGAGGGAGGGAGCAACAAATGTTTATTAAATTACATAACATTTTGCCCTGACTAGTGGGGCTCAGTGGATTGAGCATCATCCTGCAAACCAAAGGTCACTGGTTTGATTCCTGGTCAGGGCACATGCCTGGGTTGTGGGCTAGTTCCCCAGTTGGGGGCATGTAAGATGCAACCAATAGACCTTTCTCTCGTACATCGATGTTTCTCTCCCTCTTTATCCCTCCCTTCCCCTCTCTCTAAAAATAAATAAAAATAAATTTTAAAAAATTAACTATCATTTAAAAAATAAATTGTTTAATGCATGACTTTATTTTTTGGATCATGGTTTCTAATAGAAGAGTGACAATTTCTTGGACATTTTAAAAGGACTTAAAATACTGTGTTACCAATGGTATGGTAATGCCACAGTGTAAAATTAGTAGCTTGTTCAATACAACTATAGTGAAGACAGCACAGGGAGGTCCACAGCTTTATCATTTTGTGTGTCAGCTGAAATATTTTCATAAAATTAAAACATGTAAGAAATATTTGATAGTGTATTTGGAATGTTTATCCTCAGTAATGTTAAATATAATTTTTTTCATGTAATATGAAGGGAAATACAAATAAAACAGTTGCTGTGATTGCTGACAAAAAATGATATTATGCATTGTGTAAAAGGAAGCAAATCAGCATAGTTATTATCTGCATTATCTTTCTACTGTTCTCCTTTGTATCAGTTACTTGACTCTGTTTACTTTGCTTCTCTCTAAAGTAGGTTAGTCAGTTGTTATTTTATTGGAACGATGCATTGTGCTGTTGGTACTTTGCTCATCATATAGCACAGGGTTAATTAAGATTTAAAATAAGAACTTATTTTAATTTTATAGGTAGTTCAATTATAGTAACTCTTATAAGTTACAATAATATTTAGATATAATTTGAATATATTATTGACGATAAGATATTTATTATGTTGAGTAATAAAATATTTTAATCACCTAGGGAGTTTACAATCTTATTATTTTCCTAATTATTATTTTAGTTTTATAAGTTAACATAACTTAGCATAAATATTATAAACAGTATAGATCCTCTTGGTCAGGATTATTATTCTATTTCTGGAGTAGCATTTTTCAGATCACATGGAAGGGGCCAAAAGTATTACCATCTGAATTTTGACTAAAATTGCATCATCAGCTCAGGAGTTAAATGCCTTACAAATACAAAATACCTCTAGTTGTCAAGATAATTGGCTTTACTGTGCCTTCAATGTAATATCTTAGTTACCTTTGATGGTCTTTCTGAGTTTAATGCTTGTTATTTTTTTTAACTTACACCAAGTAAAGCCAACATAACAAAAAGTTCTTCTGCCTTATTAACTTCAGCAGTGGGCTTTTCAGAGCAATCCTGCCACTAAGAAATCTAACATTAGGCTTGAATCTTCTGTCCAAATGTTTTTGTTCATTCATTCATTCATTCATTCATATAAAATATTTATTTGTACCTAATATGTACCAGGCACTAGGCTATATCAAGGTAATAGTATGCAAGAAATTCAAATCTAATTGGGAAATATATTAACAAAACAATTATAATATGATGCAAGATATACAATTCATTAAACTATTCAACAAAAATTATGAGTGAATATTTACTATGTATGCCTGGTTTTGTGATATTCAAAGAACTAAAAATAACTTCACAAGCAACTAGACATGACCATTATCTTTGTGGAGTTTATAGTCTAGAGAGTTATTTAAGAAATAAAACACGAACTTGGTAGTTATCAATAGGTGGGTGATAATAATGAAGTAGTGGGAGTTTGAAGTTGAAGAACACACAAACAGTTGCTTTCAGGGTTTTAACATGAGTGAGTTTTTGTTTGTTTGTTTGGTTGGTTGGTTATTCATTTATTTATATTTAGCAGATACCCATATAGAACTTACTACATGCCAGGCTCTATTCTAAGCACTTACAAATTCATTAGATCCTCTATTACAACCCTCCTATTACTTATTCCTATAAGTAGTAACTTTTTATGAGAGGCCAAGTAATTTCTCCAAGGTCACAGAGCTATTATGTGGTAGCACTGGAACTCCCAAGAAGACCATCTGGATTATGAATCCATATTTCTAACCACTAATCCAAGCTGCCTCTCACATGTAATGTATGACAGTAGGCATGTTCCATGATCTATTGCTATGGAAAATATAAAGAAAGCGATAGTGCTGGTGGGGAAGATGTCAAGCTGTAGTACTTAGAGAGCATCCTATTGGTAAGTAACTTACTGGATGTAAGAAATGAAGAAATTTAAAAAGAGGACTAGGCTAAGGATATAGATTTGAGAGTTGCCAATTTATAGTATAATGAAAGGCTGACAAGTCAGTAAGTTCACTTAAGAGGTTTCCAAACACTAATACACCAACCATTTTGGGATCCTGTTGAAGTTTAGGACAGGTCTTAGCTAA
The DNA here is from genome assembly GCF_987537825.1 of Furipterus horrens. Taxonomy (NCBI): domain Eukaryota; kingdom Metazoa; phylum Chordata; class Mammalia; order Chiroptera; family Furipteridae; genus Furipterus; species Furipterus horrens. The sequence continues at coordinate 174,453,176 of NW_028327171.1, forward strand.
GTAGTGAAATAAGGATAGTTGAGGGTTTAGTGTCTATGATGGTTATTTTTACGTGTTTGGTTAAACATTATTCCTAGATGTGTCTGTGAAGGTGTTTCTGGAAGAGATTAGCATTTGAATTAGACTGAGTAAAGCAGATGGCCCTTCAGTGTGGGTGGTCCTCATCCAATCCACTGAGGGCCTGAAAAATACAAAGAGGCTAAATAAAGTTGAATTCTCTCTTTGCCTGACTGTGAACTGGGACATCAATCTCCTTCTGCCCTCCATGCTCCTGGTCATCAGGCCTTCCTGCTGCATGGGAATCTACACCGTCAACTCTGTCTCTCAGACCCCTCCTGAATCTCCAGCTTAAAACAGACAGATCATGGGGCTTCTCAGCTTCCATAATTATGTGAGTCAATACTTCTAGTAAACCACTTTCTAGAAGATGATACGTAGCTGAGAGAGAGAGACGGGGGGGGGGGGGGGGGAATGAACACCTATTGGTCCTGTTTCTGTTGAACTCTAATACAGTACCCAAATTCTTTCACTATTTTACTCATTACATAATTATAGTCAATAGATAATGCTCACAAAGAGCATTTATCAGAACCTAGCTAAGATACACAGTTTAACAGACCCTAAAGCAACTCACTCCACACTCTTTAGCTGAAAAAGGAAGGGGTGAAGGAAAGAGAAAGAAGAAAAGTAAAAATTTAAAAATACTGAACTGAAAATACCTATTATTTTCTAATTTGGTTAGTCTGGTAATTTTTGATTCATAACATAACTTGTACATATATTATCTTACTCTCTTAAACCTATGGAATTCCTGAAACACATAAATTTCCACCACATTATAGTCATTGTAGACGTCCCTGTTTTGACCTAACAAAAAACTGCAAACCACAGGCCTCAAGACTCAGGGGTTGCCATGTATATGAAGTCCAGGAAGCTTGAAGTAAATGTATTAACAGAGTTCCCCAAACAATTAGCTCCTGGACTAATTTAAGTGGTAGAATATCAGATCTTTGGCTGTCTTACTATGGTTCCCTCTTATTGCTTAAGTGGGGCATCAGTTTTCTAAAATATTGTTTTGCTTATAACTTAATTCTTAATTCCTTCATGAGACCATCTTTTTAGATTAGTGTAGAACAGCCACTTTCAAGCTGTGTCCCGCAGCAGGCACACTGGTGTGCTGCACGAGTGTTTAAAACACGCACTACCTATTTAGTCAGCGGTACTGACCTCTTTTTCCTTAGATGGTCAAAGTAAAAAATAACAATAGCCAACACAGCAATATGCCTCCCGTGTGAGTAAATCAAAATTATAACTATTTTTTTTTTGTAAGATTGGTCAAAAATTCATTTTTTGGTGTGCCACAGAATTTCAGTAATTAGTTTATTTGTGTCATGAGATGAAAAGAGTTGAAATTCGCTTGTGTAGAATGTTTCCAGCACTCTTCAAATAATAAGTTGCATTCAGTAATCATTGTTGCAAGGTTATGCTTGGATTATGAAGGTTTTTTATTGCAAAATAAGTGGTGTAACTTCATAAAGGGATTTCCAGTCTCAGACAAGAGCTAATGTGGGGCATTAAAACAAGGAATAGGGGAATTCCAGAAAGCAGGGGGCAATTCTGAAAGTGACAGTGGGCAGGCAAAGGCAGTAAGGTGAACATTTGCAAAGTTGGTAAATGCAGAGAAGGCAGGAAAAGACAATCATTTGAAAATAATAACAAGAACAAAAATAAAATAGGGAAATGGAAAATTAGTAAAATATTTACTTGGGAAAATGTTACACTCATTTCATTCAGCAACAATGTAGTGATTGCCCACTCTGTGACTAGCTCTGTGGGAACACAACTGTGAGTAAAACATCACCTCAGAACTAACACTGTAGTGTGTAAGACAGGTTAAAAAATAATGACAATTCAATGTGTCCAGCACTGCAATAAGGTTGTAAAAGTGCTGTGAAAAGGCAATGGAGAGAGGAATTAATTTTTTCCAAAAGGATTAAGAAAGAAAGGATTCAGAGGATGGCATTTGACCCTCTATCCAAAAATGAAGAGCAAAGATTATTGAGGATACTCTCTGAGTAAATAATATATTCTTATAATTTATTACCAAAGGCTTAGTTTTTCAAAGATCTTATTTGTCAATATAATATAATAACATCTTAGCATATTTACAACAGACATGAAAGTATTCTTCTGAATTTAATCATAATCAATACTTAAAACAAATTACATGGCTATCATATGGATATAATATTTAGAATTACAATTTTACCTGTCAGTTTATAATTTCTTATAATTATGTACAAGGGCATTGATCATGGTATTATAGGTTCTAAATGTTCTAATTATTTTTCTAATTATTAGTTACTGTGTTTTTGAACTAGTTATAGCATTAGAATATAGGGGAATCATGTTAATGTCATTCACATTAATATTAGTATACTTCTAAACTGCCTATTTCTCATCTTTACATGTTTTTCTTTGATTAAACATCTTTTCCATTTTTAAAAAAAATTATTGTGAGCTAACCACATTTTGTGTAATTCCTTTTTTAATATTTTTTCAATTACAATTTACATTCACTATTATTTTGTATTAGTTTCAGGTGTACAGCATGCTGGTTAGACAATTGTATACTTTACAAATCGTTCCTCCTGATATTTCCAGTACCCATCTGACACCATAATGATGGAAATATAATTTTGAAAAATGACTTTCTCTACATAATTTTTACCAAGAGGTTTGACCAAATTTTCTCTAAATGGGCCTCAAAGTAAGTCACTTCTCTTTTAAGATTATGAAAATTCATTCCGCTCAAACATGTTTAGTTTTATTTGAACTTTACAACTCCTAGGTCATTATTCCAGTAAACACAGCGTAATTTTAATTAATAAGTTTTTAATATAAAATGAATAATACTGTAGTATTATCTCAGATTGGGTTTGAAGATAACAGAGCAAGTGATAAAAATACTAAAAGATAAAGAAGTCATCCAATTGGTTAACGCTTAACACAGTGCTTTGCTGGCCATGAGTTTTCCTGTTGAAATAAGTAAATTATAATATATCAATATGAACAATTTAATTATTTTAAATGAGTTTAATAAATTAATTTAGAATGAGATCAGTAAACCACTTACTAAAATAATTGAACATTTGTCTGAGTTACTCAAATATCTAGTCAGATGCTGTAGTCAAAACAATTTTCTGTGCAGAAGAATATTTAATCTTCATCTTCATGTAGACAATAAGCACTGACAATAACTAACATTAATGGAGTCTTCAGTGCAGAAAAGAAAAAAGCTCAAGTCCTTACTGAATATCAGCAGTCATTGGCTCTCTAGTCCTCATCAGTACTTTCCTGGTTTAAAAACTGTTGAATTTTTATCAGCCCACTTAAATGTAAATAACAGTATCAGGCAATATCCTGAATTTCTCCATGATGAGATCAAAACAAAAGAAAGACATGCAGGAATTTTTGTGAACACAAAACTAATACAAAGCAGAAAGTATAATATATGGGAAAGGTATAAGATGCTAGCACCTCCCTTTGTAAAATTCAATGCCTATTTTCATTACAAAAGAAGATACTATAATAAATCCAGAACTCTCTTTGAAGTCAACAAGTAAATGCTTCAACCTGAGCTTAGAAATTTGTGCTTCTAGTTTCTTGTAGGGCTAGAGTAGTGAATCCTGAACTGTCATTTGTTTCCAAATTATATTTGTTTCTTAGAAGACATAGTAAAAAGGAAAAACAAGGCATTTTCTAGGAACCACAACAGTTTGAATAGTTCTATTTTACTGTTGTTTCAATCAAAAGGTTGTTTAGAAGGTGACGCAGGTGAGTCTTGCAGGGAAGACACTGAGAATTCCGGTATATTAATACTACCCTCATGTAAAATAGTTCCTTCAGAAGACATAGATATGGCATAAAAATATACATGTTTGGTGGCAGGAACCGTATTTCCTTCCGTACTTTAGTAATAGAGGTTTATTTCATCGGTGATTTCAAAATAGTTTCAATGTTTTAAAATTATATCTATAACAGATATTTATGTTTATTTTGGTCAATCATTGCATTCAAGAGTTAGAGGAGGATGAATTTTTATTCTTTGTTCTATCAAGATTCAGATATATGGCCTACACAGAGCAGGTCGGACAGATTTTCACAAGGCCACGTTGGCTGTCTCCGCACAAGGGCAGGTTCATGATTGTGGGCTTCCAGTGCAAGCAACAGAGCCAACTGGCTGTCGGGAGGGAAAAGGAAATTACTGGAAGAATATACGTAGTTCGCAAATTGGAGGGAGGTTCTTCTGGAAAACCAGTGAGACCTAAAGGGATTCTGGAAGTCAGGTGGCCTGGACTTTTCGGCCAAGACACTTACACTCACACAGAAACTGGGCACATTGCCAGGACGCCGCACACCGCACACATCCATTCAAAGCCCTCCGGTGCCTAGTCCGGCCTGGGAGGGGTGGGCGGAGAGAAGTGTTTCCCCTTCACCTTGCGTAGCAGAAGTGACGCCCTGGATCCCACCGACGCTGCACCCAATGTGGTCTTTCTTTAAAAACAAAGAAGTCTACGGCATTGTCATCCCCTCTTCTTTTCTAAATGATCTAAAAATATGAAGACACGCGCAGGATATAAAGCCTCTCTTGGTCTCATCTGATTTTCTTCTCGAGCCCTCTGACATATTCTGGAGGCTAACTTAAATGATTGCAATGCATTTGAATGTCTCAAATGAAAGGCAGTTTTCAAAAAATTATTTCATTCAACTGGAATTGTAATAAAACCTCAAATCTATTTACGCGCATTTTTTAAATGACATGACACTAAAATGCTGGATAAAGTGTGAAAGAAACAATAAATTTCTAATGTTCTGTTAACATGATATCTGTATATTTGAGAAAGTACAGAATGACTTTGAGTGTGATATCTTATCTTAGGGAAAAACATTGTCATTGAAATAGATTCATGATTTAAGAGCAAAAGAAAGAAAGAAAAGAAAGAGGTTAATAGCGCAGGGCAAATACAATAACATAGCAGTCAAAATTTCTTTATAATAAATAAAATAAAACAAAATCTAGTACAGCTAGAGTCCTTTGGAATTAAACAAAAAGGAAATTCATCCATAGAAATAATTTTTAAACATCTTTTCCTAAGGTTGGCTCAGATGGCTGAGTTAGAAAATCTCAGTTCAGAATACTAAAATCTATGTCCAAATCCATTCTTCACACAGGCACCAAAGTGAACGTTCTGAGACACAAATCAGGGTTTAATTAAACCCTCCAATGTCTCCTGCCACTTAGAATGTAATTCAAACAGCACCCCAGAGCCCACATTGCCCTCTGCCTTCTGTCCCTGCAACCTCACCTCCAGCCAGTCTCCCTTTTGTTCTCTCTTCCCCAGCTCACTGGTATTCCAGTTTTTCTTGAGGAAGCTCTTTTCCACCCCAGGAGCTCTGCACATCTTGTTTTTGTTACTTAGGATTTTCCTGCTTCTTTTCTACCTTCCCTCCTCATGGTTAGCTACTTATCAACCATCATATCTCAGCTTAAATGTATAACCCCACCTCTCCGTGATATTTAACAACAACAACAACAAAAAAGAAAAATTCTCATTTATTGTCTTTTACCCTCACCCCCATACCCCTGCCCCAGGACTATGTATATCTTGAGGTTAGTGGACAGGCCTTTTTCCCCCTACACATTTCACAGTATCTGCCATGTAGCAAGTAGTCAATTAATATTGGTTGTACAAATTAATGTTTTAAATAAACATTTTTTTCTATCAATTTTACTTTTCAGAAAGGTTGGGTATAATATGAAATAGTATTTTGTTTTATGATTCATGTGAATTCTTTTTAAACAGAGGAGATAAAAGTATGAATCATCAAGTTCACCAAGACAAACTAATTAGCTGCAGTTTCAGACTAAGGAAGTGTCCGGTGATTTACGTAGACTTTTTACATATGGCACAGTAGCTAAGAGAGAAGCCAACAACACAGGCTGATTGGGCTGGTCTCTGGGCAGAACTATGTACTGAGTGTGGGAATTTAGCGAAATTACTTGGACACTGAGGTTTCTTTTCTGAAAAATGGGAAAAAACAATGCCCTATTTGGTTGAGGTGTGGATTCAATAAGATGCCATAAAAAAAAGCATCTGAAATAACACCTGATATATCATGAGCAGTCATTATTATTAACTAAGTAAAACCACAAGTTCAGTAGATTTTAGTACATTTTTCATAATCATTAGACCTCCACCTTTCCTAGTTGCTTGCCAAGTCACCTTAGTGATGAAAATCATTTTATAGTTTGTGTTATTCTATCCTTCCAACCTCAAGCCAAAAAGCTCTTTTTTCCCCCAATTTTATTTTATTTTATTTTTAATGCATGGGAAAACTGAGGCACAGAGTGGTTAAGTCATGTCTTTAGGTCACCAAGTTAATGAGCTTCATTGGTTACTTTGAAGTAGCTGCTTTAGCCAGTTATTCTGGTCTGTTTTCAACTTGAACATATTTTGTTTATTTGAAATGTTGGATTCAACATTTTTAAAAAGAAATTGGACCTGATCTGCACCTGGCATTATTTATTATTCCAAATCATTTGAAATTCATCCAGTTCTAAACCCCCACCTAATAAAAAGTGCTAGCAAGCAGAGAAAATATACATGAAACTATTACTTGATATAATATGCTTTCTCCTCCCTTGAGCTCTTACCCCCATGTGCCATGGCATAATTTCAAAATTATGTGGGACACAATACTAGTCTAATGATTGCATACTCATTGTTATAAAATATTTTTCAGAAGAGAAAGAATAATACTTCTAGGATAACAATGAAAGTGAAAGAAAACATCTTTAAAGATGTCTTTTTTATGAAAAGTAAAATGGCTCATTATCTGAACTCATAGCAGATGATCCTAGTTATCAAAGTCATATTTAGAACACTGTGTGACCATTAACAGACCTTGTCAGCCCAAGTTCCACAATTATTACATCTTCTTTTCAACCTGCAAATGCTCCAGTTGTTTCTACCAGGAAGTTTTATGAGTGATATTATTAAACAAAACACTCATTCAGTGCCCCTAGACTTGACAAATATCTTTAAGTAATGTTTACTTGTGTGTAAGAAAATTGCAGAATCATAGAATGTAAACTTCAATCGGATCTTGAAAATATTCAAGCTCAACCTTCCACCCAAAGCTGGTGACCTCTGTACAAAGCACTCACAACTCACAACATAATGCACTGTCTACTCCTCTCTGCTATTAGAATTGTTTGGGTTTCATTGAGTTCAAATATGCCTTCTTTTGAAACTTCTGGGTATGTCATAGAGAGTTTCACAAAATACCCTTTCTCCATGACATTCCATAAAAGTGAGAAGACAGTGATGCACTCCCCCACAAAAATATTGTAGTTAGTGTTTGAAATATTGAATTTATTATCTTCAAAAAGAAGCCAGATTCAGTTTACACCCTTAAGTTAGCATTCTACAGTGTAAATATTTCAGGTCTTTTTGTCAGTGCATGGCTTATTATGATTAAGAGTTTATTCTGGGCCTCTCACTTAAGAAATGGAGTTATAGAACTTAAATCTATTTGGGCTAATTTTATTCCTCCTTTATTTTCAGAATCCAATCAAATTAGAGCCTTTATTGTATTAAATGGTGCCACCCTGAAAATATGTATACATCCTGATCCCTGAAACCTGCAAATGTGATCTTCTGTGGAAAAGGGTTTTTTTGCCAACGTAATTAAGTTAAGGATCTAGAGGTGAAATCATCCAGGATTTATAATGGACCCTAATCTCACGACAAGTGTCCCTATAAGAGACACAGAGGAGAAAGGCATGGAAAGGAGAGAAGACGCAGAGAGGCCACAAGAAGACAGGGATAGAAGCTGAAGTTATGCAGCCACTGCCAATGGAAGCCTGAAGCCACCAGATGCTGGAAGAGGCAAGGAAGAATTCTCCCCCTCGAATCTTCAGAGGGAGCACAACTTTATTCCAGACTTCTTCACTCCAGAAATTTAAAAGAATACATTTCTGTTGTTATAACCTGCCCGGTGTGTGGTAGATTGTCATGGCAGCCCTGATACACTGACATCAGCTTCCTGTCGTTCTGCATCCCCAAATCTATTAAACAGAGCAAATGCCAAGGGATAACTTGTTCTCCCTTTGTCTCAGAATAACTTTACCTTCCCCTGTGTTACCCTTAAGATTGATGTATTTGTCTTTTTTTATCTCACTTTCTTTTATTGATTTTCTATTACAGTTGTCCCATTTCCCCCCCAGTTTTACTCCCCCCACCCAGCCCACCCCTTCTCCCACAGTCATTTCCCACCCCGTTGTCCATGTCCATGGGTTATTTATACTAGTTCCTTTACTAGACCTTCCCCTATTTACCTCCCTTCTCCCCACCCCACCCCCCACCGATAACTGTTTTTCTGTTCCTTGTTCAATTTTGTCCATTTGTTTGTGTTGTTCATTAGTCTCCTGTATTAGGTGACATCATATGGTATTTTCCTTCATTGCCTGGCTTATTTCACTAAGCATAATTCTCTCTAGTTCCATCCATGTTGTCGCAAATGGCAGAAGTTCCTTCTTTCTTTCTGCTACATAGTACTCCATTGTGTAAATGTACCACAGTTTTTTAATCCACTCATCTACAGATGGGCACTTAGGCTGTTTCCAGCACTTAACTATTGTACACAGTGCTGCTATGAACACAAGGGTGCATAAGTTCTTTTGAATTGGGGTTCCAGTATTCTTTTGGGTATAATCCTAGCAGTGGAATTGCTGATTCAAAAGGCAGTTCCATTTTTAGTTTCTGAGGAAATTTCATACTGTTTTCCATAGTGGCTGCACCAGTCTGCATTCCCACCAGCAACGCACCAGGGTTCCCTTTTCTCCACATCCTTGCCAGCACTTGTTGTTTGTTGATTTGTTGATGATGGCCATTCTGACTGGTGTGAGGTGGTATCTCATTGTAGTTTTTATTTGCCTCCCTTTGATGGCTAGTGATGTTGAACATTCTTTCATGTCTATGGACCCTCTGTGTATCCTCCTTGGAGAAGTGTTTGTTCAGGTCCTTTGCCCTTTTTTTTAATTGGGCTGCCTGTCTTGGTGTTGAGATGTGTAAGTTCTTATATATTTTGGAGACCAATCCCTTGTCTGAGGTATCATTGGCAAATATGTTTTCCCATATGGTTGGTTCCCTTTTCATCTTGCTGATGTTTTCTTTAGCTGAGCAGAAACTCTTTAGTTTGATGTAGTGCCATTTGTTTATTCTTTCCTTTATTTCCCTTGTGTTAGGAGATGTATCAGTGAAAATATTGCTACGTGGGATATCTGAAATTTTCCTGTCTATGTTTTCCTCTAGGACTTTTATGGTGTCACATCTTACATTTAAGTCTTTGATTTATCTTGAGTTTATTCTGGTGTATGGTGTAAGTTGGTGGTCTAGTTTCATTTTTTTGCACATCCCTGTCAAGTTCTCCAACACCATTTGTTGAAGATGCTCTTTTCACTCCCTTTTATGTCCCTTCCCCCTTTGTTGAATATTAGTTGACCATATAGACTTGGGTTTACTTCAAGGCTCTCTATTCTGTTTCACTGATCTATATGTCTATTCTTATGCCAGTGCCATACTGTCTTGATCACAGTGACTTTGTAGTATAGTTTGATGTCAGGTATTGTGACTCCTCCTACTGTGTTCTTCTGTCTCAAGATTGCTGTGGCTATTTGGGGTCATTTTGGGTTTCATATAAATTTGTGAAGTATTTGTTCTAGGACTATGAAATATGTCACTGGTATTTTAATAGAGATTGCACTGAATCTATAAATTGCTTTGGGTAGTATGGACATATTAATGATGTTGATTCTTCCCATCCATGAACATGGTATTTGCTTCCATTTATTTGTATCTCCCTTAATTTCTTTCCTCAGTGTTACATAGTTTTCTGAGTACAGGTCTTTCATCTCTTTGGTTAATTTTATTCCTAAGTACTTTCTTTTTCTTGTTGCTATAGTAAATGGGATTTTTTTTTTTCTTTTTAGTTTCTATCTCTGACATTTTTTATCTCACTTTTAATGCTTACTATGGGAGAAAATCCAAGAGATGCCCTTGGATTCAAGATGCTGTCTAAAGCTCAGCTGGATCAGGAAAATCAGAGATGCATGCTCTTATATCATCAGCTAAACACTCATGAACATACTATGAGAACTCCAAAATTAAATAGGGGTAAATATTACATTGGTGGCTCACTTTTTCCTCATTTCTTCTCTCTCTTGATTATGCTTCTGCCACAAATCATGAAAAGTGGACTATAAGAGATTGTGAAATTTTTTTTAAAGATAAAAAATGTATACCTAAGATATAAACACATACAGTTTAATATATGGAAAAACGATTGACTCTTTAAAATTCCGTAGACCTGTTTGCTAGGGCTACCTTAATGAAGTACTTTAGACTTGCATTTCCTCACAGTTCTGGAGGCTAGAAGTCCAAAATCAAACTGTCAACAGGGTTGATTTCATGCTTCTCCTCTAGATTCAGGCAGTTTGCTGACAATGTTTTTCATTCCTTGACATGTAGAAGCATCACCCCATTCTCTACCTTCAATCCAGATGGCGTTCTTCTTATGTGCTATCTCCAAATGTCTCCTTTATATAATGATACCAGTCATATTAGATTAGACACCCACCCTAATTAAGGAAGACCTCATCTTAACTAATTACTTCTGCTGTGACACTATCTCTAAATAAGGTCATATTCTGAGGTACAGGGGGCTAGGACTTCAAAATACAATACAATCCATAATAGCTCTCTAAATTAATTACTTTTGAAGTATGTACTACATGTTCAGAGTTTTGCTCATTGCCATATGAAGTGGGAAAAAAAGTGTCATGATTTCTATTCTCAGAGCATTTGCTTGAATGGACATGTGAAACAATGACTGAAAAAAACTAGTTTGCATAATACAGACTTTAGGTGTACTAAACATGTTCTGAGAAGGAACAAACAGGTTTTTGTTTGTTTAAATATGTCATAGACAAACATTAGAAAATTTACTGAAAAAAAAAGAAAATTTACTTCAAATAAACATTAGATATAGCAGAATCTTGAAGAGATATTTGCATACCCATGTTCATAGAAACATTACTCACAATAGCTAAGAGGAGGGAACAACCCAAATGTCTATCAACAGATGGGTGGATAAAAAAAAAATGTAGTCTTTATATATAATAGAATATTATTTGAGAAGGAATGATATTAAAAGAGAAGGAAATCCTGTCAAATAATACAATGTGGATGAACCTTGAGGACATTATGCTAAGTGACATAAGCCAGTCACAAGAAGACAAATTCTGTATAATTTTATTTATATGAGGTATCTAAGGTAGTCAAATTCATAGAAATAAAAAATATAATGGTGGTTACCAAGAGTTAAGGGGAGGAGGAAGAGAGGAGTTGTTTAATGAATTTAGAGTTTCAGTTTTGTAAGATGTAAAAGCTCTGAAAATATGTTTCATAACAATGTATATATATTTAACACTTAAAATGGTTAAGATGACAAATTTTATGCTATGCATTTTTTATGATTATAAAAAAGTAAAATAACTGAAGCCAAGAACTGAGTACATAGGTTAAGAACAAATTAGTCATGCTCTCTGAAGAATGAGAAGGAAATAGTAAAAGTGACAAAAATGTGTGTTCATGAAGGTCATGAAAGACAAAAAAATATCAGGGAAATAAGAAAGGCCAGAGGCAACTGAGGGGAAATCATTCCCACTTCAAGGTAGATCCTCGATCAGATAAAGGACATTAGTAAAATAATGGTGAATAAAACAATAAACTTTTAAATATAAAGTTTAGTCTAATTAATAATATTGTTCCAAACTTACTTTTCTGTTCTCAATAATGTACTATGATAAGGTAAGATGTTAACATTAGAGGAAGATAGGGTAGTTATAAATACCTTCTTTGAACTATTTTTACACCTTTTCTGTAAGTCTAAAATGTGTTCATAATTTTTTTTAATAGATATTAGGAAAGATACTACAGCACAATATAAACGACTGTGTTCAAATACTAGTGCTACCACTTACTAGCTGTGTGATTTTTGAAAAACTTACTTAACATCTCTGGTACTCACATTCCTTATATGTAAGTTGGGGACACTAGCAGTATGACAATTAAATAAGTTAATATTAGTAAATCAGCATGTAATGAGCACTAGAGAAATAACGAATAAAAAGTAAATTATTACTGAAAAGAAATGCTGGCAAATTAAGAATGGAAATAGATAGCCTTGCAATTAGTTAATAAAATATCCAGAGTCTCTGAAGAAAAAGCAAGGAGAAAAAAGTAATTTAGAAGAGGCTTGGCTTTGGACAAAATAAATAATACTTTTTTTTTCCACTGAGGCTAGAGGAAAGAGGGTGGGATGGATATGTAATAATGTGTATACTTAGAAATAGGAAATCGAAGGACTTTCTTGCCTAAGAGATGATTTATATTTTATAAAATAGAGAACAGGTTTCTTCACTATATATGAGAGGAAGGAAGGAGTTTAAAGTAGTTAGTCCTCTCTCTGTTTATAGTTAGGGATAAGGGAACCTTCTGGAGAAGGAAAAAAGGTGTTTCTCATAGACGTGATCATAACTCTTTGTAAATAGACTGATGACATTTGTTGCATGGAGAGCCCTCATTTATGGTATTGTTTTAGCAGTCTGTTCCCATTTTAAAACTGCTTATGATAAACAGACCTAGACTATAAAGGTTTATGGATCATGGCTCTCTGGAAAATGTCATGCAGGCTAAGTGATAATTTGGGGTGCAAAATGGATTCATTTCATGACCTAAATGTCCTCACCATATAAGGTGATAACAACAGGAATATGTCTTAGAGACCTCATCTATTACTCTGACCACACTGCGCATGGCTAATGCAAGAATGATGGACTAGGATGTCTTAGACCTGTCTGTGCTTCCCCTGTGCCTTTTGATTGTTCAGATTCTTGAAAGTAATGGTAAAGCTTGATGCTGGAGGAGATGTGTCATTTATGGGAGCCAATGTGATAGTCCAATGCTTTGCATTAGCTCAAATGATGAAGCAGGAGATTTAAGGAAATTAAGTTTGCAATAGAGAAGGGAGTTGATGAAGGCATATAGCTGGTAGCGCTGAAGACCCAGCTGGGACCAGAGGCACTGAGTGGGTAGCAGCATCAGTCCTTGTGGACAACATGTGGTTTCTCCAATAGTGCTCACCAACCTGAGTATAAGAACAGAGAAGGTGGATGGTTCAACTAGGGGAATTGAGTATTTCTAAGGGTGGCAGACAAGACTAGAAGATAAGGAATTGAAGGAAGAAGGAGAGGGAAGAGGAGCAAGGAGGGGGGAGGCAGGGAAGAAGGCAGAGAGAGAGAGAGATTGAAGTGAGATATTTATTGCTCCAAGTTGACTATGGAAGGAAGAAAATACATGAGAGCTGTATGGCATAAGCTATGGAGCAACTAGAACTGAATTTGTATCATTGCCTTACCACTTCTTTTAAGCAGTTTATTTAACCTCTCTGGCCTCAATGTCCTCATGTGTGAAATGGGATAATAATCCCTACCTCATAGGCTTGTTATATGCTTTAAATAAGATGTGTATAAAGTACTTAGGACAATATTAAGTGCATAATAAATTATAATTTTCATTGAATAAATTGATTGAAAGAAAATGAGAAGGTCAAGAAGACCAAGGCCTTGGAGTAGTCAAGACATGATTAGCAGGAATAAAAGACTTTATTTCTTTAATAAAAGAATCCAAAATTGCTCCAAGAAAGGAATGTTTGCATTTACAATTTCAAGGATGAAGCAGTTCCAGGGAATGAAATGGTCCTGGACAGGGACCCAGGATGTCATGTGTAGCTGACATGCCTGCGTGTGCTGATCACTGTCATTGATAAAATCTCACAACTGTGAAAATTCTGTCAGTTTTAACTTTTTTCTTTTCGCTAATGTAAGCATCATGCAAACACAACTTCCCTCTTGCTTATAAATTTTTAAATAACACTTTGAAAATTGTGTTGAAGTGGATTGATTTGGTTTTTATTATTTTCTATGTAATAAAAATATTGGTGAGGACAACTGTTATTCTGTTAACCCCAGTAGTTCTGCTATTTCCCCATGAACAAGACATTAACCGAGGTCCATTAACCAATGAGCCAAGAAACACTATTTAATATCATGGCACTTTTCATTTAAATTACATTATAAACAATACTCCATTTGGCTAATTTACTAGATCAAAGCATAATTATTCCAGCATAGTTTCTAAAAAACAAATTAGTTCAAATCACTAACAAGTTTTCAGAAATTGGTTTTGTAATATAGTATTTCAAAAGAATAAATGATTTAAACTAACATAACTTGTTGAAGTTAATAGTAATGCACTTGAGAATAATTTGCAGAGATGTTTAATCAAAGGGAAACATGTAAAGATGACAAATAGGCAGTTTAGAAATACACTAATATTAATGTGAATGACATTAACATGATTTCTCTATATTTTAATGCTACAACTAGTTCAAAAACACATAGTAACTAGTAATTAGAAAAATAATTAGAACATTTAGAACCTGTAATACCATGATCAGTACTCTTGTACATAATTATAAGAATTTATAAACTGACAGGTAAAATTATAATTCTAAATATTATATCTATATGATAGCCATGTAATTTGAGTATTGATTATGATTCTATTCAGAAGAATACTTTCATGTCTATTGTAAATATGCTAAAATGTTATTATAGTATATTGACAAATAAGATATTTTGAAAAACTTAACCTATTCTACAAAACACTAAGTATTCAAATATTTAGAAACATTGATATGGCTGAAGTTTTTTGGTGTAATATAATATAAAATAACATGACAACATAATAGTAAAGTATAATATAGTGCAGATATATATTAAGATAGTAATACAATATAATAAAACAATATTATGACTTCAGGTTTTATAAAATTAGAGTTGGAAGATTTTGACATAAATTTTCATCAGAATGGTTTATTCTTTCCAAGAAAAAGAAATGAGTCATTTGACAGGTAGTTCTACCATCATTGTAGACTAATGGCCAAATCCATTCTAAAGTTATAATGAAGGTAAGTTTCTGCTTTTTAATTGTCAAAAAATTACTATGCTATTCTCTTTATACTTATTTTCCACATCTTCAGTAATAAAATCACTTCTGTTTTTTAGCAGATTAATTTTTATTTAAAAGTATAAAACAGCATGGTAAGTAGCAAAATTAAATAATATGAAAAATACTGCTTTCAGTGCTTTTAAAGATAAGTACAAACTTCCATAACATTTGGTACTCTCCTCACAACTCATAATTTTCTGACCTCTTCACCTCTCTTGTTGTTGATTTGGGAAATAAAAAGAATCAGTGTACGCAACTTTTGGTAAGTGTCCAGAAATAAAAAGGGCATGTTCTTCTTCCTTACCACATCCTCCCTTTCTGCTCACTGAAATACAGATATGATGACTGGAAATCAAGCAAATATCTTAGAGTTTGAGCTAGAAGCTACAGGCCAAAGGTGGGCATAAAAACAACACAGAGGGAGCACCCTGGATTCCTATCACTGGAGAACTATATACACTAGCACTAGACTAATTATATCTGTATGTTTTTAGGGGAGGGAGAGACAATATCCTAGCTTGTTGGACCAATGTTATTTTGGTTTTTCTACTACTAAAGATTAATCTAATCCTAACTAATACATTGGGGAGTGCATGACACTATTTACTCATCTTTTAAAATTCAATCAGGGTATCACTGTTTCTAGTAAACTCTGCCTAATTATACTTCCTCAATCAAATTTAACGTCTCAGCTCTAGATTATTTTTTTCATGAGCCAAAAGACTGTTTATTTTTTTCACACTGTATGTATACTTCAGTGCCTAAAACAACATATGGGGCATATTAAGCACTTTGAAGATATTTGTTAAATATGCATAACTGTATGACCCTTGGAATTATGTGGCGGCTCTACTAAAATATATGTACTTTTCCCCAAGCCTCTCTCCCCTCTCAAATTATAATCTTACCCATAACCATATAAACATTAAACCATATGTGTTATATTACCAACTTTGCTCATTTACATGTCTGTTAAACTGATAAATTGAATGGTTTAAAAGGAGAGTACGTTTATTACTATATAACAACCTGAATTTTAATTATACTTTTTCCTTTCATTTTTTTTATTGTTGTTCTATTACAATTGTCCCATTTTTCTCCTGTTGCTCTCCCATGCCCCACCCACCTCCCCCCTCTCCCACAGTCAATCCACACCCTGTTGTCCATGCCCATGGGTCATTTATACTAGTTTCTTGAATAGACCCTGATCCTTCTCTTTCTTTCTCCCCTTTTACCCCTCCGCCTTCCCCTCTGGTCACTGTCAGTCTGTTCCTTGTTTAAATGCCTCTGGTTCTATTTTGCTCATTTGTTTGTTTTGCTCTTTAGGTTCCTGTATTAAGTGAGATCATATGGTATTTGTCTTTTGCTGCCTGGCTTATTTCTCCTGCATAATACTCGCCAGTTCCATCCATGTTGTTGCAAAAGGTAGGAATTCCTTCTTTCTTTCTGTTGCATAGTATTCCATTGTGTAAATGTACCACAGTTTTTTTATCCACTCATTCACTGATGGGCACTTAGGCTCTTTCCAGCACTTGGCTATTGTAAATAGCACTGCTATGAACATAGGGGTGCATAGGTTCTTCTGAATTGGTGTTTCAGGATTCTTTGGGTGTAATCCCAGCAGTGGAATTGCTCGATCCAAAGGCAGTTCCATTTTTAGGTTTTTGAGGACATTCCATCCTGTTTTCCACAGTGGCTGCCCCAGTCTGCATTCCCACCAACAGTTCACTAGGGTTCCCTTTTCTCCACATCATCACCAACACTTGTTTATTGACTTGTTAATGATGGCCATTCTGACCAGTGTGAGGTAGTATCTGAATTTTAAGTACATTTTAAATAAAAGTAGTAAAATTTTGGGTGAGCTATATCAAGACTGCCATCAAAAAGTTGTGTTTCCTCTCCTCTGATGATAAAGACAATTTAGTGATTCTATCTTTATTAAATGTTATAGAGCAGGTTACACTCTGACTTTGGACTGTTTATTGAACTTCTAAACCTTAGCTTTTGCATCACTAATACAGGGTCCACATTTGGCATCTTGTACTGTGCTTAACACTTGTGTTCAATAAATGGTAGCTACAGTTCTTATAATGCCTAATGACACACAGTCTCTTTAAATGTTAAAGGTTGAGGGTGCATGTACACTCATTTACTCACAAATATTTGCTTGGTTCCTACAATGTAACAGTGATCTAGATTCAGAGGATACTGGGTCTATGTTTATCCTTCAGGAATACAGCCACTAAGCAGAAAACTACACAAGCAATGAGCGCTACTGAGGAAGAGGTAGGCAGAAGCAGGTCAGATCAGCAGAGTTTGCCAATCGTGGTGAGGATCTGAGAACGCTACTGTAGGCTTTTATGAGAGTGGGAGGGACTTACAGGTCAAGTTTACATTAAAAACTTACTCTTAAAAGATTAATCCTCCCTAGACCCTGTACTCCCTTTCCTTTTAGTTTCTACCTACACTCTGGAACTCAACTCTCAAATGACATTTTCTCAGGGAAGACCTCTGTGGTAGTCCACAGCCCATCTGGTTTTCCTGTTACACACCTGGTCTTCTTCCTTCAGAGTATCACAACTAGAAGAGAACAGTTAGTAATATTTAAAAACTTGCATGTAAGTAATATTTTAAAAACAAGTCATTCCATATATATTTGCTATTTAAATAAATTGTAATTAATTTTTGAAACACAACCTCCTAATTATATTTTTAGACTAATACGAGAGAGTGAATATAAGAAGTTATTCATAACAGTCTACTTATGTTTTCAACTATTACCAAATTTAATATTTTTAAAGGTAATTTGATGAATTTTCTCTTAAAATCATGGTAGTAGTGCTAAAATCCTTTAAACTCCCCTCTCTTTGTTATCACATCTAGCATCTTTCAAACACTGAGAAATCCATTATGAACAGCATGTTTTTCTCAAATGTAGTACTAACCAATTGATTTTTTTAGCAACAAAAATCAGGTCGTGGGAGAAAGAGGAAGGTGTCTGATGTATTCATCCTAAAATGGGAAGGCTTGTGTAAAAGAGAAGTAAAAGGTTATGTAAATGAAGGAGGTTAAGACCCAAAAGGTTATGACACGGTTGGATCATTCTCATTATGGAAACATTAACATAGATGAGTACAATCTACAGACCAGCTAAATTCAAATTGCACAACTGTACCCAAGGGAACTGAAACAATTTCAATAGTTTCCTTAAACATAGGGTTTGAAAGGGTTGCTAAGTTATTTAGAAGAACTGTTTAATCTTTAACAGTAAAATATTAAACCAAAGAGATTTTTTTATCTAATACTTATTTCTAGAGAGCAATAAATATATTATTCACGTATTCTGAATGAGCTTACATCAATCACTATGAGACATTAAATCAAATCCATCTTGAAAAATGAAATGGCAAATGCATTTAAATTCAAGAAAGCCAATTTAGGGCAATTGACTATAATTAAGAATGTTCACTGGGCCGAGGACTACTAGTTTCATGACTATATAAGAAAGAGCCTTAAAACACTAAAATTTAAATACCAGAGTGGGGATTTTTAACGCCCAGCTGAAAAGAATGAGACAGGAAAGAAGGTTTGTGTGAATGAGTGAACTAGTAACTGAGTGACTATGTATGAGCTATGTATGAGTGTGTTTGTGTGTGTGTTTGTAGAACCACAGTTAATGTTACCAAAAGGAATTGTAATTCTTCCTCCTTCCCAACACCCCAGCCTCACTACCATCAGAAAGTAATTTTACAGACATGTGTCACTTAACAATGGGAACATGTTCCAAGAAATGCATTGTTAGGTGATTTCTTCATTGTGCAAACACTTAGGGGCCATGATGAACAGAACAACATCCTGTTAAATCAAGCACAAGAGAAAATGATGAGGTCAAGGGACACTGTAAACATGAGCTGTACAATGCTGCTGCTGGCAGAGCAGGGCACACTACTTTACAGCAATTTTTTTAATAAATAGAAAGAGTGCCCTCTAAAATAATGAAAAAAGTATAGTATAGTAAATACATAACATAGTCATTTATTATTATTAAGTATGATGTAGTTACATAATTGTATGTGCTATACTTTGATACAACTAGCAGCACAGTAGTTTTGTTTACACCCTCATCACCACTAATATGTAATCATTTGCACTGTGATATTATTACATCACTAGATGATAGAAATTTTTTTTGTTCCATTATAATCTTATAAGACCAGTCATATATGCGGTTCATCATTGACCAGAATGGTCATTATGCAGCTCATGACTGTATCCTCACATAAAATAAAAATTTGGAATCTTGTGAGTTTCTATATAAATTAAGGGAAATTGACAGGAAAGGCCTTGATAAATATACTTTAAGAAAAGTATGACCTGGTGGTGTAGTAGTAGATAAATTGACTTCTGAAACCAAGCTTTTAGGGAGAAGCAAAACGTTTCCTGACAGCCTCTTGAGTAGATACTTTTTGAGCAAACAACATCCACAGATATTATACCTGCAAGCATAGGTCAGTTAACTTAAAATAACCATACCTGAGTGTGAAACAGATATGTTCACTATTAGTTTGAGGTTTAAAAAGATGATGCAATTAAATTTGTTGCCCTGAGCTTGGTATAATGCTAGTAACACCTTCAACTGGCTTCTCCCCGAGGAGCCCTGTATTGATGTCACTGGCAGGCACTGTCGCCAATTTAATTAATACTTCTGGCTGCACAATATTTAAAAGAAGAGTTCTAAATTTAACTAAAGCACTTGCCACAGTGCCAAAATTAGCATATTTGGTTGCCTTCACTCTTCTAAAAATAGTGCTTGAAAAACTGCCAAGTCTCTAGCAATCAGATAGATGCCTTAGGCAGAGTGAGGTGAATACCAAAAATTAGACTTAAAAGCTCTGGGTGTTCAGTAAAAGCAGAGAATATATTCTTATTTCTCCTTCACCCACTGCAATAATCTGCTTCCAACGAGCTGTTGCTTTCTGTCCCCACATCTCCAGGAGTTCTTCCTTTCCAGCTCAGCATAGACCTAGCACAGACTCCAGTTTCTCTGAACCTTCAATTTTCTCAACTTTTTGTCTTTTAACTATTTCCACTTTGCAAATTCCTAGCTAGAAAACATTCCAAATTTCCAGTGCCTCTATCTGTAAATCTAGGTATTTTTTATGAAAAAGCTTTCATAATTGTAGAGAAAAAAATGCCACCATTACAGAATTTAGACATCTGACCTCAAAGAGATCTTCAGGGCAACCTTTGATTTCTCTAAGCAGCTCCTCCTCTCTTACTCTTTTTGGCAAATATTCATACCCTCAATAGCCTTTGTAAGTCTACCATCCAATCCCTGCACCTCACTCTCAGCAGACGTTGCCTGAAAACACAGAAGAAATCAAGGTTGTAGAGCATGAACTCCCTCAAGGTCTGGTTCTCATACCTGCTTCCTAAGGCTTCTCGCCCAGCCCCCACCCCATGCTCTCCTATCTGAGATTGATTTTCCCAGCAGGGCTCTAGAGCTCAATGAGTTTCCTCTAAGACCTTCCTACAGCAATTTTTAGTCCTTGACATCTTTAAATGATTCTTCTCCGCTGGCTCTTCCCTGTCAGCCTGCAAACTTGTGTAAATCTCTTCCTCTTTGCAAATAATGCTCCCACAGCACTGCACTGTTCTCTCTTTTCACTTCACTTCATCGGCATGTGCAATAATTGCTTTTTTTTCAGATTATAAAGGTTTACTATAGAAGAGTTATTTGAAAAATTTAGAAATTTATAATTAAATAGAAGTTGCTATAATCCTTGGTCCGGAAATGAGCATTTTATTTAACTCTATAATACATTGGTGTATTCCCTATAGTATTCTATTCTATGCATTTATATGTATGAGTTGTTTAATTTTGTAACAAAATTTTAACTTAAGTTTAATATACCTTAAATGCTAATGTTTTTACCTGTTCTATCAAGAATATTATCTATGTCACCAAATATTTCTTGAAAAATAATTTTAATGTCCGCCTGTTAGCTAATTTTTTGCTGTTCATTTGTTTTTCCCACACTGTGGCATTAACAATATTTTATAGCATCTGTTGGTTTAATGGATAAATAAATACATGTTTATTTAAATTTGGATGACTTTGATTATTGGAAATTTGGACATTTTATCTGTTTACTGGCCATTTTATCTTCTTTTATGAAATATCTGTTGGTGTTTTTTGCCTACTTTACTATTTATTTTTGAGACTGTTTTATTAAGAGTATTAACCCTCTTCATTATGTGTTCCAATAATTTCCCACATTGCTATATGCCTTTTAATTTTATTTATGGTATTATTTTAAATTCAAATCATCAAACTTCCTTTTAGATTTATTCTGTTGGTTTTATGCGTTGTAAATCATCCCTTCCCTGAAAATCTACATAATTTTCTTTTTCATAGAGACTTCAATTATTTACATTTAACTTTTTCACATCCCTATAAAAAGTTTTTTGGACTACAGTATGAAGTGAAAACCCAATTTAACTTGATATTTTTCATAATAGATAATAATAATGTCAGTAGCATTTATTAAATTATGATTCCTGTCCCCTCTGATGACATAAGACATGTCATCTTCATCATGTATTTGATTATGTCATCCTATTGGCCCTTTCATGTTCTTCTGTGGCTCTGCTCTGTATCTCATGCAGATTGGTCTGCAGAGACTTTTTTCACACTCTCTTATTAACAAGATACCAGTGCTTCCACTCCAGGTGGGAGGCACTGATGGGTAGAGGAGAGGAGCCAAGGTATTTCTCCCCTCTTTCTGCTTCAAGTGGTATCTTTGGCAGGGATTGCACTTATATACTGGTAGTTTTTCCCTGCTTAGACAGGCATCCCCTGACTCAGTTCACTAGTTGACCCAGCCCCTGAGCTCTGGGAATTCCACTCCTTTGTTCCTCCAGAATAGAAGTATAGCAGCTGCAGCTGTATTGTGGAGCTTTGGGTGGCTTGTCAGTCTCTTCTATCATCTGTGTAGCGCATTAATTGTAGTAAGTTCCCTCTGCTTTGAATATTAAGTTTAACATCATTTTTCCTGTTTGAAACCTAACTGATATAGCTCACGTTCCTATTTATTGATGTATGTGTTCTTTTCTGCACCAGGATTACAATTTTAATGATTGTAACTTCTCCAAAATATCGTAATGTAACTCATCTTTTTAAAAATGTTATTGCCAAATTTTGTTTTGGAAAAACTAATTTAAAATGAAATTGTTGATTTTTTTTTTTACATTTTAGCCCATTGACATGTTTAACTATACATTCACATGAGTAAAATATATACCTAAACACAATATTTATTAAAGAATTTTTTGTACTCATAAACTGAGAACAACAAATGTTAAGTAAATTTATGATTTATTTATGCAGTGTGATACTTTAGGTCTTTTAAAAAAATATGATATGTACACTTCCATAGTTGTTTTGGAAAATTCCCTGGTGGTATGTACTAAAACTAATTATATGAATACCCTATCACCTGGCTAGTCCACTTCTAGGTATACAAGTATATCCAACAAAAATATGTACATATGTTCACAAAAAGACATACAAGAATGTTTTTAGCAGCTCTATTCATAATATTCTTAATCTGGAACAATCCAAATATCCACTAAAATAAAAATGTATAAAGTATATTATATTCATGTAATGTGATATGGCAATGAAAAACCAAGCTACCAAATGACTTATAAATGTAATGTTGAGTGTAAGAGACCAGACACAATACTAATATAATGTATGATTCCATTTATATAAAGTTAAAAAAAGTGGGTAACACTAATCAATGCATTCAGAAGTCACATAGGGTTAACCTTTGGAGAATTATGATCAGAAAGGGGCATGAGGAAGGATGATTTCTGCACTCTTTTGTATGTATGATAACTTGAAGTTTTAGAAGTTTAAAAATATATAAGGTAGATCCATATGTATTGATGTAGAAAGATATCCAAGTTATACTGCTAAGTTAAATAGAATGGTTGTTGGAGGGTACATAAAGAAGGGGTCCATATGTGTTAAAAAGACTATCATATATATGTGTGTGTGTCTATTTATATATAAATATATATTCCTATCTGAATGAATACATACACACATATACTTAAGCAACAGGAGAAAGTAAGAGAATGAGAAACTTGGTTTGGTTTTTCCCCATAATCATGAACAATTTTCATAATAAAAATTATTAATAAATTGAATGAAATATTTGTGCCACAATACATTGATTTAGGAAACCAAGTCTATCCTACATGTTGTTTTCCTAGCCAGAACTGTGGTATGTCTCATCATGTGTTCATCTCTTCTTTTATATCTCCAGTTAAGATATTTAACTTACTTCCTATAAGCCCTGCATGCCTCTTGAGAGGTTATTTCTGTGTTATTTATTTATTTATCATTGCTCTTATGAATTAAATTGTTTAATAGTAAAGTTTTTCAAAAGAGAAACCTAACCACTCTATCCCTTATTTTCCATTCATTTCTAATCTGCTTAGACCTAATGAAGCTGTTCTGGCAGATTATCAGCTGCCAGGTACAACGGATGGCTTTTATGTTTTAGCATGACACTTTTAGACAGTTATTAATTAACTGATTCAAGAAATATGTGTTGATCACTTGATATATGCTAAGCAGAGTGCTCTCTCTATATGTACATATATGTACATACACTCTATTATGTATATATATAAATATATATAACATATATATATATATATATATATACACACATACACACACACACACTCTGTAGGTTCAAGGGTAAACACTAGCCCTACTGTCAAATTGCTTATACCTTATGAAGAAAATAATAAGTGGGTACTTACAACACACTATGGTATGTGCTGTAGTACAGATAAGCACCTATCCAGGTTTGGGTTATTAGAGACCACGTCCCAGAACAGATTGTATAAATTGAAACCTAACTCTTATGAGAAAGATGAGAATGGTGAACATTCTAGACACAGATAAGATTACTTAATAATCTTCAGAGGGTCAGAATCAAGGGAAAGGCTCTATTTAAGTGCATGTAAGGAAATGCTAGTAATTCAATATGGCTAGATTATAGAACTTGAGGTATAGGAAATTGTAGAAAGTTAGGCTACAACAGTAAGCAGAAGGCAGGTCATAATGTCCCTTTAAGGGATTTGGTGCTGATTTGATAAAATGAGCACATTAGAAAACAGAATTAAGCAGCAGTGTGAATAACAGCTTGGAATACTGGGGTCACTAGAAGCAAGGAACTCCTACTTGTTTTAGTATTCTAGATAGTGGAAATGAAAAGAAGTAATAAGATGCCAGAAGTCATAAACAAGTACAAATAAGATAACTGTAATTATAATAACTGGAAGGTAAGGAGTCAAGGATGAAAGTAAGATCCTGATCTGGCAAACAGTGAATTGTGTCTCCATTGACCAAAATGAGACAAACCAGAAGAACTGTTTTTACCAAGGTAGGGAGTGATGCAATGGTGAGTTTAGTTTGAGAGATGTGGGTTTTCAGATGCTGTACAATACAAGAAGAGACAGTGGGATATTTGGGGCTGGCCTTCGGGAACCATATTTGGGATGGAGAGCTAGATTTGAAAACTATAAGCATTTATTAGGTGAAAAAATGCAAATAGATGAGACCACAGGCATTAAGAACAAAGATCAAGTGGTTAAGAGACAGGCTATGGTCAGTCAGATTGCATTATGCATCTCACTTTTGCTCCCTGCAATGCCCAAGCCTTTTAACCTTTTTGTAAGGTAAGAATAATAATAGTATCTACCTCATGAAGATTAAAATGTCTATAAAAAGCATTTAATTTAAGTTAGAATTTGATGAATGTTGGCTATTACTATTGTTGCCGTTCTTATATGTTTGGAGACAAACTATGACAGATTTAAAAGGAGAACAGAGAAAAACATGAAAGCATCTGAGAAACAACAGCCAGAAAGTTGACGGGAAAATCAGGAGAGCGTAATGTCAGATGGGCCAAAAGGAGGGGTGGAGAAGAAGGAGGGAGCATTTCACAGTGAAAAAGTAGACAACATTTTAAAAGTCCAGTGATAAAGACAAGTAAAATAGGGACTTCTTTAACATCAAACTTTCTGCAAGGGCACAGATACATTGGTTTTAGAAACAAAACCCAGGCTACAATTAGGCTGAGGAAAACGAAGGTAAGAAAATTGAAGACTATCTTTATGGTCATTGAAAGTAAAAAGAGAAAGATGCTAGAGATAAAAGAGGAAGGTTAGCTGGTTGTTCATAAAATTGGAGACCTGACCATGTAAATACTGACAGGAGGAGATCTTGTGATGGGGATAGTTTTATATGTTTAAAAGAAAAGACAGGCAATAGTAAAGACTTAAGGATGAGGTGGGGGAAGATATATCTAGAACACAGGAGCACAGAGATCCTTGATCAGAAGGAAGGACATCTGTAACACCATGACCTAAGGGAAAGGAAGCAAAAGAAGTGGGCGGGAACTGGGAGGTTTGCAAATGTGGTGGGAGGAGTTCAAGAAAAGATCCATCTGATACTAGCTCTTTCTCTGTAAATTGTCTCCTCTGAGTGAAAAGTGAGACAGAGAGAGCAAAGATTTGAGAGAGAAAAAAATTGGTGTGGAAATTGATACAGGGAACCAATTAGGGAAACTCAGAAAGTTTCAAGTAGCTTTCAGGACCTGGTTATTGTTGAAACTGTTTTTTGTGCTAATTTCCCCAGTCATACCTAGTATCCCAGGAATGAGAATGGAGGAAGTGGGGGTGAAATAGGCTTAAACTTTGGTTTTGCTGCTGGATACAAGGGAGGGGAAAACACCAAGAATTGAGAAAAATTGCAAGAAAGGGATTCAAATGTTGGAGTAAGGACTGAGAAGGAAGTGAAGAAAGGAGGGAACTATGGGTAAAAGTAAAGAGAGTAAGGAGTTGTAGATCCTGGAGAGGTGGTAGCATAGTGGTAGAAAGACCTGGAAGGATAAGCATTTGTGATACAAGAGCAAGTGAGTATTTCAGAAATGGAGCACTATCTGATGAAACAGGGACCGAGACAGAGGCATGAAAGTGTCTATCTGAAATGAAATGGATGTGAAAACCATTGGTGTAGAGAAAACTAAGCTAATAAAAAGCAAGGTTGCTCTCTGAAAGACCCAATGATCACTGCAGTTACTTCAGATAATGAGCGGAAAAGGGGTAGAAAGAAAGATGCATCAGGCACCAAAATTTATAACGAAACTTCCCCAAATTCAACACACTCTAAATGGAGATAAGGGGAAAGAACATTCCAGGTAGAATAAGCAATTAGAAGAGAGATGTAAGCTTTGAGAAATGCCAAGAAATAAAATATAACTGGACTCCAAAACATAATTAGGTAAGACATGAAAAATAAGGATTGCTCATAGCTCTGATTCTTGAATAAAGTACTGCTTCTTTGAAATATTTTAGAAGGTAGGTGCTGTTAATTTTTCTTAAAGAGGCTAAATATTTTTAATTAGGATTAGTATTTACTGTACACATGACCTTTTCCTTATCTTTCGAGTTCTGTGTAGTAAAATTTTTTCATGTTGAGAGACATATTGGTGAAGAATTACTCTTCACAGCATGTAACTCATAACTGACACCTTGCAAAAATGTATGCAAGTTTATATATTTTTCAAAGATAATGAGGACAAAGATTTAAATCTGTTCAAATGTTTCCTGGGAAAACATATATGAATTGTGCCAAAAAGAAATTGCATATTGTATGCCTTCAATCTGTTTTTGAAATATTGGTAGGCATAGGCAACATCTGTTCCACTGCTCCAAGATATACTGTAAGTACTAATAACTTCGAAAAGCCCTGACTTTAAAGGCTTGTACTTGAAAATTAAATATTTTTTGAACAGATATATATGGAAGTTCTAAGTGAACCTCAGAAAGTTTAAGTTACAGAAATTATAAAGAAAATATTTTACAAAATAAACCAAATTAGGTGATCATGTATTAAATATGCCTACTTGCAAAGTATAAGATTGCAGCCCAGTTCTGTGAAGGATAGATGGGAGTCAGAGAGAGAATAACTAAGGGATTCCCATAAAAGAGATTCCTATATTTTCTACTAGGAATATACTAGTGTACACAAAGTTTCTGCTTAAAGTAGGCAACAGCTCTGTATAATTAGAGAATTACAGTAATAGATCTTATACATGGAAAGGAGCTATACTTTTTGTCATTTGTTGTTAGAGAAACTTTAGTTTCACTGTGAAATTATGTATCTGATATATGATCAACTTTATATTCTATATTCTAATTAGAACTAAGAGCTCAAAAATGGAAATAAACAGTTATTCCAAAAAAACCCTACAACTCAACCTGATTGAGAACTACTAAATACTATAATATACCAGCAGTGATCAGATTTGTCAAGTGGAGTAATTTTGTTCCAGAAAAGTAAAGGTCTGAACTAAAATAGATGACAATAAGATTTACTTTATTAAAAATCCATTTTGCACCCTGGCTAGGTGGCTTGGTTGGTTGGGGCATTGTTCTGTTTCACCCAGGCTGCAGGTTCGATCTCCCATCAGGTCGTGTGCAGGGGTGATCGAGGAATGCATAAATGTGTGGAACAACAAATCAATGTTTCTCTGTCATTCTCTCTCTCCTTTCATCTCACTCTCTAAAAATCAATAAACAAAAAAATTTTAATCAGTTTTGTAGTAAATTACATGAACTAGTAGAGATTTCTTTTTATGGCTACCAAAGGAATGTCTTTGACAATATGCTGATCGTCTCTAATTTTAGGGAGCTATACATTAGTGCATTGTAAAACCCATTTGAGTAGGTCATAAAATTTTTTAATGAAAAATAACATATTAGAAAATGTGAAATTGCATGACAGTAGGGGTAAGAATTTTTTTTTGCTAAAACTTGGTTTCAAATGTGTATGTGTGAGACAGATACATGTATTTCTTATTGTAGATCACAGTCCAATATAATGGTTTGAAACCCATTGTCAAAGGGAACACCTCTATGGAAAATACTATAGTCTCTCCTCTTGGAGGCTGACCTTGTTTCAATTTGATCTAAAGAGCAAATGTAAATCAAAAAAGATCCTGGGCCTGATGAGGTCTCGGCTATTACAGACTCCAAGGGCCAGAAGTACAGAGGCTGAGCTAACCAGAGGAGAATATAAGAGAAGTGACAGGTGGTGGAGTGGGGATCATAGTTGCCGTACTTCTACCCTTACAACTGGGCAACTTGGGCTGGGCTTGGCAGGAAGAAGGATAGACATTCTGTGCTTCTCCATGGAACATTCACCCCATATCATTACAGTACACAAGGAAATAATAGCAAGAGAATACTTGGCTGGCATTATAATCAACAAAAGAAAGTGTACCTTATTAACTATTATACTTGTGGAATCAGTATTCCAGGGTCTACAGATGTTGGTCACCCAGATGCTAAACATCTCATGTGATTTAGGAACCCTATGCCTAAAGCAGGAACAAAAACCTGCATGTTATTCTAATGAAAAACCATTGTAACTGAATGACAAATATAGTAATTTTTATTTATTTATTTTATCTAGCCTATTAAAAAAATGTGTTGAGAGACTGGTAAGGATGGTTGACCTGGGCAGGGGAACTAAGTGACTAGGAAATAGGTTAGGAGGGATATTTAATATTCACTGCACACCCTTTTGCAAGTCTTGAATTTTAGACTATACACATTTTACCAGTTGAGCATTGGCCTGCGAACCAAGTGTCGCTGGTTCGATTCCCAGTCAGGGCACATGCCTATGTTGCCCTCCAGGTCCCCAGTTGGGGGTGCATGAGAGGCAGCCACACATTTATGTTTCTCTCCCTCTCTTTCTCCTTTCCCCTCTCTCTAAAAACAAATAAATAAAATAAAATAATAAAAATATATATTTAAAAAAATTTTTTTAAAGAAAACACTAGTAATTTGCATTTAGGAAAATAAAATAAGTATCTCACATTAGTGAAATTTTTAGATAAACTAAATGAGCTCTGTATGGGACACCTTACTGGTTGTTTAGCCAATAGCTAAAAATTCTCCAGGATCTTTTTTGTTAAAAATCCTTGATTTTTCTTCTGGCGGTAGCATGTCCATGCCCCAGAAGATCGATCAATATTACTCTACACCAGCCAGTGATGGCAGAGACTCTGCTACAGAGAAGGGTGCTGACCAAACTTAGAAGCATGGATAGAAGGCCCAAGAGAGAAAACAGAGGCAATTATTAAGTTGTAAATATGCCTGTCAGGGTGATTCCTTCCATCTTACCCTCTTATGCTAAGCCATAAGAGAAAAAGGATTTTTTTCACAGCCAAAGTGATAAAAGTGTGCTCTCTCTCACTCTCTCTCCCTCTCTCCCTCTCTAACTGCAAGGAATGATGATCAAAATTTGATTTCATAGACAGGTCTTCTTAAATACACAAATAAGAATACTCTCAAAATCACAAAACATCTGAAGGAAAACCATAATGAAAGGATCATAAATATTTTCAGGGGCAAATGAGAGGTTGACTTATCCATGAAAAATAACAGGCTGAATTATAAATCTTGAAAATAAATATGTGATCATTAGTACTAAATAAAAAGTTAATTATAAAAGGAATGGGATTGAGATGATAAACTTGGTAAAAAAAATGAATACAAAGAATAATTGAACAATTGTGAGAAGTTCTAAAAGGGAAAGATACATGAAACTAAAAGTTTATGCCAACCAAACAAAATGTTGCCAAACTCAAGAGGTTTGCCATTTGGAGTCTTCTATTCAAGAACTAGACATGGTTGTCCCTGGTCTGGTAGCTCATTTGGCCAGAGCAATGCTCTAATAATGCCAACGTTGCAGGTTTGATCTCTGTTCAGGGCACATGAAAGAAGCAACCAATGAATGTATAAATAAGTGAAATGACAAATTGATCTCTCTCTCTTTCACCCATAACCACCCCCCCCCCACAAAAAAACCCCTACAAATTAAAAAAAAAAAAAAAAAAGAGCCCTGGCCATTTTGGCTCAGTTGGTTGGAGTGCTATCCTATAAACTGAAAGGTTGAGGGTTTGAGTCCCACATTCCCAGTCATAGCAGGTACCGAGGTTGTGAGTTTGACCCCTGGTCGGGGAGCATGAGTGAGACAACCAATTGATGTTTCTCTCTTACATTGATGTTTCTCTTTCTCTCTAAAAGCAATAAAATAATGTTCTCCAGTGAAGATAAAGTAATGGGAAGGAAAGGGAAGAGCGAGGAGGGGAGGAGAGGAGAGGGGAGGAGAGGAAATAGCCATAGTTGCCACAAAGTAGTTTTCAGCAAGTAAAGGAGACAGCCTTTACATCCAAAGGTCTGTCTCTAGTAATAGAGGTTTAGCCATTGCCTATACACACTATTTGGTCAATTTCATGTTGATTTCTTCTTTGCAGTTGGCTGCACTTATCTGGTTGAATTCCTGTCAAGTTCATCCTGTTTACAGCTGCATCTGCAAAATATTGTGGTATATTTTAAAATTTAGCAAGATACTGTTCAGTAAGAACTGCCCAGATTCTGAGATCCTTTTTATCTAACAAAAATAATTCATGTTAGAAGAAAAATATTGAAATAATAGAAGGCAGGGAAAATGTATTATATAACAAGAACGTTTGGTAAGAATAAATATGTTTTTTAAATTATGTCAAGAAAAACTCAGACACATAAACTATAGAACAACCGATATGTGCTACTATTAAAAGTTAGAGATTTTCAAAATGAGTATAAACAATCAAAATCTAATTCTAAATATATGGTGTTTACAAAAGATTTATCTAAAACATCTTGACACAAAATTATTTGAAGAGAAAAATAACGGATAAAATATATAAGAAAATCGTTAACAAACAAAAAGAAAACAGATCTAAAGATGTCAGTATCAGACAAAATAGAAATCAAGAGCAACATGAAGAGAAAAAAGTGATAAAGATAAAAGAAACGATATAAAGTAATATATGCTTTTTATATTTTAAGTTTTTAAGAGCAGAAATATATAAAACAAAAATGGTATCGAGATATGCAAGTGAAATGAGTACACAATGTAGTCAGAGACTTTAATATGTCTTGCTTATAAATTGATAGCTCAAGAAAACTAAAAATACTTAAAGCTGTTTAGAACTCAAAACCACAGGTAATTATCAATATTGGTTTTATCAATACTGAATATACAAGGAACATTTTATCCAAGGGAACATTTATTAAAATTTGCCTTTTTTTAATCCACAAAATAAATCTCAACAGGAGATATCCCCCGATTTCAAAGCAGTAAAATCACAGAGCCACTCACAGTCACATTTACAAAGTGTTTACTATGTGCCAGGCATTGTTTAGTCTAAACAATGGTTGTCAGATTTAGCAAATAAAGGTACGAGATGCCCAGTTAAATTAGAATTTAAGATACACAATGAATAATTTTTTAAGGATTTTGGAAATTGTATAAATTTTTAGAGATAATAAATTTTCCAAGTTTGGGGAAAAACAGAGAGAAACCTTCCCATATACTTCTAAGATAATTTTTTAACCTTGATGTGTAAACTAGACAAACATGGTACAAAAAAATGAAACCATAGCCATGCCTAGTTTTAATTACAGCTGTAAAACTTTTAAATAAAAATTTAAAATATTATATATAGCAGTGTATTAAAATCTGCCTTACACCAGAAATGCAAGGAAGGTTCAACACTATAAATTATTTTAACAATATTTTTTTAATTTAAGGGGAAAAAACAAAATCATTCCAATAAATGCAAAAAAATCCACTTATTAAAAGTGACAGCTATTTATAATAGTTTTTTACTTAACAAATGTGTAGTACAAGAAGAAAGTTTCCTAACTTGATGAAGCATATCTATCTAAACATCAGCAATGACAAATTTGAAAGTGTAATGAATAGAAGTCCTAGTCAAAATTGAAAATGACAGGAAATTAAAGTAAATATTTAGGAATAAAATTAATGTAAATGTATAATAACTACAGTAAAAACTTCACTGTGGAGCATCAAAGAAGATATGGTTAATAAAGAAATACCCTATTCTAAATGGAAACAAAATATAGTAAAAGTAATTTTTTTCCACACTAAATAAATTACAGAATAAATGCAATCTCTAATCAAAGCCTAACAAGATTTTTTAAAATAAAACTTGATGGTACAGTTTTCAGAAAAGATCAAAAGAAGAAGATGGAGAATTTATGCTATTAAATTTTAAACTATACTATAAAAATATATGATAATGATACATTAATGTACATATATAAATGGAGGAGAACCAAATCCATCATGAGGAACATTCCAAACCAATGAGAATAAGAAGAAACAAATGGAGGTAAAAAAAAATGTTTGGGTACTAATTTGGAACTTAGACAAAACAACATATATTCTAGCTAGATTAAAAACACAAATGTCTGAAATAAAACAATAAAAGTATCCAAAGGTAATATATTTATAATCTTTGAGCACAGGGGACCTTTGAAAGATAAAAAGTGCATATTCAATAAAAGAAACTATCCATAAATTTGACATTGATATTTAAAATATGTACATAAAAAGAGTAACTTTCCTACAAAACATTTTTAATTTTTACCATTAAGTTATTTAAAATCTTCAGAATAAATGGCTCAAAACAAGAAAATTAAAGAGGGTAGGGCAAAGTACCAAATGTTCAAGGCCTGCTATGTAATTGACTCCATGCTGGGTGCTTGACATTGGCTGTCCCAATTAATCTCAGGGAATCCTCATCAAACCTAAAAGGATGTATTACTCTCATGATGTTGCTGAGGAAGAAACGAAGGATAAGAAGAAGGAAGCAGCAGACACACTAAGAAATGAGTCAGTGTAACACTGTTAGAGCCTGGGCCAGCCTTCCAGGGTGAATCTGTTACAAAGTACTAAATACCAGCAGATTCAGTGGTAAGAGAAATCCCAGCAATCTACTTCCTAGATTTTAACTGACACTGTTTGTAAAGACTAGTGGTAACCAAGTAAAAATATGACCTAAACTGTGTCTTGTAAAGTCATTTAATTGTCACTCCGAATACTAGATGCAGTGATTTTGTGGTTTGTGAAGTTCCTGGACCACTAAGTAGAGTCAGTTGAAGGCTTATCAAAAACATTCTCTGGGAGAAATTTGGGGTCTTCAGAGTGTCTTTTGAATGAAAAAAGAATCTACTTAAGGGAGATCCTGTTATTCAAGTGAACAGATAATAGAAATATTTCTCCATTGTGTTTATTTTTATTTATTTATAGGAATAATTCTTAAGTATTTATATTATTTTAAATAGTGTCAGTCCTTGCCTTGTGTGATAAGTTGAGTTGAAATACTTTCAGTCTACTAGGTTAATGCCACCTCATCCTCAGGTCCTTCAACCTACTATATGCTTTCAAAGTCCTACAGTGGGGTAAGAACACTGGTGAACTTTGCGATGAGTATGGTCATTGAACTTACAGGATCTAGGTTGCCTAGAGTAAGGTCTTGGACCAAAATGCCAACTAAAATATGAAAATTCACCAAATAATCCCTCCACTTACGTGGCTTGATGTCTGCTTCATATTTTGTTTGCTTTCATCTAGTAAAATTGGCACCACCCATCTGGCCTGGCCCTGACAAGTATGACCCTTCCCAGTCTCTTAGGGGGTTTAGTTCTGCATCTGTACCCACAGGTAGCTAGCTGTTGGGTTGACTTGAACATGTACTATATAATAGCCTGGAATCCAAGAACTGCTAGTCCTCAATTATTTCCATGTTTACTGAACTCCTGTGGTCAATGTGACTTAGATTGATAGTCTGTCTACCTCTTTGAAAAAAACATTCTTCACAGATGTGAACAATTCCCCAGCAGTAAATTGGGGGGGTGGGGGTTTACAAAACATTCCCTGAATTAAAAAAAAAGGAAAAATTAAAATGTTGATGTTAGGTTATATATGGTACATGATATCACCAAATAAACAGGTAAAAATATTTATTTTAATGCATGGCTAAAAATTTTTTAAGCTTATTGTTTTCTGTAGCCAATAAAATTCTTAGTTGTTTTCACTTTGGACATGTGACTTAGAATGTATCATTTGTGGGTAAATACCATTTTGGTCAGAGGAAGGCTGCTGCCTTGTGTAAGCTGAAACAGTCACAGTTTTCCAATGAAACAGATTGGAACGTGAATGTAAGGCAATGTGCTAGTAAATATGTGAAATTAATGCCATTAAAAAATGAGAAAAGAATGAGTCTAAGCTTTTCTCCTCCAGTAAGAAACCTATAAACTAGAGATTTGTTTGTTTTCCTTTTTGAGAATACAGTCTAATGCCTGAGTGGTTTCTTTCTCAACACATAATTGATTCTTGGAATGACATTCACTTTGAGTGTGGACAGTTGTACCTTTGGGACAGAAGCAGTTGTTCCCACTCTTGTCATTGTGTGTAAGAGCTATAGTAGGAAAAGTCTTTTCTCCAAAAATTACTGCTTCTGAGACCTAGAAAACTAAACAATATTATTTTGTATGTTTATGGAAGACAAAACAGTCTTGCTACAATAAACCAAGGAGAGGAAAAAAGCACTTGAACTAATAGCATCTTTATCACTGGAAATATACTGCAGGTCATTAAAAAATAAAGGCATGTGAAATATTTAAGGACAGTTAAAATGGTCTTGTATTAAGACTTTTGAAAAGGATTTTTAAAATGGGAAAGATTTTCACAGACTAACGAAAAAGAGTAATGAATTATTTTTTAGGTGTATAGATATAAAAACCTTTTCAATGTAATTTTCTTATCTCTTTCCTTTTAGAGACATTGTATATAAAAGAGAGAACAAAATGTGCCATACAGAACCAGGGAATACTGGAAAAGATAGATTATGCATTTATGATTAAGTTTTTTTTCTCTTAGCTAGTATAATAAATAAGCATTGTACTTTTACAATTTATTTGTAGTTCTGAAGAGCCAAAATGGTATATTTGTCAAGCTATAGATGAAAATTCAGTATTGTATAACTTGAATGAACCAAATGTGAACTATATGAGCATAATGGCTGGAAAAAATAAAAAACTAAGGCTCAGTTAAGTGCAATTTAAATATAAATGTATATCCAGTGTTGTACATGTATTTTTTCCTTCCCTAAGGTTTGTAGGTGATTTAGTTACTATGAAATGAAGAGACTAATAATGATCTACCTCAACAAGTATTTTACAATAAAATAAATTTATACACATTAGTTAACTTCTCTCACTCATGAGAACGTGTGCCATTTAGCTTCAAAACAAACTTCCATTAAATATAAAACTAGATAATATTTTATTTGTTAAACAACATACAAGTAGTAAACTATTATTTTTATTAAGTATTGATATTTTACCAAAGTTCTTGATGAGGACTTTTTATCATTGCCTTCAAGTTGGAATTCTAATTTACACACTAAACTTTATTTTAAATTGTCCCTTATTGTTTTTACTCTATCTTTATCAATATTCCAAATCCTCAAAAACTTTCAAAGTTAGCATTTATAAACCTGATATTTGTTTAACTACGTACCTGAAAAGAAAAAGCAAGAAAGATAAAAAGGAGAATATTGTGTTGGCCAATTAATCAGATGTTTTTCACAATTTAAGAATATTATTTATAAGAGATTTATTTAGAATGTTGGTCTTCCCAAAATTAAAAAAAGGTAATATCCTAGAAATTATTATAGCTTCCTTTCCATTTTTTTTCAGAGGATTGCTATATGGTTAAGTATATTTTTCTATTAGAAATAAATGTATATCTTACCCTAAAGATATAAGACATTAAGAAGTAAGAATATCAGCTATATAAGAATTTAGCATAAATTTCCTAAAAACATTTATCCTACTGCTTTCTAATTCAAAATTAAAAAAAATAATTTGCACACAATTTTTAGAAGTTCAATTATTCAATAATGTATTATAAAGATACATTTTTTCCATATTATGAGCACAAAATTGTTATGAGCTATTAAATCCACTCTCTGCAAAAAAGAAAATGAAAATCCAATGAGGTCATTTCTTTGCCTCATCATTTACATACAAAACAGGTTTATTATTGATGTTTCCTATTTTACTGATATTTTCACTTCAAAGAAGCTTATAGTCACAGCTTTATACCTGAAATAACCACAGTCTAGAAAAAATCTAAATCAAAATGAAATGACCTTTAATATTGGTCTTATACTTCTAATGATCACCATCATCAAATGCATTATCATTTTCATAGGCACACATGGATATTTGATGAGCTGGCAAATATTTTTTTGCAGAAAGAAAACTACTTTAAACCCATAAACAAGGTATTATGTGCTTTACTCAGCCACATGGAGGGAGCCCACAAGAGCCAGAGAGTGAGGGCGTGAGGGCCAGAGAGAGCCTGAGAGAGAGAGCCTCCTAGAGCCAGAGCCAGCCCAAAATGTCCGCAGCTCCTCTCTTCCTCCCTGCCTCCTCTCTCTCCCCCACTGCATCCTCTCACGCGGTGGGTGTTGCAAATAGTCCTGACCATTCACAGAACCCTAGGTAAGCTCTGTCTCCTTCTTCCATACCAGCCCACAGTCCAAGACCCCTCCCAGACTTGAGCCTTGGAAGTGAAGCGGATCTTTGCAACAATGTTTCCAGCCACTAGCTTCAGGCATGCAAAGGCATCCTGAAAGCTACTTCCTGCTCCCTATCTCCCAGTGGCAAACTCTGGAGTTTGTTTTTGGATTCCCCTGTTTCTGTAACACTCTGATGGAGATGTACAACAGGATTAATGTTGTTTTCAAGCCCACTAATACAACAATCATTCTGCGGCCCATGGATTAAGGAGTAGTTTTGACTCTCAAGTCTTATTAGTTAAGAAGTACATTTTGTAAAGCTTTAGCCACCATAGATAATCATTCCTTTAATGGATCTGTGCAAAGTAAGCTGAAAATCTTATGGAAAGGATTCACCATTCTAGATGCCATTAAGTACATTTGTGATTCATAGGAAGAGGTCAAATTATCAAAATTAATAGGAGTTTGGAAGAAGTTGATGCCAACCTTTATGGATGACTTTAAGGTGTTCAAGATTTCAGTGGAGGATGTAACTGCAGAAGTGATGTAAATGGCAAAAGACCAAGAATTAGAGGTGGAGCCTGAAGATGTGACCGACTTTCTGCAATCTCAAAATAAATGAGGTATTGCTTCTTATGGATGAGCAAAGAAAGTGATTTATTGGAATGGAATCTACTCCTGAAAGATGCTGTTTAGATTGTTGACATGACAACAAATCATTTAGAATATTATATAAACCTAGTTGATAAAGCCGTGGCAGGGTTTGAGAGGACTGACTCCAATTTTGAAAGAAGTCCTACAGTGGGTAAAATGCTATCAAACAGCATTGCATGCTACAGAGAAATTGTTTTTGAAAGAAAGAGTCAATTGATGTGACAAACTTAATTTTTGTCACATTTTTAAAAATTGCCACAGCCATCCCAAACTTCAGCAACCACCACCCTGATCAGTCAGCTGCCATCAACAGTGAGGCAAGTTCCTCCACCAGCAAAAAGATTACACTCTGAAGGCTCAGATGATGGTTAGCATTTTTAAGCAATATTTTAAAATTGGGCTATTTACATTTTTAGACATAGTGTTATTGCATACTTAATAGATACAGTATAGTATAAACATAACTTTTGTATGCACTAGGAAACTAAAAAAAAAAATTGCATGACTCAGTTTATTTCTGTTGTCTAAAACCAAACCTGCCATATCTCAGAGGTGTGTTTGCATTTGTGCAGCAGAATGCCTAGAAGCTAAGCTTTCTTTTTTTTGAAACAAAAAAGTCAAGTTTTGGTCAATTTTGAGGAGGTGCATGAAGGAAAATGTTTACTAGAGCTAACTAGATATGCATATGTGAGTGGACTAGTTGACTGTGAGGTAACAAAGAGTAGTGGGAGACACATAATGAAAAATGAATGCACTTAAATGCTTTTAAGCACAAAAATGTCAATATCCTGTGCTCATCATTGACTACTCAATCTAAGCAAAGGCACTCCCTACCTTTGTTTAGTAGATATTTAGAAAAAAACAAGTCACCTTGGAGCAGAAGAGCATGAAACATTTTGTTGTTGTTGTTTGCTATTCAATACCTTCTTGAAATGCAGGACATCATAGGGGAGGAGGCAGAAAATTTTCTTATCAACAGAGAAAGCTACTGAAAAGAAAGAGATTTAAATCTAACTTACTCCTAGTGCTCAGGATTTGAGATGGTCTGACTGGGGTGTCCCTGATGGAAAAGGATACCAAAGGACACATTGCTGTGATATAAAGGAGAATCTGGAAAAGTTCCAAAGAATATAGCTGAGACTAGAAGCCCTTTCAAGCCTCTTTGCCTCACTACTTGGGTACAAAATAAGTATTGTACACGTGAATGTGACTAAAAAGTTATAGCCTGGATGTCAAATACAGGAAAATTACATTAGCAGCATTCTGTGGTGGAACAGAGGCAAGGGCAGGCCTGAATCAGGCACCTGGAGTGAACTGATTGGCACGCCCCACGGCTCACCACCTCATGCTGAAAGCAGCTCCTACAACTTTGGACCCAAGCAAACCCCAAGAATCCTGGACAAGTATCCCAATTGTGTCCTAAAGGGAGAGATTCTGGACTTCTGCCATAGCTGGCTGATGGAAATAGATGGGGGGGGGGGTTCAAGTAATTAGCTAAAGAAATAGAAAAATATATTTGTAGCTCTGGCTGGAGAAGTGGGTCTTTTTGGTTATATCTAGTTCATCAAGCAATGAAAGATGTGTGACTCTACTTGTTCGGGTAGAGAATTCGAATACAAATTCTTGTTTAGAGCTTATAGTGTTATGTTTCCCTTTCTAAATAATTTTTATAAACTACTCATAGTCAAAAAGTGTAAACATTTGTCTTCAAAATATTTTAGCTTTGTTTAATAAATAAAACCTAGTAATAGAGACATGATTCTACGCTTGGTTCACACATCATTTTGCTTATGCTACTTCACTTCCGCCTCACTGTGCCCCTGTAAATTAGGCCAAATGACTGTTCGGGGATTCAAGACTCAGGAAATAAATAATGTTTGAAAAGTTAAACTGAACACTCAGGTCTTTTGGATCAAGTCACTTTGCACTAAAATAACAGAGAACCACACACACATAAAAAAGTGCCAAGTACACCTTAAAGGACCTTAAGACTAATAGTACAGAGGGAGATGATATGTGTCTCCATGCCCACCCTGGCTGATATCCATTTCGATTACCTACATCTCTGAAGTTTTTGGAGTAGACAAGGAGAAAGAGGAAGATGGCAATGCTACTTGTCAGAAGAGGAACCAGAAAGGAGGCACACGGATTCCCCTTCTTCACCTTTCCCATAATGTGGTGAAAGGGTTCTTACATGAGAGTCACTTGGGAATTTGTTCCGAATGTAGAGCCCTAGGTTCCCCTCCAGAACCTGGGATCTCTCCCGGAGACTCTAGGGAATCTTTTCTTTTAAAAGCCTTCTCAAGTGGTTAGTTTGCATACTTATGTGTAAGGACTGCTGCCTACTCTCTGCAAGGACTGCCCTTACATATAAGTTTAAAGTCCTAGTATTGATGTTATTTAACAGTATTTTCAATACCACATAATTTGTTTATAAAGCCCTAATGAATCAGTATGTATTTAAGTCATTACAAATTCTAGAAAATTACTCTTTGCACTTTTCCATCTCTCATAGTTAATTAACCAGAAAGTCATCAGCTTACGAATTAGCTTTTGAAATAAAACCATTTTGTTTTTAAATGTTTTCCTTCTGTTTTCAACTATTATATTATGTTATAGCCTGAGGAAAATATATAAAACATGAAAAGTAAGGTCAATATTGAAATTGAAATCTTGTGATAAAATGGCATGGAAATTTTGAATATGGTTAGTTTTAGAATAATGCTGCCAGAACTTCAGCTGCTCCTTTTCACTAAGTCAGACAGTAACTGCACTACTATCAAAATCTGCCTTGCTATTTTTTCAACTAACTCACCCTCACAGTGTTTGCCCTCACTGTTCCCTCTGTCTGGGATGCTTTCCACCAGGTACCTACATAGTCACCCTAGTTTTTTTAGGACTGCTCAAATGTCACTGCAGGAGTGCAGCCTCCCCTGGCTACTCAAGAGCAAACAGAGCCCCCTCCTCTATTCCTATCATACTTATTTTATTTTTCTTCATAGTACTTCGATCACATGACGTATTTTATATTTATATAAATATAAATATTTATATATTCGTGGTTTTTTTCTCAGACAACTAAAATGTGAGTTCTATGAGGGCAAGGACTTTATTTTCTTTATTTTCTTTTTCAATTTTCACTGCTTTTATCCCCATCAGTTGCCCTGGCTGGTTTAGCTCAGTGGATTGAGCGTCGGCCTGCGAGCTAAGTGTCGCTGGTTCGATCTTCTAGTCAGGGTACATCAGAGAAGGAAAACTCTGACTCCAAAAAACCTCCGCTGCCTTGCGGCATACCTCTTCAGGGGAAAGGCTAAGGGAGTAAACCCTGACAGAAAATCCGGAGCCGGAGTCCCTAAGGCGGTTTGACGTTGTAGTCAACACCGGCAACTCCTGCGGTGCACCTGAAGCCAAGCTGTATTGACTCCGTCTTTCCCTTGGACCCTTCAGCTGCGAAGAGAGGGGGGGTCTGCTGCATGGGCAACAGCAGACCCTCCATATCACCCTGCCCAGGCTCTGTAGCTTCAGCGTCATCGCAAGATGTCGATTCAACACGGGAGGAGACAGATGCCGTGTCACTCCCGAGTCGGACTGCACAGCCATTCTCGGCGATGCAGATAGACTCTTAAGAAGCTACACCATCGTCTCTCAAGACGGACGGCTGCCGACGAGTGGATCCCCATCAGTGAACATGCCTGGACCATGGTAGGTCCTCAAGAAAATCTGAGACAGGATTATGTTAGGTTACCTGCCCACGGTACCTGTGTGAAGAAACAGTGTTCATTTACTCATTCAGGAAATATGTGCCCAGATCTGTGCCACATATTGTGTGTACATGCCCAGGGTCTGGTTTCTGAGAGTGACTGTCTACCTTCATGGAGAGAAGGCCAGCTGCCTAGTCACTTGTCCGTGTCAAGGCATAAAATGTTTCTGAGCACCATGTTCAGTCAAGGCAGTCCTTTCCTAAATCCTGGCTTTCTGCCAGTATTTTAACTCCAGCTCTCCGACTGCAAGGAGACTTCAAACTGGACTCCTTTTCCATTTGGGTGTGAAACCGATGTTTGCCTCGCTGCAGCCTCTTGCCCCACCCTGCCACTCCAACCTCTGTTTTGTTTGGCTTGGTTTTGATAACGCCTCACATTTCATTTCAGCTACTGCTCGCTCTGGCTTTCAGGTTCTTCTTTATTTCTGGCACATGGGATTTCTCTCTTGGATTAATGACTGGCTATTTATTCAAAACATTTGTTTGCTTTTGGTCAGCATGTCCATGTACCGGTGACAAGAGGCAGTGCCTTCTGCATTGGCTAAAATGTGGTCACAGGAACTGAAATTCTCTTAAAGACCTAAGAAACTGTGCTTATAACTTTCCAGTGTGGGTGGTTAATAATTGTGTTGATTCATTTCTGTGACAATGTGCTGTTAGGACTCTGGTGAAAAATAAAAATCCTGATTCTTTTTATATTGATTTTTCACCTAATTGTTCTTAAAAATTTGCTTTTGAAGACCCCATTTTCTAAATCTTCCATTACCATTTCATGACTGTTTTTTGTGAATCTTAGCCCTGGAAGTATAAATTATTATTCCAAAGATCCTATGTCACATTCAAAGTATCACATCAGAGTCATAGGCATAGATTATTTTAATTCATCTCAAGTTGCCAATAAAATATTCGTAGAAAGCTTTCACTAAAGGTAACTTAATATTGAGTTTCTTAATATGAACAAAAATAAAAATACTCAGAGAAGGTTAAGCTCACTGGAGAGTCCCAGATCAGAGGAAGAATACATTTATAATCAAGTAGTTTTTACAAAATTCAATAGAAGTTGGACAGAAAACTTGTCTTCCTGCCTTTGCCCTGCTAGTGCTACAGTGCTGCTCTAATAAATGCTTTTCTGAGGAGCCAGATCTCCCCATTCCATTAGTCAGTTGGCCAAATATATTCAACACTTATTAAATAATGTATTCTTCTTTCTTTGAGAAGGAATGCCCTCTCAAAGTTTATTTTCCTTTTCTTTTTTTAATCTCCGTCAATTTTTCCCAATGACTTTATACTAAGAATATTAATTATGAGGGGGAAATGTCTGGGCACTTCTTCCTAGACATCACACAATAATTACTTTGGAAACAATGCCAAACAACAAATTCAGATTTAACAATCACTCACATGTCTATGTCTATATAATGCCAAAGTTATAGGTTAACTAAACAAGCTCTTCCCTAAATTGAGTCACATTAATGAATAAACCAGGTAAAATGATCTTTGTCATCCTGTATGGGTGAAAGAATTGACTGACTTAGTTTAATGGAAGATCTAAAGAATGTTTACATTATTTTTTACCATCCATATGAAAGCCACTTTAGAATATTCTCTGAGTTTCAGGCAGAAAATCATAATTGATGTACTTATCATTTCTTCATAATATATAATAGTCATTCAGAACAAAAAGAATACCTTTGGGCTTTCTCTATTCAAGTTAATTATAGGTAGAATCGAGTATTAGTTAAGAACCCAAATTCCAGAGCAAGGCTGCCTGGGTTCAATCTACTTACTAACTGTGTGACCTTGAGAAAGTTACTTCATCTGTCAAGTTTCCTTTTGATTATAATAGTATGAGGTTATTATAGGATAAAATAATTATGTAGAAAATGCTTAAATGGGACCTGACATATACAGGTATATTGTAACTATGAATTCACTTTCTCTTTCTCTCTTATCCACACATTGTAAACATAAAAAATTACATTTCCCACAACAGTGCTACCTACATACATAAACATAGCAATTAAATCACATTTATATTTACTCATGGTTACTTAATAAGAGATATGCTTAGAATTAAATTATATTAATCTGAGAAAAAAACTCAGTTGGACATATGCTTGTCTGGTATTTCTCTATCTAGGGTATCAATAATTTATGTAATCCTTATAGTAAGTTAT
Source organism: Furipterus horrens (assembly GCF_987537825.1). NCBI lineage: Eukaryota > Metazoa > Chordata > Mammalia > Chiroptera > Furipteridae > Furipterus > Furipterus horrens. The sequence goes on from NW_028327171.1 coordinate 174,496,506, forward strand.
CAGTTTGAGTCCATTATATTTTCATTTGGTAAGCAGTAGATTAATGTAACTATTTAGAAACATATAATCTAGTTTTTCTCTTTTCATTCCTTCTCACAAGAAAAATCTATAAAAAAAAAGTCTTGAAAAAATTAGTCTTGGGTAGAGAGATTTATTATTAATTTTCAAAGCTTCACTCTCAACTTCTGTTTCCTCTCTCTCCAAATACACAATATGAAATCTACACTTCTAAAAACCAAAAATGAGATTATTACTGTTATATAAAATTAACTATATTAATGCTAGCAACATCTGAGAAGACAAGGCTTCTTTACTAGTTTAGAATTCATGATACCTATATCTTTTTTATTTTTATAGCATGAATAAAAATAACATTAGGTAGTATTGGAGCTTATGTTTAGTGCTCAGAAATATAAATATATGACTCTTGGATAAAAAGTAGTGTAAACATGTTAAAAATTCCCCAACACAAAATATGCTGAATATTTTATCTCCATTTTTTTCAAAACAACATAAAACTATTAGCTTTCTAACTTGAGATAGATATAGTTATAGAAATAAAATACAGTCATAAGACACTCTTAGCCCATTTAAGCTTATGTTATTTCTGATCAAGTATACTATATTGCATAAAGCATATGGATAAAGTCAATTGAAATATAGTCCAATTTCTGTATAAATCCTCAAAATAGATTTTATATAATTTTTAAATCACTGAAAAAATTTGTCTATATGAAAACACTTTTATTAAATGCATCTATGAAAGCAAATATTTTTCTTACATATTTATGTATTTATTTTTGCTGTGAAAAAATTTTAAATCATTTTTTATTTTTTAACTATAGTTAACATACAATATTACATTAGTTTCAGGTGTACAACCCAGTGATTGGACATTATACAACTTACTTAGTGATCATCCTGATAAATCTCATACCCTTCTAACACCATACATAGTTGTTAGAATATTATTGACTATATTCCCTGTACTTTACATCCCCATGACTATTCTATAACAACCAGTTTGTATGTCTTAATCCTCTCGCCTTTTCACCCATCCTCCCAACTTCCCTCCCATCAAGCAACTGTCAAAATGTCCTCTGTATCTCTGAGTCTGTTTATGTTCTGCTTCTTTGTTTATTTTGCTTTTAGATTAAATTTTTGATAGATATGTATTATTGCCATTTTACTGTTCATATTTTTTATTTCTTTTTCCTTCTTCTTCTTAAGGAAGGCGCTTAACATTTAACGTAATACTGGTTTGATTGTGACAAACTCCTTTAGTTGTTTCTTGTCTGGGAAGCTCTTTATATGCCCTTTGATTCTGAATATCTTTGTTGGGTAGATTAATCTTGGCTGTAGATTCTTGCTTTTCATCATTTTGAATATTTTTTGCCACTCCCTTCTGGGCCTGCATTGTTTCTGTTGAGAAACCAGCTGACAGTCTTACGGGAGCATGCTTGAGGTAACTAACTGCTTTTCTCTTGCTGCTTTTACAATTCTCTCTTTGTCTTTAACCTTTTGCATTTTAATTACAATATGTCTTGGTGTGGGCCTCTTTGGTTTCATCTTGTTGGGAATTCTGCACTTTCTGGTCTTGTATGTCTATTCTCTTTAAAAGGTTAAAGTTTTATGTCATTATTTTTCAACTAGGTTTTCAATTTCTTGCTCTCTCTCTTCTCCTTCTGGCACCCCCATGATGCAAATGTTGGTGTGCTCAAAGTTGTCCCAGAGGCTCCTAAACTATCCTCATTTTTTTAAATTCTTTTTTCTTTTTTCTGTTCTGATTTGGTATTTTTCGCTTCTTTATATTCCAAATTACTGATTTGATTCTCAGCTTCATCTACTCCACTGTTGATTCATGTTAATTATTTTTTGTTTCTGTTAGAGTATCCTTCATTTCTGATATTTTTAAAATGGTTTTTATGTCCTTTTTAGTGCTGTTAAAGTTCTAAGTTCAATAACTCTTTCCTTAAGTTCATTAAGCATCTTTATAACAGTGTTTTGAACTCTTAATCTAATAGATTACTCACCTTCATTTAGTTAAGTTCTTTTTCTGAGCTTTTGTTCTGCTCTTTCATTTGGGACATATTTTTTTGTCTCCTCATTTTGGCATCCTCCTTGCATTTGTTTCTATGTATTAGGTAGACCTGCTATATCTCCTGGGCTTGGTAGAGTAGCCTACTGTAGTAGGTGTCCTGTAGGGCCCAATGGCACAGGCTCTCCATTCTCCCTAGCTGGACATTTCAGGTGCCCCTCTCCCCCATATGGGCTGTGTACACCCTCCTGTTGTAGTTAAGCCTTGAATTTTATTCACACATCAATAGAAGGGATTTACCCCCAGGCTGATCAGCTGCAAGGACTGGCTTTGACCTGCATGGTGGGTCGCTATGCAGGGGCCAACCCCACAGAGCAGGACCTACTTCAGCAGGACTTACTTCGGCAGGGCTCTGGTGCTTGCTGAGTTCATCCCTTGAGTGTGTCACTTGTAGAGGTGGTTGGGTGGTGCTTACTACATGGCTTGAAGTTATCCACTGGGTGCACTGGCTCTGGAATCTCCCAGGAGGTTCAGGCCAAGGTCTGCTGCTGCCTGTGCTCTGCCCAGGGCCACCCAGTATGAGCTACAAAGCAATATGCAGGTGGCTGCTACTTGTGCTGGGCTTGGAGGTACCCTGGAGAGGCTAAGCTGTGAACCAAGGCCAACTGCCTCTGTCTGGGCATGGGGCCACATAGCGAGCAGTATGTGGCATGCTGAATCCAGCCGCTGTTTGTTTGAGAGGTTTTAGAAAAGCCTGAAGCATGAGCCAAGACAGGCCATTCTTATGGGAAAGTCACTAGAAACAGCTTGGGTGAGCCTGCAAGTTAGATAGGGAAGAGTCTCAGTGAATCTCCAAAGCATGATGAATAATGTTAGCCAGGTTGATGGAGACTCAGATATGGCACCCACCTGCTGACCCTGGGGATGACAGTTGAGGGGAGGCTCAGAAAAGAACAATGGCCTCTGCCAGCATTTTTGTCTAGGAGAAAGCTGCCTCTCCAGCTCTGGTCCTGATGCCAGATAATTCAGTTCCTCCTTGTGTGTCCTTGGTTCCTTTTGCTGCCTCAATGCTGAAGCTCAGAGTGAGTAGGTTTGAGTAAGTTTGTGTGCAGGCCCTTTAAAGGAACATTGAGACTCCACAAGTCCTCCATCTCACCCAGCCACAATCCCTACTGGGTTTTTTTCCATCCAGAAGTTATGGGGACTCCTTCCTGGCACTGGAACCCTGGGCTGGGGGGCTTGGTGAAAGGCTGGGACCCCTTGCTTTTTAGCAGGGACCTCCAAAGCCTAGATAATGCTCCCAGTTTTTATCCACCACACATTGGTTTGGAACCAGCTCCTTCTGTGTTTCTGCCTCTCCTGTAAGTCTCAGTGTGGCTTCTTCTATAGATTCTTAGTTGTAGGATGTTCGTTCAGCTAGATTTCAGGAATGATGGCTGTTCTGTAGTTTAGTTGTAACTCTGATGTAGTTGAGGGAGGATGCCAATACCACATTTACCTAGGACGCCATTTTGACTGTCCTTATTATTATATAGAAAAGTGTCTTCTTTCCTCCTTCCCTCCTTCCTTCCTTCCCTCCTTCCTTCCTTCCCTCCTTCCTTCCTTCCTTCCTTCCTTCCTTCCTTCCTTCCTTCCTTTCTTCCTTCCTGTAAAGGATATCTTTCATTTGCTCCTGTAGATAGTTTCCCTCTCTTCTCCACCTGCTCTCTACTCTGGGAGAACACTTGTGGACTATAATGGTCTCCCTTACCCACTGACTTCCTGTTGGATTTGGTTAATAAAGGATATTGGCATGAGACCAAAAAGTAGGAAGAGAGTGAAATTATGGCATTTATGCCACAGACAGACTTATTTTTTCAACCAAAAGTCATACCTCCTGACAGCCAGCCCTCTTCCATGTCTCTGGTTTTCAAGTACTGTTCTGTTTCCATGCCCTTTCTTTCCTAAGTGAGTAATCTGGGCTCTAGATACTGTTGCCTCCCCTTGTTCCTTCTTACCTGGGGTGGTAACAGTTGTTACTAGCCCTGCTTATAGTAGTATCTCTTGTAGCTTTCCCACACCTGGCCCACAATAAATACCCTCTTTATTAAACTATTGTCAAATTACAATGAGCATGCCATTTCATCACACTCAGAACACTCACTTAGAAGTTTCCTGCCAAGATCATGACTGATACCTTGCCAAAAATCTTGTGACATAACTCAAAATATATGCTTTATTTTATTCTAGAAAACAGAACTTACACAAAGCAGAATACTTGGATTTTGTTTACTATTAGTACCTCTTAATATTTCATGTTACCTCCTTTCTTCCTCTTAGATCTCCCAATGTATTTAGTGGCTGGCCCCTACAATGCCCCACACTCTTTCTCGAATCAACCATCTAGCGGTACTTCCCAGGTAGAGCTTGTCTTCTATTTACCCAACTTTTACCTATCATAGTTACATTTCCTTCAACACCTGGAAACTGTATTACTGTGACAGCTGGTTGGTTAGCACATTTTCAGGCTGACCGATCTTTTCTGGAAGAAATGCCTTAATTCAGAAAGTTGTAGGTTTCTGGGGGAAAAAAATTTTTTTTGGAATAGGCAGGCTATACACTGCTTCAAAATGATTTCCTACAAGTAGCCATTTACTCTGCCTGAAAATGGATTCACATATGTTATATTCAGTTGATATTTGTCCTTAACAAAAGACTGAGGATTATAAAAGTGAATTCAATGATATTATTAAACATGTTACAATAGGAGAGTAAAAAGGATTTTGTCTTTGCAAGTAAATTAAGGAGCAGATAGTCTAACAACACCATTCTGCTAGTAACTGCTGAAAACCCATTATCTATAAAATATGATAAACAAATCTGATGTTCATTTTTTGTAATTTTAAGATTAAAAAGGATTTAATTTTAAAGGTATATAGAACTTAGAGCTTATTTATGTACTTGTATAACTAGATTCTATTGGTATCCATTTGTGGAGATACTTTTTTTGCTAGGCAGTCAGTTTTTAAAACACTCAGTATAATTTCCCCATGTTTAAAGATATTCCTAAAACATACTTTAGTAGCATTTTCCCCTCACAAGTAGTAGAAAATCACAAGTTATTTAAGTCACACTGAAAATAAAGTAACCACTCTTTACATAAAGTTGCCTTTGATTTTTCATAATCAGAATTATAAAATAATAGAGCTCTTACATTGGCTTAACAGATAAGTTGCATCTAACTGTATGGTTTTAAGTCATTGTGATTCAATTCCCAGCTCTATTTATCAAGATTGATATTTAAGTAATGGTGAGTAATGAGAGTCCAGACTGAGTGATGAGAAATGGTTTTGATAAAATGTCACAAATCCCATTATTGGTAAAAAAAAAAATCTATATTCTTTAATAATTAAATATATATAGTAGTTATGCAATGCCAAGATTTTGGAAATTATTTTGAAAATGTAAAAATGGTGTATTAATGAAGCCAATGTTTTTAAAAATTGATGATATTATATTTCTCTCAATCATTTTCTCATCAAGCTTCAAGTCATTCTAAAATCTATAGAAGCAATATTTATGTCTTGCGAATAAATCATGCTTACAATGAAAACAGTATAGAGAGATGTGAAAAGAAAAAAGAAGCAGATTTTAAACACGAAAGATAATATACAGTTATAGGATCAGAAATAGGGGAAATTTTATGTTAATGATACCAGTTTGAAATATGTGGTTCAATTATCCTGGGACAGATTTGAAATCACCTCTCCAACATGAGGAGCCTGAATATGAGTTCACATGATACAATCTACCCTAATGGATGTGCTAATTTCTGTGATCCCTGAGAAAAGAGAAATTCATACAGTGAGGCTCACAGTTAACCTGACTCTGCCTGGGGACCATTTCCTGAACATGGCAGAGAACACTTGAGTCTGAACAGAGCATGGAATTCCTATTGAGCTGAGGTAGAAAAGTTTAGAGCATAGTGTAGCTTCAATGACTAGAATTTGAGCAAGTTACTGAACGAGAGGAGATAATGTATGGAGGACGACCAGAGTTATATGAGGTCCCTTACACAAGTGCAAGACTATCCAAAGCTTATAAGAGAATGACTGCTAAGGAATTTAGAACAGAACAGACATATGTACTAGAGGTCAGAGACTGGAGATATTGGAGAGCGAGTCCAGCCAGAGTAGAGAAACTTCTTTAATACCTTGTGATATATAGCCAAGACAAGAACAACAAGCCTTAGATGTAAGAACCATGCCTTGGATTAGAGCTTGCTTTAGACCTGCCTTAACAAAACCTAAAACTACGCTCGGGAAAAATCCTTAGGAGAAAGAGTGTCTAAATATGTTTGAGTCACATAGAGCTAAAGGGCTTGGGAAGTATTTGGGATTTCCACAGATTTGTCTTAACATAGTAAAAAGCAAACCAACAGTCATTCAAACTGACCAGCCAGTGATGGAACCAAGCATGGAAGCAAAAACCAACACTTCTCAAAGTAAGATAATCGAATTCAGAATCTCTACAAAGTATCATTGGTGATGTCCAGTATACAATAAAAATTATGAGGTGTGCAAAGAAATCAGAAAATGTAGTTCACAGTAAAAAAAAATTAAAAAGAAAGTCAACAGAAATATTAGATTTAGCAGACAACCATAATTATGTTCAAAGAATTAAAGGAAAATGTGTTCAAAACTAAAAGAAGATATGGGATTAATGAATGAACAGATAATCTAGGCAGAGAAATACAAACTATTTTATAAAGGAAGAAAATAGAATTATATAATGAATAAGCATAATAACTGTAATGGAAATTTCACTAAATGAATTTAACTACAGACTGTAAATGTCAGGAGAAAGATATTTGATTGTAGCTGTAAGAAGAAATAAATGAAGCAGAGTATTAAAAACCTGTGGGACTATATAAAATTGATAAGCAGAGAAGAGAGAATGAGGCAGAAAAATTTTTGAAGAAATAAGAATTTTCCCCAAATTTTCTGGGAAAAATAATCTGCTTCTAGCTTGAAGAAGCTAAATCAACTAAAAGCTGAATGAAATCAAGGAAAACCACACAACGTATGACGTTCAATATTCTGAGAGTGAAATATAAATAGAAAATCTTGAAAACATGATAAAAGGGAAACATTAAGTGTGATTAACAACTGACTTCTCAGAAACAATAATGGTCAGATGGCAAAGAAGAATATTTTTGCCACAGTTTTTAAAAAGTTTTCATCCCACAATTATATATCCAGAGAAAGTTATCTTTAAAAAACTGAGGGTGAAATAAAGGCAATTTCAGATATAAATTCTAAACAAATTTGTTGGCATCAGTAAAAACTAAAACACTAAGTATTAGTACAAAACAAAATACTGAAGGATATTAAAACAGTAAAAACAAAATACTAAAGGATATTCTTCAGGCTGAAAACTAAAACAAAATACTAAAGAACATTCTTCACACTGAACAGAAATGATACTAGATTGAAACTTGGTCTACAGGAAGAAATGAGTCCCAGAAATAATAAATGGATAAATATAAAAGACTATTTTTTCTTCATGTGGTTTTCTTAAAAGATAATTGACAGTTTGAAGAAAATAAAACATAGTGGAAGGGTAGATTTACAACATATGGCAAGTATAATATGTGTGACAATAGTAGCACAAATACTGTGAAAGGTAAATAAAATTATATTGTGTAAATTAGGCTACATAAAGAACTCTTAAAATAAATACGATAACTCTGTAAAATGGGCTGAATGCTTGAACAGACACAAATGGGCAATAAGCACAAGAAAAGGTGTTCAATATCATTAGTCATCGAGGAATTCACAATGAAATTCCACTACACTCCCTCTAGAACAATTAAAATGTAAAAACTGACAATAACAATTCAGGATGTGAGGCAACTAGAACTCACCCATATTGTTGATGAGATCATAAAATGGTACCACTACTTTGGAAAAGTTTGACAGTTTCATATAAAGTTAAGCTTATGCTTACCATAAAGCCATTAATTTCACTCCTACATGTTTTTCTCAGAGAAACAGAAACATATGTCCTCAAAAATACTTATACACTGATATTTACAGCAATTTATTCATAATAGGCAAAAATAGAAATGATCCAAATGTCTGTCAATAGGTGAATGAATAAACAAATTATGGCATATTCATACAGTAGGATAGTATTCATCAATGAAAAGTCTTGAATTACTAGTACATGCAACCACATGATGAATCTCAGGAAGAAGCCTAACACAAAAGAGTACACACTGTAGGAGTTCCTTCATATAAAGTTCTAAAATGAGCAAAACTAATCTACAAAAACAGACCAGGGGACTTTGACTGTAGAAAGGCAAAGGGAACTTTCTGGGATGGTGGAAATGGTCTATGTCTTGAAAGGGTTGGTGGTATCCACTTGAAAGTACACATGCTTTGCAAAATTCTTTGAACTATATACCTAAAGAATGTGCTCATTTTACTTACATAGATTGCTTTTCATTAAAGTTAATTTTAAAAATAAAATAAAAATTTTGAATGAGAAAAGTAATTGGTGAAAATTTATGTATCTCAAGGACAGTAATATCAGTGGGAAAGGGGGTGCAGCCAATTTAGCTAATATATTAAGAGGATAGGTTGAGAATTCATGTTGCTGGTACATGCTGTTATAAATGGAACACCTAATTCTTTATAAACCTGAGCTGGCAATTTACAAAAGTAATGTTTATAGAAATCACACATAAAATGTAATTGTCATAGCTGTATTTGTAGTCAAATGGAATTTTAGTGTGATTCAACTAATAGAAAAAGGTAAAAAATATCTATTTTAAGGATTGTTCTCTAGGTAGAAGAAATATATTAGCAAAATTAAACTGAAACAAGAACAACAACAAAATTCCTATCTATCCTGGAGATTCTTGATCATCACGAAGATACTAGAGTTTACTGGAGGTTTTATCTACTTAACCAAGGGTACTGTGTGTAACCACAGATCAAGATTTCTCAGTCAGAAACATGCCATCTGCCTCTCAGATATTAGTAGGCTCTCCTAAGGATATTGCTAAGAAGTTAACATTGGAAGCACCTTCTACATTCAGGTGTGAGCTCCTTTTAGATTCACAGTGTTTGTTCAGATTCTGATCATCTCTAAATGAACCATTTCAATGGCTTCTAAATTAGACTGTTCTCCATACAGTATCAGAGTTGTCTCTCTGAAACACAAATATGGTCATGTTAACTTTAGCTAACTCCCCACTGCATACAGAAGAGTTCCAAACTCTGGCATAGTAACTGTGGCTCCTCACACTATAGCTCCAGCCGATCTTTCCATTTTTCTCTTCCACCACCCCCTTTCCACAATCCGTTCTTCGGGCACTCTGAATTCCTCACCATTCACCAGATATGCCAGTTTCTCATAAATCATTTACTGTTCCCAAAACTCAAGTGCTTAATGATCCATCTAAACCCACTTAAAACGTCACATCCTGTGTGGAAATTTTCTCATGTGTCCAAGAAGAGAATTTCCTTCCCCTCAGTTGCTACCTTACTTTGTTCAATATGCTATCACAATATTTATGTCATTTTATTCATATTGCATGTTATTATGTCTAACTAAACTATTAGATTTTGATCAGTTTAATGTCAAGTACTCTGCATTATTTACCATTAACTTTCCCTAGCACCATGCACAATACATGAATCTCAGTATCAACTCAATAAATGTTTGCTGAGGAATGAATATTTAAACAGACACAAAGCTTTCCCATTTAGATATAGAAGAGTATGGGTTCCCCATACTAAATTGGGGGGGGGGGAGCAGAGAGTAGACAGAGCTACCATCCACAGGACCCCTACCCCCCTGCCACTTTCCAGGATCTTGATGTAACAGGAGTACAGAGTCCTGTGCCTTAGAAAACCAATCAACTTTATCCTTACAACTACAAGGGGGATAACTTAGGACAGATTTCATCTTAGAAAAATAATTAAAAGGAGATTTAAAAAAAAAAACTATTTTGATAAAAATGTTTTATGAGGACTCAAAGACCCAAGAGTGAATGGTCTCCAAAGTGGTGGTGGGTACTGTTCAGACCCTGAGGAATGATATGCTTGCAAGCTTTGGTTACTAACGAGACAGCAGACCAGGAGACCAACGCTGTAGATGTCTGCTCAATTAAAGGGGCTGGTAAAAGAAGCATGTTGCAACACAAGAAATTTGAAGCTCTTTAATGCCAGTGCCAATGGATAAAAATTTAAAGCGTAAGGTTGATTTTCTTTTATATCAAACACAGAGGTGAGATTGCACAACTTAAGCAGCTCTTCACGTTGATCTGAACATAGAGAGCACTGCAGATTATTTATAACATATACAACAGATGTATATTTAAATATATATAGCCCATTCAGAGAAAAAGTAGCATGGGGTTATATATCTCTGGTTTCCCTACCGTGCCAAACCATCTTCAAACATGAAGAGAGCTGCACCCAGGACAGCCTGCTTCCTTTCCCACAGCCTGACATTGTTTCACTTCTTACTTGGGAATGCATCCAAGACCCAGAGCACAAGGATGTTCTGTACATGATTTTAAGTACAACAATTTTATTATAAAAAGTGAAAAATGTCTGAAGGAGGGAAAGTTGTCCTACTCATGGGCACTTCTATAAATGCACAAAAGACTGCATTGTGTTGTACATGGTAATCATTATTAAGCATAGAACTTTATTATTAGTATAGAACTTTATATTTACAAAGTGCTTTGTAGTCTTTTATATTATTATTCCCCACAGCAGTCTTATGAGGTAGGTTGGTATTGTTAAATCTATTTTACCCCACTTCAGGAGATCCCTCTTTGAAGTACTTTGAAAAAACCTTGAAGAATCAAAACCCTTCAGTGTGTCTGAAAGAACAAGGTAGAAAAAAGAAAAAAAAAAGACATAGTGAAAGTTTGTGTTAAAAAAGGAAATCCTAAAGAGAACCTGTGTGCTTGAGAAGGAGATCAGAGACCAAAACAGAAGCTGGAAATTACATCAATTTGATTTGGAAAAAATAAGCAACCTGAATATAGTGATATTCATGAACTAGGTTCATTATAGAGCCTGTTTTCTTCTTGGTTTCTCTAGAAAACCTAAACTGGGGTATTGATAAATTGTTGATAAACCAAATATTCATGTATGATATCCAAATGAGATGCTGAATGCCCTTCATCTTAATTTTCTCATTTTTATCTCATATTAAATATAACCATAAATGATAAAATAATGAAATGCAGTGCAATTAGTCACTGGTTCTGTTATATATACAAGCATTAACTAATCAGCACACAGGGAAAAAAATATACTTGCATAACCTTGGAAGATAAACTTCTTTTTTTCCATTTAAAAAATATTCCCATTTGTTTGGAAAATAAATAAAAGTTGGGACATTTCATCCATATACCCAAATACCTAAGACAATTAATATTAAAATTTTTAACATTTTCCTTCACATTTTTCTAAGCATATTTTACATTATTTTGAGTATATAATGCATATAATTTTACATGTCCCTTTTATATTTAAAATTTTAATGTAAACATTATTCTCTGTTTTGTGTAAGAAACACTAAGACCTGCAGCTCTTCTAAGCCTGCAGTAATTTACCAAGTCCTAGAAAGCACAGATTTTAGCATTACCCTAAAATACTATTACCTTAAAAATAGCATTACTTTAAAAGTCTAATATATGAATTTCTCTAGTAATGGCAGAAAACTCACAACTTGCATGAAATGGATCATCAGTCTTGTGGCTTTAAGTACTACCTATATGCTGATAACTGCCTACTTATATGCTCATATTTCTCTTCTGAATTACATATAGATTTGTATATCCAACTGCCTACTGACCCCTTTCATTTGAATGTTTAAGGGGCATCTAACACCTAAAAGGACTCAAACTAAAATCTTGATTATTAGTCTAACCTTATACCCCCACTGGATTATCAGTCTAACCTTATACTGTCTGAGTTAATGGAAACTCTACAATGCTTACAGTTGCTCAAGTCAAAACTAGGACTCAGTTTTCATTTATGTCATACCCAACACCCCATTATTAGCAAATTCTCTCAGCTAAATAATCAAAATCTAACCTCTGCCCATAATCTCTACTGATATCACCCAGGTTCATGTTACTAATTTCTGGATTATTGCATTAGCCTCCCATCTGGCCTCTGCTTCTGCCCTTGCTCACTTTAACACTATTGACAATCTAGAAGCTAATGCTAGCTGGTTCAGACATACCAGAACACATCCCTCCTTTGCTGGAAACCTTGCAATGACTTTCTTTTACACTTAGAGTATAAGCCTTCCTTGGACTTAAATCCACAGTTTATGTGCACCCCTTACCCCCCCCCCCCCGCCCCATACACACATACACATATACATTCTTTATCTCCTGAACCTCATCTCCCTCTACTGCCCAGGGTATCTCTCAGCTCCAGTCATACTTAACTCCTCCTATGAACATCAGGCATCCTCCTGCCTTAGGACTTTTTCACTTCTTGTTCCCTTACCTGAAATGCTATTTATCCAAATAGACATACAGCTCCCTCCCACAGCTGTTCCCTTCCTGGCCACTCCAACTAAATTTTAACAGCTAGTCTCACCACTAAACCATCTACCTCCCTTCCTTCCCTACTTTCTTTCTCTTTAGTGTTTATCCTGCTTACTATAGCCTTCCCCACTAGAATGTAGACTCCAATGTAACAGGAATATAAGGGTGTAGATTTTCATGTTTTGTTTGTGGCTGAATTTCCAGTATCTAAAACTCTATTCTATACCCAGTGTGAGCCAAATAATTATTTGTTGGATAAGTGGACCTTCTGAGGCAGAGTATATGGAAATACCTTTTAATAGTTATAGCTAATTTTTAAATTAGGGTACAATGGAAAGTGCTAAGCAAAATGTATTTAAAGAAAAAGCAAAGCAAAGTGGCCTATACAATGCTGAGATGCCCCTGAGGCTACTTGCTGAAGTTTATAACAACTCCTCATCTTAGTGAAGCCGGAAAAGCCAGTGTTCATGCTGCCTGTCATCTACGGGGCCCAATAAGCAGAGACAGGGATTGAATCTTTATGGGCGCTTTATTCAGATGGTCTGCAATCTGAGGAGAAGACTGTGGGTTTGTACCCTAACAGACTGCCTTCCATTCCTTTATAAACAGGACCTTTTTATAAGAAGAAAAGTGTAGGTAAGGGGTTTGGACTTCAAGGAAAAAGTTAGTTGAATAAAAACTGCAGCATTCTTTCATGGGTGTCCTGAGCAGTGGTCCTTGTGCCCTAGGCTGTGGTTTTTGTGTCCTGGGCAGTGTTCACCCTGGAGCACAATGGCTCAGGTACCATCTTGATTGCTTGCAAGTCCTTGAGGCACAAAGGTGGAACTGCTTGTGGTTACCTGAAGTCAAGGTGGGTCATACCTCCAGTTTCTAAAACAATGGTTTTTTACATATGTTGATTACTAAGATTATTAGCTGTTACCTGAAACTAAAATTTTCCAACATTTGAGTTCCCCATCATTAGGAAGAAGTATGATAACCAAGGCCAAGGTTTTTGATATAGCCTATTCTTTTTCTAAGATTCAGGGCAGTTTTCAGGATAGGGTCTAATGAAGCCGTTTCTGCCGACGACGACTGGTAACTTGGAAATTTTGTGTAATAAAAAATGTTCTACAATACTTGCTTCTCATACCATTTTTAGAAAAAAATATTCATCACAGAAAAAGAATTTTATGTTGCTAAGATGTCATTTTTGAACCAAATGAGTATACATTAAATGTAAATAATCATGGATATAACAAAATTAATTTTGTGCAGCAACCTATTTGATTTCCAAAATGTTCTTATAGTTTGTAAAATATAACCATTTGCGCCAAGTTCTAGTACAATGTTCAAAACTTGAAAGGTTTCTGAGAGTGAAAATAACTAAAATCAAATAATTAAACAAAAATATTAGCATTTTAATTAAGTGCCTCTTAAGAATAAACAATTTATACTAAGTCCAGTGATAGAACAAATTAATGTTCCAAAGTAAAAAAGAGAGAAAAGTTTAACTGAATTAGCACAAAAGAATAATGAAAAGGAGGTTAACTTATCAAAATCAGTTTTTAAAACAAAGCTACTTAATAATCATTTTAATTGTGCGTAGTGGGGAAAACCCTTAAGGATTTAGACCTATATAGATGAGCCAAACAACTTATCAGGTCATTTATTAAACCTTAAGAAATGAGCTTAAATGTAAGCAAAAGTTAAGACTTTGTTTTTATTTACTAACATCACTTCACTACAGGGACCATTTCTCACTTTTTCTGAAGGCACTGACACAAATTTCGGTGATTATTGCTGTATGCCAGGCCATATGCTGCACAGCATAGTACGGCATGTGGTGGGCTAACTTTGTAGCAATGCAATTTTAGATTTTTGAAGACAGACATACATGTGAAAACTATCAAGTAACTAAATTTTTACCCTGATGAATATCTGTATATGTCACTTCAAACCCCATCCCCCTAAAAATAAACTTCATTTATTTTACAAAAAGAGGTACAATGTACAGCTTTTGAAATGTCATTTCTTATTTATTATGCAAGGCTATATTCAGATTTTCTTCTGTAAGTTTTTAAATTGCTAATTGCTGAAAAAGAAGATGATATGAAAATACTCTGCCAAAAATTGATAAAAATCAAAGTAAAATATCATTATAAAAACAAAACTCCCAGATATAATGCTTTCTTTCTTAATTAATTTTTGACTGTATCATGTAGAGTTCTAATAACTGCTTAATCATCTACCAAGGCATTAGTAACATCGGTGAATTCTCTTCAAGACATGAATTGCCTCTGTTGAAGTTGAATGACAGAAGCAAAGTGTTCCACTCCAATATAGTACAAATTCAATATTCATTTTAGAATTGACCGTCGCAGAGGTAGCCTTAGCTAGTCACACCATCACAGCCCTAGAGTTCTGTTCCCCAATAACTCAACCTTAGCAACCTCCAAAAAATTCCCCCCTGGCGTTACCTAATAACTCATAATTCAATGAGAGTTTTAGTTCATTTGAATCTGTACAGACAGCAAAACAAATCTGAATCCCTAATATATTGAACAAAGAGTTATTGAGTCCTTTGCATGTGCTAGTCATTGCTCTGTTAATAGAAATTCAATGTTTAACCAGATAGACATGGAGTAGGGAAGACAGAATTAAATAATTATAAAATTCCAGTTAGCCATGATAGATTGAATAAAGATTGTATCTGAAAGGCCACTACAATCAAAGTAAAAATATACAAACTCTCAAAGACAAAGAGAATAACAGCATAAGTCAACAAAACTGAGACAAATGGAAAATAGATGGATACTAGGTAGCTGGCTTCGATTTCAACCTTCACCTCTATGCTGAGCTCCTGGGCAGGGAGAAGTGAGTACTGGGGACAGTGGGAAGGGGTCATTAAGAGATAAACTCCTCAGTACTCAGAATTCCACAAAAATCCTGGAAGAGGCACTAGCTGTCTCTGACATGAGGTGTATAGAGGTGAGGCTGAAGGCAACTGAGTTGATTAAAAGTCTGAACAAAAAATAATAAGATTCCTCCAGTCTCTGCCCTAGCTAGGTGGTTTACTCTGCAGATGTTGAATCCAAGAGGCATCAATGTTTACAGAGTAAATTTAAAAAGTAAATGAAATCCTGTGTATGCAATGGAAAATACTCAGTCCCTTTGCCTTCAGCTCCTAGAAGATTTGTTGTCTAGCTTTTATATTTCTTTGCCTGTCTCATGGAAGGAGATTGGAAGATGCCTCTCTGAAGACTCTGACAAGCCCATGAGAAAGTACTGTCAATACTGACAATTGCAGTTGCCAGAGAAGTGGTCTCCTAAGCACAATCATTCACAGTGAGTCCCACCACTTGGTAAACTCCACCAGTGCACACAGAAATTCTAATTTATCATTTTTTAGTGTCTTGCTTTTAAATACACATGGGTGGCCAAAGATCATGAGACTTAAGTGATGTAGTCTACAAGACTAGACCAAAACAAGAAAATTAGGAAATAAAAGAAAACTGGAGAAAACAAAGAACAGAAGAAAATTCTAAGCAACTATAATACATCTCTTCCTAGAGATATGATATATGGCGTTCATAAAACAGGAACAGAGTGCTACTTAAAACAGAAGGGAATAGCATTCAGGGAAAAATAAGGAGCCCTTAAAATTAAAAATATTATAACAGAATTTATCAAGTTTGGGAGATAAAGTTGAGTAATAAACCTGTAAAGTAAAATAAAATAAAACAAATGACAGTCACAGAGACAAGGTAAATGTAGAAGAAAAAAAATTAACAAGAGAATGATTTCAGAATATCTGAGATGTCTGATAGGAATTCTAGATCGAAAGAACTGAGAAATAAGAGGAAAGGATATTATCAATAAAATACCAAAATTTTTTCAAGAATTGAAGTACATGAATTTTTAGATTGAAAGAGCTCAGGGAGTTTCAGTTCGGTGAGTGAAAAGCAATCCACAGCAAGATACTTCATTATTAAATTTTAGAGCACCAAGAATAAAGAAAGGATGTTTAGAAGAAAACATGTAAGAGGGGAAAAGCAAACAAAAAATGTCATATCCAAATAATAAAACATCATAATGACATTATAATGATCACACAATAATGGATAAATGCCTTCAGAATTCTGAGAAAAAAAATTTTTTTCAACCTATAAGTCTATACCCAACACAACTATAAAGAAAGTGTGAGAATAGAATGAAAACAAGTTGAGACAGTGATAGCGCCAACAGTTTATTCCAGAGGTACATCCATTCTTAGGAGAGTTCTAGACAATATGATTCAAAAAACAAAGGTATGAGACATGAAAAAAACATGAGAATCAAGATATACAGAATTCAACACAAGAGAAGAGAAAATTCCAGGGAAAGAGTGAAGAGAAGTTCCAACATGATGCCCCCAGCATGGAAAATAAGCAGTTTAGATTGGGCCAGAAGGCCAGAAGGTGCCAAGACATATGTTAGATATCCCCAAGGGGTAAGGGGGAGATAGAATTGAAAGATGATCAAATATGCTTCGCCATACTGAGAGGCATTTCACATAAAGTTTTGGGATGAATTAGCAATAGGTACAAGAAAACTAAACAAAACAAATGTTTTTTAAAATAAAAGGAAATTACTAACTTCAGGGGGAAATGTTGTTTTAAGGAAAGGAATTATTACCAAAATACATCATGTGGTTCATTAGTAAAGATTATTATGAGAATGGTGTATGTTAAGAATAATCTAAACAATGACTACATTCCAAATTGGCTAGTGGGGAGTATGGATGTGTATAAGAGATTCAAGATTTAATTTTTTATAGTAGGAAATTAGTAAATAATTACTACAATTTTAAAATCTGTGGTTGCAGGATAAGCTCTCAGGCATGGGACAGGACACTACTGATTCCATCGTAAGTATTGCAGTACTATTTGACTTTTTTAAGCCATGTATACATATTGTTTGAATACAAATAAAAATTGTGTAAATGTTAATATCATTATAGTAAGTGTGAAGAAGTATTAGGAGTCATGATAGATTACTTAGCTTTACATTGACAGAGTAATATATTATTTTTCTCTATGCCAGCTTGGATTCCCTATGAAATGAAGAATTGTGTGGAACAAATTTGGGGGGAGTGTCTCTGCGGGAACAACACTCACAAGGGGGTGAGGGGAGCAGAGCTGGAAAAAGGGAAAAGTTAAACTGAGAAGCAGTTGCTACAAATGCCTCACAGGGTGCCATGGAGCTGGGACAATGCTACAGAATTGCCCCAAATGAAGCCAGGATGCCAGGTCTTTGACTCCATTGACCAGTTACCTGGTGAGGACCAGTCCTACAGAGGAGGTGTAATCTTTGACGTAATGTTCAGTGAGGCAGCTTCCTCTGAAGGAGGGCAATTTGTGGAGAGGGACTCAGCTCTGAGCCATCAGCCAACACTGTCAGTAGCGAAAAATGGGCCCATCGTTCACAATTAGTGGCAAACCAGAGCATCCACTAAAATCCTTCTCTTGTTAAAAAACCAATTTGCAGAGTTTTATATGCCAAATTGGTGGAATTTAAAAGCTTTTTCATTTTTGAAAGGAACACAAAAATTAAAAACATGTTTTGAAATAGTAGATAACTTTCGGAGGTAGACCATAATTATTTATTTATTCCATCATGCTACTAATATGTACTAGAAACAGTACTTTTGTAAACTAATTGTAACAGAGAATACCATTTCTCTCGGAAAATGCCTTCAGAGTTCCCACTTCAAATGAACAGGCATGTCTCCTGTATAGTAACTATTTGAAGCAGATATTGAGATTCCACTTCACCTGATGGATATCTTTTGGAGGGCTACCACTCCAAAGACCTGGGGGTAGGGATGTGTGAAGGTAGGAAGTTCAGAGGACAAGAGAGAAGATCAGGCTGGGCATCAGCAGTTCAGGGGTTTTCCACTTTCCTTCCAAATTTCCCTCTTTGCCCAAGAAGCCATTGCAAGTCCTTCCACTAACTACCATCACATGGGGGAGCACTGAAGTGCGATGAGAAGACAGTGTCTTCAAGGCAGCTTACATTCTGTGTTCTGCAACTTTTAAATAGAAGAAGAGAGAAATGAGAAGCTCTGTAGTCAACAGAGACAGGAAATTCTACCCAGCTGAACTTGTTGTTTGTGAGGGACTCTTTCTTGTTTTAGTGTGCACTTCTGAGCACCTTCTAGTGTCTGGCATTCTTTAGGACACCAGGAAGAATACAAAAATAAACCTACAAGATCCAGATATTTGAGCCAGCAATTGAAATATTGGGGATTGCCTTTTGTGGGAAAAGTTAACTTAATCTAACTTCCCTGAGGAATGTTGAAGGATATGTCTAATCATAGGTACTAGATACATTGTCAGGGGAAACCTTAGGAGGGACTGATACAGAATTATGAGGACAGAACCTCAGAGTAGGCTCAGTGTGACTACCAGTGCAAATTAATTATCTGTTGACTGTTTGCCAAAAGTAAGATGATGTGTAACAACTACCTTTCAACCACGTTACACCAGCCAGAATGGCCATGATCAACAAGTCAACAAACAACAAGTGCTGGCGAGGATGCAGAGAAACGGGAACCCTGGTGCACTGTTGGTGGGAATGCAGACTGGTGCAGCCACTATGGAAAACAGTATGGAATTTCCTCAAAAAACCAAAAATGGAATTGCCTTTTGATCCAGCAATTTCATTGCTAGGTTTATATCTGAAGAATCCTGAAATACCAGTTCAAAAGAACCTATGCACCCTTAAGTTCAAAGCAGCTGTATTTACAATAGCCAAGTGCTGGAAACAGCCTAAGTGCCCATCTGTAGATGAGTGGATCAAAAAACTGTGGTACATTTACACGATGGAATACTATGTAGCAGAAAGAAAGAAGGAACTCCTGCCATTTGTGACAACATGGATGAAACTAGAGAGAATTATGCTTAGTGAAATAAGCCACACAACAGAAGGCAAATACCATATGATATCACCTAATACAGGAAACTAATGAACAATACAATCAAATTAGCAAACTTGAACCAGAGGCATGTAAACAAGGAATAGACTAACAGTGACAAGGGGGGTTGGGGGTGAGGGAGAGAAGGGGAGTAAGAAGAGAAAGGGTCTAGTCAAGGAACATGTATGAATGACCCATGGACATGGACAACAGGGTGGGGATTGACTGTGGGAGAAGGGGTGGGCTGGGGGGGCGGGGGGGAGTAAGATGATGTGTAACTGTAACTTTCAACAGAGCTGAAAATTCTTTACAATATTGTAGCTTCTTGCTGGCTACTTGCTCTCGTTCAGGGTATTTGCTTTGCTCAAAAATAAAATCAGCTAATTCTAAATTTATGATTTGGCATGTTCCTTTGGGTCTCAATTTCTTTTGTTTCCCCTCCCAACACTATATGTGTATAGGCAAAGACAACAATAAGAAAAAATATATATGTGCACTACCACTCAAAATAATTCTATCATTCAAAGACTTCTCATGAATATTTAATGAGAAAATTCATTCTACAGCCTTTAGAACTCCTTCAAGCAATGTAATTTTATGGTGGATTCCATTTTTAGCAAAAATGCCATTTATAGAATGTTTTAAAAATAAAAAAGTAAAACATGTTTTTGAACCATCTTAAAATCAATGGGCATTTTAAAATATCCAATAAACTGTATCACCTTGTCCTGAGTATGTCATTTCAACTAATTAGATAGTAAAGGGAAACATGCTCAATGTGTGTTTTATGTTGAATGGTCCAAAATATTCAACATGACTAACTTTACAGCAGCTCTAGAGTTAACAATATGTCATGGTAAATTCAAGTTTCCTTCTTCCAAAGTCATAGTTTTGTCTGTTTCCATAATCTGTTACCAATATTTTGCCCTTGCCACATTTTCTCCCATTCTTAGTAAGTTTTGTGATGGGTTTATCAGTGTAATTTCATTTTGGTTGCAAACCATGAGAAATTCGTTTTTCAATTGATTTGTGCTATTTATGAAGTGCCACATCAACTATTACCAGAGTTCAGCTTTTGAATTCTGACAGCTCTAGCAAATAAAACATTATCTGAAACAAAGAGATGGCTGAGGTCTATTTGGAAGAATTCTCGTGATCTAATTGTCTAAATCCAGTCAGTGATGACTTTACATAAACTCAAATTATAAGAAATTGCTCTTACCATGAAGACAAATTACATGTCTTTACACTTTGGCATTTCAGTGTGTAACAGTACATGGATGTTTTTATTTGTTTTATGTATCTTATGTGCAACTCAAATGCTTCTACAAATACCATGCTCCAAAACACATCTTCCCCTAAAAATGCTGAAAAAAAAATACATATGTAATTGTTTGTTTATAGAGTCATATTCATCCCAGGTAGGAAACTGCATACCCATACTGGCATCAATTAAGTTATATCAAGAGGAGGCCTGTGTTTTGTTATCTAGTAAGAGACAGGTGGTCCAGCAGTCCCCTCAGCAACTGGCAGCTTAGTTCACATTTTGCAGAGCAGCTGCTTCCTATTTTAACTGGCATTGCATCACAAATACTGTGTAACTTGTAACACTGACAAGAACGGACCTTATTCCCACGTTATTCTGTAGTATTGGACCAGGTTATCAAATTTGTTCACATTGATACCATTTAGAGGTCTAGCTAATTCAAGCATTTGTTTTTGCCAAAAGTTACTATGATTGATAATCCTTGAACTTCTCGAGAACTGTTAATATCAGAATACTGTAACTTCTTTAGGTATTGTTAAAGAAAAATCAGAATTCTCTAACATGGAACTTTGGGCTTTATTAAAGGTACCCAAAATGTTCACTGAGAATAAATCAACCAAACACTACATATTAAGAACTATATAGTATGTACTTGAGAGGTAACTATAATGCAATAAGCTTCAAAACCTAAAACAGTATTGTTCTGGTATTGACTGATTAAATAATCCCTCTTCATCAGGATGCAGTGAAACCCTTAGCCACTTGGGAAATGCCGAGGTCCATGACAGGCTCACTCAGACTTTCTCTTTCATGGGCTGCTTATAATCTGTACTGAATCCCATTTCTCTACTTCAGCAAGATCAACTCTTTTCATTGGGGCTTAAGATCATCAATGAAAAAATTGTCTAATTCTCTGTCTCTATCTGCTCCAAGTCCATTCTTTCAGCACAGACTCTGTATCAGGACTGTAGTCATTTGTCCGAAGATGTTTTCATAAGCAAAGCTCTGACCTTTGCCAATTTCAGAAAGTACACTCTCCTCGTTTGTTTCTTTTTAAGCCTTGACCTATATGGACGGTAACTGAGTAAAATGGCTATTGCAGTTGTCAGCTTCCTGGGAATGACCCTTCTCATTTTTTTCTTAAAGTTTCATAGAGCAGCTGGAGAATTTTTACATCTCACTTTAGCTTCTGGCACGATGAGAACAGAAGAGCTTCCATGCCTGATGTAACAGAAAAAGTCCTTCTGGGATCCTCCTGTTCCGACTTGCCTGTTTCTCTCTCCACCGCCATCCTGGCCCAGGCGACTGGCCTTGGCGGAGGGGCCATTTATGATCATTTCCCAAAGGCTGCCTAGACAGAAGCAGAACAGCTCCAAAATTATTGAGACCATGAGGCCAGTCCAAGCAATTACTTTTCTTTGTTTTTTTAAGAACTCATAGACACTTTGGTCATGTTGCCTGCCACACATAAAAATCCATTTCACCAAAATTTGACCATTTGGCCAAAAATTGCTGCTCATTCAGAAGCTAGTTCAGTTACCAATGTTTGTTCCTTAAAGCAGCAAAAGCACAAACCTATAATTTGTCTCCTTGTCTCCTCTTTTCTCTTACATAAATATCAACTGGCTGCTAATCAAGTCAAAGCTTAGAAACCTTTGAAGGAAAAATAAGCATTTGCAAACTGAATTGAAAAACAAATCACTTCAATGCTTAGATTTGCACATTGAAAAGAGTCAGACTAAACTAATCACAGTAGGAATTGATGAAGGATAGCTCTGGATTTCAAGTTATTGTAATTTTTCAATGTCTGTTTCACATTTTTAGCTGTCTGTCAGATATAATTACTTTAGAAATTCCATCTTCAGCACTAGTTCTCTGTTTAGGGCCTCAGGGAACAGCTATAAAAGTGAATTAGTCCCTTGAAAACAGACTACTTATGGGTGTTCTGTGCATGGTATTTGAACTGTAGAATAGGCATCTGTAACCTTGACTTGACAGGAGTACAAGGTGGTCAAAGCACATCACAGGAGAAGGCAATGAACACAAACCCATAAGGATGATTCTATATTGTTCCACCCAGCCCACCCCCTACTCAATATCCAGAGGGACACATGGAAAACAAATTTACTGGCTTCTTTATTTGGAGCTCTTGTTACCTTCATTTTTAGACAGTTACCAAAAAAGTAAACCAACAATCCTCTTTCCTAATTCATTTAGTGCAGTTTTTTAAATTGCATCTATTAAAACTTCTTATTTTTTTAAGCAATAATACCAGGAAGCCATGATTTGAATAATTCTCTGGAGGAGTAAGGCAAAGTGGTTAAGATCAATGGTTCTTTCACAAGTCTACTGCTTTCTAGTTGTATGACCTTGGGCAAGTTATTTAACCACCAAACCACAATCCTCTCATCTGTGAAATAAAAATATGATAATACCAAGTTTGTAGAATTGAGGTTAAGTGAGGTAAGGCATATAGAGACTTAGCCCAGTTCATTATTATTATTTTGTGCAAATATGCACTATGAAATGTGCACCTTCTAGTACAAGTTGTGGGATGCACTATTTAGTTTTAAATATTTTATTGAATTTATAAATATTTCTAGTATTTTCATGTGCTAGGAGACTTTTGCATTGAATGTATTCACATTTAGTCACTTGTCTATGTAAACTGTAGAATATATATATATATATATAAAACAAGTTACTTTTAAAAGATACCCATAGATATGTGGTAATGCCTCCTTATCAAATTTCTGTAGCTATATTTTAAGAAAGACAGTAAATATGACCATAAGTAAGCAGAGTTATGAGTGCTGACAGCTAAATAGTCCCAGCTTTGTCCAGGGCTTCTAATAAAAAAAAAAATCCATTAATAAATCATTAAATCTAAGAATAGCTGGGGTATGTAACACCAGAGTCTTTAGAAAATATCTGCCCACATCTGAATAAGCACCAATTTAGGTCAATTTATCATGTGTATAATGAATAGGTATTATAAGTTGAAAACATACCAGTATGCCCTCAGACCCATTTATTTTTTGGATGACTGCTTTGGTACTATGCTCAGACTGGGTACACAAAATAGATATGTTGGAGATTATACTCCAGGGTCCAGGGAGAGATACAGAAAATAAAACAACATATATTATGAATTGTAATGTGAAGTGTGAAGAAAATAATCAGCTGACTGCTAATCAAGTCAAAGCTTACTGAATTTGTATAAAGGGCAAATTACCCGCCATAAATGGTCCAAGAAAGTTTCTCTGAAGAATCAACACTTAAGTTAAGATTTGGAGGATGGGGGTGTCAAGTAATGTGACTAATAGGTGTTATGGACTGAATACTTATACCCCCTCCAAATTCCTATGTTGAATCCTTACCACTCAAGTAGTCTGCACTCAGCATTGCTGGTCACAGTTCAGCTCCAAGCATCTCCCACGACTCCATGCTTGGTTAGGCAGGTCCCTGCACTGCTCCATCAGCTCTGCCAGAGTCTTCTTACTCGAGACCTCATAACCAACTCCCGTCTGTACCCTTTCAGACCATGTGACCCTTTACACACTTTCAGCTTGGATTCTCCATACACACCAGACCTCATGGTGGACCGGACCCCCTTCTCTTTCAGCCCTTTCTCCTGTCTCTCTCAGCCCACCCTTATTTTAAAAGCTGGGCCCAGAACTTTCTATGTGACCTTATATCCAACCAGGCCCTCCTATGATGTGCAACTTTTACCAGTTCCCCTCTATCTTTTACCTTCTTTCAGCTGTCATCTTTAGTCAGGTCAAACATTCCCCCTGATGCACAGACACCCAGGGTGGGCATCCATATTCCCTGGCTATGTCACAAGCCACTCTATGCTCTCAGAGTCAAGTACACCTTCTGCCCTGGGTGGCTGTCCTCTCCATTCAAGAGAGACACAGCTATTAACTTGCCATTGTTATGTAAAGTATCTTTAAATGACATATTATCCACCTTCCCTTTCCCCAACCAAGGAATGTAGGGAATATTTCAGGACCCCCGCTCTGCACCCTGTTACAAGGAGCCTTGGAGGAGTCAAGGAAAGCCTTCACACCAACTCTTCCTGTTACCCCAGTGGGAAAAAGAAGAATGACTCAGTATGTAAAGTTATATTATTCTTGGAACAAGATCTATATGTTTTTCTACATAAAAAACAATTCAAAGAACCACTGATACTTTAAAAAGAGACCCTAGGATTTTCTAATGATGGGAGCAGCTGCAGAAGGGTAGTAACTAAAGCAAAAACACAATGTAATTGTTGAAAGGGTCAGTCAAGCCTTAAGAGAGCACGCATGTAAATATAGTATCTAGATCCTGCAAGTGATGCACCCACTTTCTTTCCCATCAGTCTTACCATGTCCAGCTAATAAAGGTCATTTCTGAGCATCACGTTTTAAAAGAGATGTTAACAGGGAACATTGTGGTTATAATACCGTGACCTCAGTGATGTGGGGATATAGAAACTGCCATCAGAGGAATGGCTGACTAACTACCACAATGAGGGACAAAAGAAGATAGAACCTCCAATGTCTACCAGGCTGTCATAATGGTTATCACAAAAGTTTTTAGTACATTGTATATGATGGAATGAGGCTAAGTGGCAAACAGTTAAAGACAAGCAGATCAGGCACAGGATAAGAAGAAACTTTCTGAAAATTAGAACTTTCTAGATTAGAAACTGGCTTATCAGCTTGTGAACTAACCCCTGGTTGTTAGAATTATTCAAAAAGAATTTAGATGGTGAACTATAGTCAGAAGTCCCATATATAGTGGAAGCTAATTATCTAAGCTTAACCTCTAAAGAATTTTCCCATATTCATATTCCTTTATTTTAGGTGATCTATGAATAAGCAACAGTTAATCAAAAACCTCTTCTCTTATGTATTATACATGTCCCATAAAACTTAATGTAAACTTAGGAAACTTGATGTACACTTTTGTTGATATTATATAGTCAGCCAAGATATGCCCCAAATTAAGAAGTGCTAGAAGGGGGATAATACTGCATAATAAGTTAACTTTACTTAATGACAGTGATGAATTGGATCATTGTACTTCCTAATTTATTACCTTTTATCTCCACACACATCCTTTTGGCCCAGCCTTGTGATACCAGAGTTGGGATCTGCAGCCCTTATTTCTCCTCTGCCAGCCAGCTCAATGCTAGGTTCTGCTAATAAGAGGCAGCTGGAGAGAGACTGCCACGCTGGAAGAGGGAGGAAGGAGTTTTCCTTGTGCAGCTTTTTGTTTTTTTTACCTGTGATGGGAAAATCAGTGTTCATGGGGTTCTGGCAGCCTTCTCCATGGTACTGGCAGCTCTCAAAGTTCTGCAACAGCAGATGACTTCCACCCACTTTCTCCATCACCCCAGCATCACGTAGCGTGTTCCTGAAGTAGCCTCAGCCTATCCTCAGGGATCTGACTCTGCCTGGTGAGAGACCCTCTCTTCCCCTCGTTTCTTTCTTTCTCACTTTTCCCTAAGTTCTAGGGGTAGCTTCTTTCTACATTTGCTATCTCTGAATACCTTACCTTAGGGTTCTTTTACATCCTTTAGTAGTTAACTACCCCATACATCAGAGAAGGAAAACTCTGACTCCAAAAAACCTCCGCTGCCTTGCGGCATACCTCTTCAGGGGAAAGGCTAAGGGAGTAAACCCCGACAGAAAATCCGGAGCTGGAGTCCCTAAGGTGGTTAGACGTTGTAGTCAACACCGGCAACTCCTGCGGCGCACCTGAAGCCAAGCTGTATTGACTCCGTCTTTCCCTTGGACCCTTCAGCTGCGAAGAGAGGGGGGGTCTGCTGCATGGGCAACAGCAGACCCTCCATATCACCCTGCCCAGGCTCTGTAGCTTCAGCTTCACTAGAGAGGACACTCCAGCGTCATCACAAGATGTCGATTCAACACGGGAGGAGACAGATAGCGTGTCACTCCCGAGTTGGACTGCACAGCCATTCTCGGCGGTGCAGATAGACTCTGAAGAAGCTACACCATCGTCTCTCGAGACGGACGGCTGCCGCCGACTTTGTTGATAAGTCTTTATATTTAAGTTTTCCTGTTCAAATGATTGTTTTGGTTCTTATCCCCTGATTGAATCCTGACTAATACAAGACTTGGTAGCAAAAATAAAAGAAAAAGAAATTAAAAGCCTCTCATTATTGGCTTCTCCTAAAACTCTCATTCAATAAATAAGAATGTTATTCTCTTTCCCCTGGTTTTGGGATTAGTTCTGGGGTGGTGGTTGGGTAAAAATGGTTTTAAATACCTTTCACTGGACACCAGTCCTGCTCTGACAAGCGCTTGACAAGTATCATATATGTTCATAGTCTTACAACAGCTTGCCTGACCATAGCCCCAAAGGACTGCTTAGACATGTTTGAAGCTTTATTTGTGGAAGGCAGAAACTTGACATGATAATTAGTCATGTAAAGTCTCACAATAAAAAAAAATTAACACATTTCACACTAGCTTCTTTGGTGTCAGATTTAACTGCATCCAGTGATTATGAAAAGGATGCTAAAAACTCAGGATTACTTGTAGTCTACTTTTCAAGTAATACAGTATGAATTGGCAAAAAAAAAATATTGTGTACTCATATTTTAATATAAATGTGTATAAACTATAAATATCCAATCACCTCTATAGAGCTCAGTAGAGTCTAGGTACCTGTAACTGACATAAATCATAAGAAACAAGATAATAATCACCAGAAACAAAGATGTGATAGAAGGGATCAAAACATTAAAAGTCAAGTTTTCACCATCTCTCCCTTTCTCCAGCCTGTGAGAGACTTTTAGTTGCACAGCTATGCATTTTTATTATGCTGATTTACAGTGGTGGTTGCACTGGAGGTTACGGGTAGAAATAAAGAAGCCAAATAACTAGTAACTTTGCTCTGCAACAACATGAAGCATGGGTAGCAAAAAAAAAAAAAAGGAAATTAAAGACCATTTAGAAACAAAAAAAGGGGGAAGGGGAGAAGTGGGAATTGACATAGAAGATCCAGGGAGATAGAGAGAGAGAGTTTAGAGAGGAAGTGGGGGAGGATGTGGAGAAAAGGGACCCTCCTGCTCTGCTGGTGGGGGTGCAGCCACTGTGAAAAACGGAATGGAGTTACCTCACAAAATAAAAATTGGAACTGCTTTATGACTCCAAAATTCCACTTTCGGAATATATCCAAAGCACCCCTATGTTTGCTGCAGCATTATTTATAATCACCAAGATATGGAAGCAGCCCAAGGGTCCATCAGTAGAGGAGTGGATTAAAAAGCTGTGGTAAATTTACTCAATACGATACTAATTAACCACAAAAAAGAAGGAAATCTTAACCCTTTGCAATAGTATGGATGGACCTGGAGAACATTATGCTAAGTGAAATAAGCCAGTCAGAGAAAGACAAGTATCATAGATTTCACTCATATGTAGAATCTAATGAACAAAATGAACTAACAAGCAAAATAGAGACAGACTCATAGATAGAAAGCAGGCTGACAGCTATGGAGGGAGGTTAGGGTGTGCAGGGGTTAAGCAAAAAGGAAAAAACTCATGGACATGGACAACAGTGTGGGGATTGCCGCTGGCAAGTGGGGTGGGAGGGTGGAGGAGGGCATCGGGGTAAATGGTGATGGATGGAGATGACGTGTTGTAGAATTGTGCAACTGAAACCTGTATAAGTTTGTTAAGCAGTGTCACCCCAATAAATTCAATAAAAAGGAAAAAATTGGGATTACAGTAAAGGCAGGAATTAGGAAGAATAATATATAAAGAAAAATCTAATATGTTGTTCTGTGTGCTGGCCTGTTTAGTACTCTCCATAATGCCCTCAACAAAATTTAATAAAGTTTTCTGTTTCTTTTCAAAAGTTTTTCTGTTTTAATTGGTATAGCATATGTAATTTCTTTGAGTTTGATGGAAGAGACAAGTCTCAAGATGGCCCAGTTATATCTCAGACCCAGTATAAAAAAAGAAAGTATTTCCAGACTACAATATGCCTATTACATGCTTTCATTACATATCAGTTTTCCATTAAAAAATTATGTAGCTTGATAAAGTAGTGAATACCTACAGCTCTTTGTAGTTATATAGAAGGTCTGTTCAGAAGGTATCCAGCCATGTAATATGAAAAATAGAAACATTTATTGAAGAAGATACAAGCTACAAGAAACATTGTACATAGAACAATGATGCATCAGTCCCCTTCAAAGTAGGCACCTTGGGACCTCACACATTTCTCCCAGTCCCCATCAGCTGCCCCGTTGTATTTTCCTGAATCTCATCAATGGTTTGAAATCTCTTCTCTTGCAAAGGTGATTTTAGTTTTGGGAAAAGCCAGAGGTCACAGGGAACCAAAACTGGTCTGTACAGGGACTAAGTCTGTTGATGATTTGATGTTACACCAAAAATCTCTGCATGAGATGTGATGCATGAGCGACCATATTGTGATGAAGCTGCCATTCACCACTTGCCCATAGCTGTGGCCTTCTGAATTATCTGAATAGTTTCCATGGAGGAATGTTCAAGCTTAATGCAAAATTTGATGCAGATTCATTGCTCTACTTACTCAGTCATTTTGAATGCCATGGCCACACAGTTCACATGCTCACTCAACAGCATCTACCACTCCCACTGACTAGTACAGTGAAGTCATCATTGTTCATGCATGCACATTCCAGTCCACTCTCCTTGGTTACCAGGTTACATCGATGTCGCACAAACCGTTCTCATTATATTAAAAATGGTTGGACTTTTCCCGGACAGACCTCGTGTATGTTCCCTTCTTTCTAGTCCAGGTTTCATAATTCAAATGTATTCTCTATTGCCCAGTTAAAGATGTCAAAATATACATAATAGCTGGACATTTTTGGGCTATTGTTTGGGTTATATACTATTAAGTATGATTCTGCTATGAAAAATTATAGTGTTTGCTAACATTATTATTATACTCTTTAACATAATGAATGCCAAAATTAAGATTAAGATTATACTCTTTAACATAATGAATGCTAAAATTAAAGGCAAATATGCCAAATACACATTAGTTAATATATTTCTTGCTTCAGAATATTACTTTATCCCCAATAATCTGGAACAAATATTTAATACCAGCTTAAGAGTTATGGACTAAATAATGGGGGGAGACCAAGATGGGTAGCACACAATTCTGCCACCAATCTAATGGGTGAGAATGATTCAAAGGGTCAGGGCAGAATTGATGAGCCTTCATAGTTACAATAAAGAGTGTCTGATGTCTCAGAAAATGAGGTCTTTCTGTTTTGTGCATAACTAGCTATACAGGTGATTTGAAAGCCTTCCACCTTTTATTATACAAAACTATTGCCTATGAATATTGAAAATTCCACTCCAGTAACTAGGAAACAATTCATATCAGGCCAATCCTTCCACAGATAACAATGAGAAACTTTGGACAAAGAATGTTTTAAATTACCAGGGCTAGGACTAAGGTGAGGTAATTGAAGTACGCATCTCAGGTGAAAAATTAAAGGGTGTCAAATTGCAATCTAATGCAACATTTTAAAATAAAAAAATCAAAATTAGTGCAAAAACTCTATGATGAACATAATATCAAAATTTTAAATAAAGAATCAGTATTACTGATTTTTTAAATTTACCTTTGGTTCTAATATGGCTCAGCTTGGCACTGTTACTGACCCTGCCCTTATTTAAAATTTTAATACTTTTCTCACTGTGGATTTTTGAATAAACTTAGTAACCAAGAATTAGAATGAAGGGAATTCTTGGGGTTCTGTGAAGGAGATAGTTGCCCAGGAAAGAACCCAGAAAAGTGAAATTAAAAAATAAGTGGGTATCATCTCTACCCCATCCAAACTAACCACAGTTATTCTTCTGGGTAATATAAAAAATGTGAATGTGGAGGTTATCATTTCAACAGTGCTGAGTGTCTCCTGACCCTTAAGGTTACGTACCAGCTTCAACATCAGCTGTTTTCCTGGCATTTGGTACTTGGTCTAGTGGGAAGTAACTCTAGTTGAAACAACATATAACAACTTGACAATTTGATCCAAAACTGCTGCAAAGGGAATACTTAATATGCTACTGAGGAAATTCTCCAAAAACTAAGGGAAAAAATCTTTTGGAAACAGCTTCTCTCTCAGGTTATTTGAGTGCAATTCTATGGAGTTTGGTAATAGGGATGTGTGGTAGACTCAGCAATGCTTGGCCAGAACCCTTTCAAGAAAGCCCTGGCTGCCCAGCTCTGGGGAACACAGTCCGCAGGCAGCCCCCTAACAATTCCTTCAGGGTTCGCCTCAGCTGTAAAGAGCCACCTCTCCTGAGATCATGTCCTTCTCAAAGCAGTCCATACCTGCTGAATGAGCAAGGCAAGAGTTGAAGGGCCCTCAGCAGTTTGGTCTAGGGCAAAACAGCCGGGAAGGCAGCCTTCCCTTCACAGCTTTGGGGAGAGGGTCAACGATTGTTGGCCTGCAGCTGCTCAGTTTCTCCTTCCACCCAGTCCTGCTTCCTCTCCTCTTCTCTCCTCTTCTATCTCCTCCTTTCCTCTGCTCTCACATCTTATACTCTAAAACCCACCTCCACATCTGCTTCCAGAAAACCTAGTCTGAGACACAGAGGTAAATTAGAGGACGTGTTTCTTTTTCCAGTGATTATTTTGAACAGCAACCAAAAGCATATGCAAAAAAAAAAAATCTAAAAAAATTAATATACAACTCTATTTGTCACATATCTTTTTGAGATCTCTCCATTTGGATCTGAATTACACATACTTGGAATTATCATGTGTGTGTGGTTTTGGATTCAGATTTTTTTTAATTGATATTATTTAATAGACAGTACCGAATAGCAAATTTGTCCATATATTTATCTTTTGCAGTGCCCTTGTGCTATTCCATAGTGTATTTCTTAACAGTCTACAATTTTTATGGCTTTAAATTGTTTCCTGTTTTTTTTCTCTGCTTAAAATAGTGCTGTTATAAATATTTTTGCCCAAATTGCTTTCTTTCTTTTTTGATTAATTTCTTTGACAATTGCTTTCTTTGAGTTGAATTAAGAGTCTTCTGAATATTAGCTCTGGGACTAGTTAGCAAAAGATAAAGCAAGAATAAAAAGGGAAAGAACAAGGTTTCACATAACTACCAGCTTTTCCTTTCTCATTGATAAAAGTTGTATATTAAGTGAGTGTATATAAATCTGGAACACCCTGAAATTTCATCAAGTCCTGACTAACCCCTTTTTTTCCCTCTGTATCTTTTTGAATAACCCCACTTAACAATAATTTGTACTGTAAATATGGACATTGAATTATATTTGTGGTGCCATTATCCAAAGTCCACTTTATAGAATATTAGTTCACCAATATTTACTAATAAGGAAAAGAAGTTCAGAGAGTAAACAAGTTTAGGAAATGCTGCACATTAAATAATCTTCTTGAAGATTAATAACGTGAAGGGGTATGTTAAAGGCAGAATCTTGGCAGCAAAGAAATTGTTATATGACAGCTGTGGGGGTGGTTAGAGAGTAGAGGGATTGAGCAAAAAGGCAAAAGGACTCATGGACATGGGTAAATAGTAGTGGGGATAAATAGACATGGGGATAAATAGTAATGGAAAAAATATTATAAAAAATTTTAGAAAGGAATTTTTATATTAATTAATGCACCCATACAGTAGAATTGATATTATAAGAGTTTGTGAAACAATGGTATGTATGGTATCATGAAAAACTTCTAGAAAAAATTATTCTACGTATACAAATAGTATGCACATATTACTTACTAGTTAAGATATAGCTGTCTTCCTAGAAAATCCCATTATGATATTACATTAGTATTCCCTTTAGCACCTACCACTCATCCAGGCAAATTTTAGGTGTTTTACAAAAGTTTATAAAATTGCATTAAACATCTGTGAAAAATAACTTTGTTTATTGTGAGACATTTATATAATATAGTTTTAAAGAAAGATAACAGCTGAGGGGAACTACAGGAAAAAAGAACAGAATTATGTTGCATTTTTTTTCATACATATGAAGTTGCTCTGTGAGAGCAAGAGCACTCGGCAGATGTACAGATCTATTATCTTCTCACATGGCAATATGTTCCTTCTTTCAGAAAATTTGAGGTTTGAAACATAAAATAATACAGACAGGAATTCAAAACATGAAAAATGAAAAAGTTTGGTAAAAAATAATGTAACAATCTTGAGATGTTACATAGGTGAGCTTAAATTGGGACGTTACACGTTGAGGTTCACCACTTATCGAAGCATGCAAATATATAATAATCCTGCTAAATATTTGGAGTAGCAGATTTCCTGCAAAAGTATTCACATGCCCCTCCTACATTAAAACCCAGTGGCAATGGTTTTCACATACAGTACTATTGTTTCAGCCTTGACTCTCTCAAAAGGCTCATGGGATCCATTCATGACTCACATAAACTAGGTATTTTTTTTTAATTTACTTATTGATTTGAGAGAGATTTGTTATTCTGCTTACTTATGCATTCATTGGTTGATTTTTGTATGTGCCCTGTCCAGAAATCAAACCCACAACCTTGGTGTATCGGGAAGATGCTCTAACCAACTGAGCTACCTGGCCATAAACTGTGTATTCAGAAACAGGTGTTTGTGAATCTACATTTGGTGATAAATATTAAAGATAGAAGATGAGAATTTTGAAGCAGTCTACTTAATTCTTTCTCAGCTGTCATTGCCACTACTAACTACACTATTGCAGATTGAACACCACAGACTAAGAATTCCCATCCTATCTTGAAATTTCAAATTGTATTTCTCTCTGTATTTTAAATTATTCATAAGATTATAGAAATCATGATTAACCCCTCATTTTACAGGTGAGAAAACAAAAAACTATGAAGTTCAAAGTACTTGCCTAGATTCAGGTAATTAATTTTCTGTAAATTTGTACAAAAGTACAGTGTCTCTTGGCTCCTGATACAATTTTTTTCACCACATTATTCTAAGAAACTTTGGAAGTATACTTAAAAAAATATTGCATTACAGGTAAAGAATACAAGTTCAGAAGTTAGGGAGACCAAGGTAACAAAAGGAATATAATTTAACTCCTCTAGTCTTTGTTTATAAAGAGTAATAATATCCTTTATGACATAGTATTGTTGTGAGTTTTAAAGACAGAACATGATTAAGAACAAAAACTATTCATTACAATTATTACATATGTAAATTAATCTTTTTCTGTATATCATAGCCTTCAAAAACTGTAGATAGAATTTTATCAGATTTGGAGGTTAATCTTATGTAAATTGTAAGCCAGATGTCATATTTAAAATTCACACTCATTTCCAATTCTGGGACAATGACTCAGGAGAGGTGCTTTTTCCTTCTTATTCTATCTACTTTTTCCTTCCTAGTCTGTCTACTAGGCACAACTAAAAATCCTTGACATCATATATAAAACAAATATAAAAAGATGTTGAAAGATGTAACGAAAAAGTCAAGCAAGCCAGGGGACTCAGAACCCAAGCAACTACACAGTAGTCATTCCTTGCATTTTCTTCTTGCCTCTTACATCCCAGACTGGGTAGTGAGGAAGACAAGCCTGTTCTCTCTTGACAATGGACTGGGAAAGGGGAAGCCTAATAAGACAGAAAACAATGAGACAATAACCACAGGAAATCTTGCAGCCCCAGCTGCACCAGCAGGGACCCAGAGTAGAGTCTAGACTCCACACTTGCCAAGCAGTAAGGAGGTGCTGCAACTTTGCCTCTCACTTCCAGGGTGGCAACAAAGAGGGCTTGTGGGAGGCTGAGACTTTTTTCTCCACCAGCTGGTAAAGAGGACCCCATCTGCGGTCTCATGAGGTGAGGGTGAGGGGAGACTTGGACTTCCACCCCATACATGCCTTTTCAAACTAAACCTCAAACCTTCTTACCAAAATTAACTGAAAATAAATCATAGATTTAAATATAAAATGTAAAACTGTAAGACTTTTAGAAAATAACATAAGAGAAAATTTTCAGGCCCTAGGGTTTGGTGAAGAGTTCTTAGACATGACACCAAAGTCATAATCCATAAAAGTTAAAAACTGATAAATTGGACCTCCCCCAAATTAAAAACTTTTGCTCTGTGCCAGATCCTGTTAAGAAGATGAAAGGACAAGCCACAAAGTAGAAAAACTTGTTTGCAAACATATCTGATAAAGCACTTATCTAGAACTCTTGAAACTGAACAGTAAGAACCAATAATCCAAGTAGAACATGGGCAAAAGACATGAAGACATTTCACCAAAAGTCAAGTAAACATGTGAGAAAAATGTTCAGCATCACTAGCTACTAGGGAAATGCAAATTAAACCCATGATGAGATATTACTATATACCTCTTAGCATGATAAGATAAAATAGAGATAATATTTTATATCTTGTTAGCAAATACAAGCAAGAATACAGAGACACTTGATCTGTTATACGTTGCTGGTAGGGATACAAAATGGTACAGCCACTCTGGAAATCAGGTTGGCAGTTTCTTAAAACAAACATACACTCACCACACAACCCAGCAACTGCACTCGTAAACATTTAACTCAGAGAAATGAAACATTATTGTAGCAGCTTTATTGTAATAGCCAAAAACTGGAAACAATCAAAATGTAATATTGCTCAGCAATAAAAAAAAGGAACTATTGATATACACAACAACTTGGATGGATCTCAAGGATGGTATGCTAAGTGAAAAAAAATTCAAAAGGACACATATGCTGTGAGTCTATTTATGTAACATTCTTGAAATGATAAAATTGTAGAGAAGGAAAACAGGTTAAAGGTTGTCAGGGGTTAGGGATGGTGTAGGGGAGTTGAATGTGGCTATAAAGAAATAGCATGAGGGAGATCTTTGCAATGATGCAATAGTTCTGTATCTTGACTGCACAGATGGTTATAGAAGCCTACACATGAGATACAGTAAAATAGTATTATACACACCCATCAAATCAATGTCTTTGATATTGTATTATAATTATGAAAGATCTTAGGGGAAACTGACTAAAGGTACATGAGTCCTCTGTGTACTACCTTTGCAAATTCCTGTGAATCTTTATTTCAAAATAAAAAGTTTGTTTGGGAGCAATTCTAGGAAGCAACAAAGGCTTATGTAAATTCTCGTCAGAAGAACTATGTTCTGCCCAAGGGCATTTGAAAGCCAAGTGTGACTGTAAGGAAAGTTGGCTACCAGTTGAGGAGAAACACCATACATAGAGATTTTGGGGGCAGAGAAAAAAATCATTCCTTCCCAGTATGAGGCCCAAGTAGATTTCATGGTTTTTAAGCCCCAACTACAGATTAGAATGAAGTGCAGGCTTTAAATATGTTCCGCGGCATCCAGCCCTGCTTCTAGTGAGGCTGACTCTTTTGGGGTAGGGCAATGATTTTCAACGGGTGTGCTGCAAGAATTTTTAAAACATAAAGTACCTGACCAGTCAGGGGCACTGACTCTTTTTCTTATATTTTCAAATAAAAAAATGACACCAGCCAACACAGCAATAGCCATCTGGTGTGAATGAATTAAAATTATACCTTTTTGTTGTTGTTGTTAGATGGGCAAAAAATAGAATATATTTTTTGGTGTGCCACAGAATTTTAGTAATTAGTTTATGTGTGTCATGAGATGGAAAAGGTTGTGAATTGCTGGGTTAGAGTGATCATAATCATCTAGATGATTCTAAAGCGCATTCTGGACTGACATACACCATATTACACTACGGAATGTGATATCAATTCAGTGTCTGAAATCTGACACTATTTTGAGCCCTGTAAAGGAAAAGTAAACCCAAGGGTTTATATTATTCTAATATTGTGGTTATGTTAAGGCCAGTTACTGAACCTTCTGAATCTCCAAAATCTTAAGTGATAGAGCAATATCCAGAAGGTAGGGAGTTAAAAAAAATAACATAGGTGGTTTTTAACATGTTTAAAAAAGAAGTCAATATCTTTTCCTTTGGGTATCAATGATTCTCTCACTCCTTTTACTTTCTCAGAGCTGTTAATAAGATGCAAGAAAAAGGTGCTCTAAGTTTCAGGTCTTCATCTGTAATGAACTGCTTCTGGCCTGGAAGAGGCACTTCTATACAGTGTAAGCCAAAGTAAATAGCAGCAGGGATCCTTTTACATTGCACAGCCTAGCAGAATGACAAAAGTGTTCCATAAAAAGGATTTGATACAAATATGAAAATTAAAAATTATTAAGCTTTATATTACTGTAATTATGAAAGGTTATCAAAATTCCACATTAATAGTTATAGATTCTACTAAACTTTATTTGAAGTTAATGATGCTCTCGAGCAATGCTGGTTATTGCAGTTAATATATAACTGAGATACAAGCAGAATTCTGGAAATGGTCGGGGAACTGAAGTAAATGGCTTCTATTCATCCCTGCTATTTAACCCTGGTTGAGTTCTTTATCAGACTCCTCTTATGTAAATTTGAAATAATAATATTTTGAGGAATGAAAGAAATAATATGAGAAAGCACATTAAGCTACAAAATGTTAAACATTTTGTCATTGTCATAATTATTACCATTTTGAAAATTCAATTCTTAATTTTTAGCTGCCTACTTATAGGTCTATGAAACTATTCTTTTTAGAAGTTGTAGTTTATATAAATAGAGCAAGTTTTTCTTGATCAAAACTATTATATGATGAATCAATTGTTAATTGAAGGGTGATGGTTTCCAAATTGCAAATGACTTGGGCATATTTGCTGATGTTGATGAATCCTATTAACTATGACTTATAGAAGTGACCAGCTAGCTCCCTTAGCTTATAGAGTCATGTGACATGCAAATTCTATATGCCATTTAAAGCTTTTCCTTTAGAAATCTAACATATAGTTTATTTCTATACCTAGCCATTCCATTAAAGGACACTTTAATTGTGGTGCCACTACATTTTTAAGCTTTAGATTTGGGAGCAGAAAACTTCTAATCTAGCTATCAATATTCCATATCCTGAAGCAATGCAGAGGGCCACAAGCATATCAGGAAGAATTGCAAGCTGTCTATAGCATTCAATACTAATTGGAAAGCATAAATATTATATTGAATAGTGTAAGAATGAATGATTTATATAGATACTCTTTAAAACTTTACAAATGTAAAATTATACAATAATCCTAAATAATAAGTTACAAATAAGCCTAGGTGAATGATGTAAGTTTTAAGAACAATTGAATAATATTTTAAAAACTAGCTATGACAAATATTGAAAATCACAAATCATTTTTATTGGGACACTTTTACCCATGAATTATATTCGTCGTCGGCAGCCGTCCGTCTCAAGAGACGATGGTGTAGCTTCTTCAGAGTCTATCTGCACCGCCGAGAATGGCTGTGCAGTCCAACTCAGGAGTGACACGGTATCTGTCTCCTCCCGTGCTGAATCGACATCTTGCGATGACGCTGGAGTGTCCTCTCCAGTGAAGCTGAAGCTACAGAGCCTGGGCAGGGTGATATGGAGGGTCTGCTGTTGCCCATGCAGCAGACCCCCCCTCTCTTCGCAGCTGAAGGGTCCAAGGGAAAGACGGAGTCGATACAGCTTGGGTTCAGGTGCGCCGCAGGAGTTGCCGGTGTTGACTACAACGTCAAACCGCCTTAGGGACTCCGGCTCCGGATTTTCTGTCAGGGTTTACTCCCTTAGCCTTTCCCCTGAAGAGGTATGCCGCAAGGCAGCGGAGGTTTTTTGGAGTCAGAGTTTTCCTTCTCTGATGTGCCCTGACTGGAAGATCGAACCAGCAACACTTAGCTCGCAGGCCGACGCTCAATCCACTGAGCTAAACCAGCCAGCATGAATTATATTACTCATATAATATTACCTATAAATTTTAACTTTGTAGTTAACAAAAATATTTTAACATAAAGGTATAAGGGTTGCCTTCTTTTACATGTTTATATATGTAACTAATTCCATGTTTCTATTACAAACATATTAATTCCAAATATTTAAGAAAATTATTGTACTTTATTCGTACAAATTATTTGTACTTTAATATTTAAAGTACAAATATAAACTTGGTGATTCCTCAATATTCGTCATTTTCTATTTTGCTGATTTTTTGTTGTTTTTGTTTTTGTTTATTTGTTTCTCAATTTGATATAGCCATTTCAAAGTATACCTGTTGGATTGTCCTTATATATATAAATAAAAGGTAGTGTGATTCTATTGGCTTATTTGTTTGTTTATATCTCTCTTTATCCCAAATAGAATTATAAACTCCTATTATAAATAGCTATACCATCACATAAAAAATTTTAAAACATAAATATTAAAATGAGTAAAGAAAAAAACAAGTTGAAGCTCAAAGTATGGTCAGAATGCATATGGCTCAGTGTACTTGCCAGAGAAAGTTTACAAATTTAGCTCGAAAGAGAAAAATATGATTGGCTCATGACACAAAATGTCCAGATGTTCATGAAATGTGGTTAATTCTGGTGTTGAAAGAGATGGACTCACAAATAAAATGGAAGAGGTCTACATTTCTTTTAACGGGACATTCAGGATAAAAAGCCAAATTACCCAAAAAACAGAAATGGATATTCGCAAACACGTACTACGACATCTGTACATAGACTAACTAGGATAAACACTTTATACCCGTTCCCTTGCCTTGCTCTACTTTTATTATCAGACCTTGAGAGTGGATTGGATAGTGGAGGAAAGAAGACCTTCGGTCAGTTAATGTGATCTTTTTGTCTAATATTGTGAACAGACTCTAGTACGTCTTTATGTATTACAACGGTAAGTAGGTATTTCCTGTAGAAACTTACTGCCAAAAAAATCAAGATTTGACCACTAGCCAAACAAAATTACAAAGGAGGCTACAGGTAAATCCCAAGATTAATTTATGTCAAACCAAATAAATCAGATGCCCATAGTATCCAAGAAAAATCACTGGAGCATATAATGAACTGGACTCAAAATTTAGGGAATGAATATAGGAAAATTCTCCTTGCTTTTGACTGAGAATGAATGGAAGGAA
This sequence comes from Furipterus horrens, assembly GCF_987537825.1. Taxonomy (NCBI): domain Eukaryota; kingdom Metazoa; phylum Chordata; class Mammalia; order Chiroptera; family Furipteridae; genus Furipterus; species Furipterus horrens. The sequence goes on from NW_028327171.1 coordinate 174,536,337, forward strand.
GTTGAAGGTTGAGAAAAATGGAGGTCAAGAGGAGTAAGGAAAGTTAAAGAGAAAGATAGCTTCCTACCAGCTTTCTATGCACAAGCCAACTACCAATTAGCCTTTATCCTGTGTAGGTGTTTGTAAGCCTCAAACCAACAAATGTGCCTAGCCTTTGCAGAACAAGATGGGAAAGGTGACTAAGAAAAGGAATTAGCAAACTGCACGAAGAGAATACTTTTTTTTTTTTTTATCCTCACCCAAGGACATGTTTTTTTTTTTTGTTTGTTTGTTTTGTTTTCCATTTAAAAAGAGAGAGGAAGGAGAGCAAGAGAGAAAGATGCGAGAGTAAAACATAGATTAGTTGCCACATGCATGCACTTCAGTTGGGAATCGAATCTGAAACCTATGCATGCACCCTGAGGGGGAATCAAACCGATGACCTTAAGGTTTACGGGTACGCTCCAACCAACTGTACCACACCAGCAAGGGGGAGAATATTTTCAGTGTCATTTAGAAACAGAGACAAAAATATACCTTAATTTGTAGAAACAGTTTCCAAATTTAGAAATTCCTGAAATAATGAATAAAAACAGATCCGGAGAGGGAGTTCCCAAACAGGAAGAGGAACTCGGTGACCACTGAGTGAGAAAAGAGCTCGAGAAAGAGAAAATGAGAATGAGGTAGAGAAGGCTATGGGGTGGGAGGGAACAAAGGACCAGAAAGAGGAAACCATTCAAAAATATACCTTACAGTATTGTGGTTTGGCACTAGAGAGCCTATTTGAGATGCCAGATCTCTGGCAAGTTTCCCCTCTTTGACAGCCTTTACCTGAGTGGAAACGGTGAAACTCCACATGGAAAATTTAAATATGGTGGCGGTGGGACAAGTGGTTTCTGCAGTCTTGCTATAATACTATTGGTTTTAGAACAAATTTAATTATAGGGAAGAATCATCTTGGACCCTCTTCTGGAATATTTACTTAATGAGATACAGAAAACCTCATCTATAGCAGTCTCATTTTTAAGGCAATCTCACATGATTCTGAAGATACTATTGTAATTAAGTTCTAGGGTCTATATGAACGCAAGGTCCTGGTAAACTGGACTCTTTGTAGATAAACTCCAAAATCATCACTGAATACTTTCTGTCTATGGGACTATATAAGGATGGGAGGCTACTAACAAGAATTTTTCTTTTCCTTGTAGGTCATAAAATCTGGTTGAAATGACAACTAGAGAGAAACTACACACAAACAAGTACAATATGATGAGATGCTAGGAATGGAAAAACTGAAAGACAAGTAATCACTTATATCTGCTTCTGTTTATAGTGAAGACTGAAAAGACATTCAAGGAATAGAGAAACTTGGTAAGGGCAAGGTGAGTCATTGGCTAGCGTTAAATTTGAACTGGGTCTTGAACTGTTGGTCTGTTGCAAAAGTGACTGACAGTTAATTAGAAAGGAGCTCAATGAGCAAAGGTACAGAGTGAAGACTGTAAAAGATCCATATAAGAGACAATAATCCATAGGTAATATAGAAAAGATGCCAAGAGGAGTGAAAAGATGACCTTGGACAGCAAATGAAGTAAACTGTTGAGGGGAAGAGCTTTAAAAATAAACTTCCAGAAGCCAAGAAAGTGCTATGATGAAAACAGTATTTTTTTTTTTCTTTTGGCTTTTCACAGGTGAAACAGGCGCCTAGGATTATTGGAGACAGATGGTTGCTAACAAGTGGTGAGGCGCAATTTAGGTGATGTTTGGAGACTGTTACATTATGGATGTCACACTCCGGACCAGCAGCCGGGAAAACAGATATACAAAAGGTGTGCGTGTGCGCCTGTGTGTGTGTGTGTGTGTGTGTGTGTGTGTGTGTGCGCGCGCACGCGCGCGCTGTTGTTTCTGTTGTCCTTGGGGTTGTCGTTTGGAGGAAGTGATTTACACTCATAAGTTAACTCTGGAAAAATAAGTTGCCATGCCTGTCATAGTAAATGTGGAATGGAATCTGTACTCATGACTTTTTGTTGAGACTTTTATTCCATATGTAACAAGACAGAATTTGGAGACCAGAGTTGTTATTAACATATTGTTTTAGAATGCTGGAGGAACACTCTATAGAGCTACTGTGATAACTCCAACTGCTGGTTGATGTTATTTAATCATAGTTCTAAGATCTAAAATCTGGAAAGAATTTATCAAGGTAATTTACCTTGAAGTTGAATCAGAGGAAGATACTATTGTCCTTAAATGAAATTACAGAATATATTATAAAAGGATGAGCTTAACACTCCATTCAACCTTCTTTTATTACCATACTATCAAAGTAATAATGATGGCATATTTAGCATTCACAATGTGAAAGGTGCTGAATAACATTCTTTTCAAAAATAGTAAATGACACTGTCCTCAGATGCAGAAATCTGTGGCGATGCAGAAATCTGTGGCAATGCTATGTAAATATTTGAGGTAAGAATTTGGTTTGAAGTATTTATAAAAAAGGAATGAGATATTTAAACGAGACAAATGGTTTAGAGGCTTAATGGAAACAGATGGGTACCAATTAGAGGGAAAGCTGAACCCGGAGCACCAGGGCAAATCTTTCCAGTTAGAGAAGGAAAAGATGATCTAGCCTGGCGATGGGACTGAGGAGGGATAAATGGAAATTGCTTACTCCAACTCTTGTTGAAGCTTTACTGGTGAGTAAAAAAATAAGTTAAATTAAATTAAATAAAGAATTTTAAAATAGGAAAATAGCTTTAGCAGTGTTACTGGATGAAAGTCATCTGTAAGTCATAGTATCTATCATTTTTCTCTCTCCTGTTTCCCACTTTCCTCCTTCTCATTCTTCCTCTTCTCACTCAAAGTCAGATTTGTTTTATAGCTTTGTCATTTTCTTCATTTTATTAGAAAGGGCCACAGACTTCCACATAACTCCAATCTTGGGTTAATAGAGCAAAAGAGAGAGAGAAAATAACCTATTCTTAAAAGGATGGAGTGGAAGGGGACTGGGTACTAAAATGTATTTATGTTTTTCAAGTTCAGGAAATCTAGAAAAACTGAATAAAGTAGGAAGTAGAGGTGGGGCTGATATGGCTTAAAGATTTACCAGGTACACATTCAAGAGCAACTGGTTGTATTCCCAACTTGGGGATTCACTTTTAACTAGGATAAGGGGGCAGGTAGGGAAATGTGCAGAACTGTGCGTTATTACATGACTCGGTTTATTATGATAACGTTTAATAATTCCACAGTGATATTTAAAATATACCATGCTTACAATTTTTATTTGCTATTTCCTTTTTTAAGGCTATCATCTAAGTAGCCTGAGGCATTAGTATTTTGATGGGAAATGCTGGGCATACTTGTAACTACTAACCTTTAAAATCTTCAGACATGTATGTTGACCATTGAAACCCTAATTGAAATCATGTTATGTCAAATAAGACTAATAGAACAAGAAACAGTGTACATGAAGAATGAAAATATTTGGGAGGAAAATAAATCTTTATCATTACTGACTGGTGTTTGGGGGAAAACAGATGCTTGCTCTTAAGGAGAGCACCTTACTTTAGTTTTGGAGTTTCTTGCTTTTATTGGTAATCGAAAAGACATGGAAGTTTCCAAAACCCGTATCAATCAAGTTATAATAAATATGTATGTATACTGACGTGGAATAAAGAATTAAATTTTAAATATTAAAATAAATATAACTTACAACAGAAGAAATAAATATTAGAAATTACCTAAACCAAATATCTTCACAGAGAATTTAGACAAACACATTTAAATTTATATCAGAAAGAGTGAGAAGTATTTAAAGAAATACCCGAAATTAGGTGACCAAAATTCTCGAAAAAGCATAACTTCTCAATTTCAAAACTTAGGGTTAAGATACTGTGTAGGAATCATCATGTGGCAGAAAAAAAATAAAACTGCTGAAATTCAAGGGCCTCAATTTTAGAATACTCTTCTTTCTTGTACTCTAAAACTATGTTTTCCCTTGTGTATAAAATGAAAGCTTTGAACTAAATAACTTGAATTTCCTTTCAATTCTCATAGTTAATGAATTTACAGAATCTAATGGAAATAAGAGAATGTATTCTCAATCCAAGATTACTGTTCAAACTTCGATTACTTTCAAGGATTCAAAATGTACACACTATGATCTAGTTTTTAAAATAATGTTGATCAAAAGAGAATATACTTGCATAAAAAAATTCTAGGAGGGCATACACCAAAATGACATTTATTTTATCACCAGATATTAATTATTATGTGCTAGGTACTGCGCTCTTCACTGTAGGCACAGTGGTGAACAAAAAAAAAAAAAAAGATGTGGCCATCCCCTCATAAAGCATATGGACTAGGGGCTCTATCTCTGGGATACAAAATTTTCTTTTTAATCTCATTTCTGGAGTTGCTACATGTAACACTTTTGTAATGAGAAAGTTATTCTCAAGAAAATCCCACAGTTTTCAAGTATCACATAATGTAGTGATCTACAAAAGAATACTCAGAACTGAATGTCTCCAGGATCTTAAACAAAACCAAGGCAGGTGCTCAAATCTATTCTCACAAGCAATGAGTTTTATAGATTTTTATCACTAATTTATTATTATACCAGACCTTTGGGGCCAGTTAACCCAAGAAGCTGGGTGAGAAATATCATCAGACTGCTTAAAACTCGAGATCCCATCTAGAGACCTAGGGCATTCTCATAAGTAGCTGTGGTCATGAAATATCCAGAAGAAACTTTATTTTTAAGTAAAACTATTATGGAAAAACTTCAATAGTCATGTGTCCAATAGTAAATAGTAAAAACTTTAGAGTGCTACCCATAATGATAGATTGGATCCTAAACTAGAGTAGCCTCTCTGATGGGGCCCATCTTACTGTCAAAACCTTCAAGGAGGTCCACAATATGACCCTCTTGTTCTGTTTTTCTCTAGTTATTGTTTATTATTGATCCTGTTTAGTCTTGCTTTTGTTGCCTTATAGTTCTCCTTGTCTAAGGACCCATTTTGGAGAAATTGGAATTTCCTTCCAACACTTGCAATAGTTAGGCTTTTCAGCCAGATAGTGCTTTCTTTCTCATTACATTTTTGCTCCTTTCCTAAGTTTTCTTTTCATAAATATCTTCTTCCAAATCATCCATAAACGTATATTCCATGTGAATTTCCTCCCATTGACAATTTAGAAATGACTGTTATTGTGCTATTATAATTATTTTTCCCAGTCTGATAATATATATATATTCCTAGATATTTTTACTGTTCTTTTGATCATTATTATCATCGCTGTGATTATTAGTAATCTATTAATAATTAATATTTAAAAGCAGACATATATACATGCAGTATACTAATTACAGATAAAAAAGATACGTATTAATAGTGTATTATTTTTTGTTTATTTATTTTTAGAGAGTGGGGAAAGGAGAAAGAGAGGGAGAAACATCACTGTGTAGTTGCCTCTCACTTGCACCCCCAACAGGGAACCTGACGTGCAACCTAGTTATATGCCCTGACTGGGAATCGTACCAGTGACACTTGGCTTGCAGGCTGACACTCAATCCACTGAGCCACAGCAGCCAGGGTTAATAGTGTATTATTGAGAGTGGCCTAAGTAATTATATCAGAAAAAAGTATTTTTTAATAATCTAGGTGAGCGTATATCATTTCAGTAAGCAGTGTAATGTAATATTTAATAATTCTGAAAAATTCAAGACAACATATTAGAAATAGTATTGGTTTGTTAATCGGTAGGACTGGGTTCTAAACATTCTTCTTCTCTTAGTGCCCTGTAGTCTCTATAGTGCTCATTTATTATTTTGTACCTAAGCTACACTCATCATGCTATAGTTTAAGCCTGTGTCATGATATTTTCTAAGCAGTGGGAATAATCTACTTTTATCTATAACTTTAAAGTTATATTAAGTTAAAATTATCCCTCATGTGTCTTGCCACTAACTTTTTAATTGCCCTTAACAAAAAGTTATTACATTTTATAATACAAGGCTCTTTTGCATATACAAAGCCAAACTAAGTATTATTTCTGCCCTCAAGGAAAACTCAATGTAGCTGGGGAAATTAAACAAATAATAATAACCCAAAGTTGGTTACTAACTGAACTTAATCCAAGTTCTTTAGGGTTGTACAGCACATACTACAAAGTTTAGTATAAACGTCATATTCATTTAAATATATGAATATTAAGTTGCTCTGACTTCAACAGTCCAAACCCTGTTAATCACCTGTATTGATTCAGTTGATGTGGCTGCCTTGGAGAGCAGACTTCTTTCCCTCACCTCTTAGCCCAGCACAGAGTGCGCGTTGCAAAATGTCCTAAGTGCTTTACTCTGAACAACAATGATGGCAGATATTATTATGTACATTTTACAAATAAAGAAATTAGGATTCAGAGGAGTTAAGTTCTTTACCCAAGTGCCACAGCTAGAACTCCTTTTGAGTCTAAGTCCTTAATCTTGTCAATAAAACATGCTCATCTTCCCTAATGGTATCACTAGTGTCAGAATCATTGGTCTTTTAGTAATCCTCCAGCCAACCTCCCAGATCCATCCATAGGAACAGTAGAAACTGATCTGTGCAAAATTTATGGAGACTATTACCTTTTCTACATTTGTAATTAAGGCATTTCAAGACAAATGAGAATTTATATCAATTAATAGTTATTGTCTATAATATTATGTTGTGAAAGATTCTGAACACCTGTTTGAGATCAATAGAAAAAGGACCATAATTAGTTGTTGATCTTACTATGAGCATAGAAAGGGGAAGTAGATATATCCATCTCATGTATTTTTTCATCCCTAATCATCTATAGAGTTTATACATTTTATCTACAATATAGTTTTGCTGTTTATAGTTACTTTTGCTACAATCCATGCTATAATCTCTGTTTTTCCCTCCCTTATCATACAACATACTGATTTTTCTATTCTTCCTTGTAATACTAACTACTTCAAACAGTCATTTTTATAATTATTAGAGAAAAGGCCCTTAACCTATTTATTATTACCACTTTGAATAGTTAGATATCATATGAACATAAAGAATCAAAGTTAACATATAGGTATAAAAAGTAATTTATTATCACAAAGAATTGAATTATGGTTACCATAGTAACCTTAACAATGATTGTTAAGGCTTTGTAAGGTAGAAGACTCAACCATAATAGTGCAGAAACAGGACTTTTTTATGCTTAATAAGCCAGAGTTATTATATATCATAATTTTGTGTAATAAATTACTTCTGCAGAGTAAAAAACCTCTAAGATGGTAAATCAACAATTTTTAAGGGTTGACAAGCTTCTTTAAAATGTCCTGTGGGCAGAAAAATAACATACCTTCTACTGAAAAGTTTCTATTGAGATATATGTAATAAAAGAAGTTAAAACAAACATTTGGACATATAATAGTCTTGATAATAAAGAAAAAATTCTAATAAAATCATAGAACCTGAGAATTGGTAAGCACCTTAGAGATCAGCCCAAAGCAGAAATGTGTTATATAGATTCCCTAATAGATTGTAGGCAGTCTTGGCTTAAACCTCCAATAGAGATTTTATTTTCTCACCAAGAGAAAAATATCTATTGTTGTACACATTGAGGGGTTATTATAAAGCTGTATCTGTGAGCCAACAATCTGCCTTCTTTTTGCTCTCACCCACTGATTTCTGCTCTGCTCTCTGGAATGACATGGAGTGAAAATAATCCCATAACACTTGTCA